>NW_017728886.1:168588717-168662389 GCF_001723895.1 Crocodylus porosus | reverse complement strand
CATGACCTGCCTGGTTGCCCTAGCAACCCCCATCTGTGTTGCTCCAGGGTGCTTCAGCAGCCCTATTCCTCCTGCTAGTAGCAGGCACCCTGGTGCCCTGTTACACCTCTCCCCTTCCTGGGGCATCTCCTTAGGAGCGGGGCGCGGGAGTGCCCCGCGACAAAAAACAAACATCACGTCTAAGAACCCTTTACTACAGAAACATTAAAGGCGATAAAATGGAAAGTGCACGTTCTCCAGGGCTGGGATTGTCTCTCTTACACGTTTATATGGTGCCCAACATAAAAAAAAGCTCTGGCCTCTTAATTGTATCTTAGTATCATAGTATTATATTAATAATACTATTAATAAATACCATTTATCATACTACCAGTGTATTTATTCCATTACCCTGCCAAAATACCATAACTACTTTCCCATAAAATCTTCCTCTCAGAAAGAAAATGTATTTTACATTTCTACAACCATTCATGTCTTTGGCCACTGTACTGAGATAGTTAGCAAAGACATGGACACTCAGTCACTCAGCACTGGAGTGACACAATCACATTATTTCACACAGACCATTGTCAACAAATTTGGGTCATCACTCAGCAATCTTCAAAACAAGGACTTGTAAGAAAATGTCTCTATCCTGATTCATTCCGCTATGGACCGATCACATGTAACATATTGGGCCCATGGTCTACCTTATACACTGGCACTTTTGTACTACTTGGGTACCATGAAGGAATCAGATGCTGTCCACAACTCAGCATCAGTCAGTCCCTCTGATTAAGGGGAAATCCCAACTTGAGTAAAGAAAGAAGACGCCTCTTTTCCAAGCATCCCAGTAAAGGAGGACTACGAACCAGCTTTGTCAATTTCCCTACAAGTCTAATGGACCATGCCACCAAGTTCTAATATGCAGAACCCAAGCCAGAGCCCTCGAAGCAAAGAATCAAGGCAATAGCCAGTTTCCCAACAGCCCCCAGCCCTTACACTGAGCAGAACTTGGCAATGAAGCAGAGGAAGGGATAGAGGAAGGTAAGCCCACAAGTAAAACTTCAGTGCAAATAAAACTAAGTGCCTAGATTCCAGTGTTCAGCCCCATTCCTCATATCCACTCAACCTCTGGGAGTTAATAGAGATGTGGAGAAAGGATATCAGTTAGGATAATTGATTATACTGTTTCAGCAGTAAAAAGAAAAAAAAGAACGTATAGGTGTTAACTGCTGGGATGATAGGTGTTAACTTATTTGTTCTTTTTTCTTTGTTACTGCTGAAACAGTAACATCTATTATTGGATCCATAATGATTTTAACTTTTAAAATCATTAACTTCTTCATAGTTATCTGCCCTTTTTATCTTTTTCTAAATAATTTTAACTTCATTTTTTCCTTAGAAAACATGCTTTCAAAAATGGCAAGGAACCCATTTTGTGTTGTTTTGTGTTTTCATCTGAAAAAGGGCAAAAAAAGTCTTTACAGCTACATGTTAGAGATTTAAAGTGATCAGGTTATTAGAAAGAGAAAAAAATCATAAAAAGAAAAATATAGAAAATTGTGTACTTCAAAGTAAAAATAGAATGTGCCAGTCATGTACTTAAGTCATTGTGCTTTAAAAGCGTCAATCTAATTACCTGTTTTATGGGAGTCGTGCTGGTGCTAGCAAGAAAAAGCACTCATATTGAGCAATCAGCCACAGAAGAAAAAAAACAAATTGCAAAGATTATTGAGCTTTTGGCATTAGCAATGATTGAGACAGACTTAAAGAAATAATATGAAGCTTTAGATTGCATGGCAGTTCCCTTCCCAATATTAGAATACAGAAACAAAAATATGTTAATGATATAATGAAACCTACACCAGGATTAAGTGATCTAGTTATATGAAACTTACTACTATGCAATAGGGAAATTTTCAGACAGTTTTTCACAGCACAACACTCCCAGCCTGATGGTTAGACATTATTGTGTGAACCCAAGTGAGACTGTACTCCACATATTGCAAGATTTCACACAACTGCCTGAAAAACCGGATTCAGTGATTTTGTATCTTGTTTTTCTAACATGACTCAATCACCCTCAACTCTAAAATTATTCTTAATTGATTTGAGTTTAAGAAGAGTAAAGTTACAGGGAAAAAAAGAGAGTGGAGGCCACTACACAGGCAAAGCAGACCAACCACTTCAAACAGGTGGGTTTCATAAAAAAGACAGTGAGTAGTTCTAACTATAACACCCCTGAATCTTATATCCAATAAAAAAATTAGGAAATGCAGCACCTAACTTTTAGACTCTGGGTTCCCCAGAGTAAAACCCCAAACCCAGAGAAAGTATCTAGGGCTATACCACAACTCATGACCACTCATAGAGACTCACATCCCACTTCTTTCAACACAGCCTTTCAGCCCACCTCTGCCTAACTCTATGAACATCTTTTATGCAATAACATAATGGTTAAAGCACTCATCTCATCTGAAAACAGAGGATCTGGGTTCAATGCCCTTCTCACTCTGAAGGAACTCAAGTGCTCTGTCTAGAGACTGCCCTAACCACCAAGATATAGACAAGTCTGGCTAGAACACTCTCCATCCCTCCTGCTAAAGGAAAGGGAAAGAAAAAAGGAAAGGAAAAAGGAAAAAAAGGAAGAGAAAAAAAGGTTCCTTAATCACTGAGCTACAATCAGGTTATTTCTCATTCTCTCACTCAGGAATCTAACACATTTTGTTGCAGAGTAGCAGAGCTTCAGCAGGTGGAGTAGAGTAACCTCTAGAATGGTGGTCAGATAGGTGGGAGATATGGGTTTGAAACCTTTAGGCTGAGAGGGGCACTAAATCTGGGTTTCCCTTTCCTGACTTCTTTGGCAAGTCTCCAACCACTAGACTATTACAGAAAAGGTGACTTAGCCATTTTTACTCCTCTTCTGGCTATACATTAAAAATAAAGCAGCTGTAACTGCATTTTTGAGGGAGCCCATCCTGTGGCTAAACTCAGAGCACATATACCATACTAGGCCTCTTGGAGAATGTAGGTGCTGTTCTGCCCAAAAGAGTTTATGTGGGAGCAAAATGCCAAACTGCCCAACTGTTCAGGCCAAAGTAGTTCTGGGCACGTGAAGAATGCCTCGAGGTACCCAAAGTAAATTCCTTGAGGTACTCAAAAGTGGAAGGACCCCTAATACTGCTGATAAGGCATGTTCTGTCTTACCAAAACACATATATTTTTGGTGGTAAAACAAAATTTACGATATTTGGGGCATATTAATTAAGTTCTTTTAGATTTTAGGTCTTCATTGTTTGGCAGAAGCCAAGGATCATGATTTTGAGTATAGGTGCTTAAATCCTTTTGAAAGATTAGGACTCAGCTTTCACAGCCTCAACCCATTTGTCAGATGGCTGTTTCAGTTACCCTTATTCATTAGGGCTGTGTGAAGCTTTGGTCCCTGATTAGATTTGGTGGAGATCTGGCCCGATTCAGTGGCTGAATCTCTGAATCTGAATCAAATCAGGAGACCCGTTAATCTAGGGGTGGGCAATTATTTTGGGCGGAAGGCCGCTTACTGAGTTTTGGCAAGCCATTGAAGGCCGCATGACAGGCAGCCAGGGGCAGATAAATATTAAATTTTCTAAATTTTTTAGGGGCCCCACGGGCTGGACAGAATGGCCTGGTGGGCTGCATGTGGCCCACGGGCTGCATTTTGCCCACCCCTGCTTTAATCGCTCCAAACTGAATCGGAACCCTCCAAATCAATTTAGAAAGATTCAGAAAGATTCAGTGATTCAGATATAGACACAACTTTAATGTTTTTTCTGTGTACCTCAAAGTACCAGGCGGCTCATGAATGCTGAGATACTGGGGCGGATGAAGCATCCCACAGGAACACAGGGGCTCCCCAGCACACTCAGCAGCATACCTGGAAGTGGACCAGAAGCACTTCCCATTCACTGGGGAGCACACAGGGTTCCCCCCACACCCTCCACCAAACTCAGCAACTGGTGCCTCCTGGGTCTTGAGAGGCACCCAGGTTCCCCCCTATGGCCAATCGCTGAGCTGCGGGGACATGGCAATGAACCCAGAAGGGAACTGGATGCCCCCCCCATGCTCCTGTGGGATGCTCCATCTGCCCCAGCATCACAGCATTCACGAGCCACGCCTGGTGCCTTGAGGCATGTAGAAAAAGCATTTAAAGCTATGTCTATGGCCGAATTGTTGATTATCCGAATCAGCATCAAATCTTCAGATTTGGATTCAGCCAAATCAAATTGGGGACACTGATCCAAATCAACTAATCAAATCACTGTCCCCGATTCAGGCCGAATCCAAATCCGAATTGAATACAGCCCATTTTGCATACCCCTGCTATCCATCAGTCTGAATCATAGAGAATGGTAGAGAAATAGGGCTGGAAAGGACCTCCAGACATCATCGAGTCCAACCCCCTGCCTGAGGGGGTTACATCAATGTCTTTCAGCATTTGTATAAGAATATCACAAGGGTACAGATCTCCAGTTTTCCCCAACAAGGATGACCTATCCTGACCTTACACCAACCTGTACACCTCTATACCTCTCTATATATTTGCATGGTTCTGCATTGGTATTGGTCATTTCTCTCTCTCTCTCTTTCTCTCTGCCTCCCCAATCCACTTTCTGTTTTCTATCACTGTGCATGACTGAGCATAATTTCATTCAAAACTCTTTCATGATTAGTTTCCAGATGTTAGCCTGTGTCTTCTCCTCCTATTTCAAAGTTGCATAACTATAAACCTGCTGAATTATTCTTCTAGATCTGTATTTGCTACTTTGATCACACTGTTGTTCACAGGTGCATGCTATTACAGCTCTCTTAATTGTCAATTTATCATCAAACTTTTACAGCTCTCTTTTCTTTGATATTTTTGAAAATAACGGCTAGATACGTTAAGTCCTATGTTGCATAAATGGGACACTGCTCATATTCCTCCCACACAATCTACCTCCATAATCACTGGATGTAATAATGAGGCATAAATTACATAACCGCATGCTTGCTTATCAATATGGATATGAATACTGAACATTTAACAAGAGTTTCAACTAATCAGCACAGAAAAATCAAATGCTGTTCTCCTAATCAATACCCTCAATCATGCATTATTTTGTCTTGTTCATATTGCTCCACTTTCTTATGGAATATTCTCACAAACTATTATTCACATTTTGTCCCCTTTGTCAATTTAAATAATTTCACACAAGCTCTCCTTCTAAAATGCCACCAATGGAGAATAAGAGAAAGCTGTATGAGTTCTAAACCTTCCTAAATAAGCTTTACTTTTTAGCTTAGGTTCATTTTTCCACACTTACTGCAAACTAAAAACAGTGTTCATAATGGGATATAAAAATGAAATGAATGGATTGCACAATGAAGCCTCAGCTTGCTTTAAGTATTTAAGTACACCCAAAAACAATTTATATTTTTATGCACTTCTTGGCATAATCATTAGTCATTAAATATACCTTCTGCACCTATGTATTCCTGTGAAAAAGTGAAAGAAGACATGCTTCCCAAAAAATACCGTAGGTGTGACTATTTTCTATGGCAAGGCTCTACTTGCATGCATCTTCCTCCATGTATTTAATTAGCAAGGTTATAGAATTTGGAATCATCAGGAAGGTTTTGCTTTTGCTTTTAACTGTACTAGCAATAAAACTTAGCTCCTACTAAAAGCATCAAAAACATCTCTGGTGTTATTATCATGTTAAACTTCAGAAATTCCTCAGGCCTTCACATTCCAAGTAATCAGACCTCAAACACAACGTAAGTGCTTCCTTTTGCCTGTATGACACAATGAAAGTATGCAGCTGTAAGTAGGGGATTCCAGATTTGTCTACATTGAATATGGGTCTATGCTGGTTTTAGAACAACAGGGCCAGTAGTGTGACTGGTGAGAGGGTGGGAGTGGGAACAAGAGGGGCACTCACCCTGGATGCCAACTTAGGAGAGGCACTGGAATTGCCCTCCTATCCCCAAAGAATCCATGCCCCAGCAACAAAAGCAGACCCAAAGCTCACCATGCCAGGAACTCCAAGACAGTTCCTGGATTCTGATGCTGTTTTAAGAGCAACAGCTGGGGCACGCAGAGCATGCAGTGATGGCAGCTGCAGTACAGCCAGGGACTTCTCAGCACAGGAGACTTTTGTACCCCCTCTACCATCGCCCCATCTTTCCCCCAGCTCTTAGAATTTGTGCACCATCCCATCCTCTGCCCCCTGCAAGCTTTCAGTACCTTTCCCCCACCACTCTTCAGTAGGGTTTGCCCAGGGCACCAACTCTGCTTGAACAGGATTCTCCGAACAGGACTAACGTACATAGTGTAGATAAGACATGTACTCTGTGTGGATGATTATAGCACGTGTCTTCCTGACACCCTTATCTGTGCAACAAAAGAAACCAACCAGCCATATCCACCCCATCCCCGCAAAAAATTGATCAACATGACCAAAGAGGCAACCACAATATTGCTTTTCTATAGCTCCAGATTTTAGAAGGGTTTTCTCCTCTCCAAAAAATGATTGTGCTTGAAATCCAATATGAAAATTATTTCTGTGCCAAGGGCAGCAAAGGCCTATGCACCGCTGCATTACCACCCTGTTTTAGTCAATGAGCTAACCATTTCCACAACGGCAAATGTCATCCTCTTTTACACGAATTAAATATAATGGGAATAGAATTCTAATACCTCACTGTCAAAGTGCCAAAGCCAAAACTGTAAACCAATGTTATATGGGAAGTTTTCCAAAAGCAACCAAATCCTTTCCAGAAGAACGGGGGCTTAAATTTTATAAATCGTGTACCTGGGATCATGTACTTAAAAGTTTCGTCACTCTTTCAGTTAATAGTTGAATCAAGAAACTAATGAATGAAATTTGTATAGGCTTTTTACTTAATAATGTATTAATAGAAAATAAATTGTAGTTTATGTGGCTCTCTATGCAGTTCTAAATTAGTGCCCAGCACATCTGTGTACAGCTCGATGGAATTTAAGTGGAATTTAAAGATCATGATCTCAATTTCTTAGTTTAATCAAACCATCAAATTACACCAAAGTTAGAACATTCTACTCCTTATGGATTTAAATCCACTTCCTAGGGTCAACTCTCTCTCTAACACACTTCAGAAGAAATTAGAAACCGTCTCTTCTGTACCTAACATTATTATATCTTGGACCTTGGATTCAGGTCCAAAAAAGCCTGAAAACATTCATAGCTCATATGCCCAAGGTACTTTCAGCTTCATATTTTTCTGTCATTAAAAACTAGCTATAGGTCTTAAAAATATAAAGCTCCAATCCTGGATGCATACTATACAGCATTTACAACCAAAGGGTCAGTAAGAACTGTTGCCTACCATCCCTACTCCAAGTCTGCCTGAAGATGGAATTCATTCTTCACTTCAGTCTGCAACATTATTCTCATGGAAAAGAAATATGTTGGGACAAGAGAAAAAAGAGAGGGAAGGGATGGATAAACAAGTTAATAACTGATTCAACTGTCAGCTACCTCTTGGATTAACATAAGCATAAAAACTACCAACATCAGATCAATAGGGTTTCACACCCACTTTGTATTCATCCACAAGTCACAGCATGTTATGCACTGGTGAATGCATCCAGCATCAAGCAGCATAGCAAAAGTATGCTAAACTGATCCCGGAACATCAACACTTCAAATCTGTATGTATCTGCAAGTAATGACATTATCATGCTAATGGCAACTTAGGCAGCACTGGACAAGGAATAATAAAACATTCATCTGCTGTATTAAGCAGAAAGACACTTTCCTTCAAAAATCAGGCATGCAAGTTATCTTTGTTCTCACTATCCTTTTCCCCAGGAAAACATTTACTGAGGATTATTGTTGCACAAGAAATGTCTCTCTCTGGGTATGCCTGAATGCTCCTGAATATACTATACTGTTAAGAGTCCCAGGGCACTGATGCAGTGCAGTGACTTGTTCCAAACACAAGTCTGTTTTCATAGTGCTTTCCATTAACCATAGTAGCACTGAGAACTTGCTAATATCCACTGATTTTTTTCCCTAACACTTACATTTTGGGGATCTTACATGGCTGGTTTTGCATCCCTTGGAATGGCAAGATTTAAACTAAAGACCTGAAGATTGCAGAAGCAGGTGTGCAGGTAGGTATGGCACAACACATTCACAGTGCACTTATAATCTCTAGCAAGTTTGCACCCACCTGGAGAAAGGCACACAGTTTGCTTGAGGGAACAGGCTGGGGGAGATACCAGAAAACAAATACATATTAACATAACCTGAAATGCTACGGTATAATTGAAGCAACTCTGCAAACAGTCACTTTAATAAAGAGCCAGTTTAGCTCAGTCAAACTAGGGCATTCTCCTGTTATTACCTGATACATAATACATGAAGCACAATCTCAAAAGATAAAAGCCCATTCTATTATTCTCGCAGTAGTATATTGCAAAAGTCTGACAGAAGAGTGCTTTTCTATTTATGCTACTCCCAAGTGCCACCATGCAACAACATTCAAGAGTCGGTTGACATTTTTCAAAATTTGCCCAAACACATTTTCTTTGAGTTTTGTATGCAAAGTGTTTGATGCTCTTTCCAACCAGCTCCGCTATGCTCTCATGAGAACAGACAGCTCAGACAGGGCCTACTCCCAGTTTATAATCATGTGAGTAATCTCTTACCTATATAGACTCAATATAAGATCTGGCCCTCAGTTATTTTTTTTCCACTAAAAGTTGATGAGTTCCTACCAAATATAGGGGAGATAAGAGGGATAAAACCCCTTGTGGCAAGCTTGCCGATGGCAGCTCGGCTTGCTGGCTCAAGCTGATTGTTGGGGGCATTCCCCTTCCCTGCCAATCAAAAGAGGGAGGAAGAGACGCTTGCCCTGCCCTAACCTAGGTGAGGTGAAAAAAAGAGGACCTGAGAGAGAAATAATCCCTCAGGCTTTTCCATTGGTCAGTTCCCAATCTGGGGGCAGAACCTCCAGAGAGTGTAAAAGACCATGTGCCAAGCACACAGGCAGCTTCAGTGAGGGACAATGAAGATGAGGGCTGCAGAAGAGCTGGTTGAGCTGCCCAGCAGGGCAGAGCCATTACCCCAGAAGTGTCCTCAAGACTCCTCCAGTGAGGAAGAAGCAGCGAGCGGCTGCGTCTCACCCGCCATGGGAAGGGCATGGTGGTGGTGCACAGAGGACAGACAGAATTTTGGAGGCTGAAAAAGGCAGCACAGGTCCCCAGCCCTGCACGAGGCAGGAGCCCAGCCCCTTCGGTGCACAGAGCAGTGCATAGGTTTGGCGAGTTGAAGAGATGCTGCAGCTGCACAAAGCAGCACGGATCCCCAGCTCTGCACAAGGAGGAGCCCTCAGTGCACGGGTCGGTGCACAGGGCTGGTGAGGGTCTAGAGTGCGGACAGGGCCTCAGTGGCTGCATGAGGCAGCACAGGTCCCCAGGCCTGCATGAGGCAGGGGCCCTCAGTGCATGGGTTGGCGCACAGAACTGGAGAGGGTCTGGGTGAGCTGAGCTGAAATGACCACTGCGGCTGCACTGCCCTTGGTGCACAGACCGGTGCACAGGGCTGGAAAGCTGACAGGACTCCAGGACTGCATGAAGCAGACCAGGCTCCCAACCCTGCGAGCGACAGGGGTACCACAATGCAAGGATCAGTGCACAGAGCCAAGGCAAAGCTGGACTCTGTGGCTGCACGAGGAAGCACGGGCCTTTCCACTGTAAGCGGAAGCTGGGCAAAGCCATGGGTCCCTGACAAGGCGGGTGTTTTGACAAGTCCACCCAGAGAGAGAGATGAGCCAGATTCCACTGGAGGGCCAAGGAGCCATGAGTGCCTAAGTAGGGGATTGGGGTCCCTGCGAGGAAAGAGGCAAAGGTCTCCACAGGGGAGGAGTAGACCAGGTATTCAGGGGAGGTTTTGTGTCCCCAGAATCCTGCCAGTCCAGGGGCTAGGGGCGATTCAGATAGTCCCTTAGTGGTCACCTGTCTTCCCCTTGCTAGTACTCCTCCATGTGGGGCCATTACTGTGTCATTGTTGATCTTGGATTGTTGTAACAGTTAAGACCTATGTAAATGGTTAAATGGGTCCCTATGTATATATGTGGGGTAGGCCAGAAGCTGTATCTTTCACTGTGAAGTTTTTTAATTCAATATTGTATTATAAGATGTTTATGTATTGCCTTGTTCTGTCTATTATTTGCTGAGCTGCTAAAATGCTGTGGAGAGTCTTACGATTATCACTTTGGATTCAAGGGGTTGCTATGCCTGGGTGTGGGTTTGTACTGCTGGCACATTATTCATGTAAGTTCTAACTATTGCTTATTTATTGTTAAGTTCTATTTAGTGAACCACTGTTTAACCTGGTGCCACCATTAATTGTTCCCTTGCCTGCAGCCTGAGGCCTGAGTGAGGGGCTATACCGCAATAAGAAGACCCCTGGGAGCCCAGGCTTACATCAATAAAGCACATCTGTTTGTTATATCCACTTATGTATGAGTAACAAGACTTACCTGACTTAGATGGTATAAATTTGTATATAGTTCTAGGATATATTTGTGTATATGCTTAATAAGTTCTATAGGTCCTGTAAATAAAGTTCTGTAAATAGTTAAATTTTACTGAGTAGTCTCTGCTCCACTCTGCTCTGTAGCAGAGGCCAGTGAAATGGCCTAGGCCAAGTGGCTACACTCTCATGGCACACACACACACCCCAAACATCCCTTCAATTGAAGAGGGCATACCAACTGTGTACCACCTGGGTTATACCCTACAATAAGAAGTTTGTATAAATTTATAATGGGCCAAATTCCACATACTTTTCCATCTCCTAACATGTGGACTTCAGTGGGAGTTGCACCCTTGCAACAGAATTTGCTATTAAATATTTGTTACGCTGATCTTTACTGTATTCCTTAGAATATGACAGAAATTAATTTAAAATACATGAACATTTTCTGACTCTCAGTTTAAGAAAAAGAAACATCACATAAGGACACCATTATAAGGATACTACTTCTATGGTGCGTATACGATTTTTTTTTTAATTAATTACTTGGAAATATGCCACTTCTAGTAATATTTGGTTTTAAAATGTGTCTCATATTATAAGGAATATGGTAACTTCTAGTAAAAGCAAACTATGAAGCATCCTATTTCTATGAGAACCTAGTTGGTTTCAATGTGGGTTAGTTAATATAATGACTGTATGCTGGGTCTTTTAGTTTGTATCCTGAGAACGGTCAAAATATATTGTTTAGTTCACATTAGGATTGATATGTATGCACAAGTTTATCAATCAAATATAAACTCTATTGACTGGGGTAGACAAAATGAGGCCCACAGGTCAAATGCAGCTCACGGGGCCATTCTACCAGCCCACAGGGCCCCTAAAAAATGTAGAAAATTAATTTTTAACTGCCCCTGACTGCCTGTCATGCAGCCCTCGATGTTTTGCCAAAACTCAGTAAGCACCCCCTACCCAAAAATAACTGCCCACCCCTGCTTTATTCATTCTGTATTGTTTTTCTTCCATAAAAATATTTAAAGAATTTTCTAAGACTTAGATACAATTTTCTGGTTAGAAGGTCTCTTCTGAAAATGGACTTTAACATGGGTTAATCGTATGAGTAGGCCTATATAAAGCTACAGGAAGAACAGCATCTGATATTAGGGAAATCTCAGGTTCCCATCAATTATTGTGCCGTGCATATAGAAATAAGATTACAACCAAGCTTCTACAACTGCACATACAACTGTTCATAATGGGATTATTTTGTTCGTACATGTATATGGAAATTCTACATGGAAATACACAACCTTTTGTGGATGCTTCAACTTTCAGAATTTTACCGTATGAAATATTTCTTTCATTCTTCCTGAAGTACATTCCCATGCTTAGGAAGAGTTCTACGTTGCAAGTAATTCTGGCCAAGAAATAGTATTAAAATAAGCATTCTAATTTTATATTTGGAAAAAAACATATACTATACATTCATATGATTATTCTTAAAATATATGCTTGTAGAAACAGTACCATGGAATAAATATTCCTGAGAAGTACTTACTGAATCCCAGAGTATTTAAATAAGAAGAAATGTAATGCAGTGTCATTCTTCTGTAAGAAAAGAGAGAAGGCTATAAAAGAAGTCTTCAACTATTATTGCTTTACAATTTGCATCCATACCTGCCGACTCTACAGGTTTTCTCTGTAACACATGGGTTTTCAGGCTCTTCTACATGCATTTGCTTTGCTTGTGGCTTAACACTTCAGGGTGTACTTCTCCCTCTCTGTGGAGCAGAACTGGAGAGTAACTCCCTGAGGCAGGACCACAGATTACCAGAGAGGGTCAGGAACTCTAGTGCAGGGTCTCAGAAACAGGAGGAGCCAGGGATCTTTTCCATTCTAGAAGTCACATCTGGGCTGGCTCAAGGTATATTCAGAGGGACTAAACAAACCCAGGAGTCTCAAACACGTGCTCCCTTGGGGAACTCTGACAGCCATACCCTGTGCAGCATGGTGGCAGAGGAAGTCTGAGACTGGTCATAGTACAAGAACAAAAATCAAATGGATGAAGACCAACTTCAAGTGGACCTGTAATGCCAACCAGACTTCCAGAGGTACTAGGTACACCATGTTCATCTATGAAGAGCTCTCCCACATGCTTACAAGGGATAGAGGGAGGAGTTGCAGCTGGTGGCCCCCAGCAGCAGATGGTAGACAAGGGAACCACAGGCACAGGTGCAGTTCCCTGAGGACACAGGGGAACCAGAGGTCATGTTGCAGCTGAAGCTCAATCTCAGCTCCCTCAGCCTCTTCTAGGGTGGCAGGGCCATGGGCAAAAAGAGGCCGGATACGGGAGACAGCTCTGAAAGCACAATGAGCAAAATGCAGCATGTGGATACCAATGCCATGATGTTCACATCACAGGAGGTCCAGAGACAAGTACTTGGTCCCAGATAGAGCTTGATCCCTCTGAATCTGGGAAAAGCCGTGTGACCAGAAACACCATTTCATATGCTGGAGCCAAGCGTGTTCTAGTTCCTTTCCTCCAACAGTGCCTTAGAGGTTTCCACTGATGCGGAGACCACCTGCCAATCCTCCTGGTCCCAGAGCTGGGACCCAAGGTGCTCTCTCCTCCCAACTCCAAAGCAGGGAACTGAAGAGCACCCACTCCCACTCCTGATCTCTTGGTGGGGGACCAAAGAGGTCCGATTCCTCCTCCTGGCCACTGGGGGTTGGTGGTAGAGTGTGGTCCATACCCATGGACTGTAGGCAGAGCAGTAGTGGGTTGCTGAGGTCCTACCACCAGTATCCCTCTGGCCAAGACTGTCACCTGAAAGCACCTGTGAGACACCTTCCCCTCCCTTCCCATGGTTGCAGCCACACACTACCGGGTGCCCTCACAGTCACAACCCTCAACTAGTCTGTTATTGCACAAACCCTTAAAGGGAATCTCCTGGTGCATGGAGAGAGGCAGGTGGAAGGCAGTATCATGCCTCCCACCCTGGCTGGACAGAGCACATGGCCCAGAGAGCTAATTGCTCAACCATTCACTCAACCAAGGAGTTAACACTGCTTTTTGGTTTCAGGGCACATAATAACCTTCCTTATTCCTAAATTTTTGCCACACAGAAAAGCTGACAATGACCCTCCTTCCCATTTGATAGGCTGTGATCTCCCAATAATCAGTTTCTTTTCTTATGCTAATTGTGTCTGCTACCCCTGGGAATTTTTCTCCCCACTTCTGTTTCTCTCCCCCAGCTGTTTTTTTTACTATGCTGTGCTGGTTTTTACTGCTAGACCTAATGAAGAATGTCTAGCATTAGAAAGCTTGTCTAACTTTATCCCAACTATGCAGCTGGTCCAATAAAAGAAGAAATCATTCCCTCTTACAGAAATCTCGGCATTCCTAATGGCGACAAAGCATATGCTGCTCGTAATTATACGCCTAAACTGAGAAATATATTTAAGTCTTTAAATGTGTTTTCAGACAGCCTTGAAATGAATGAGAAAAGAAACTCAAGTTCTTGAGATCTGACTGAACAACAACCGCCACCAGATTGTCTGCATTCATTTAACACCTAAAAGATGCCAATTGTTTCATGCCTTTGGCTGAAGCTAGAATTCTATGCACAGACCATTGCATCCATTACTGTACAGCAGGTGTCTCTGGGGTAAAACAGGCTAACTGCTTAGCAGTGCAAGGCAACATTATTTCTTTGCTCAAAGCTGCCATGTAGGAATAACCTAGCCAAACAAACCTGCCACATACAACTGACACTGGAAATTGGACGAGTCACAGAGATTGACACCCTATTTTCCCCATGTTTACACTGGATTCTTTAAGGACTGAAAACATTAAACTCTTGATGGAAAGCAAAATAAAAGTCCTGTTCTAGGCTTCTTAATATCTAGCTCAGTGATGTGGAACCAGGGTGCTGCAGCACCCTGGTGGTCCATGACAGCTTTGATGGGTGCCACAGGGGTAGAGGAGAAAGCAAGAGGCAAGTGAGATAAGCATAAGCTTCAGTGAGGAGGTAGTGCAGTCTTCCCTTTCAGTCTCTCCTCCTCCCAGCACTCACTTCATTGTAGACTTTTCTGCAGGCTGCTCTTTCGGTTTCCCAGCCCCTCTTCAAGCAGGTAAACACTATAATAAATAGTTTTTTGATAAGGGTGACAATTAGTTCAGAAAGGTTATGGAGAGGTGCCTCAAGTCTGAAAGACTGAGAACCACCCTTAAACCTGCATATATAGGCCAAAATGTTCAAATCTGAGGGATGAAAGTTAATTATCTATCCATGCAAGGATACTTGAACTGCTCATATATCACTGAAATTAAGATGTGAAGTCAAGCTAAAGTCTAAGAGACATAACACTTATCTGCAGGATCTTCTGGCAAGATACAAAGGGGATTTTTATACCAAATTTTCCTAAGTAAACAGGGATTTGCAAAGATGGAAACACAGGCCAAACAATAAAGAAGTCTGATTGTTTGAGGTGTAAAGCCTCGAAAAAGCACTAGAATCAGTGGGAGCTGAAGGTCCCTGGAAAAGAGACAGACTATAACCATTTTGGAGTTTGGCTCCCATTCAGTTGTATAAAGTACGTTATTAATTCTAAAAACATCAGGTTCAGTAAGAAAGACTAACCAACCAACCAATAAAGTCCACAGCTATTGCACCATGAGATTTAGGGGGTGGGGGCAGAGGGGGGGATGAAAGAAATATTCAGCTGAGTGAAAGATGTAGTTTCATCATTCAGTTACAAGACCCGACTTCCTTGCTATCAGCAACATGGATAATACCAGCCGCTCATCAAAAAACCATTAGCTCAAGGAAAACTGTGTCTTTAAATGATCAGCTTGCCACATTCTCATATATTTGTCAAAAAATGAATGCTTTTTCATTACAGCTGCATAACGAAATCATGTTAAATGGTAATAATGACTAGCACTCATTGTAAACTAAAGATAACATATCAAAACAAATAGTACTTCTTTCTATGTATCCTCTTTAGCTAATAGAGCTTCAGAGGATTCTAACATTATTTCATTTAATTTAACCCCTTTAACTTTATACATCTCCATTTTATTACATTTCTAGTGGTTTCCATGGAAGCAGCCTTTGGCTGGGTATTGGGTTGAGCATATTCGAACACAGTTCTTAACAAAGACATCCAGACAGTTACTCCATGTCTTTGTTACATGGATCATTGATAAAATACAGCAGACTATTCAGTATACAATTATTGGCACTAATGTGGGAAAGCCATTAAAAATGAACCTAAGCTTGTATGATGTTTTGTTTTGTTGCCTCAATAGCGAGATAAGTATTACATTTAACAGATGAAACACAGAAGCAGCCAGAGCACCATGTCAAGTTAATGGCAAGGCCAAGATTTGTGATTCTTAAATGATTAGATTTTCATTCATTCCACCAGACAATGCTTCCTCCCAACAACAACACCCACAGAGGCTGCTGAAGTCATTCGCATGGCCATCTGTACCTAACACAGGAATAGCAATGTACACTGGGTTCATCTGGAATCAAGTAAAAGAAAGCACATTCAGCATTTTGCAGGATTCCAGCCTAAATCCAGGAACTTGTAACTTGACTCCACGCAGCCCAAGTTGACCAGGATCGGGGCTTAACACAGTGATACAATGCAACAGACTGCAGTAGAACAAAAGGTAGCAATAATATTAGGGACACAGTGTGGCATTAGGGACACAGTGTAGCAAAATACACTGTTTTGCAAGCTTCTCAGTTTAGCAGGGGGGGTGTTAATTGATAGGGTAAGTGAAGGAAAGAGATTAATGCCTACTCTTTCCTCCCCACCCCATCTCCCCCCAAAAATTAAGTTTCAAGAGAAAGACTTATCTTTATAAGTTATTGTAAAAAATATTTTCTACTTTAACCCTTAGCTACCCAATTTTAAGACAGCGGCAGGCAATTATTTGGGCTTGAGGGCCACATAGGCTGTTCTGGTGAGCTGTCATGAGCTTGGTCAGCACCCCCCTGCCCCACATGCAACAACTCAGCAAAACTCCCTATGTGGCATGGGGCCCTGGGCAGAAATGTTTGGGAGCAGGATGGGCAGGCAAAACTGGGATTACAGGGCAAGGTTGCAAAGCGGTGGGGCTGGGATTGAGGCCAGGTCCAGTCACAACCTGCTCTCTATACACCCACTCTGATGGGTGCATGTCCCATGGGTAGGGGCATGTATGGAGCAGACTGGTGACAGCACAGGGCTGGGGCAGAGCTAACATAAGCCACAGCACCCAGCAATGGGAGAGGAGGGCTGTGAGCCCTGCAGAAGAGGCTTGGAAGGAACTTTGACTCCCCTCCCTCACCTGTCCCCCCTCTGAGCCCAGGGAGTGGAGCCTGCAGATAGGAAAGTGAGGGGAATAGACTTGGCAGCAACTCCATGCCCAACCATGTACTTGCAGCAGCCAGGACCAGGCTAGGGGAGGCAGGCAGTGCTGGAGCACCCTCAATCTATGCCAGCCCACAACTCACCCCAAGAGGCCTCTGCAGCAGGAACAGCCCCTGCCAGCTTGGCATGGGACATAGCAGCATGGAGCAGAATGGAGCTGCACAGGGGCAGTGGGAGCCCTGATGAGGGTGCTGCATCTGGCCTGAGGCCAGTCTCCATGAAGACCAGCCCCCAGATGCAGCTCCCTCACCAGGACTCCCACTGCCCTCATGTCAGTCTGCTCTGCATGGGTATCCCAGGGTGAGCTGTGGGCTGGCATGGGATGGGGGTGACCCAGAGCTACCCACTGGGTTGCAGGGACCTACCCTGGGCCAGGCAAAATGGCTCCAGGGCCTGGATCTGGCCCACAGGCTGTATTTTGTTCACCCCCTGGTCTATAGGATGGATCCTCTAACTGTAGGTCAAGAACAAGTACCAGAAATTATAGTCATCTGGTCTTTGTCAAATAACACACATCTTGGCTACATGTTGGGAACCACTGGTGAGATCTACACCAGTGTTGTTTGAAAAGCATTTTGAAAGAAGTACATTAGGTTTGACCATTGTTCTTGTCAAAATCAGACAGACACTCCACAACATGATTTATTAGATACATAGTCTCACTGAAGCCAAAGAACTTTGCCCTTAATGTCAATGGAGTAAGGATTTCGCTTCTGATTCGAAAATAAACTTTTTATGAATCTGAAATAAACCTTGACCAATAACACAGATTTTCTGATACTAGTTATATTAAAATATTTATCTTGCCACTAAAATCTACCTATGGTAATTCAGCCATGTGAAGCCACTTACAGGTTCACATCTCCACATTGACAATGTCAGACACTGACAGTGACAGTGTCATTAAACAGTCAGCTGGCTAGGATAAGTTTAATGTGTCCCATCTGGTAGACATTGGCCTAAGATTGGCAGCAGAACCATCTCAGACAACTAACATGCAAACACATCATTATATATCTTTTTGGCATATTGATTTTTTCAAACTGGGAAGTTCAACTGAGAGCTCGCTTGGCTCCATGTCCCTTTGCTAATGGTATTGCCAAAAAGAGGTGCTGAAAGTTATGCAACTAGAGACACAATTCTCTAAAATTTAATTTTGGTGATGGGTTATGATATTGGCCAACTCCAAAGATGGAGCTTGTAAGGGAAGCAAAGCACTTCCAAAAATAATCAGGCAATTGTTCAGCTATTGGTAAATCGAGTGCTGCTCCACAGCACTGACTGTGAACAGCTGCATAATCTTAACTTTTTTTTTGATTCATGCCTTCTTCATAGTTTTTAGATTATCAGGTGGGCTGCAGTTTCAAGCACATTAGTGGATATTACACAGAGGCTGTTCTTATTAGAGGTTAGGATGTTTTGATGTTTGAGTTTTATGATAGTCAAGTATCTAATAAGAACATACTTACAGAATCATTTTTTCCCAGGAATGAATTCTACAGCAGGTTTAAAAATAATAATAATGCTTTAAAAATAACAACACAGGCCCTGAGCAGGTGAAAGGTTCACCTACTCAGAATAACTTGCAGAATCAGGAACAACAGTTAGTGAAAGAACAGATCAGAAACAAGTAATAACATTCCAAATATAGAGTAAACACCACTAAGACAAGTCCAAAGCAAGTGAGTCACTGAAAGTGATAAACTAAAACTAACCCTAAACAATTGCTCTCAAACACCTGTTTGTCAGGGAAGCTAATAGAGAAAAAGACTCAAGGGAAAGGCTAATAAATGTGAATCTATGGCAGGATGTAATGCTTTCTGTGCCCCAACAATATTACAGACCACATCATCACTGGACTGAATTACAAGAATTATAATATCTGAGGTTCATTCATTTGCATCTCCATAAATATCACATATATCACCACCACTTAGAGTGCCCCACTGCTGTCTACACTGGACAGACTGGGTGATTCCTACATATCGTCAGTTTGTCCCTGGCTCCAGCATGAGACACACAGGCAGAAGCCTGTTGCGCCCCCATTGAGCCCCGGGAACCCCAGGACACCCCAGCAGGACACTGACCTAGGTGGGGCCTGTGGCAGGGAAGGAGGGACTCCAATCCAGACAGCTGAGGGGAAGCTGCATCAGAGCAGAGGGGAGACACGGTCCCCGCACAGCTCCTACTTTGCCAGCCCCAAGGGAGCCACTTGGCCAGAGCCTCATGAACAAGCCATGCAAACAGGCACACTTGTCTGCCCAGCACATGAGTTAGCGCAGGAGTTCATGCAGGAGGGCCCACAGCCCTGCCAGTACACCTCAGGGTAGGTAGTCACAGTAGTAGCCAGAATACCACCAGTAAAATGTGGATGGGCATGCGCCACACCCCAAGGGTTTCCTCAAGGTCTGCAGCCCACCCTGCTGGCTCCTCAGAGGCCTCCACCCACACGGAGCCCATGGTCCCAGGCTCCACGCAGATGGAGCCTCTGGCTCTCAGCTGCAGGGATGCCTGACACTTTTTCAGGCTCTGGGAGCATGGCCAACTACCCTTGTAAGGTCTGCTCCCTTTTGGGGTCTCTTGTGTGCCAGCTAGAAGAGCTCCAGGCCTCAGTCCAGAAACTGCAAGCTATCAGGGATGATGAGCAGGAGGCAGACTCCTACTGCCAGGCCCTTCACCCCCTGGAGGCAGAAGGTAGACCAAGGTTGCCTTCCAGAACAAGGGAGGACTCAGGGACCTCCCATTCTGTCCAGCCAAGGGGTTGGACCAAGGTGGTCAAGGGCCCCAAGGTAACATTGGACCCCTGCTAAACTAGATGGGACAACTGACAACCGGCACCCAGGAAAAAGCTAACTTGTTAAATGGGTACTTTGCATCAGTTTTTCACCAGTCCCAAGGGACATCCCTGCCCATTACGGGAATGCTTGGGTGAGGGAGATTCCTTATGCTCCATCAATGCTTACCTTGTGAAGCAACACCTTGAGAAGCTGGACACCTTCAAGTCAGCTGGCCCTGACAGTGTATACCTCAGGGTACTCAAGGAGCTGCAAGAATCATATCTCAGCCCCTGGCATGGATCTTCAAGAACTCCTGGCGCTCTGGTGAAGTGCCCAAAGATTGGAAGAAGGCCAATGTGGTGCCTATCTTCAAGAAACAGAGGAAAGTGGAGCCGGCAAACTACAGGCCCATCAGCCTGACCTCTATCCTAGGGAAGGTCTTAGAAAAGATTATCAAAGAGGCCATTCTTAACAGACTGGTTGATGGCAACATCCTGAGGGATAGCCAGCATGGGTTTGTTGCAGGTACGTCTTGCTTGACCAATCTCATTTCCTTTGATGACCATGTGACCTACCACCTGGACAAGGGAGAAGAGATTGATGTCATATATCTTGACTTCAAAAAAGGCTTCGGTCTCATATCCCATGATCCCCTCTTAGTAAAACTGGCCAACTGTGGCCTCGGCTTCACCACGATACACTGGCTGGGGAATTGGCTCCGTGGTCGGACCCAGAGGGTGGTGGTTGATGGAAGTCAATTGTGGTGGTGTGCTGTGACCAGTGGGGTCCCACAAGGCTCTGTCCTTGGACCTATACTATTCAACATCTTCATTAATGATGTGGACATTGGTGTTAGAAGCAAACTGGCCAAGTTCTCTGACAACACCAAACTTTGAGGTAAAGCGTCCACACCTGAGAACAGGAGGGCGATCCAGGCAGACCTTGACAGGCTCAGAAAATAGGCAGATGAGAACCTGATGGTGTTTAACACCAGAAAATACAAGGTTCTCCACCTCAGGAAGAAAAACCCACAGCATCCTTATAGGCTTGGCAGTGCTATGCTGGCTAGCACTATGGACAAAAGGGACTTGGGGGTCATGACTGACCACAAGATGAACATAAGCCTTCATTGTGATGCTGTGGCTTGTAAAGTGCGCAAAACACTGGCTTCCATAGATGCTTTGCAAGAAAATCCCAAGACTTCATTCTCCCACTGTACTTGGCCTTGATGAGGCTGCAGCTGGAGTACTGCGTCCAGTTTTGGGCTCCACAATTCAAAAAAGGATGTGGAGAAGCTTGAGATAGTCCAGAAGAGAGCCACATGCATGATCACAGGTCAGGAAAACAGACCTTATGATGAGAGGCTGAGAGCTATGGGACTCTTCAGCCTGGAAATGCACAGGCTCGGGGTGATTTGGTGGCTGCCTATAAGTTTATAAGGGGTGTCACCAGGATCTGGGGGAATGTCTGTTCACCACAACACGCCAAGGGATGACAAGGTCAAGTTGTCACAAACTCCTCCATGACCATTTCAGGCTGGACATAAGGAAGAACTTCTTTACTGTCCGAGCCCCTAAGGTTTAGAATAGACTGCTGCTGGAGGTAGTTCAAGCACCTACTTTGAACACCTTCAAGAGACATTTGGATGTTTGTCTTTCTGGGATCCTATGACTCCTGCTGACTTCCTGCCCCTGGGGCGGGGGCCTGGACTCGAAGATCTTCCGAGGTCCCTTCCAGCCCTAATGTCTATGAAATCTATGAAACAACATGTATGAACACCATCCTGATATCAGCTGGAAAAAGACATGCAAGGCTGTGGCAGAACACTTTAACCACTCCCTCAAGCAGCATGGGGCAGCGGAGGGCAGCGGGGATCACCCCTTCCCCCCCCACACCCGGCAGAAGCAGGTGAGCACAGGGGTTTTGGGTGGGTTTTTCTGTTGTTGTTTTAAAGTGCCAGGACGCTGGGTCCAGGCAGGGGAGCCATTGACATGACTGGGACAATGGGCGGGGGATGAGGCCTGTTCAGTTTGGAGATTCAGCCAATTCATTGGCAGCTGAATCTCAATCAGACTGGCCAAATCTGAATCCAAAGCAAATACTAGCCATATCGTACAGGCGTATGTTATATCACTGACCTGAGGGTGGCTGTTCTTATGCAGCAAAGTTTTAAAAAGCAGGTTAAAGGGGAATTTGCAGAAGAAGAAATCATGCACAGATTGGATTGTGTTAAGTATGGTTTAAACAGGGACTATGAATTTTTATTCTATTAGCTTTTGTGATTCTTTTGTTCCTATGGGTTTACTGCTTGTCTGCTCGTCTTTTCCAGATCTGCCCCTCTCCCACCTCCTTTCTCTTTCTCCCTCATCTTTTGTATTCTAATTTCCCTCTCCTTCTTATACTCTGCTTTCTGAATGCCTTTTCACAACATCTGATGAAGTTAGCTTCAGCTCAGGAAAGCTTGTGCCCCTCCCCCGCCCCACACACGCACCGAGTTTGATTAGTCTATAAAGTGCAAATCTACCTTGCCTTCAAAATCATGTAATGTCAGAGATCCTATGAAAAAAGTTACTGCATTTACCTAGCTACAGATGGTAGAAAGTCATTATGTTCATTCCTGCCATCTGATCTTCTGACAACCCTTGAAAATCTAACCAGACCCCTAGATTTTGAACTCAATGAACAGAGGATGGGCAATATGGTGGTTAGGGCAGCAGTTCAGGATTAAGGGGACTGGAGTCTCACTCCTTGCCCTGCTACATAATTTCTATGTAACCAGGCATTTAGACTATGGCATAGCTCTCCATATGTAAAATGGGAATATTAACACTTCCCTTCTTGTGAACTGGAATTGGTTCATGCTCAGAACTACCCAAATAAAAATGCTATTTCTAGTCGAATTAGTAATGATGTTTTGCCCAGGCTAGCATAACTACTGCAGTTATTGGTTTTGCCAACAAATAACAAACTAGGGAAAGTCCTCAGATAAATGAATCAGAATAAAGGATATTTGCTGGAATGTGCACTAGAAAAAGTTGGCTAGTGATCAGACCCAGCTGTTGCATAGCTATTGAGGATGAACCTGAACATCACAAACAAGAGGAAGCAAAGCAACCAATTTCCCCACCACATCCTCAAACCCAACCAGGCTCCAAATAACCAAAATACTGCACAACAATGGGATAACATGTGCTAGCAAATAAATTAGAATGAACCTAGCTGTTACAATCAAAAATAAATTCAAGCTTAGAAGGCTGTGATCACACTTGCTTAGATACTTATCCAATAAAACACCCAACCCACTGCCTTCCCTCTTCCTTTCCTGTGCCTTGCCATCTCTGAAAACTTTAAAGGTGTTTACATCTAAGTGGTAACACCTATACAGAGTGTTTAAATACAAACACATGTAATATATAATGCCCAGTACACCTATGTTCATTTTTACTATGAAATGAACTGAGAATAATTTCCAAGTAATCTACTGCCTCTTTTTTTCTTGAAACAAATGAAAAAAAATCCCCAGCACCATTTAACCAATGTTATCATATATTCTAATGTTGTACAACAGGCAGACTGTTAGATCATTTTAAATGTTGAATGTTGTTGTTTCACTGGGTACCTTTTAAGCTTTTTTTTTTTTTTTTTTTAACTGATGAATAGTCCTTCTGTATTAAGATTCCAGGTTTGTTATTCAAATTATCTGTGGCATAAGCTCTCTGTAAGCAAAGGCTATTTTTTGAAAATGAAAAGTCCCCGTAGTAGCAGATTCAGAGATTCTAAGATTCCAGACAACCCGCATTGTATTAATTTTCCGACAGTTTCCTGCATTAAAAGAAATCTGCACCATTTGCTACAAAATACTTCAGTTCTCAGCTGTGGCCATTATGTTTTGCTCAGCTACAACTTGACCCAGAATGTCTTTTTTTATGTAGAGACGAAAGATCTAAGCAACCAAAACCCAAGTCTTATCATGGAGAGTGTCAAACAACCTGAACTATAAGCTTCCCTATGAGTTTTACTTATAATAAGCCTGTTTGTCTCTCTACATATATGTATGTAAGAGAGACAGTCTAACCTCTAGAATAATTCAGCCTTTGTTTGGATGCTCCTGTAATTTTGATATTTGAATTCTATCGTTTTTGATGAAGCTAAAAATCTGTGTTTAAAACTAGAAGGAAGTTAAATTTAGGTATTTTCTCTTTGCCAAGATGGGCTAAGTTAGAAAGATGGGATGAGCCAACTATAAAATGCAGTGAAGTGATAATGGTACTTTTATCATCTCAAAGTCAAAAATACTGAGAATCAACCAAGATTGCAATCTGTAAATAAAAGGGTGAATATTGACCTTCTAGGATTAAAGCATTTTAGTGGCGTTTGATATGCTCTAAGTGGATATCCTGTGATTTTCACCATTCCTGCTACTTCCCTATTTATTTGCCCCATCTGAATAAGGAGAGGTCATCATTTCAAATCACATCATCACCTGAGCACAAGGTGTCAAGTTCTGACTGAAGTCAGATCTCCTATTTATCTCACCAGGGCCAGAAATTTACTCAACAAATCTTGAAAGCTAAAATTGCCAGCCAGTGTATGAGGACAGTAAAACCAGCAGATAAACTTTAGAGGAGACGGGCTATTAAAGGGTAGAATAATGGTTATGTGCCCTCACAAGAGGCACTGAACTATAAAAGGCAAAGCCAAAGGGGTCATGTTTTTAAAGTGTCATGATGTCATGCTGTCATGATTCATCCCTGACCAGTGTGTATCCTAAAATGAGGCAATATTACATAAGAAGCAGGACAATCTGATAAAAAAAATTAAGAGCTTCAAAAGTACTCTCTTCTGAAGACGAGTAAAAGAAATGCAAGGGTATAGGGTTTGCCTCAAATCTCACTGAAGTCATCAGGAAGATTTCCACCAGCTTCAATGGTCTTTGGATAAATTTCAGCAGGGAGAAGAAGAATTCTCCAAAGATTCTCTAAAACTAAGTTTAGGGTTCTTTTTATTTGCTTTCTGGATCTTGAACTTTAAGATATTATATTTTATAAACTTTTCTCCTGCAACTATAAGTGCTGGAAATTTTCTTTTTTTTTCTTTTCTTTCTTTCTTTTTTTTTTATTTTTTTATTTTTTTAACTGAAAACAAAGATTCCTGAGTGTCGGCATAAGTCCACAACTGTAAGGACAAAAACCAAAAGCTGCAAAATTCCCAACATAACTGCAGGAGCAGCCATTCTGCCTTTGGTCAAGATGTCTGTGCCTTACTGTATAGAAAACACATGTAAAATCATCATCTAGATCACCAATGGGATTTCTGATAAATAAGCCACTACTGGACAAAGCTAAATATTTTTTTCTATTTACTTACACAGCAGACCACCCATCTGGAAATGGTATGCAGCACAGACAGCAATCATTTTTAATGCTTCACAACAAGGTCAGAATGTTAGTAGCTTTATAACGTCTTAGATAATGGATGAGAAAGATGCTGAAGGAGCTTTTGGTTCATTTGATATTATAGCCATTATGCTCCAAGATGGCACCAGGAATTATTTTTTTCTAAAACAGGGTACTCCTGAACAGGCAAGAGGACATACTGGGTATTTTGACTGCTTAGTGCTTTTTCTACATAGGCGCGATCAATAGTACTACTTTACAAGCACCCAAGCCAATAAAACACACTATGGTGTTTTTATTCTGAGTTGGTTGTTCAGAAAGCACAAAGTGCTAAATTTTGGACTTGCTTCATATTTACTCCAAAGCTATTAGCTATAAGAATCTCTTTTTTTAACCTTGCAGGCTGCTTGTCACAGTCTTCAAATATCCTCTTTATTAGGTAGTGAAGGATTCCCTAGATTCTGCCTCATTTCAATTATCCAGGTTTAAAGACTTTAAAACATTCATTCTTACATATAGCAGTTATGCAGAAGATGGAATTAGATTACTTTCCCAAAGCTAACTACATGCTGAACTTGCCCACTGTGTCCATTATTGTCCAGAAGCTTGTATAAGCATCATTACCCTAGATCCTTTTAAAACTGTCTGTAAAGCAAGGTTAAAACTCATCTCTCAGCTGAATTAAGTCTCATTTTAAACACCCTTATTGTTATTACACATGCATCACAGTTATAGTTGCCCATTTGTACAACTACAGTTAAGTCTGAGTTGCTGCTTCCATTATAAACATTAATCATGGGTTTATAACTACTGCTGAAATTTGTTCTCAATCAAAACTCTTCTTTCTGATTTCAATATTTTTTTTCTTTTTTTAGCAAAATTATTTTAAATAGAAAAACAAATAAACCTTGATGCTAGAAGCTCTCTGGGTGAATATTATACAATACCTGAAATGTTTGTTAATGCCAAAAGTACTGTTAGGCTTGTATAACACCAAATCAGCTTTGATTTGAAAATGAAATTAGACTGTTACTAGTGAGTATCATTGACTATGCTCTCTTATAATTATTCAGATATTTTGTTCTTATTTAAATAGCTGCAATAACAAATTTTGACTAGTTGACATTGTGCACTGATTGACATTGAAACCTGCTGTGATTAACCATGCCAAGAAAGAACAACAGGATATAGTTTAGGAGAAAAGATCTTTCAGCTAAAGGCCAAGCAAAATAGTACTGGAAACCTATTCAATATTTTGAGTCAATAGAGCTAACTCTTTTTCTATGCCCAGCTTAGATGAATGGCTTGGCACAGAGGCGCTTTGTGGATGACCGCATCCTCACCTCAGGCTACAGAGCACTAGCACAGCTGTTCCACAGCCATTATTGCAATAGCCTCTGTGGCTGCCATGTCCCTTACCAAGGGGCTAGAAATGGAGACTTGGCCAGCATATCAGTGTAGATTTGGATCTACCAACTGTACTCTCTGTCCCCTCATTCCAGCTGTCCCTAACCATGTTGTCTTAGTCGCATGACAGCAGCACCACAGACCTGGGGAATGGCTCCTTTCTATATGTTTGTTACATTAGGTACCAACTCATTCTGGCACTGCAGCAATCCCACAGGATTAAGAGAGCATACATACATGACTTCAGATGTACAAGGTATGCCTTTATATTGGAGTGTTCGATACTGCAGATTTCACTGCTGTGGTGATCATAAGGATTGTGAGGGGTGATCTTTAAAGGAAGACCATCTGAGGTAGACTCAATGCTGAGAACATTGCTCATTTAAATGACAGCTTTTGGATAGAAACATATTACTTGAAATAATTCAGACCACACATTCAAATGCCTAGATACACATCCTCATCTAGGATAAATCAATCACCTCTATCACAGACAGTGCAGCTAAGTTATTTTGCATCAACTGGGGATCTGACCCTATGTATTAATCCCACACTTATTCCTAGATTTGATTCTCTAGAAACCAACTTGGCCAGCCTACGAATCAGGAAGATCTCTCACTCCTAGGAGCTTTCCTTTTTTTTTTTTTTTTTTTCCCCAGAAGGGAAGGATCACTTACAGAAATGCACTTCTGGCTACTCCGGCTCCTCTATCTGTGACACCCTGCCCATATACCACCACAGAAGGAGGCTTAGGGTAGTCTGCATTGCAGGTTAACAGCATGGGAAAGAGTAACTGTAGAGTCCCAGGTCCCCAGTTGGGTCAGAAGTGGATAGGCAGGGAATATGCAGAATATTCACTGTGTGCACAGAATGGAAAGTGAGCCACTGCTTTCCTAGATCAGTAACAGACTACTTTCCTCCCACAAGAGCTGCTCTTGGAGTAATACATCTGTGTACTGCTACTTACACAACCGCATTGTTGCTACAAACTGGTATTTATAGGCTGGGATACCTCCTAAAACTACCAGATGGGAGTCAGCCCACTTGAACATACGGCTGATCCAAGACACCAACCCATGCAGTAAAAAGAGCTGTGACTGGAAGACATAACAGAAGTCATCTATCTACAAACGCTGAGGCTAAGACATGACAATCTAAGAGAAACATGAATGCAATAGAAGAGTTTTTCTATGGTCTTATACAGGTTTAAGGAATTTTAAGAAACAAAGGCTATTAACTGTGTGCAGGAGGAAAACCTTGATGGTGAAAGGCACTTTCTTTTCTTCTGCTACCATGGAAACCAATAGTTATAAAAAGCAGGACAAATGAAGAGAAGAGGAGTTAAATGAATTATTTTGTTCTGGTGAATCATCATGGTTACATTGACATAAGTGACAAAATCCATTTACAGTAGCATACATGAATAAAAGGACTTTCATGTGCTGCATAACTAGCTGTCCAGGTGTGTGTTAAGTAATGTAGACAAATCAAGATAAAAGGAGGCAATATACATGATGTCATTTGCTTAAGAATGAAATAGAGCCTGGTCCCTTTAGTGCTCAGTAAAAGATCCTCCTTTTTTAAATCAACGTAGAGTTTGCAAGATTTGACTTACTGGTAACAAATGTATGCTTCCTTTAAATGGAAAGCAACACTGAGCAAGGGTCTTGAGAGCTGTGTACTGACTGGATGCTTGCAAAGCATTCTGGGTTCTTTGTTCTAATTTCTTAGCTACCCCCAAATGTTAGATGTTTATTTTGTTATTTTAAAATATGTTGTTATTTCTCATTACTGTTTTGTGTGTACGTGTGAGCATGCGTGTGCATGCATGTGTGCGTGCGTGCTTCTAACTTTACATTATTGGCTGAAAGGACCTCATAGTACTGTGGCAGCAGTTAAATATTACACCCAAATAAACTGAGGTTCAGGGACATTAAGTAACCTTTCAAAGGTCATTTAAGTAGCCTGAATCAGTAACAGAAACTGAATTCAATCCTCAACTGATTCAAGTGCTCTAAACACAAGACCATTTTTTCTTTTTGTTGTATGTCACTCTCCTAAAGACTTCGAGGACCTTTTCTCAGGCAGCGTGGGAAATACCTGAGAAACAGCCAAGTTACAGGAAAAAAATAGTGGGTCTCCTCTTCTTGTTTCTCCTCATTCTTTGCCATGTGGAAAACTTACTATGCTGTCTTTTTAAAGGTGTACAACCAATTCACAGTACAGGTTTCCCTCACTTTATGCTGTACATGCATTCCTGGAAAAAGGCATATAACTTGAATTCACAAAAAAGGAACCCACTTTACAGTGTAACAAAGAGGGGTGTTTCCAAGACTTTGACTGTATTGACCCCCAGACCTATTTCTACCTCTTTTACAAGATAATTTTGGTACTCACCAACAGCAGATAGTACACACAAGCACAAGGCACTATCGTTGTGGGGATGGCAACTACAGAAATACGTGTTGCAGACAACGAGCAAGGAGCACAGATCCACATAGGACACTATATTTTGGTGCACATCACTCCCATAACACACCTCATAAAGCAGCTGACTGCAGGCTTCCACCAGACCAATCACATGAAAGAGTGAATTTACCTAGCATACAATGAATTGTTGGTATAAAAAAGACCATTGCATAAGAGCAAATTCGTACATACAGAACCAGCATACAGCGAGGGAAACCTGTATAGCCACAGTCAGAAATAGAAGAAATAAGTAGCACAGGCTTGAAATAGTTGCTGACTCCTTGTGAGACATATTTCTTTTACAGATTTAAAAAAAAGGCGAGCACCTGCCTCAGTTATATGCTAACACCAACTAAGTCTTCTGGAATACTATTTTGTGTTTAGAATTGAGAGCAATCTATTTCACAATAGGTCCTCCATGAAGGCTTTGCTATGCCATTCTCAGCTCTGCTCATCTTTCTTTCTACACTCTCCTAAGGCTCTCTCTCAGCCTCACCTTCACGCAAACGCTTTTTTTTTTTGCTAAGAAGATGGCTCAGTTGCATATCAGATACAATATTGTTTGTGCCAATAGCTATTATGTGGCCTACTTGGCCTTGCAATATCGTCATGAAGATTTAACAGGTGAGAGAGACATTCTACCCACCCAACCTATGCCAAGATTATTTTTAAAAATAATTATATTTTACTTGCCTGTCAAAAAGACATGACTAGGAGTTTGCAAGGCTGGGCTTGTTTCTGCTTTCTCTTCCACTATTGTAAATCACAAGTAACATCCACTTAGTCACTGGAAGTACATTGGTGTAAAATTAGTTTAAGTAAAACAGAGTCCAGCACATTAAGATGATAGGGATGATAACACCTGGAAGGCTTTCCAGTTTTTTAGTTCTTTTCACAACTCTATTGCTCTCATATTCTACTATATTTTTGCCATTGTTACTTGTTAGTATCCCATCTGACCAGAGGGGAATGGACTACATGAGCTCTTCAGCTCTCTTCCAGCCCTACATTGCTATGATTCTATAAAGACCCTCATTCCTTCAAGAACTGATCTAAAGCTCTTTAGTGTCAAAGGACTGACTTCTTTAAATGTCAATAGGTTTTATGTCAGGCCCTTGCATAGCAGAGTTGTCTTGACTGAAATATTACATAAATGCGAAGTGAAGGTGGTTTACTTCCCAAATTAAATTAATTCCACACAGAGAAAAATATAGGTCAAGATACTAGAGGTTAGATTGTTCTGACATGAGTAAACTACATGTACTTACATGACTAGATGTCAAGTTAAAATATGCTTTTTGGGTTTGGGGCCTAAATGTGCATAACCTGCACTTTTTGTGCATAACTAATTTCAATTCTTCATTTAACATAATCATTTCCCACCTCCCTTACCCCAAGCTATTGATTGATGAGAAAGTTCCCAGAAAAGGAAGGTTTTTTGTATATTCCAGAAAACTGGTAGTGCAGGCACCTTTATTTGGAGTCGAAAGCCTTCAGATAGCACGGTATGTGGAAGACTGACAAAATTTCAATTTCAGTTCAGTTGGCTCAGACAGTCCAGCTAAACTGGGCCAGCAAGTCACTTTGCACTTCCTTGATTCATTTACCAAACAATTGTTGTAAGTGCTTTCCCCACTTTAACTGTTCCATGTCCTCCTGCTGGACCTTTACAAAGCCTACTGATGAAAGGGCATCAGACTGAAAATGAGAATCTAAACCACTAGTGGCAAAGAAGCATGTTAAAAAGTAAATGCTGCAGTTTGTGCAAGTCCATTGAATTGCTCAGGACATACAGACAAATAAAAGTCAGACATTTAAATGGATTTAAAATGGCAGTCTACAACTTTATCATTCTACTGCCGGATAGAAGCGATGTATCCCCACCCATTCTATTTAACTGGGCCACCACCTACCGCTATGGACTCTGCTCATTTCTCAGTTCTCTACCTCATCTTTCCTCTAAAGAAGAAGGGGTAGAGATCTTGAGCTACAAAGATTTTAGGCCTTCACTTCTTACAAACACAAGGTCCATTAGCAGCAGATTGCATTTACCTATGGGATCTGGTGCTTTCAGCCTTTATGTGCTAGAAACAGTGGCCACAAGTCATGACAAACTAAATATTTATATATTACCTATTTCACATGAAACTTCCTAATCCTATTCTTTTTTTCCCCCCAGCTCTGGTTTCACCATGCTGTCAGAAAGGTAAATCAGATTAATTTGGTCCAAAATTCTTTCCTGATCACCAAAGAACAGGCAATGGGTTGGAAACACAGTTTAACATGTCCAACTATAGAGACAAGGGCAGATGCCAGATTGCTGGGAAAGAGGGTGCACAAGGCCAATCAGCTCACTAAGAAAATGAAATGAATCACATGGGAAGAAGTGCCTCATAACAGACATTTTCTCCTCTAGAAGCAGTGCAGCCCTTTGGACCTGAACAGCACCAACACTCAAATTCACCAACACTCAAAGTCATTGGGGTAAGAGGGCATTTTTCAGGCAAAAGAATCTCCCTCAATACTTCTCTTCCCTACAGTCCAAACTTTCCTTAATGTTCTTAAACAGGTTGCAGAAGACACAGAAAAATTATAGGTCTGAGTGTGAAGTAATCAGATATACTCTATGTACTCTTAGGAATGAGAAAATATGTGGATTTACAGGCTACACATTCTCTTTCATTTCAGAAATACTAGCCTTTCCCTTCAACTTTCATACTAAGTCTTCAAATGAAAATGCATAGAGCTTTCCAAGAGGAGCAGACTGTGCATTTGAAAGGACAAGTAACATTTCCCATGCAAAGAAAACTATCTAATTTTTAGAGAGTCAGTTGCCTTTGTGAAACTATAATGAGGGTATATAAGCAAGGCCCTATGGAATTCATGGTGGAATTGGCATATGCTGCAGCTCCTTTAACCTTGCAGGTTCCCCTGTCTGTCCCTCCCCACCACTACTGATAAGTGGAGGAGCCCTACTTGTAGCTCACAGTTTTCAACCTGCCTGCCAATCAGGAGAAAGCCACAAGCGGGACCCCTCCACCTATCAGCAGTGGTGGTGAGGGACACACGGGGGAACCTGCAAGATTAAAGGAGCTGCAGCACATGCCAATTCCACCATGAATTCAGTAGGGCCCTGCACCAATCAGCAATGGGGGGGTGGTGTGGAGGACCCTACAGGATTAAAGGAGCTGAAGTACATGCCACTTCCACTACGAATACGGTATGGCCCTATATATAAGCATTGATTAAAAGTCAAAAAATGCATTAAACAGAGTGAACATTCATACATGTGGGAACTAAGCTGCCACCATGACCATAACATGAACATAAAGTTTTCCTAATTTAGATAGGTTCAAAGGCTTTTAATATAAATTTCACAGTTATTTACATCTATATCTAAATCACTGAGCTATTGTGCTTTTCAGTCTGAAATTGCAGTTCATATTAGAATGCAAAAGTTATCTTATCTACCATTTATGAAATAGGAAGAAAGCAAAACTTTCTTTTACGTCTCTTCTTCTTTATCAGTTTGTCACAATCCATTCCACAACCCCAACCATTTACCATGTAAGTCAGATTTAATTCCCCCAGTTTACCAGGTTTCTATCACTAATGAGTTGGCCATAATGCCATTTACTACTCTAAAGGTGGTTGTATAGAACCTCACTGTGAGAAATCAGACATGTAAGACTGGAATCTCATACTTCAGATTGGAGAGAGTTTCCATACTGAAGCACTATTTTTCTTTCCCTTGATATGTTCACACAAACTATCAGGCTTATTCAAAGAGCAAAAAGAAACTGCCTCTTGAAAGTCCAAAGAAAATCAGTGAAATTGCTTTTAAATTACAGGTCATTTAAAGGACTACTATGATTTGAAATGTTTTGCCAAATATTTTTTTTGTATGACTGAGATAAAAATCAACTTATTATCCCCCCAAACTATATAAAGAAAGCTTGAGCTTAATAATGTAAAAAGCTATTATTCAGCCAAAGAGAATGTCAGTTCTGCATTCTGTAAAAGGAGCAGGATCAAAACAAGCTGGCCTTTGAGACAACACATGTACTCAGATGGGCTTTCTGATGTGATCATATTTGCCATTTCTACCATGTTGAGGAGAGCATGTATGTACTACCACTTGTTTTCTTTTATTATTTCTTTGCCAAGCAGTGGGGGGACCTGCAAAGGCATTATGTATCAGCTGTCTCTACTGACCTTTTTCTGGAGCTAGTGTCATAGTTGAACAAATGAGAAAACTTCTTGAGAATGTTCATGATTGCATACATCAGACATCGTATGGAAGATTCAGTCAAGGTGTTAAAGTTTAGAAGACAACAATCTCAGAAAATGAGTTTTTCCATGTTACTTGCTTTGGAGATGAAGAACAAAGCTGGCAAAATAAGCTAAAATCCTACAGTTGCTGTACTCCATGAAGGCCATTTAGTATTTTGAGATTCTCTGAATGTGGACATATGAAGTTAAACTTGGCTTCTCACCAATCCAGGGTGCCCAATACACACAGAAAGGCAAATTCTGCTCTCTCTACCAGAGGTATGTTTTCAGCACCCTGGTCAGCAGATGTTTAGTTGGGAGGAAAAAGCTAGAACAGGTAGAGGAGCCCATACTCTGTCTATGGTCTCTGTTGGACATAGAGGGAACAGACAGAAATGACAGTTTTTGAGCAGTCTGGCCCATGAAAGCACTCTACAGCTGTGACTTAACACACGCACAGCTGCAAAGCACTTTAAAAATAACTAATCATGTGAAAAATTAAACCTGGTTAAATCAGGTATTACATTAAAGCATTCAAAAGCAGTGTCTTAATTCATTTTCCCTCTAGGGTTAATTTTTCATGCAAAGGGTGAGGCTGGGCACCCCTGGGCTGTGAGAGGGAAGGAGAGGAAGTTGCTGGCTGCTGAATGGCCAGAGCTAAGGGGAAGGGGAAGGTGGGGCAAGAGACAGGGGGGTGGAGGGGGAACAGGGCCTTCTTGCCTAAGAAGCTGGACCTAGATCCCCCCCAATTCCCCATATGGGGTAGCTGGTGTTGGGCCATGAGGTGAGGAGGCCTTGTTTCCCACCCCCACCCCTCAGCTCTCGCCATTCAGTAGCTGGGAGCTCCCTCACTGACAGCCCTGGAGGGGGGAAGGCTGGGAGGGCAGTTCAGCAGCATCCAGGGAGGTTGCTGAAGTGCCCCTCCCTGCTGGCCTAGGCTGGTTCAGGCTGCCTCCAATTTACCCCCCTCCCTCAATCCAACAGATGAATATCTTCTGGGTTGGGAAGGGAGTGGGCACTTTAACTCATGGCACTTTATGTAAAGCATCATGACTTAAAGTGGGGCATTAACATCTGTCTGTGCTTAGAGTGTGAGCAAGTGGCCAGGACCCAGCAACCAGGGTATGCAGGCAGAAAGTTTGAGGGTGCCACTAAAAGCCATGCTGAGCAATGTTATAAAATATAAAATTTGGTGGCAAAATTAGCCCCCTAGCTACAGGATCCCTTTCCTCCCAACCCTCCCCCCCCCACACTTACACACACGCGCACACTTGAAAGCCTTGGGTCCCCCCCACCCCCATCTTCTGGATTCTAACCATTACTGCTGTCGAAGTCTTAAGTCTTTGTCTCTCTGTTGCAATACCTCCTCTTAGCTGGCATCAAGGGCTTGTGACCCCCTTTCTGACTGCTAGTCCCTCTACTGATCTTCACTCACTTTATATGGCTCTATCCTGTACAAGCATTTTGCTTAACATCTCGTAATTCAGATATCTGTCTCATGTTTATGCTCCAGTATTTAGACTAAACACACTTAGCCACAGAAAGTGTAAATATAGACATTGGATTTATGACACATTATAACCTACCTGACATCCAACTCCCCGGTACTTCTCCACTATTCATCCCCCTTCTCTCTTCCCACCCCACCCAGCCTGTCTCTCACTCATTGATGACTCAATCTACACCTTCACTGACTGCCCCTATCTTGCATGCATACCAGCCCACCCTCTGGTTTCTTTACTTTTCATTCCATCCAGGAAGAGCACACATCAACTGCTGAAACGTCCTTAGCCTGATGAAGGGTTTTGGAACCCGAAAGTTTGCTTAATAATTGTTTTCCAACTATTTAAGTTGGTCTAATAAAAGATATCAGATTCACCCAAAGAACCTTGTCTGCCTATTAGCCACAGGAATGCCTTTGAGATGTTTTTGAATATCTCTGTTTGTGGAAAGACCTGTAAAGGTTTCATGGATTTGTTAATAGTTTCTATGAGGCCTTTCCTCAGGATGTTCACAGTCTGCTGCTCTATTCTATTGCCAGAAAATTTACAGTACTGATTTCTTGTTTTCTTCCTTTGCTATGTCACATACCTCAGGTACTTGAGAAGCAGAGCAGCTGGGAGATTAATGAAGCAGGAAGATTAATGGAGCAGCAGATCACAAACAGTCAAAGACGGAGAGAGAAACTTGGTGAATCATGCCATCCCCCATTTAGCATTGAACAATGTGAAGGGAGCTCCAAAATAATCTCACCTGTGAGACATGTAAAACAATGATTCACAACCTCTGCCCGACCCAAGAGCTCAAGATTTTCTAGGGTCTTCTTCTGCTCCCCTTCAAATTGCCAAAACCTAATGTTAATGAGGGCAGTAGAGAACATTCTACCAGTTATTCACTGTTGATTTTAGGGGTGCTTATTGTGTGATGGTCAATGATGGAACCAGGAAACAATGATGTGCTTCCCCATCCCATCATTTATCTTAAACTACATTTTAGCAGCACAGTTGGGAACAGGACAGAATTGCCACCTGCACCCTACCTCCCACTTCACTGAAAGCATGGATTACAACATAATTTTGTACTTCTCTCTTGCTCCCTCTTCTGTGCATTTAAGCCAAGGATTATTCCAATGGACAGTCACTGAGAAGACAATAAATAGCAGGGCTCAGCAAATATTTCACAACAAATAATTCATCTGAAGCGCTTGCCAGAAAAACTCAATTGTACACATGTTCATGGAAAGCAAAACACACAAGAGATGCAAGTAGGGCCAAAGCTAATTCATTTAACAAGTCAAGTTAGTATTTGCAAAAGAAAATATTCTTCCCTCTCATTGGTTCTTTCCAGCTTTAATTGGTCTCAGCTTTCTGATTTTATCCTGCTTCTGCTAAAAAAAAACTGGTTTATTATGTTTTTATATTTCCTGTGGATATAAGTTGTGGTTTGTTTCCTTGGGGTTTTTTTTTAACTTAACAGTAATAAACTTAGAAATACTAAACAAAATTGCCTTAACATGTCTATTACTCTCAAATTACTTATATATTCTATTCAGATTCTTACACATATCACTGTGTATTCTGAGCACCCTCCTCTACTGCATTATAGGACATGACTAGTAACTGTCATAAGTAGTCCTCACTCTCTTTGTCCCTCTCCCATTTCCTGGAGGAGAAACTCTGTTTGTAGGATTTGTTTGCTTTTTTTTTTTAATGCACACTGTGAATAACATTCTAGTTGTCTACCTAAGCACAAATCTAACCATCCCTTGCCAATCTTATCTTTCATGTATAGAGACAACTGAGAATCACAATAGCACTCTTTCCAGAGTCAAGCCTTGTGGTAGAGAATTAAAATGCCTTCCTTAAATAGAATATATACAAGAGATTCAGAGGCTTTGCATTTATAGAGTGACACTGAACCTAAGTACAGTTCTTCATACATATTCATCTCATTCAAGATACTGACTATATTCTCCTGATAGTCAAACAAAAATATGTTAAGTAGTCTGACAGAGTCTGACTAAAGCAGAAAGTAGGAAAAAAAATAATGTTATGGAAAAAATATCAGTCTTTAAACCTGTCTGTGCCAAGATACTGTAGGGATCTCAGGGAAAGGGGAGTATTATAATTCAATCAAATTATCATAAACAGGTAAGGTAAGAATGGTACTTCAATTGCTTTAATTCTGAATTGCTCAGTGTTTCTGATAACCTATAGATGAGAACATGATTACAGGTGGTCTCATATTACCACTTAGTTATCAAAAGGCAGTAGACTTCAGAGTAAACCTGAGACTGCATGATATGCATTCAACATGCATGGGGCCTCTTGCCCAAACTACAAGAAGGACAAGAACGGGCTTTCCTAACAAAACCCTAGAGTGAGACAATCTCCACAGAACAGACGAGCCCATGCAGAAATGACAGTGGCAGAGTTTCAATGCTGTTTGGGATTGGCTCTTGTCTTCCATAACCAAATCACCAACCAGTTGCATTGCCATTACCTGGTCATGCAGCAGAAGGAACAATGATCAATAAGCAGTCAGCTGAAGAAACTGGAGGGAGGCCTGCAAACTACAATAATCTTTGGCCAGTCTAGGGGAATTTATGTGCCCTCTTGTCCAAGCCCTGCAGTTTTCAGAGATTGGTTGAACCTGAGGACAGTTTTTTTAAATGTCTAACATACCAGAAAAAAGGCAGTCCCCGGAATAAACCCTGGAATGCAGTCCAAGTTTATCATAATGGATTGTTGTTTAAACCGAAGAATAAATGACTGCTAAGGGTATTTTCCAGGCCTACAGAACTCCCTGTACCCACAAAAAGATGGGACCTCTGAAAACTTTCAAGATACTGAACTAGTCCAGCTACTGGAAAAGCATCATTTATAACCTCTAGAAAGTAACTGAAGTAACATTTAGAAATATCAAAACATCCCAAATTCCCAGTAAAAAAGCCAGAAATCCCTTTATAGAATCAAGCACTATCCCTGGCCTTATTCATATGAATCAGGAGTTGAATTTGATGTACTTTTCTACTTCTGGTCATAGGGCACAGACAGGCAGTCTTCAAGATAGTATAATTTCTATTGAAAAAATGAGAGAAAATTTAAGTTGCCTTAATCCTATTCAGTGCTAACAAACTTAGGTTCATACTGGCACTATTGCTGCCTGTCAAAAATGACCAAGAGTCTGGAAAATTGCAATGTACAGGTTAATCTGTACGTAGTTTCCACTGCCAGTCCTCCAATATACTCTCATCTTTTAACAAATGAAGCTGAGGAAAAACTTGCCCATCCACTATTTGAAAATGAAATTCAAACTGTTTCTAAGAACAGAGGATGACAACATCCCAACTCCAAGACTTTTTTTTTTTTGTTTACCCCAAATAGTGAAAACTTGCCCCAAAGGGTAAAGGAAAAACTATGAATAATCCATGAGCTTGTAAGGATTTCTAAGAAAGGGAAGTTTAGCATTATTATCCTGCTGCTGTACCTCAAATCAGGTTTGAATTGCACTCTTATTGCTGGACTGGCACTTTCTTTGAATGATAGCTGATCATTCATTGGGCCAAAGAAAAGATAGGCTTCTGTTTCACAGACATTAAGTTGCTATATGTCCAGTGAGAATTAGGGAAATAGCTATCCACAGAAAATGCTCTCTCATTTTAAAACCCAAGATTAAAAACAAAAAAGCAATCACAAACTTTTACACAGTTTTTAATCAAATAACATTAGAAATTAACAGAAAAGATTCAGATGTTTATGATGGCATAGCACAGAGGCGCATGCTGTTAAAGGATCGAACTTAATTCCCTCTTTCTTGGGGTAGAACTGGACCACACTGAGCCACCCCATAAGCTAGAGTGCTTTAGAAACTTCCCTAATTCATTTTCATATACAATCTAGGCACAGATAGAGCACATAATGTTCCTGAACTGCCCTTGACCACCCTCTGTTCTAGGCCTAACTCGGAGTCAGTGCAGAAACTAGCTATGCTGGTTCCAAGCCAGCTAAGAGCCCCCTGTTGACATGCACATCATTAATTGGGCAGAGACAATTCCGTTCATAAAAGGACCATAAATATATATGAGATATGATATTTTGTTATGTAAAATGAGGTCTTGCTTTTACAAATGCACTTGCCTAAGTCACTTTGGGCACATGTTTCAAGTAACAAAGCTATTACATTGCTAACTTAAGAGAGGATGCTGGGATTGCTGAAAGAAGATAAAGATATAATGCATTCATTCATTCACAAATATACCCACCTAATTGCTGACTAGTAGAATACCTACTGATTTAATAGTCTGCTTTGATAAAATAAATATACTATTGTATCTGTTACTTATATCTAATACATCTGACTTGAGTGTGTTTATGCAAAATGTGTAGATACAATGCATTTTTAGGTATAGGATTTTAACCTAATTCTGAAAAAAACTTATCTCAGCCTGAGATATTTCTCAACATGATATCTTGTTGCGGATTTGGCTAAAACTGAAATTGTAATAAGAACAATGTGAAATGTATTGTTCCTTTCTTGACAGTTTGTTCTATATTTCTGTTGTTGTCAGTTAATTTTTTTTAAATGATAACCAAAATCAAGGTAGGATTACAAAAACACTGGTTGGAGCTGTTAGGAAGTCTGTCTACCACTGCTAGGAAGATTAGCTCTATGGATTACCAGAAGCTTCCATTTTCTAAAATGTTTTAAAAGAAGTGCTTAAAAAAAATGAACAAACTAAGATAAAGAAGTTTTTGCTGATTCTGAAAAGTCCCATTCTGCCAAGAGCGCAAACTCCTATGAGAAAGTTTAATAAATATGTAAGTCTACTAATGACAACAGTCAAGATTATCAAAAATAAATGCCTCGCGTTAAGACCCTTGGGTAGAATTTTCAAAAGCAACTAAGGTAGTTGTCTGGCTGCCACTGGAAACACATGGGAGTTAGAAATCTCCATTATATCCCTTTGAAAGCCCCACACCTAAATCCTTGCTTAAGCACCTGATTTTCAAAACTATTAAATGGTCCTCAGCTGCTATTGAAATGAAAAGAAAAGGTTGCATGCTAAATTCTCTTGAAAATTAGGAGAATCCCTTAAATATGAACTTTTTAGACTGATTTTAGGCACATTTTTCAAGATGTTTGCTGAAGCATAGTAATAGTGATATCACAGAGTGACCCTTAAATTCAGATGATTTTTCTGTCTACATTTAGGATCTAGGTGGCTTACAAGGGGGAGATAATCTTATCACTATCATGATTTTTTTCTCAAACAAATTAACTTTCCTCACTGTACTCAGCCATCCTTTCTGTAATTCAGGTTTACTGTTGGCCAGTTAATTCAGTTTATATAGCATGACTAAATTATGCCCTATGTAAAACCAAATAAGGCATGCCCAAATACAGTCCCGTTATATTTGGTGGAGTTCTCTCTACATAAAAGTGGAAAGGCCCATATTCAAGACATGCAAAAAATATATTTAATCTAAAAAGTACCTTTATTGATAACAACCACCACAATCACCACGACCACTTCTAGCCTTTCCCCTTAAATCCTCTGATGTGTTTCAACATTAAGTTTCAAATTGGAACCCCTAAATCAAGTGTTGGAAGTTGAAGGGAATGTTCAGATTTCCTGTTTTTCCTGATTTTTCTGATATACGGGTGATTTTGGAGCTGTCATTACTGTGTTTCTGGCCGTAAGGCTCTGCCAAGGGCAGCCATCCAACCCTCTCATCAAAGGTCACTCTGTGGTGGGGATTGTGAAGTATTAAAGAGCTTAGGAGGAGGAAAAGATAATGACAAAATCCAGCGTTTTAACCCCCCCACCCCTCATACTAAATCCTAATAATGAACTTTCCATGTCATAAAGGTTCTTTATTGTAATTTTTGTTGATACTTTACCTTAAACATCCCTGAAAATAATGAAATATTTAATCTATTTCTTATCACCCGTCTGTTCTGTTCTTTCTAATATTTGCCGCTGATGTACAAACCAGATTAAAAATGTAAGTGAACATCAGTCTCTCTAAAATAATCTCAGCACAAGCAACATGATTCAGAAATATCTCCATTATCCTCAGAATGTAAAACCAGGTCAGTAGTAAGCTATCTTGTATCTTAACCCCTCCCTATTAAAAACATGTAATATGCAAAATAAAGGACCATCTGTATGTCCCTACTACCCTACAGCAGACATCAGCAATCTTTTGGATAGGCAGACAGCTTTAACAGAGCCTGCCCCAAAGGCAGGCCACTGCTTCTGACCTGGCCAGAGCTGGTGCTGCTGTTTCCCCCTCTGTCACAGTGCAACTATCGCCACTTCCCTCCTACCCCACACTCTAGTGCCAACCTCCTAGAGAACTGCTGCAGATGTCCCCCACTCTCAAGTCACCACGGGTATCTAGGCTTCACAGGCCAGCTCTAATCACTAGGGCTGCGCAAAACAGCAGCTTTCCACTTTGACATCCGTTTTGACGGAAGTGTTTCATTTCGAGTTTTGTTTCGATTCAAAAACACTGTTCTGTTCCGATTCATTGAAATGGATACATTGTTTTAACACTCTTTCAACATTTCAGTCAGGCTGGGGAAGGGAACTCAGCTGGGCTGCTTCAAAACTCAAAATGTTTCAGCTGCCCTTATTTTGTTTCAAGGCTGTTTAGAAGCCTTTCATTTCATTTCAATTTAGCTGTTTCAAGCTCAAAATTAGTCAAAGAAATTAGCAAGAGAAATTTCGCACAGCCCTACTAATCACTTGGTGGGCTGGATCTGGCCCTTGGGCTGCAGGTCGCTGATTCCTAGCCTACAGTACAGTAGACTGCCTTTTAAGATAGGCTATTAATTACATTGTAACATGCATTTAATTGGTTGGTCATATATATGCAAGGAAAAGGTAAGAGGGTAGGACCTTCCATTACATATTTGAAACCACAGGAGTCAAAGTAGTAGTAGAAGGTAAGCCACAGTGGCATCTGATAAACTACCTGCATTCTTGATTAATCAAATTAATTATTTGACTAAATGTCCAGATCATTTGCAGATAATTTAGTATGTTTCTCATCTATAAGGGCTTAATTCCAGGATGTAAGGCACCATAATTTTTTGGTACTGCTGACAATTAATTATGGTCTATGACAGACTAATGCATTATAGAGTTCCAGCTGGAGTATTACTATTTGAGAACTGTCACAAGGGCAAGCTGGTGGATCAGCTGGTTAAGATAAGAGTAATGAGTAAAGAAGACAGAGTGTAGAACCTTATCCTTAAAAATTCTAGATGGGAAGCAGAACTGAAAATATGAAAAAAATTATATCACGTACATGAACACTAGTAGGGCATGAGAAATATCCTCCCTGAAACTCCAGAATAACAGACTTGAGTGGATTCCTTAAGCCTCTACTATTGAGCTGCTTCTCCCTACCTTGATAATTTGGCTGTTGAAGGGGCAATATTGTGCGTCTGAAGATTCAGATTCAGCAAAACAATCACCGGACAGGGCTTACACAAATAGCCCACAATGGGAAGATATTCACGTTCTTTAAAATGAGCATTTAATGTGTTTAAATGTGTTGCTATCCCAATTGCCAAAACTTCTTTATTATAGCATGTTCCCTGTAAGTAGGTGTACCTGTCTCTACCACCCTTACTTTGAAAAGAATATAAATTCATTTTATATAGATCATATTATATACTTTTGTTTAAACTCAGGTTAGAAGGATTTTCTTCTCTTTAGCACTTCCTCTGTTCCTAGTTCCTTTTGACTCTGAGATCTCAGCTCCCCTCATAATCCTAGTGTTATTAATAAAAGGAAGCAGCAAAAAACACCTATGGGTCTATTTGGGCATCTTTACATGCGTCTCAGGCGATGTGTGTGGGGGGGCACTTTAGTGACCTGTGCTAATTAAAATCATTCAAATGGCACATGTATCAGCATCCTCCCCATGCTGAAAAACAGCAGAAGGGAACTTTGAACTAAAGCTCATCAAACGAGATTTAGTTCAAAGTGCCCTGCTGCCTTTTTTCAGTGCAGGGATGCTGATACACGTGACACCAGAAACTGCTGGAGTGCATCTATTTCCATGCTCCAGCAGACTTGATTAATTAAGTCTGCTCAAACACACTGGATTTCCATCACATGGGAGCTGGCTTCTTGCACATCTATAGGAGTCCTTTGATACCATGCTGAAAAACAGCATCAAAACTAGTACATATTTATGGCTTTTAAAGCAGAATTACATGATTATTTTATGGCATCAACACACGGCAATATTAAGCTTACAAGGAAGCTTTATGTCCCAGGGAAAGAAGTAATGCAGGGTACTTACCGGCAGCATGAGACGCAGCACAAGAGGGGCATAATGAAGAGCCCACGCGGCTCATCAGCCACCTCTTTATTCAATTACAGCCGGCCGATGATATCAGCTTCAGACGCCGGCCAGTGAAAATAAAATGGCAGCCAATGCCGCGGAGAAGGAGGGCAGCACAGGAGAGGAGCTGCAGCTGCTGCAGGGAGTGGAAGGGATCCTCCCCACAGGACCCACAGAGCCTGACAAGCTAGGGCAGATGCTAGCAGCACAAGGCAGAGCACCTCGACTGGAGCCCGCACGGGATGGCGAGGGAGCGACAAGGACGCCAGCCAGAGACAGAGCTAGAACTGTACCCGGAGGCAGAGCTGACCCCAGGTGAGAGTGTCAGGATGATGGGGGCAAGGAAGAAGCCACGCCAGGGGAGAGGACCCCAAGAGAGCCCTGAGAGGTTTACAGTTGGGGTGGGTATTGCCGTCCGTCCTAGCCGGGTTGACGGGAGCACAGGAGTGAATACTGGAGGCGATGGGTCAGGAGTAAAGCAACGCCCCCCAGCTGGAGTCTGGGGAAGGATAGTAAGGAGACAGGGGGAAGCCACATCAGGAAGTGGCTCATTATTCTGTGTTTTGTTACTACATTTTATTTAGTTACCCCGTGCAAAGGGGAGTAGGGGGAGAGTGCAGGTATCCCCGAGGAATGGGGCTGAGGCAAGATTTACCTTTTTTGTGTTTCCCTGAAAGAAGGGGCAGAGGCAAGGAAGGCCGAGGGGGTAGGCCCACATGGGTGAACATGGCTATAGGCCACGGGCACCTAGATGCTAAGTCAGAAGGCGTTATCCCACCGGAGGGGTGAAGCCAAAAGACGCACGACACACCGAAGGACGAGCAAGGTCGGGGTGTAGGAGTGGTGGAGCCCTGTGAATGACCGCTGGGCAAACCACAGGCCACTGAGTACACTCGACGACCAATCCCGCCTACTGAAGAATGTGGCTGGCGAGAATGGGGGAGGCGACTCAAGGGGGAGACATCTACTTGGTCTGCGACACAAGTCCATAAGGCGCTTGACATCTACCACCAGAGCAAAGGTTGCCCAAGAATGGCTATTCGAGGCCCAATGGCCACACTTCAACTGTTTAATTGTCATGCCTCAAACCTTTTGAACTTTTTTTCTGTTAAATGGCAATTCTGAATTTCTTGAGTTTGTAATAGGTGTCTTCAGGAAACTGGTAACATCCTTGTAACAGTTTTTTCTCTTAAGCTACTGATAGATACTCCCAACTTGAGCTATTTTACCAAAGGTTATTTTTTCTGGAAATATAAAGTATAATTTCTTCTGACTAAAGTTTCAACTGATTAAATGAAAAGCAAGTTTCTGAAATAGCAGGATATCTATAAAGTGGTCAGCATCTTCAACTGGTTATACATTGACATTGTTTCATACAAGTGATCATGGGAGAGGATTACTGAAGTTCAAGCTGATCAACATCTTTTCTTTGAAACATTTTGCAGCCCCCCACCCAAAAAAGTGATGGCTTCTGGATGAAAATGCATCTTTTTAGAGAAATTTTTGTCTTGGTCAAAATTAATAAATTAAACAGACTAAAATGTTTTCAGTAAAAATTCATTTTTAAAACCTAAAAATTTTATGAAAAAAACTGAGGGCATTTACTGGGAATACAAGATTTTTTCAAAATTTTCTATTAAAAATAACTAGCATTTTTCAACCAGCTCTGATCAGAATTCTGCACTTTTATTGACTCAGTAAAAAAAGCAGAAGGTCATGAGCAATCTTCGGATCAAACACTTAAAGGGAAAATCTAATAAGTATGTTGATTTCTTATTAATGTGATGTTGTTAAATCAGTACTTAAGTTATTCTCTCAACACTAAAGTCCTCAATTAAGCAGTAATGACTACTAATGCTGCTCTACGCCAAATTATTTTCTCACTTCACTGCTTTATTGAACTCATTTTGCTTAATACCTTAGGGCAGATTTGGCAATATTGTCTTAACTAGAGCCATACTAAAGAATATTCCCTGAATATTCTAAGGCAAAAGTCAATTTCAATTTCTCTACATTTGCAACTTTTTTCCGTTTGTGTTTCATGAATACTTGAGCATTTTGATTTTGCTAGTGCAACTTTCATTAAATGCAAATTATTAGCTTCAGTACTCAATGATTTGCCAAAGTAAAATTTGAATGATGTACTCCTTTATAATATTCACTACTTACACTGTGTGGATGCTGTTCTGTGACTGCATGACTTACAAAATTAAATCAACACAGTGTGAACTACAATCTAATATAAATTATGTAAGTAAAATATGTTTAATTAGTTACATAAAAAATGGGTGCCACTTAACAACTGAGTGATCAAAAAATCATTCCACTTAAATCCTCAACAAGTATCTTGCCCAAACAGTCAGATCTTTGTATTGTAAGGCCTCTGAGCTGACAATTCAAAGCCAAAGTGAACTATTTGGCCATGTCCAGATAAGTGGGCGCATGACTGCTGCAGCATCTCAAAGCAGTTTGAGGTGCTGCAGGAAGCACAATAGGAATAAAAATATTCCCCATGCTGCACATTTGTAGAACAGACTCTAAGTTTGATACCAGGAAATTCCAGTATTAAAAAAAACATGCTGGAAAAAAGTGGTGCTAGAGCATGCCCTGAAGCAACTGGAGGCTGGGTCTTCCAAAGAGATACTGTAGCACCCAGCCAGAGCATCATTATTCCTGCTGGATGTCCCTGCTGCTCCAGCACGCTGCCTCAGCATGCTGGAGCAAATAGAAGCAGGGCATGACTGCCAGCAGTGGCCTAGACCCAGGCTCTGTCCCCTGTAAGCAGGGGTGTGGGGTGGATGGGACAATGTGTGGGTGGGGGAGACTGTGCATGAGGAGTGGGTCTCCACCAGTGGGTCCCCCACCCACGCCCATGACGCATAGCTCCTGCTGCCCCCAGTGGCAGCAGCCAGCAGCTGGCCTTCAGGGCTCTCATGGCCCTCTACAGAAAGATTCCCCTGGCACCAGAGACTTGGGGGCTACCTGTGGTGCATGGAGCTGGTCTGGCCCACTGACACACTTTCAGGCAGGATCATGCTGGCTCCTGCTGTCACCTGGGGCTCTCAGCCCAGCCAAATGGCGCATGGGACATGTGGAGCCAGAATAGAGCCCAGGAGAATGATGTGCTGCTCCTGCATGCATTGCTGAGAGTCCCTGCACAGCAGTCTGTGCAGGGGGAGGCCAGCCTGGAAGGGAAGTGGCTTGCTCAGCCCAATCTCTGAGCCCTAGTTGAGGGCTCCCCAGAAATTACATGGGGATCACTGGGGCCTGGGCACAGGTGCAAGAAGCAGAACAGCAAGGGCTAACACTGCTCAGAGCCACAAAGCAGCAGGTGAGACAGCTGCAGCTGTACTCATGTCCTGGTGCTGGGAGAGCTGCTTCCAGAAGGGAGCTAGTCAGGGCAGGCAGGAGCTATAAATCGGGAGTGAGAGGCACTGGGGTGGGACTGTAAATTGGGAGTGAGGAGCAAGGGCATGGGCAGGAGCAGGGCAATGGCATATCAGTGCTGCTCAGTTCCACAAAGCAGCTGCAGTTCCAGCTGCAGATGTCCCTACAACCTGGTGAGCAAAGGGGGCAAAGGAAACTCTGATTTTTCTATGATAAAAAACAAAACCAAATGCCAAGATTTATAGATATTTAGAATTTATTTTATTATGATGACAGAGGCAGTGGTAGGCTTCCAAATTGCTTTAAAATTGTAAATATATCAATAAAACATTGCCCAACTGATCTTACTCTATATAGTTGTATTTCATTTTAATCACAGAAGAACACGGATTTTGGATATTTTAATGAGAAATTTGGGGGGGAGGGGTGTTAATCAGAGAATTCACAATTTTTAGAAAGGAAACAACAGGATCCCTGCTGGTGAGGCAAGTGGCAGGACCCAGGCAGAGAAGCCTGCCCAGAGCCAGCACCCGGGACCCAGCTGGAGGGCAGATGAGGTGGCTGACTTCCTGGACATTTGGGGCCAGGAAGATAAGCTTTGACAGTTCAAAGCAGGCCACTGCAATGAACACATCTTCTGGGCAATGGCTGCCCAGATGGCAGAAAGGGGAGACAAATGGTGGGGGAGGCAACAGAAAACATGACAGCAGTGCCACATGAAGGCCAGCTGTGCAGCCATGGCCCACTGGCAAATGGCCCAGAGATACAGGCAGATCTGCTGCAGTGCCCATACCATAGCCCTGGCAGCCATGCAGTACCCATGCGGGCCTGGCATGTGTGCAGCTATGGGGCCACAGATCCAAGGTGGTAGCATGTCACAGCCAGGCAGCAGACCCCACCACCAGACTACTGCAGTGGGTAGATGGTACAGGGGTTGCTAAGTTGGGGCTAGTGTCCCCAGATACCAACTGGCCAGGCTGAAGATCCAGGAGGAGCTGGGCAGGGTCAGTTTGCCCCAAGTAGCACAATTTTCCCCACACCAACAATCCTCCCCACCAAGTGCATGTTCAAGCATGTGTGCTGTGGCACAAATCTCTGGCACAAATTTGTGCTGCTGCTATTTGAGCTGCTGCAAGCGCATGTGCCTACATGTGTGGATGCGCCTCTTGGGTGCATACAAACATTCAAAGGAAGGGGTTGAAGTTCAGCTGGTTGATGTTCAATTGGTTGATTTTCAAACAGTTTACCCTGTACATAAGTGTAGAGAGAGCCTGCAATGCTAAAAGCGCCAAGCCAGAGAGACCCAGAGCATGCATCCCAGAATGCTTAAAGGGCTATTCTGTCCCCCTGAATATAGGTGACAGAGGCCCAGAGCATAGGCCAGGGCTGAATGGCCAATGCCCAAGGAACCGTTCCCTCAAAATGCCTCTTTCCTACCTCAGCTGTCAGGCTGTCAAATAGCAGACTCTCAAGCCTGTCATTTTCCCTTACCACCAGCCCACTTTTTACCCCTGTGTCACCAGCTGTCAGATCCAGAACAAATTTTTGCTCTTCACTCTCCAGCCATTCAGGTAGGATGTACAGGAGGACATCTGGGGGTCTGGGAATGGGTGTGGGGACTGGGTCAGGTCATGCCATGTCCCTGCAGAGGTAGTGGGGGGACAACAAGGATGAGGGAGCTAGATCCTTGGAGCTTGGTGGCATAAGCAGGCAGGTTCAATCTGACAGACCCTGCCCTCTTCCAAGCTGTGGGATCCCACCACAGCATGACTTGATGCTGTCCTCCCTGCCTCCCCAAACAGACATGACCCAGTGATCAAGGTAGGGTCCATGATAGGGAGGGAATGCTGGGGGAATGGGGATTCCAGGGTCTCCAGGAATGGGGGAGGGGACAGGGTCCAGCCATGTGGACATGAGGTGGTGGCGTCAATTGACTAGATCCCATCCCCTCCTGCCTTCAAATTGCAGGGATCCAGCCCCACTGGGACACGACACTGCCCCCGCCCCTAGGACTCCAGGTAGGGCCCAGGTGGTGCAGGCATGGAAATCAGTTCAGGGGTAGGCTGGACTGGGCTGTGTCCATTCAGGAGCAAGGAGAGGAAGGGGAACAAGTTGAAGGATGATGGGGACTGTGGGGTTGAGGGCAGACCAAGTCTGGGTCCAGGCCTGGGGCTAAGAGGGGTCTGGTGCTAGCAGGTGCCTTTCCTCGACCAGCACCGGTTGAGGTTGACAGCTCCACAGTTCCTTGGCTGTGAAGTAGGGATGGACTTCCCAGCCTCTGAGCTGTCGGGGTAGAGGCTGTCTGTCAGTTGGTCTGCAGCAGCAAAGCATAGCCTGAGTCACAGAACATCTCCCTGGAGGGGATGAGGTTCAGAGCATGGCACATCAGGATGCTGGAGAGCATCCTTACACACCCAGTTGATTGGGCCTGGTGCAAGCATTTGTTCAAACGCTTGCCCTCCACTTGATTGGCACTTCAACCACTTTCAATGCAATGGAGATTTCCATTACATGAGCCATTTTTTAAACAGTTGAGGTACTGTGAACACTTGTACGCAAAGTATTTCAACTGAAGAAACTGCGATTCCACCAGTTGAAATGTAACATTTATATGCATCCCTCTGCAACTGTTTTGGAAGCAAGAAAAACTTCAAAGTTGAGTTAGAAAAAACAGTTCTAGGAGACTGAGATAGTAAACAGAATATTTCAAATGTAGAACAAATTTCAGGGATCCTTCTATAGCAGTTTGACCAACACGAAGAGTAGAAAGGGGAAGTATATTATTAAGCTTAAATAGGAAAAAAATATATTGTCATTGTCCAGTTTAGTTATTTTAACAAACTTTCGCTGTACATAATAACTATTCAGTAGCAGTGGGATTAGAATTCAGATGTCATATTCCACAAGCAAAGTTACTAATTGAACTAAAGGAAAAGCTTCTTCAGATATTAGACAGGCATTATAAGCTAAATGACATGCATCTGAGCAGCTCTGAATCCATCCAGCTCCTGGTAGTAGTACATATACACATTAGCTAGGTTCCTATTATTTATGACCTGCAAATCAGTAAGAGGAATATTTAACATTGGCTTCTATGAAAAAACAGACAAATAAAACTAATTTAACAGCCCACAAACCCTATGCCCTAAGCAGTGTTATTTTATTCATTCATTAGATCAATGGTTTTCAAACTTTTCTTTTTCACAGACCACTTGAAAATCGCTGAGGGTCTTGGAAGACCATTTAAACTTTATTTTGTTTTAGAAATCAAAGCACACTCATATTTTAATATCAGTACTCTTACCTTACAAGTAAAGATATTCTTAATTGCTCCACAACCTCTCTGCGGACCACCTGAATGGAGCTCACAGACCTGTGGTGGTCTGAGGACCAATTTGAGAACCTCTGCACTAGATGAATATATAGATATATAGCTAGATTTATACATATATCTATATCTCTGTGTGTGTGTGTGTGTGTGTGTGTACATACGTACGTACGTACACGTGTTAAGCTGTACCTGATATAACTGTGTCCAAACTACTTCATCTAGCGCAGAGGTTCTCAAACTGTGGTCCTCAGATATATATATATCTATCTATACATATAGATAGCACTGAAGAAGGCATTTGAAAAAATTCTGACAAAAATGCTTACGTTTATAAACAGCTTTTCTTGTCCCTGACTATGGTCAACCTAGCATTTTAATAGTATCTAAAAAGAAACAAGATAAGGGGGATATTTTAAAATAAATAGGCGGGAGCAGAAGCCATGGCCCACAGGTGATTACAGATTCCTATGTGAGAGCATATAACTGGCTGCTGAAAGCTAAAAAATCATGTTCCTGGTAGTATACTAGCATTCTACCAGTATTTTTTTTTAACGTCTTACTAAAGTATTTGTAGAAATGTCACCTCATTTCTCCTCTTTCAGAGTCCAGTGTGCTGGGCTTTGATCTCGGCCAAAAGCAGCTTACTCTATATATGCTCATTTAATTAAATACTAATACAAAGATAATGTTATAAACTTAGCTGATGGCTGGCAATTATATTCAATCACCAATGACTTTTTATAGGAATATATAGAATGGATTGTTATGTCAAGTGGAAGGAGGCAACCTAGATTATTTTCATTATGACATGCTACCTTTCTCTCACACTCTGTTCTCTCATGCTCGCATAGATATTTATAACTTCAAATTAATACAGAGTGCACATTTGACAGCATTCTTCTCCTCAATGCAGATCCAGGTGAACATTTGTCTTTTGTATGCTTTTAAGATCAATTACTCTTTATACTCCATACTTTGTCCTCCCTCCATCTATTATTCAGCCCACATAGGTTTCCAACAGTCACCAGTTCATTGTATTGTAAGAAAACCGATGAATTTATGCAAACATAGGTTCCTTCTGGTAAACTGCTTCAATCTGGTCACTGACCAGTTGTACATGGGTTATATTAGTCTAGAAATATTTGTATTGACATTTCCAATTGGATATTAATGGAAGAAAAGTTTAGATTGATGGACTGTTTTTGGCCTTCAGACAGCTATTATATAAGAAATGCCATTTGTCCATTTAGGACTCTGGCACTATTTAAATCTATAGAAACCATTAGCTAATTGTGCAAGACAAATATAGTCATCCTAGCAGACAGCCTTTGCATTCTCAAAAGACTGCACTCTTAATTTCCAACTGATATTTAGTTTAGCCTAATAGGCCAGGAGGCTAAATGGACATAGGAGTGCATCCATAAAGGCAAAACAATCTAATTCACATTTTGTATCAGCACAAGGTAAGCAATCTATTTGGTTTTACGCTAAGTTTGCTAATGGGTCAGTAGAAAAAGATTCAATGGGAGGAATATGTTGATACTGTTTTAAAACTTTTCTTGAACTTCTCCCATAGTCACTTTTACATGTGCTCTGGGTGGGGACGGGGGGAGCTTTTTAATTAAAGTGGCTCTGAGAGCTGCTCTAAATAAAGTGCCGCTTCGTCTTGTGTATCAGCTTCCCTGCACTTAAAAATGATGGCAGGGCACTTGAACTAAAGCTCATTCAGCATGCATGCATGAATAGAAGGGGAGAAGGAAGACAACAAATGTTAGTTTAGGTGCCCCCACCATCATTTTTAAACGCAGGGACACTGATACAAGAGTTGCAGGAGGCTGCTGGAGCGCAGTAATTGCCATGCTCCAGCAGATTCCATTAATCAAGTCTGCTCTGATGCACTATAATTCCAGCACATCAGAGCAACCTCTGCGCTCGTGTATAGGCACCCTAAGGTTTCCCCAGAGAAAGAAAATGGCATAGAATGAAAGTGAGCATACCACTTTAGATACTTTTTTCATTCAGACACATAAAATCACAAAAGATAACATTATAAAAATCCTCACAACAGTCACAAAGTTTGTTATTTAAGTTGTATAGCAGAACATGTAAATAAAACTGAGTGGCAATGGAATTAACTGATGGTAAAGTCATTAGAAATACTGTGGTGTTGCTTTTTAATTTTACCATCCATATCACTATTGCACAAGTTCCAAATGAGCACTATGTTTTCAAGGATCCTTATCATACATACATCAATACTGTATGAATAGCCATATTAAACAAATTTATGAGTTGTGTTCCTTCCCCCCTTCTATTCAGGCATGCACATGAACTCACATCCCAGGAAAGGCAGGGAAGTGTGTTAGTTTTAACCAGTTTGGATTGAACTTTGTCATTCGGGGCTAGATCAAGAGCCTGCTAAGGACAACAGAAAGGTTTCTCTTTACTTTAGAAGGCTTTCAAATCAGGACATTAAAGACACAGACAGAAGGGACAATTTTTACCTGATCTGGACCCTGAAAGCGCTCTACACCATGACCAAACAGAAGTGCATGACTGCACAGAGCTTTAAAAGGGCCTGATCCTGTGAAAATGTCAATGAAGATGCTCCAAAATAGAGCGTCTTCAGTAACTTGTGTCTGTGCCAACTCCCAGCCCTGGGAGGCTAGGAAGCGAGTAAACAGAGTTCGGTCTGGGGGCTGTTCAGCCAGCACTGGAGGGTGGGATGAGTGGATAGGAGGCCCCCCAAGGTGGGAGGGCTCCAATCCACCCACCCCACCCTCCAGAACTGGCTGAAAAAACTCCAGACTGTACCCCACCCTCAAACCAGCTCCCTCTGCTCCCTTTCCCCCTTCCCATTCTGAGAACAGCACTAGAGCTGGGACAGGGGAGGGGCACAACTAGGGGAGACCAGCTGCAGGGTTGTAGCTAGTAGCTGGATTCCTCAACCCCTAAGGGACCCAACAGTGAACTTCTGTTGGGTCCCGGGGGATCATTGCAATCCTCCTGTTAAGCACCATTAGTTACAACAGAGAGCTGTTCCTCTATCTGTGCCTTTACAGACTAGCAGCCAATTCACGGAGTTGTGTGTTAGACCCCGACTACATGCAGCACCCAATGATTAGGGAGACAACAATCCAATTGCTCATGGATCCTGGTACTCATTAGCCAGAGCAAGCAGGGAGCAAACACCAGCACACATTGCTCGCAACAGCTTTATTCAGAATGGAGACAGCTTCGGGTGAGCTCCCTCACAGACACCCAGTCTATGAACATGGGGAAGCAGCACTAAACAATAGTTTTTTCCCCACACTTATACACTTTGGTTTATACTCATTAACATTTATTCTACCTTCGTCCCTCCTTTTGTCCCACCCCTTTCTCCTCCCATCTCAAGCTCTGCCTCTGTTCACTGTTTGCTTCATTAGCATGGAATTGCCTATGCATTTTACTCATTTACATGTCTTTTGCCATAAGCACATGTCTAAGACCTTGACTCCTTTTCTTCAGTCAATGGGCAGACTTTAATCAAAACCAGGAAGCTTCTGGAGGCTTCACTTTTTTGCATATGTTCATCTTGGATTCTGTTACCAATTATGTGTTATTTTTTACATTCAGTCTGCTTTTCCATCTCAGGTTGTACCATCTACTACATTCCTAAAACTTTACCTCATTTACAGCACACAGACTCACACAGATTCACTTGCTACTTTTTCCTCAGAAAATGGTTGACACAGTTAAGATCGTAATTTAGCATAGGCAAATGGCTGGCTTAGATATCATTCTGCCCTGTGGTCAGCAGCTTCTGTTAGGCCACAGGTCATGGCTTTTATTCAGCTGCAAATCCAGTGCTCCCCAAGATTCAAATATTGTCACCCTAACAATATGTCCTAGGGATTGCCGTGCATTTACCTTTTATGGACTCAATGGACATTACGTGCACTAACTTGTGCATACTTTTGGAAATGTAGGTACAAATAAGTTCCCAAATAAAAAGTTGTGTTAAAAAGGAGTTAACTTACCCTATAAGAAAATATCTTCAACCAAGAAAAGTCATATTAAATCTTGAAAGAATTTCAGGCACATATGTAAATAAATATATAATGCCTGTTTCCCGAAGCAATCTAAAATCTTTTTTCTTCTTTTCATTTTTTTTGGTAAATTCTCTGTGGAAAGAGGTTTTTCCTCTGCCTGTGTTATGAAGATTACGCTTACAGTTATGTAAACGAATTACAAAAAATATACACATTCTTTCTTTAAAAAAATAATCTGCAGATAAAGCCTAAAAATGAGATCTGAGAGCTTGTAACTAGGATATTTGAAAGGCTTGTGTTATTTCATTATTAATATCAATAATGTCATCATGGACATAAACATGGCCTAATACTGATGCTAAACTTCTTAAAACCGATTTTAAAATGGGCCCTTTAAGTCGAATTAGTGAATAGATTTTTCTTACAAATTTTCAGAAAGCTCATTCTTTGTCAAAAGAGTAAGAGGTAATTCTTGGAAGGATATGCCATACTCTTCATACAGAACAGAGGCAATGATTCCAGATGGAAGTGCAATCTTTCATCAACCCTAACAGTTGCTCAAAGTATGGTAATTGCTCAGAGTACACCAAGAAGGAAAATCCATATTTAGTGAAAACTATATAGTTCAACAATGTAAAAATTGTACGCGTAACAATAAAGACCTTTAAAAATAGATCAAATTCTGTCATTTTTACATAGTCCTTCATGTGGAAAAACTCTCATTGAGTAGCTGTCTAGACTTCTATATTGCTTCTGTCAATGTAACTGACCCTCACACACATTAATAGATTTCTTCTTGTGACTCTCTCTGAGGCAAAGAAATATAATTCCCCATTTTACAAATAGGGAGCTAGGATAGAGAGATTAAGTGACTCACCCAATATCACTTGGGAAATCAGTGAAATTCTGGGAATGAACCAAGTCTTAAAATTTTGGTCCAAATAAGAGAGGTACAAGTATGCATAGTTTACAAGCATTTGATTTATTTCAGTCTAAGTACAGCAATAAAGAAAAGAGAGAACCTTTAGAAGGCCCAATCTAGGCCTAATAAGAATTTTACCTCACCCAAAGAACAAATATGACAGGCACTCTCTGAACTTTTTCCCTTTATATTATTATTATAATGTATTCCTGGTGTCAGAAAAGCATTTGCAAAAGATTACATGCAGGCATTTTGCAGTGCTAATTTGGTCAGAAATAACTGAAACACATACACAAAAAGAAGACTTTTAATTTCCATTTAAAATGGAATTAGTTGGGGGGGAAAGGAAGAGCCCTGTGTTTATGTGCCTGATCAAATATGACCTCATGTTTTTGAAAACTCAGGAAATTAAAGGAGAAGATGAGCTCTGCAGATAAATGTATTTTATAATTATACCGTGTATTGTTTTCTATTTAAATGAAAGTCAGTGCCCTTGAATGACTATGCTTTTTCACTTAGCAAGCTCTAAGAGCAACAAAGCTGCTTGACAAAAAGAAAACAAGCTTGCATTATTGCCATTGTGAACTACAGCAATGCTAGCTTTGGGGAAATATCCTTTTAACCTTGAAAAGGATTGATGTCTTCATGCAGTGATGTATGGGGATAACTGTTCAGTAGTTCTGAACAATCACTTCACCTTGCAGGCTATGGCAATCACTAGAGATCTATGCAGGTTGCAAGAACTAGTTAATCATTGTACAGCATGAACATGGACTGTATTTATAACTATAGTTATAAGAGTATGGTTGAGTTCTGTTTTATTGTTTTGGGAAATTCTATCACAAGTGTGTCAAACTCCACATTTTCAGCTGATATAAACCTTGTGAGAATAAGCCAAAGACAAGCTACAATTATAGGATGTTGATGCAAACCCTCAGTTTTGTTCCATGTAATTTTAATACAACTAGCACTTAAAAGCCACTGTAACAGGACTGAAAGGGAAATGCCCCAAATAAATCCTATTACGTTCTTGGCTCAGGTACAAAGTGTTGAAATAACCAGCCAATGATGCACAGGGCACTGAAATAAAATGTCATTTCAACTCCTTTCTTGTCAGCTGCTTATTTCAGTGCCTTGCCTCATAATCAGCTGCTACAGAAAGCAGGGATGTAACAACAGAGAGTCATAAGAGCAAAAATAAAAGGGTTACTGAATATGACCAAAGAGCAAGAAAAATGAAATGGGGCCATAGCACTGAGGACAGAGAGCTTTCAACCTTCAGTCAAAGCAAGACTTGTTAAAAATAACCTCTATACTTAATAAAAGACCCAGTCCAGATTGCAGACCATTCCCAGAAAAAAAACATCTGTACCAGCAGTAAAGCATTAAAGTGCTTAAAAAATAGCCCTTAAGATTGAAAATGCATTATATGGAAGGGATATTTACATGAAGCCACTTAACTTTTAGCCTCCCCAGTAACATACTTCTTGTACAAACAGAAATGTTAAGAATGCAATATTTGCCTCTTCTCTAAAGACTTTCTGTCTTTCCTTGGTTACAAAGAAGCCTGAAAGCCCCACTGCCATATTGCAAGAAATTAAGATCTAAGGCCCAGATCTTCACCTGACATAAATCAGCATAACTCCACTTAAGTCAGAGCTACTTTGATTTCCCTCAGGTAAGAATCTGATTAATCTTTTCAGATACAATTTTGCTTCTTCATATGCCTTTGAGAAAGGCAGAAGAATGGATCAGAGGTGGATCATGTTGGAAAGGAATGCTCTAAGTCGATCCTAGAAGAGCCAAACCCAATCTACACCAAATTTAAAGCTGGAAATAGCTAGGATGGAAGATACTTTGGTAATAAAAAGCATTACAGAAGTAGACAGAACGGTGCCTCCTATGACTGGAAAAAAAAACAGGCATGTCGTTGCAAGACTAAGTGACCTAAGTGAAGCAATAAGGAAGGAAAGGTATGAGGCATTTCTCCCGCTACTATGGAAGTTATACTCTTCAAGTTAACTGGTACAAGAATCAATGTAGCAGATGCTGCTAGACAATCCTCCACCCTAACAGAACCACTCACACAACTTTTATTCCTTCAGAAAATATTACTTTCATCAGTAATAGCGTAAGTGCCTCAAGAGTCCTCCAGAGGAAAACTGAGTGAGACCGCAAGAGCTGGACAAAGTGGAAGCTTATACAAACAACATTTCAACCTGAAGGAAGTCAAGGAGAGAAGGTTTTAAAAGGCCAGGCCTTTAAAATACAAGTTTAAAAACAGATTATCAACATAACTGATGCTATTGGACTGGGGAAAAAATGAAAACAGAAAACAGTGCACCATATAAAATGTGGCTCTTTGGGTGTGTGCTTAAGAAAGAACCAGAAAAAGACAAAAGCTACCAGGTGATGCTATTCTAAGGGGTTCTGCAAACCAGTTAATGATACTGGAAATGACAAAATGACACTACTTAAAATGTGTCTGAACCAAGAATGTTTCTCAGTAAAGCAGAAACTTTACAGTGATTTCTTCCAGTAAGGATGATCATGAGTGTTGTGATAATCAGTCCCAAAAATATTTGGTAGCATGGTAAGCATACCTCATATGGAGAGGCAAGTAGTTCAGGGTTGTCAAAGCCCTGAGTGATTCATTCTCCCTCCAGAAGCAGATTGCTAGTGAATGTTCACAGTATCTGATAAGCAACAGAAGATAACTTACTAGGGCTGCCAGAACTAAACATGATGTTTGTCCTGGACCCAATGTCTTACGTTACAGAAAAAAAGATGATACAACACATATGAACCGCTTCAGCTTCAAGAGGCAATTCAATCTAGGAGTATTTGTTTAAAAAATATTAATACTAGGCCAACCTCTCCCAGAGGAAATCATGGACTGGCCTACAGACTCCTCAAAGTCCAATCCTATCCATTGCAAAGATCTCTGTCAGGAGATCCTTGGCAATGACTAGCTGTGCAACAGATACTCCCATACAGTTCTCTGCCTCTCTGTCTCAGCTCCTAAATTGTCCAGTCAGCTCCCAAACCTCTGTTTGGTCTGCTGCTCAAGCTCATAGAGTTAGATTACTGGAATGGAGCCTTCACGCAACTCAGTATTAACACAGGAAGGATCCAGCTCACTGTGGACCCTTTATAATATGAGACACTATCACCTGTCATTATGTAAACACAAATGAACATCACACAAAGGAGACTGCCTCAACACAGAACTGTGGCAAAGTGGGGCTCCCTGACTAGCCACAGTGCTAGCTAGTTTCCCCACCTGCCTCTGGACGTGCCACCCACCTGTCTCTCCTGCCATGCCTTCATGGAACATATTTGAGGTGTTAATTAGATGGGAGGCTGCCCATTTCTTGCCCCGATGCCAGAGGCAATATCTGTGGCTCCGTTCCTCCCCTACACAGCAGCCCAAGCCTCACAGATTGCATCTCAGGCAGTCGACTCAATCGTCCCCTTTGTCCATTAGCTGTGACCCCTCCCTTCGGATGTTCAGCTTCCCTTTAAGCCCTGGCCCCATCTCAGCCCAATCGGGACCCCAAGCTTCTTTGCTCTGAGTGGGCATCCCTCGCAGTGGGCCCCTGGCCCTTCTGACCCCTATCTGGGTCCTGGCCCCAGCATTGACCTGTTGGGTCCCTCAGATCAGAGCTAATCCTCCTGCCTGCACTCAGGGATTGGGGGCCCCCATTCCTGGCTCAGGTGCTTCAAGAAGCATGCCTGGCCCCATGGTCACTCACCACAGCAGGATCAAGCACTTCCTGAAGCTCGCCTGGCCTTCTCTGGATCAGATGGTTCATATAATCCACCTGAAGGTGAGGGCTGGGGTTAAGGTGCTCCTACCCACCTTTCACCAGGGTGGTAACTGGCCTGGCATTTCCTGGGGGCTCCCACGCCACCGGGAGCCCCCCCAGGAGCCCCATCAGACCACCCACTCCTGGCAGGGTGTGGTTTTAGGTCATGCCCAGGACCAGGAGCTTCCAAACCAACCCCTACAGCTCCTGCCCTTGCCTCCAGGATGTTGCATACAGCCCTGCATCCAGGCGATGCCAGCAGCTTACTGCTCTGTTTATATAGGCAGCCAGAGATTTAAAATGGTTGCTGCAATCAAATACCTGCTGGCTGCTTGGCTCAGCCCTTAAAGTTCCAGGCACCAACAGTGCCCTGCCACAGAATACACAGTGGTATCCTCAGCTGCGCCCAAATCCACTTGAATTGTGCTTGCAGAATTCACATGAATCTAGTGAAGACAATCCCATTGAGAAGAACCCTAAGCTACTGAAAAAGAGACAAATTATTAAAGGCACAGGGGGTGGGTTAGACACTTAACCCCCACTGATTTCAAGGGGAATTGGGTACCCAACTCTTCTCCTTTGTGTTTTTGGAAATCTTTCCCTGGAGTCTGTACTTCTGAAATCTGATAACTCTGGTGAATGAATTGTATAAAACTCTTTACAGCAACAAAAGATGACTAGATCTGGATGAATGATGAAACCAATGACTCGCCTGAATTTAATACATGTAAATATTTGTTCTTGTTAAGTATTGCTTAGGAAGAAAGGTGTAAGGATATATCATTCCTTTAGCCTACCAACAAGGAGGCAAGAAAGGCTATAGAAAGTTTTAAGCAACTCTGCACTGAAGAGAAAGAAAAACCTTTACAGATAATGTTTATTTTAATAAAGTTCCTTGTTCAGAGTTAAAAGAAAGTAACTATTTCTGTTAACCTTTGCCACTGTCACACAATCACCCTAACTGGTGGGAGGGGTATTATGAATAAGTTTGCAAGATTTGAAATTGAGCAACCTTATTTCTATATTAACTAATTATTTTACTTACAATATAAGAGTTACATGTTGCAAACTGGGGCAGAGCAGAATAAACAACAAAAAGCAAAGCCAAAAGGCAGGTTCCAATGGAGAAGAAGCAAAACAAGTTTATTTTTACCTTGATTGCTGTAAAGAAAAGAATGCAACCTACTCTCTTAGATGTTGACCCTACAGAACCATAAAGTAGAGTCGCAGTCCTTTTAGTAAACAGGATTTGATGCAGTTACAGGCAGAGTCTAGAATCTCTAAGGGCATTTGAACTGCCCCCTTTCCTCCCTGAACTTAACTGAGCAGAAAATAGTGTTTTGTTTTAAGTCATCGCTATTATAAACACATAGAATGGGTTCAATTTAACTTATTCCTAGTGAGTATAATCCTGAGAGAACATTTTACTTCTTACTTGCACCTTGCTCACAGCAAGTTTACATAAACTTTAAATTTAGACTAATGAACAATGATAAAGGGAGGGTAGCAATTGGTAAGCAGAGTTAGGAATTAAGTAACATGTGCAGAGACTTCCGTGTCTGTGTCACAAGGAGTAAATGTATTAGTTTTCATTAGTAAGCCAGGAAAGCTTCAAAGAACACCTACTGATGTCTTATGTGTGTGCAACCCCCACATTTGTTATGTATTAGACTACTTATGTAACAGTTAATTGAATATGCAAATGAAAGTCTTTATACTTGGAAATTTTGTCAGAGCTTTTTTAGAGGCTGATTTGAAATTTCTACTTCGCATGCATAATTTATTCCTGGCCCTGGATTTACATAGAGCTAAATATCTACTGTAAGCCTCATGTTTTGTATATCATAATTCTGTATGGAGTAATAACAAAGTAAGAATAAGTACAAAATATACCAATGTATTAAGCCAGAGAGGAATAATTACATGCATATTTTCCTTACAAGTAATCTGGATTTATTATAAATAACCCCCATTAAGTGTTAAAACTGTTGAGAATACTAAACATACATTGTCTTTTAAAATAAAACTGCTAACAGTGGTTATTATTTGTTTTACTAGAATTGCTAAAACACCTAACTGAGATTACTGCTAAACACATAGTAAAAGCCAGTCCATCCCTAAAAAAACTTAAAATATAAATAGGCCAGATAGACAAAGGATGAAATAGGCAAGCCAGCTTTCACTATTAGCTCAGGCCAGTTGCATACTTTCTCTGCTTTCTCTACCCCACATCTTTCTTATTTCAAGCCTGCCTTCAGAGAACCAGGCACATATGTTATCAGATGTGCCTTAGGATGTTCACTATTTACTCTGTCTCACAGGAACTCACTTCTCTTTCTCACAGACATTTAACAACTGGATTGCAAGACCACATGAAACTTCTACAAAAATTAGAGGAATGTTAAAAAGAAGATTTTGTCTTAGCAGTAAAAACTCTACCATGTAGCTAGTGTCCAACTGACCATGGGCAAAGTCAGAAGAAAAGTATTATGTAAGTGCCTAGAAAATTTAATTAGCATACAGATTGTGTTCCTGATTCCATTATTGATCTTCTGCAATGCCTAGGGCAAGTCAACTTCATTCTCAATTCATTCAACCCACTTTTAAAAATGTATGTATGCAACAATAGTATATTTTTCATCCATGTTAGCTCTCATGATGGAGAGGAGTTTTAGAACCATTCCCATCTCTGAGTTGCATAACCAACTCAACTGGATGACAAGGCAAACCAGCCACTATAGCCAGACCACTCTATACCTCCAAAGGGCTTTTCAGCAGAATGCAAATATTGCAGCTCCTATCTACCTTGGATTAAAGTTAATAAACTGGCTTGAGATCTTAGTAATTGGATCTATATACACACAAACATCACAGGGAGTTACACATAGCCTTTGACCCAGATTTCAAGCTTTGCCCCCATTAAATCCCCTTCATAGGCAGTCAGCATTGCTGATCCTGCATCACCATCCCTGGGTGGATTTTCAGGGGAAAAGGGCGAGTGCTACTGCACTATGGGAATGTCAGTGACCCATGGCTGGTGTAACAGTTTCTGGGAAGTAGTCACTACCTGACATAAAGTATGATAATCTTTTGGTCACTCTAAACTTGCAGTGGGGGAGGAACTAGACTCTGCTACCCATAGGTTATGGGCAATATGGCCCCGGCAAGATGTGGAAGTAAAAGCACAATGGGATCTGGTGCATGCTCCACACAATTTCACTTCCTGCCATGCTACCCATGCAGGGCAGAAAGAGTGATTGTATGGATCATGCAAGAGATCCCATGACACATAATTGGCAGTGGAGGGGGAGCCCAGGATCATAATCCTGGGCTCCCTCTGAACTAGCAAGTACCCACAGCTGGGAGCCTACAGCTAGTGGGGCTCCCAACCATGGGGGCTCAGCATGTGCCCCTAAGGCTGAAAGCCTGAATCAGCTGATGGGCCTCCCAGCCATAGGAGCACAAGGTGTGCCCCTGTGCCTGGGAGTCCTGATCACCTGATGGGGTTCCCAGCTGCAGGGGTACAAGGTGATTAACTGATTAATCACACCATAAATGTAACATGTGGCAGGGGCTTAAGTGACATACAGCCACCAATGTTCTTCCTAGTGCCCATGTAGGTACAAACTGACCAGATCATGGGCTCTGTATAGAAACAGAGCCAGTCCAGAATCCAGCCAATGATATTTGAATCCCATGATTTCAACATACTTATGATCATCATATCCTCTGTTTGTTGATTAATAAAAAAGTTCAATAAGATTAAACACCAAAATGTGCAGCATCCTCTGGACTCATCCCTCTTACTCAGTATCTCACTTTTATCATACAACTTTGTTTATTATGCACCAGTTTTCATCCCCTAGTCAAGACAATGTGAATCTCTTAAGTCAGATTTAATGAGAATACTATCATGTGCCTTATTAAATTCAAGGTATAGGTAGGATGTTCCCTTCATCCACTAATTAACTATGTAATGCTGTCAGTAAAAGCAATTGAGTTTGCCTGCCAAGACTGGTCATTTACATTATAGTACAGACTGATTAAATAATGTAAGATTAAGAAAATTAAATAGCCAAGAAAAGAATGAATAATCCCATTCTCAAAGTCCAAATATTTGAGATCATATAGCAATTCGATTTAATTTAGCTTACATGGAAAAATCCTAAAGAAACTTATTACTTTTGCTTTTCCTCTACAGCACACTGCAGTGCTATGTAAATTAAGATAAATAAAGTTTTGCCTTAATTAGTTACCAAATGTAATCTATGGACCCTATACATTTTTATGTATGAGGCATGGCATGGTAGCTTTTAACACCCTACAGTATGCTGTGTTCATAATCCAGCGAAACGTGACCCCCACACAATTTTTAGCGCCTCAGTCTATTAAGTTTCTGTCTCTTATTCTGCCTCATGGTACTGGGATTTCCTGAAAGCAAAGTGAAATTTTAGAGCACAGAAAATCCAGGTGAGTGAGGATTGGAACAAGAAACACCCATAAAATTCTTTTTGTGAAGTTTCCACCACATAAGTTAAGGAACAGGATCCAGACAAATACAAAAGACATCAATTCAGGCACAAGCCCTGAAGACTCTGAACTTTGAACAGATTCTTCATTATCACTGAGGACCTACCCAAATAAACCAGACAGCTGATTTTGCAAGCAGTCTCGCCCCTCACTGCAGATAGGCAAATGGCCCAAAACTGCTGCTTAATTACCCTGATTAAGCCCATGGAAGCCATTAATCGAAACATTATTAAGTAATCTGAGCACAGAATTAAGCTCTAAACTGAAATGTCTTATGAAATTAAAGCTATACACAACATGAATTGTAACTAATACCACCACTATACTTTATTAAATGATGTTTTTTCAATACTAACCTTGAGACAAGCAATACGTGCTAGCTGTTAAATGCTAGCACGCAGCATCCAGCAGCAGTTGCTGCTGACATTTTCTGTCTACGGTGTAAATACTTGTCCGTACATTGAGACGGCATGCTTAGCATCCACTGGATTCATTGCAATAGTGCGGCAGCATTTTGCCAGGACGTACAGATGTGGAAACAAGTCACAAAACACAGACACAGGCATCCAGCAGTCTTTGACAAAGTTTAAGCAAGCAGTGTGTTCCTTGTCATACTCTTTCTGCCATCCAGGGATTGATTTTAGCAGCTGAGGGTCACAGCTCAGAACAAGTTCCTGGTTGGGTTTCAAAACACAAACTGCACTAAGGAAAGAGACAGTTGGTTGTCTGAACTGTAATGACAGTCACAGGCCATACCTGTGATACTGGTCAGCTTCACAGATATTGCCTGGAACAGGTTCCTTCTCTGCTGGTTTTCATGTTGACACCTTGACAGTTCTTGTGGTGCAATGTCGTTGACCCAACTTATCAAATCCTTCAGTTTGTTGTATGCATGGTGGATCAGTCTTCAAATCACATTAGATGCTCCATGAACCAAATGGCATTTTCTGCCACAAACTTCATGCCATCTTGAAAGTCTCCCTGTTCCAGGAGATCATGAAGCATAAACATGCACTGTGTGCTGGGTGTGATTTCCAGCTCCTTGATCACAAACTGCTGGTAGTACTTCATATGCTTGGTGTGGTAATATACCACATTGAGCCATAAACTGCATTGGGCAGCATTCCTTGAGCAAATCAGAGAAAGCCTTGCACGTATACATGGCACTGGCAGAATTTTAAAAGATCTCAGCATTTCTGTTTAAGTCAATTGCCTTCACTACAGCCTGAGCCATGGTAGAAAGTGACAGAAGTGAGGTGGATGAGCTCTGGTTGAAAAACAGGCAGGTCCCAGTCTGTCCAGCTCCCAGATACATATAAAGTGTGCAACAGTCATCTCAAGGTTTAGTGACTTTATCAGCCAGAATGGAGAAGGGTTCATACACTGTCAGTGCAGACTTTGTGGACTGTACATGTAGAGCAATCACTGCAGGGAGACAGTCTTGGTGAACCTCGTTTGCACATGGAAAACTGCCAGTATTTGGCATGTTTTGGTTCTGGTAATCTCTTAACTTAGGGTGATCAAGTTTTTCCAGTGGGATGGAGACAAAAGCCTCCATGAGGGAAAATACTGCCACTCACCTTGCCAAGCTGCTTTCCATAGTCCTTTTAAAGAGTGAGGACATGGTCACATGTTTCTGGCTCTGACCTTTAGCCTCTGCAGCAGCCTTTCACTTCATGTGCTCCTCAGACTCAAAGTGTCAATCTATACTGGTTTTCCTTGACAAATCCAGAGTCACACTGCAGGCAGTATAGAACAGGCTGGCTCCAGCTGCATGCCTGCAGGATATTGCCTTACATGGTCCAACGCTGAAATATCTTTGGCCCTCTTGGAGGATTTCTTCTCACTGTTCATCCCTGCTCAATCCTCCTCAGGCTGCTGCATGCTGCAGCAGCAGCATGCCCCTGACTGCTTAAAAAAGGTGACACCAAAATGTTGTCACTTCCCTGACTGACCCCAGACTGGCACCTGTACGGAGCCTACATCATAGACTCTGCCTCTCATTTGCTCCTTCTCCCCACCTTCTTTCCCCACTCCCATGCTTCAAGATTGCAGGGCTTCCCACCCTTGTCTCTGCCTTCTTGCAATTTTTTTTTTTCTGCAGCAAGCCCACCAAAATCATGGAGACTGTCTTTTTTGAAGAAACACTTAATTCCACGTTTTTCACACAGTTTAATAGGTCCCTAATTATCACGCATGGGGAAGACCCCATACTACTGCTGTGGATGCAGGGCTTCCTCACAGCACTGTTTGGGCTCTCAGGAGCTGCTCTAATTAAAATGCCCGCAGTATCTCATGTATTCATGTGACCCACACTTCAAAATGGTGGTGGGTGTGCTTTAACTAAAACTCGTTTAACAAACTTTAGTTAAAGTGACCCTGCCGCCATTTTGAAATGCAGGGATGCTGAATACACATGATGGCGAGACTGAGAGAGTGTTTTCATTAAAACACATCCCACATGTGCACAGGCAGAAGTACCTGGTCCTTCCTCCCCCTTTTATACCCACTCTCATGGGAGGAGGCTTCCCAAAGGAGCCTGGCAAAATTAATCTAGCACACAAACATGCTACATACCAAAGTTTTATCGGTTTGATAAAGTTTCATTTAATAGAGACATCAAAACATATGATGCACTCACAGCATAAGATTTAGAAAAGAGATATAGAGATTGCTCCTCTATATCAAGACATACTGAAATCTCCTGGGGTCAGTTAATTTGAGCAGTAGTTGGATGTATTGATACCTCCATGAACAGTTCAGTGCTGTAAGCAGTTGCACTGATTATTCAGTAGCCATACAACCTTGACTCCATTGAGGTTAATAGTGAAGCTTTTGCTGATCTTCCCAGGTGCAGGAGCCAAAACATCATTCTTCTGTCTGATTCAATACTGAATCCGCAACTCAGCCTGATTCAAAAATCAAGCTCCCAACCTCTTTTCATCACTAAAACATTACATGGGGCCAGATTCCATTCCACTCTTAGATGAATACATTCAGTGGATTTAAGCACTTAAATGCAAATTTATTCCACCCTGCTTGAGTTAATGCTCAAGGCAAGTGGATCCTCCTCATCTGCTTTATTATGACTAGAACTTAAAGGTAAGATCATGGTGTGTTACAAAAGCAGATGTGTTAGTGGATTTTCAGGACTTGAACAAGGTGGACTTAGATGCCTATGTCTATGTCTATTTAGACATGTGAAACAGAATCTGGTACAGGATGTCTTCTGTTACAGACTAGTAAAGCTGGGCTACTAGTAAGCCCATGAGCTCATGAGCTACTAGTAAGATTGGATTTGATGCTACAGAAAGAGGGACCAAAGGAAACAATCAGGCTTAGAGAAGAGAGTCTCAGCCATGCCCTTTCTTATCAAACCTTTTTTTGCAGGCAAAGAGGTCTTTCACATTATGTAGACTTGGGGCTAGAGAAATTAATATATGGAAATTTTTATCACATGTAGAATTAATAAAAAATATATTTCATCCTATTTCATTTTGCAACCTTCATGTTCTGAAAATAAGAAAGCATGGTAGCAGAAAGCAGATTAAAGGTATATATTTTTCCTAGCATTATACTAAAACAGGTACATACAAAAATCAAAAGCAGGCAATAAAAAAGAGAAACAAAAAGAACTATAGATAACCCTATAAAATGCACAAGTGGGCCTAATTCTGTATATTATTAAAAGATACAGAGAGCCAGCCAAGAGCAGAAGACAAAGTTCTATTTTGCATGTGATATTAGAGTAATTATTTCACTACAAAAACACAAAGAATCCAGTTGCAGTGACTGACATTATCAAGGCAATATTCCACATTTCTCTTAACATTCAGCTCTGCCACTAGAAATTATTCCTTTAATTTTGTAAAACAAAATTTTGTTATAATAGTACTGTGTTTCTCATAATTATGGAAATACAATAATTATGATGTGTGCTAACCATGCTAAAAAGCTTTCTGTAATTTTCTGAAAATAATTACTGCGCTAGAACAGACAGTTTTTAAATACCAACATTTGGATGTTACAGCATGTTGTTTTCAAAGTAATAATAGTCTGTCACATTATGAAAGCCAGAATAGGTACTACCATAAGGAAGTATAAAATATCAGCTTACATTTTTAATGCATTAAACAAGGTTATTTTTCAATTTTAAGAATACGAGAAGTATATACGTGTCAGAATATAGTAGGGACCCAGACCCGTACTTACCAGGGCAATGGCCGCCGGGGTGCTCCCAAGTCAGCAGAATCCCAGGCAGTCCTGGCAGTAGACAATGGACCCATGGGCATGCTGCCTGCATGCTTACCCCCTGGGCAGGACAGGGAAACGGAGGGTTACACACTCCCCCTCCCCACCCCCCACCATGTGCCCAATCCCCGGGCAGAGCTGGGAGCAGAAAGCAGGGTTCTACACAGGCCCAGAGCCCAATGAGGGCCAAGAGCAGGCAGCTGGCACACCCAGCACCACCTATACTTCGGTAGCCACTGCTGCAGACAATAGTGAGCCCCACAAGGGCTCTCAGCACCTGCCAGTGGCAGCAGGGCGCATGGGGGCCTGCGGAAGTGCAGATCAGCTCAGATCAACCAAGAACTTCCCTTATAGAGCAGCACCAGCCCCAGAAGCAGTGAGGTGCAGATGTATACACTGGACTGTGCTGCCTTCCCTCTACCAGGGCCGAGGACACCCCATCAGAGCCAAGCCCCACCTCTGCTCCCATGATAGGAACCTGATGACCCTGCAGATGCTAGATGCCAGGTACCTGCCAAGGCCTCTTGGGAGTTTATAGTACCTGTGACCCCAAATTACCCACAGGGGTTGGCCAGATACAGGCCAACCCTGTGAATCAGGCTCACAGCTGAGGTCAAGCCCCAAAGAGCCTTAGCTGCCTAAGGAGAAGGCAGACATACACTGAAATTAGGTCTATACATGAACAATGGACATACTCTTTATATTATGTTGCTTTATTAATTTCTATATGGCATGGATGCTCATTGTGGTAAACCCTTGCCAGAGTGGCAGGGCCCTGCCAGCTCATGTTGGTCCCAGATTGTTCTGTTTTTCTTCCCATGTCAGACCTTTTTTCCTTCCACCTAGGTAGTCACCTAGGGGACCAGGCACCTACCCCAATAGCATCACAAGAACACCCAAAGGGAAGAGGGTGGGGCATATGGGAGGAGCCCCACAGAATATACCAAGCACCGAGACCTGCACCCATCTCAATGTATCCTACCATAGTCAGGTACCACCTCCTGATAGCCTCTCATTAACAAGTTGTAGCAGTCAGGATATACATAAGGAAATGAAACACCCATTGAGAATGTGGCACCCAGGCCCCACCCAGTGTGATGCTTTGGCCTGGGCTCCACTACACAGTACATTTCCATTTTAATCATGCATAAATAATTAAAAATTAATATTTGTACATACAGCTATACAAAAAGGATCACTCCTTGATTGAAGCCATGCAAGACAACATTTTTAAAAATGTCTTGTGTTGAAAAATTAGCTTTAATGAACTGTAGTCTCCAAATGTCCTGTACTTGAAAAATCCTACCTGTATTAGCTAGTGCAAGACTCAAAGAAAGTTATGGCTATGCTAGAAGCTTAAAAAAATAGAAATATTTTTTGGAAAGAAATTAAATCATTTGTTATCTACAGAAAATGACTAGCACATAATGGAAGTTACCAGAAAAAAAAATGTGCGTTAACAATACAATTAACTGTATCAATTTTTTAAAAAAATTTCAAGAGGAAAGTACATCCATTGGGTAGCACAAATAATTTGCAATGCATACGTTGAAAGTGTGGCATGCAGTTGTCTCAAGTATATTACCTCCAAAAAATATCCCTGCCTCTCACATATTTCCTGGACCACCATGACATCACTTCAACACTACTATTACAATACAGAGGCAGAATTCATTAATGAAAATTAACTTATGTTACTATTATCTTGCTTACACCTTAATTTTACAATGAATTGAGCAATCTTGGGAGGGCCAGAATGTTTTCAATGCCAACATACTTCAATAGGAATGGAATGTGTTCAGCACCTTAGGGTTAAGAACAGACATTCAAAAAGCCTAAGCCTGAATTGATTCAATCTTTGCAGGTTAGTCTAACCTGGGTAGGTTGAACTGATTTGAAACCGGACAGATATTCTCTCTGAATTGAGGAAATTCAGACATATGCCTGCAGTGGCTCAGGCTAGAATCTGGGGGGCACTAGAGCAGCCCTCCTTTCTCTTCTGCAGGGAGCTGAGCTGATGGGGGAGTACCCAGGCCCAAGCAGGACACTCTCATTAGGGAGGTCTGCCTGTACAATCCCAGGCTTTTCCCCACTGGATGCTCAAGAAGCAGGAGTGTTGCCAGCCCCCTGCCCCAGGCTACCACTCTGAGGCAGGTACAGTGCATGCATCTGTTGATGATACAGAGCTTTTCAATTGCCTCCCTGCTTCGTCATACTGTCTGCAGCAAACTGACAGGCAAGCAAGCCAGCTGGGGTCAGATAGTGGTAATGGTCTTCATCACTCAATTAGCAAAACAATGACCTCTCTCCATTATTTCAAACTTCTTATACAGCTTAGGGGCTGACCTGTTGATTAGCTCCAAACAGCCCTAAGCAGTCATATACCCACACACAGACACCTCACGGAATTAGCTAGCATATCACATACCTAGGATCCATGGGGCTAGTATCTGTGCTGTGGGAGACGGAAGGGAGGAGGGATTTCCTCCTTGAGCAGTAGCGGGGAGGATAGGGCAGGGGGAAGCCAAGCAGAGCCTGTTGTGTCTGCATTCTCTACTGGAGCTTTACATAGCATCAGCTAACATACCACACGCTGTGGTAGAGAGGAGGAGGGGATCCCTGCTTAAGCAGTGAGTGGGGAGAGAGTGGGAGAAGGGGGCACAGGAAAGCCAGCAGACCCTGCTGTGCCTGCAAGTCTCTGCCAGAGCTGTGTTCATGGAGCAGAGAGCTCTTCCCAGCCCAGAGACGATGCTGGGATGCGACTCCAATTTAACTTAAACCAGCAAGGGGTCTGGGACAGACATTGCATAAACCAGTTTGGCCCAAATCAGTTAAGTCTGATACTACATTAAATCAAGTTTATCTCAAACTAGTTTCAGCCATTTTCAAACTGGTATATGTGCACTGAACATCTGTTCTGTTACAGGATTAAACTAGTTTATGATCACTTAAACCAGTTTATGTGTAATGACTGTCCCTAGCCTGGAAAGGCCCTATACATAATGTATTACTGGTTCCATGCAGCACAGTAGTGGAATTTCATTCTGTGCTTACAGATACATCCAGGCAGGATAAAGAATCATATAACATTGTATTTTGGAATAAAGGAATCTTTGTCAAAATAGACCAACATAAATTAGTTCTTCTCTTTCTATTTGTGTCATAAATGGAAAGGTTTACTTTCTCAGTATAATTTCATATCCATGTCCTTGCTATTTTTTAGAAGTGCCTGATATTATGTACCTTCTATCCCATTTAAGAAGCAGAAATAAAAGTTTGTATTTAGAAAAGAAATAGAGACAATTGCATGGCCCACCTAATTAATCTTTGTCATTTGACAGTTCATGAAAAGAAACTGCACAAAAACCTTCCCCCCTTGTTCCCCACCAGAGAGAACTGACCTTAAAAATCTATTACAAAGAAATTCAGGGCTAGAGTGTTAGAGGACATAGTCTCTCTTAGGACCAAAGCCCTAGAATAGGCTTTGTATCAGACCCAATAAAAGTAGTAGGAAGGAATAAATAGAAAAAAGAGATGGCTGATTACTAAAGGGGTGACATTGCTTTGAACTGCCCCTACTCAGGGTTACACCAGTCTGGCTCAATCCTAATATCATTTATAACACAGTTTGTCACTATCAGCAAGTGAAACTCTCCCTCCAACCCCAACATATATTAGTAATATTGTTCCCCCTCAACTGGCGAGATCCAAGTTGAAACTTGACCTCTGCAATGCAGCTCACAAAAATCTTAGAAAGAGTCTCTCTCATTCCAATGTGGAATGAAAAAAAGTTCTGAAACAGTGAAAGCTGTTACAAAACACAACAGTCACTCTCGGGCCATCTCTATTTAACACTCTTTTGAGTGCTTCTAGACTGAGATAACTCCGCTCATCTGGTCTTCCTTTCTAATAGGAAAACAGAATTATTTCACTGATTTAACAAAACATTTCTATCCAATTTCCTTTTGAACAGCAAATTTTCCTGGACTGATCTGCTGCAAAATCATGTAGGGTTCTGCTGCAGCCATATCACCTCAAGCTAAGATTTTTTTTTGCATCCAAGAAGAGTTAAAGCTGGGTCAGTACTTAGATGGCAGACTGCTTGTGGAAACACCTGACACAATAAAAAGTGGAAATAGTAATTCAGTGGACAATAGTCTTGCCTCCGAGTCAGTATTGATCCAACACCCTAGTTTACTATAACAGAATGCTGAACTGCAGGAGATATTGTCTTTGATAGAACAGCAAACATAAGTATTGAATACTTATGGGATTAAAAATCCAGTGGCATTAAATGCAAGAATAGAGGCACTTCATAATATGTGGTTATCATAATCTGTTATCTCAGTTTTCACATATCATTTGAAAAGATGGTTCCACCGCCATCACTATTACCATCCTGGGGCACTGATTCAATACTGACCAAGAGGGAATATTGTCTTGATGACCTTATTGTAATCACCAATGTCAGGTTTTCTTTGAAAGTCTTCACCTCAAGTACTAATGTTTTGGTTTAAACAAGCCACTTCTGTAGGATAATGTTTAAAAACTGTATACATTCTTCAAGAAATCTTTGAAACTAGACTTCTTTTTTGCCAGAACATTGCAGTAAACACTAGATTTCCATAAAGCTGTAAATATATACTTTTGTTTTTGTATTACAGTAACACTTCCAAGTCAAACAGTGTTGTAAAAATAAAATGTGACTAACATCAAGAATACAGCCAAAATTTCAAGCACATGACTAGCATAATTTTTCCAGTGGAGAAGGTTTTTCGTTATACTGCCAACTACTCCGTTATTCTGTATACTGCAATTCACTCTGTTGCAAAGGTCCAGATTTCATTGCATGATCCAAGCATCATTTAAGTGTCTACCCAGAAGCAAATTTCACCAAGAAGTTCTATAGGGCTCCTACTGCATGTTACATATATTGCACAATTGACTGGTTAATCGCACAATAAATTTAGGGTGGCCACATATGCAAAGTAATTATCACATAATAAAAATGACTATCCAGCTATGGAGAAAGCCAACCAGCTATAAAGTTAGTGCTAGAAATGTGTAACAACTTTATAGCTCCAATTTGCACATCTAGCAGAACCCTAACAAAACCTCCCTTAAAAAATGAAGGACTTAAATTTGCACAGCCTTATATCTACATGCACTGGGCACTAATATTCAGTTTCAAGGATAGGATTTTCTAAATAGCCTGAGTTAGGAGCAGGAGTCAATGGTCTATGACCATATCTCTTGTGTTTTTAATAATACACTAGTTGGTTGATGTTAGGTATCTTATGTCTTGACCCATAGGGTAATGAAAGGTACTGTACCTCTTAACCAGAGCAACATCATTTAATCCATTGCCAATAAATAGCCATACTGAGAGAAATATTAATATTTTTGTTAATATAAAAGAATGTCTATATTGCATGCTTTCATTCCATCTACATTTGCACTACCAAATACTACACATTTATAATAAGCAAAGCCTTATGTTTTTCCATATAAAGAATTGAAAGGTAAATTTATTCAGTAGAATGCCCAGTTTACATTTCCAATAAAACTAATCAAAATAAAGTCTTCATAAAGATTTGGCTTACATACTTCTCTTTTGCCCATCTATAATGAGCTGATCCAGAAGGCCCTTACTCCCTTCAGGAAGAGGGCTTTCACCTGAATGCGTAAAACTTTCCACATGTTCATCATCTTAGCTCGTTTACCCCCTGCAAAAATAAAAGTTGGTGCCTATGAACTACAAAATGGCGCCTGTCTATGGCACCAGGGTTGTTCTGGTCCAGTTATCACACAAAACATGACAAGTAACACTATAAAGCTAAATGTATTTCCCCTAAATGTTCTGGGGCACAGCACTGCAATATGTAGCAAAATGGTGTCCAAATTGCTATAAATATTCTTATGTGGAGGAATACGTGGATGAATAGAATTCATATAGGAGTGATATACATGTCAAAGTGTGTGCCTGATACTGTCACAGTTTGTGTTAACTCACACAACTTTATCCAATTTTCATGCTCATTTTCAGCCCCCGTACTCTGTTCCCAGTCATTTGAGTGACAGAGTGGGTGTCTGCTTCTCACTTTTAGAATATTAACATATAACATGGAAATCATACTTTTGAAGGAAAGTTATGCCCAGGCATATACCTCTTCCCCAGTGAATCGGTGCAGGGGAGTTGCAGTGAAATCAGCCTTCATAACCTCCAAATACTAGGTCTAGCCTATAGGTAGAAAAGAATACACACA
>NW_017728886.1:168580386-168588617 GCF_001723895.1 Crocodylus porosus | reverse complement strand
ACACACACACACACACACACACACACACAGAGTTCATCTGCAAATTCAGGTTTTCAGAGGTGATGAATGCCTGAAATTCCAGCTTCAATAAATGAGTTGCAGGTTCTCAGCAGCTCTGAAAATCAAATTAACAGCATGCCCATTCAGATAGAGATCAGAAACATTTTACTGCTACTTCACATTTATTAAAATTGAACTATCTACACAGGCCAGCATATTGAGACCATAAAATGAAAACTATCCATTCACAGTAACTCTTTGGGATGAGTTTTCTTTCTCCCTGCATCACATTGCATCACCTAAGCAGCTTAGAACAGCAGTGTTTTTTACAGGGCTGGAAGCAATGTGAAAAGAAGCAGTCCGGCTGCAAGTTCAAATAAAGTAGGATTCTGGCAGAGCCATAGCTCCAACATTATCTACATTGTGAATGCTGTCATCCCTTGACAAAGGGTGCTCTTGAACTCAACAGGCACATGAGAACTGTGCTGAATTTGTGCATATTCCTAATTACTCTCATCATCACCCCTTCTCTCATCAGGCTAGGGTAACAACTTCCAACAGTCTTGAAAGAACAAGGATCACAGATTGTGTGTATGATTGTCATGTCTACCTCCGCCATTAGACTTCTGAACTATGGAACCAAGTGAGAGATTATGACTTGATTAAATTCAGCATTCTTTATCCAGTTCCAGTCATCTCTGTCCTAACAAAAAAAAGATTGCTCCAGAAACTAACATTCTCCTTTACCACACAAAAAAAAAGCAAGTACAGATTTTTGGAAAATATATTTCCAGCTTTTACCTATCTCCAGTAGTAAGTAATACATTTAATTACCAGTGAGATGTGAGGTTCCACTATCCATTGATTAGCCTTGTATATAAAACCTGAACAGAAGCTATTAAATAAAACCTACTGCTCTTGGTAATATTTTGCCATAACTGAGCTCAGTGATAAACAGAATTCAACAATTTGAGATAAAAATATAGCCCAAGGAAATGATTAATCAATTTCTTAATCCTCTGAATGAAAGACAATATATTTCCTATTGTGCGAGGGATCCTATGCATTTTAGGTACTGTTAGTTTTCAGAGCAATTAATTTATTATTCTGTTTATCACTCATTGATTGCTAAGCAAAGTCATTATAAAATGCATCAACAGCTAAATCGTATTCCTCTCAGTCTACCTGAAGATAAAGTTTTCCTCTATAGTGTAATATTTTAACAAAAAGTAATGTGCAACTCAGACATATCTAATTTTCTAAAATCTATTTGGTTTTAGTAGATTGTAATAGCTGCATTTTATATGTCTGTATGCTTTCTGTTGATTTTGTACAATATGCCTAGTATCTTCAGTACCCTGAACTAACAAAAAGCATATTTTCCTTCATTTAAAATTGGACTCAATTATTTTCTATGCTGAACTTAACAGTGAAGTATTTAAATGTCACCTAATTCATGGTAAGTGCTGGAGAAAGCATTTGAAACCAGCAACACTGTGTAATAGACTGTGGGCACATAGACATGTGTGGCACAGTAGCCTATTTTACAGCGCATTAAAGCATCATGTAAAAAACTATGATGTTACACTAACGCTCAGTAAAATAGGCTACAGTACATTAAACATCACTTAAAAACCATGTGCATTCATTACTGCACATTAAGGCAGCCTAATGTGCATTTATTTAGTGCCTTACAATTGAGGCACTAAATTTAATTTAAGTCCCCCTAAAGCATGTGTAGACATGCCCAGTGGGCACGTCTACACATGCATTTACTCCTGCCTAGATTTACTCCCAACCTAGAGTTTTTGGGTAGGAAGCAGATTTGCTCCCAGTCCCCTGCAGCCTGATAATGCATGCCTGTGGCCACCAGAGGAAGCTCCAGGCTCTTCCTGGGTGCTAGCCCAGAGACTGGCAGGGAACACTGGGCCAGGAGACTCCCAGTAGGCTGCATGCTGCTGTGCCAAGGCAGAGCTCCTGGCCCTGGCTTCAAGACCTGCAGGGGAGGGGCAGGTCTCAGTCCCCTGCCCTTATTTGCTGGTGGCTCACTGCTAGATGCCCCACCAATGGATCAGGCCAGGGGGCTGAGACCTTTTCCACCCCTACAGCTTTATAAGCCCTGTGCCTCAGTCACCCAAGTGGGGCTCAGGGCTGGGACCTGCCCCTGACCATGACAGTTCCTGGCCAGAACTGAGCTGTGTAGGGAAGTCTGCATCTGCAGCCTGGAGCTGGCTGGGTACTGCATGTGCTTCTCTGCATATCTTGGAACTGGCTGGGAATTGTCCAGGTCAGGGACAGGTCCCATTCAGCTCCAGGTTGGACGAGGAACTGTGCCCATAAAGGGAGCTCCTGCTCCACAACTGCAATTGTAATTATGGAGTGGGGGATAGGGAGCTTGTGGGGAAGACAAGCTCCCAAGCCTGTCCCCCCACCTGCCCAGCTCCTCACTCACAGACCCGGGCAGAGAACAAGCTCCCCAGCCTTCTCCCTGGCTGTAGCTCCATCCTGGTGGAACCGGGCAGAGAACAAACTTCCAACCTGTACCCACCACCCCACAGCTCCGTGCTGGTGAAGCTGGGTAGGGAACAAGCTCCCTAGCATGTCCCCTCCCCCTGCCCCCCCAAGTCCATGCTTGCAGAACTGGGTCAGAAACAAGCTCCTGAGCCCCTACCTTCAGGGAGCTCCCAGCCTGAGCCCCATAACTCTGGGGCTCAGTCTGAGAGATCTCCCAGCCTCGATTCCACAATCTGGGACTGGGGAGCTTGGAGCTCCCTGCTGCCATAGTCCCTGCCTGGGCTCCTGTGGCAGAGCCTGCCCCAGCAGCAGGCAGCTCCCAGGGGCAGAGAGCTATCTGCTGACTCCACATGGATGGCTGACTGGGAGCAGATTTGGTTTGCAGCCAGACAACTACATGAGTGCTACAGCGATATTACTAATGCCATGTAAATACAATGACATTACTAATGCCAAGTAAATTCTCAGCCAAACTGACCGACCTGCTCCACCAGGCTTTAAACTAAGCCTGCATGGGGATGGGGGGACTACCGTCACTGCTGGCCTGCTGAGCAACCCTTGGAAAGCCAGCAGGTCATGGTACTTAAGGGAGCCCACCCTTAGCCAAGCCCTGGAACAAGCTGTGGGCAAGGCAAGGACCCTTAAAGGGACACGTGTCTGCCTGCACAGAAATGCCAGGAGCTTGGGGAATAAACAAGAGGAACTTGTCCTCCTGCTAAACACACATAAGTACGATGTCACAGGGATAACAGAGACCTGGTGGGACTCCACCCATGACTGGACCACAGGTATAGACAGCTATACCCTGTACAGGAAAGATCATGTGGACAAAAGGAGCAGAGGTGTAGCTCTCTATGTCAAGGAAAGCTACACATCCCTGCAAGCCAACACTGGTGCCCAGGGTGGACAATTGGAGACCCTCTGGGTTTAAATCTGTGGGGAACATGGCACAGGGGACATAATGGCAGGAGTCTACTATGGACCCCCGACCCAAGATCAAGAGCTTGACCAGGAGTTAGCCAGGGAATTGACTAAATCTGCAGGCTCCTGGTGTATGGTTGTCATGGGAGACTTCAACTACCCAGACTTCTCATGGGGAGAGCACTTGGCCAAATCCAAATGATCACAAAGCTTTCTCTCATGCGTGCATAAGCTCTACCTGATGCAAGAAGTTGATGGGCTGATGAAAGGTAAAGCACAGCTTGACCTGGTACTGGATACAGAGGATGACCTAATCATTGACCTAAAGTTTGAAGGGAAGCTGGGTGACAGTGACCATAGGCTGATCACCTTCACCATGCACCATAAAGCTAGCAAGTCAGTCAGCAATACAGAAGTCCTCAACTTCAGGAAAGCTGACTTTGACAAGCTCAGGAGGCTTGTCAGTGAGGCCCTAATGGACCACGACCCTAAGGGGAGGGGAGTTCAGGATGAGCGGTTGCTCCTCAAAGGAGCAATCCCAGATGCACAAGCTAAGTCTATTCTGTCTCAGAGGAAAGACAGCAAGAGGGCACAGCAGCCTCCTTGGCTCTGCAGGGAACTAGCAGACCTCCTCCGTCTAAAAAGAAAGACCTACAAAGGATGGAGAAATATTCTGCACTGCTCCAGTCCTGCAGGGAGTGAACCAGGAAAGCCAAGGCTGCGATGGAACTCCAACTAGCTACAAGTATCAAGGACAATAAAAAGTCCTTTTTTAGATATGTAGGAAGTTGGAGGAAAAATAAGGGCAACATCGGACCCCTGCTAAACAAGATGGGACAACTGACAACCAATGCCCATGAAAAAGCCAACTTGCTAAATGGGTACTTTGCATTAGGTTTTTACCAGTCCCAAGGGGTGCCCCTGCCCATTATAGGACAGGAACGCCTGGGTGAGGGTGATTCCTTACCATCCATCAATGCTGACCTTGCAAAGGAACACCTTGAGAGGCTGGACACCTTCAAATCAGCTGGCCCTGACAGCTTACACCCAGGGTACTCAAGGAGCTGGCAAGCATCATAGCTCAGCCCCTCACATGGATTCTTGAGAATTCCTGGTGCTCTGGTAAAGTACGTGAAGACTGAAAGAAGGCCAATATGGTGCCTATCTTCAAGAAAGGGAAGAAAGTGGATCCAGCAAACTACAGGCCCATTAGCCTGACCTCGATCTCAGGGAAGGTCTTACAGAAGATTATTAAAGAGGACATTCTTAACAGACTAGCCAATGGCAGCATCCTGCGGGATAGCTAGCATGGGTTTGTTGCAGGTAGGTCTTGCTTGACCAATCTTATTTCCTTTTACGACCAAGTGACCTATCACCTGGACAAGGGAGAAGAGATTGATGCTATATATTTTGATTTTAAAAAAGCCTGCAACCTGGTATCCCATGATTACCTCTTAGCAAAACTGGCCAACTGCAGCCTTAGTTTCACCATGATCTTGTGGCTGGGGAATTGGCTTCATGGTCAGACCCAGAGGGTGGTGGTTGATGGAAGTCAATCACTGTGGTATCCTGTAACCAGTGGGGTCCCTCAAGCCTCTGTCCTTGGGCCAACATTATTCACCATTTTTATTAATGATATGGAGATTGATATCAGAAGTGGATTGGCCAAGTTCGCTGATGATACCATACTTTGGGGTAAAGCATCCACACCTGAGGACAGGAGGGCGATCCAGGTTGCCCTTGACAGTCTTAGGAAATGGGTGGATGAGAACCTGATGGTGTTTAACCGAAAAATGCAAGGTTCTCCACCTCAGGAAGAAAAACCCGCAACGTGCTTATGGGCTCGGCAGTGCTACACTGGCTAGCACTATGGATGAAAGGGACTTGAGGGTCATGATTGACCACAAGATGAACATGAGCAATCAATGTGATGCTGCGGCTAGTAAAGCGAGCAAAATGCTGGCTTGCATCCATAGATACTTCTCAAGCAAGTCCCAGAACTTCATTCTCCCATTGTACTCAGCCTTGGTGAGGCTGCAGCTGGAGTACTACATCCAGTTTTGGGCTCCACAATTCAAAAAGGATGTGGAGAAGCTTGAGAGAGTCCAGAGAAGAGCCACGTGCATGATCAGAGGTCAGGAAAACAGACCTTATGATGAGAGGCTGAGAGCTATGGGAGCTCAGGCTCAGGATGATCTGGTGGCTGCCTGGAAGTTTATCAGGGGTGCTTACCAGGATCTGAGGGAACATCTATTCACCAGAGTGCCCCAGGAGATGACAAGGTCAAACAGTAACAAGCTTTTTCAGGACCGTTTCATGCTGGACATAAGGAAGAACTTCTTCACTGTCTGAGCACCCAAGGTCTGGAATACACTTCTGCTGGAGGTGGTTCAAGCAACTACTTTGAAAGCCTTCAAGAGAAATATGGATGTTTTTCTTGCTGGGATCCTATGACCCCTGCTGACTTCCTGCTCCTGGGGCAGGAGGCTGGACTCAGTGATTTTCCAAGTTCCTTTCCAGCCCTAACGTCTATGATATCGACGACTTGCAAAATTTACTCAGGATTTGGAGATTTACTGTGACGTAAGCATGTGCTTAGGTCACAGTAAACTATGTTAATTCACCATTAAGTGTCTCATGTAGATGCACCCAGTGTAAGCTAAATATAATGCACTATAATATAGATGTGCAACAGCAGGGGAAGCAGCCTTGCTAACTAAATGTGAACTGCAAAACTGTGCTAGCTGCATATAAGGACAACTCCCAGAGACCCCAGGGGCTGGGAGACAAAAGACAAACGAAGCAGGAAGCAGCAGCAAAACACAAATGCAATGCCGGGGGCCAAATGCATGGCCAGAGACTCTGGAGTGACAGAGCCACAACCATTGGACTGTAGCAGCAGGATACGGACGTGAGGACAGCAATTGAGCACTCTCAGGACTAGAGGCTATTTGGGGACACCTCTGGAGGTGTGGGAATATACCAGGTTCTTTGAGTGCCTGTACTTTGATACTAATGCGTGTTATTAGTTATCTGTTCTTGAGTGAATACACCACCGTGTTGCTGCTTTTTATATGTTACTGAGCTTCTAAGTGTATACACTTTAATGTTAATATTTATCTACTTGCACTTGCTTATTTTTCCCTAGCCCACTGGGCTTGTGACCATAATCCCCAGCATTTTCTCTAAATTGGGAAACTTCCATTTGGCTTCCTGTGCCTGTTCCCTCAGATTGCAGGGCTCATTACATCTGATACATTTTGCCTCATATTTAAATTTTCTCAGATCTATGTAGCTGAAAGAACTAGGATTATTCAGTTTGGAAAAGAGCTGACTAAGGAAGGAAATTTTTAATGGTCTTCAAATACCTCAAGGGCAATCATAGAGAGGAATGGAGACAGACTTTTCTCTGTGGCTCTAAGGGACAGAATTAAGTGCGACGGCCTCAAGCTTGAACAGGGGATATTTAGTCTGGAGATTAAAAGGAATTTTATAACTACAGGTATAGTTAAGCACTGGGAAAAGGCTACCTAGAGATGTTGTAGAATCTCCATCCTTGGAAAAAAACACTTGGCTGGAATGGTTTCATCAGGGATGATCCTGCCCTGAGTAGGGAGCTGAACTAGGTGACCTCATGAGGTTCATTCATGTCTTGCTTTCCTATGACCCTATGTTAACTCATTATTAAAAATTATCCAGCACGGGTCCAATTCTGCCATCCTAACCTCATACTGAATGGTAACATATCCCAATACCCATCCCTAAAGGAATTTTCAGATTAAATTATGCAATACGACTCAGTGTAGGAACATTTCTGAATAGTTTCAGCAACTAATTCTTGTTCTGAACAAAAAGTGCACATGCAGTTACATTGAATGCTCAATATTTAAAAATCAAGTTATGATAGAAATCATTGGCAGCCGTTAGTACAAGAAGAGAACCTAAAAATCCCAGCAATGTCAGGACCCATGGCATCCTGTACTATAACTTGGCAGTCTTTGGCCAACCAGTTTACTGCATCATTTTCATGCACAATATAGGTAGTTCTGACATTTCTCTTCCATCTTTAGGGACCTGAACCTCTTAGAAAAAAGAAATATTTGACTTCCCTTAAATTGAAGTGAAGTTCTCTTTCTTTCTTTGTTCCTTCTTGTTTACTGGATTAAACAGAGGAGAGGGGGAATAAAACCAAAATAAATCCATCTAAAACACTGGTTCTCAACCTTTTTAAACTTGAAGCACCCCTGGATAGGCTCAAGACACCCCTTGGAAAGTGCCAGTTCTTAGATGTCACTCATTTTTTGCCTACAGAAAAATGTTACAGCTTTTTTTTTCTGTCGCAGAGAACCCAGAATGACCACAATTATGGATTTCCATTTGAAATCTCTGGACTTAATTTTGTGAATCATGTTTGTAAACCTAACAGTGTTAACAGTGTGGCATCCCCTGAAAGGATCTCAAGGCATCCTGGTTGAGAATCACTGGTCTAAAACGTTAATAGCTCGATGATGTGTTGGCAATTAGATCCCTGTATTACACTGTTACACTCTCCCAAGCACATGTACTAGAAAAGGAAACCTAGTGTTGCCGGCACAAGGTGCCCGAGGGAGGCAACAATTGGGTTTGTTGCCCGGTGTGCGTTGCGCCAAATAAACACACTGGGGGAGAAGCAGACAGAGTTTATTTGAGCTCAAGTAAAAGGCACAGTAGACTGTATTGTCTCAAATCCTGCACACCTAACCCTGCAACAGCGAGATCTTTATACTCCGGTCAGTTTCACTGTCAATGATTTTCCA
>NW_017728886.1:168511864-168580375 GCF_001723895.1 Crocodylus porosus | reverse complement strand
TGGTCTTCCATCCCTCTGAGTTACCCAGGGTTATGCCCAGTGACACCAACACTAGGCTTCGCCGCTACCACCCTGGACAAATAGCAGATCACTACCAAATCCCTTTCCCTGATTAACAATTCAGATATTATGTTAAATCAATGCCAACTGTGCCGGTTGGCATATCAGTGCACAACTCACCCTTTTATGAATTCCCAGCTCTCTTTGCAGTGAGGAAGAGGGATAACCAGACACAGAATCTCCCTCCTACTTAACCCCTGGAAGGGATATGGAGAATAGCAAGAAGGTTTAGAGCAGGGGCAGGCAATTATTTCGAGTGGAGGGCCCTTACCAAGTTTTGGCAAGCCATCAAGGGCCGCATGACAGGCAGCTAGGGAAGATAAATATAAATTTTCTAAATTTTTTAGGGACCCTGTGGGCTGGATAGAATGGCCTGTCAGGCCGCATACAGCCCACGGGCCGCATTTTGCCCACCCCTGGTTTAGAGGGATCTGCTCATGTGGGTATAGAGGCAAGTACTGAACAGCAAAGAGCTCTCTCTCTGGTCAAAATGAATGATTTCAGCTAATCACTGAACTCAAAGGAAACTGAATAAAGTAATTGTTAAGGATGAAATCTCAAAATGTTCCTGCATTTAGAACAGTCCCTAGATATTTCCTGCTCTGGCTTATGCTATTATGCAATTATACTATTAGAATTAAAAATCTGCACTTTGAGTCAGGCACAGAGCTCCCATTAGAAGTCATCAGAACCTGTGCGCTCACATCTGAAACCAGAATCTGGTCCTCGGTTCTTAAATTTATGTGTGTACTTAAAACAATCCACAGCTCATTGAGCGGAGTTTAAAACCCTTTTAGCTGGCAAGGAACAAAAAGGTGCAATATTAGTAGGTTTTTCCTGGAAAGGAAAATTAGCTCATACCCAAATACCCAATGGTGAATTTTTATCTGCAGAAAAAGGGAATGCCAAAAACTTTTGTTTGGAAGGAAAACAGATGCATGAAGAGAAGAATACAAGATATAAGCTTCTGCAGCTGTTTATGATACATTAAAGATAGTTTGTAACCAGTCAACCCTCACTATCATTTATAGGTTTCACTGCAGATATATTTGCACTCCGACAAAAGACGATAAACGACTCCTTGTGAAATTCTAGAGAATTCTCAAGACTAACAACATACACAGATTAAGTAAACACGTTTTATCCTGTCTTTTGCATTAATAGGCTGTAGAAAGTGTTACCTTGGAAATCACAGTAAATGGCAATGCATTTACTGATGCCTAAATATCAGGACCCAGTATTCCACTGCAAACGCATATAGATGTACAACAAGGGCAATTTGTCATTATGCAATAAAACTATTGATTAAGCTGCCTACAGCCAGTATTGAAAATCAGTACAAAAAAAACCTAGGTTATTTGATTGTATGCATCGACTTAACTGGTTATAAAAGACAAATGTGTGTTCCTTCAAATAAGAGGACAAAATGGCTGTCATGAATCTTTTAAATATTTCCTATATTAGTTAATAACAATGATGTTAACAGCCATAACTTCTGTGTTGTATATGTTACATAAAGTAATATCCTGAGTTCATTAACACATTGAGACCAACAAAAGGATTTTTACAGCTCTTTAAGTACTAAAGCACAGGATATAGCCAAAGCAAAGATCTCCAGTTGACTCAACAGACTCATGACTCAACTATACACTCGCCTTGCCAGATACCCAAAAAACTCTACCTGGAGTGTGTGGGCTAGAGATGGACTACTGTAATCTAATAGACTGGAAGTGAAATAGAAGGATAGAAGACTCATTTGCTGCCATCGTATAATTGACACTTCTAAGTAAATCAGTCCTCAAGCTCTGCTCTGGACAATACTAATGACTTGACATATTGGCTTTGTAGGCGGGGCGGCAGAGGAAGAAATCATGCCTGGCTTATTTGGAGTTCAGAAGCAGAGCCTTAACAATGTTGCCAGGCACCCAGGGCAGCTGTGACACGTGAGGGTAGTAGTGACTCCTGGCTGTCACTGTGCCACCATTGTAATCATACAGCTGTGACAGCATTTTTTTCTCTGCCCTCCTCCCTCCATCTCAAGTCAGTACCCAGGACAACATCTCCATTCTTATTTCCCTCATTATGCTATTGTACAGAAGAATTTACAAGCCCAAGTTAAGACTTAAAGACCACTGAAGTATATATAATCAGCAATCCCTCGCAGTTGAGGATGATTATCTTCCATGATTGCTTTGTCTATGGGTCTGAAGTTGCTCAATGAGGCCAAACCTGGATTGACAGACTGTGTTGCAACTTGGGCACAGGTTTCCATGTGAGGTGGGTATCTCTGGATTCTTGCTTCAAACTAAGCATTGCAAAAAGACACACAAAGAGTAAAAGGGTTCCTGTCTGAAACAGCACATAATTTAAATGGCCAAATGAGAAAAGACTATTAAACCCACTTTTCAGAGCACAAAATAGAATTAGAGATTAAGGGACGTGCTCAAGGCATTAAATAGTCCAGTGCCTTAATCAACTATGGTCCTTTTTCTCTCCTTACTCGCAACATAATTGAACAAAATCTTCATTGTTGGCTAGAATTAATATTTTGTTTTAAGACAAGAACTGCCATCAAGACTAGATCTGGTTGGAACATTTCAGTTAAATGGATTTTCATCAAAATATGCTGTCTAATCAAAACCAAAATGCTGTGTATAGAAACAGCTGAAGTTCAGGACTCATTTGTTGTGTCTGATACAGAGAGGCCAGAATTAAAAACCTGACCCCCATTTCAATGGAAAATAGATGGTTTTAACACAGTTTAGTTTTTTTGACAATACTTTTAAAAAAGTTTTGTTTTATTCTAATAAGAACCAAAAAGAATTTCTTGGAAACTGAGATGCTTTTGTGCAAAGCTGTCCTAGAATTATCTGTAATAAGAATCCCAATATAGAAGTTTAGATGTAAGCACTGAAATCAGTGGTCTGATTTCCCAAAGTACTGAGCTCCCAGCAGTTTCTCATCAGCTTTTTCAAGAGCTACTTGTTTCTCATCATTTTGGAGAATGAAGCCACTTATCTAGGTGTCAAAACATGAATTTAGGAGACTAACTTTAGGCTTTGTGTTTTTAGATTCTTATTTCAGGGTTGTTGTTTTTTTTAATGACAACAACAACAACAACTTAAAACCTAACTTTAGGGTATGTTCCTTCAGAATGATTCTTGCCTATATTTTTTGCACTATAAATAATGGGGCTGTTAAAATGAAAGCAACTTTCTATTGAACTCAGATTCTTCACGTGTTTATGACACTTTTTTAAATGACTTCTAAGTAACCTAAGTTAGCAGTGCACTATTGAATATATTGTCCCAGGCCTGGTGTCAAGATTTTCCAGTTTAAGACAACCACATAATATTACAGTATCTTTTATTTTTGTGTATAAGTAGAGGCAACTGGGAAATAGTAATGTAACAAAGAAGGATACGAACATAGTGGCTTGGGAAAGCACTTTTTCACAGTTCGTTGTTAATGAGGCGTCTTGTTTTTTTAATTTGTGCATAACAACATTCATTATATGGGCCCAATACAAAAAACAGTAACAAATGTGAAACTGGTATGGCCTAGACTTTGCATTATTTCCTAAGGGCAAGGATTTTTTTTGGTGATATTTTTATAGGATCAACCACATAGTTGGAATAAAGTTAGACAAGCTTTCAAATGCAGAGGCCTAAAGAATGCTTTGCATTTGAAAAGCTTGTCTAACTTTATTCCACCTATACAGTTGGTTCAATAAAAAGTTATCACCCACAAAAATCCTCATCTCTCACATAATTCTTGGACCATCATGGTTGCAACATCACTCCCACCCAAAATTTCAAGAATTTTGGGTTTTTTGAGCTTTTGAATTTATCTTAATGTAAGATAGCTTATGTTGTCTTAGCCACCAATTTAAACAGACGTATGCAGAGTATTAGTTAATTACCAGTTCTGAGCAATGAAATCATTGTAAGAGAGTATATTAGACTAAATGCAAACAAAACATCAGTAATAATTCCCAACTGAGATGTCTGAAAAATAAAAGAATCATAACTGCCTTCAAAATTGCCATGCTAATTTATAAAATCCTCCAAATACGTTTCTCTGCCTTTGTCCATCTCTGCTCTCCTCTCTTGTATGCTTCTTAAGGTAAAGCCAGATGGTAAAAGCCTCCTTTGCAACTCATAGCACTAACACTAGAGTGCTCTTGTATCTAAAGTACCATTCTGAGTCAGTCCTCTGTTGGAGGTCCACATGAAACACTGAATTATATTTGTAAGTTGATATATCAGAATAAACACATATGGTAACCTCTTTGCCACATGCATTGATTTTATTATGTTGTGTGATGAAAAATGAGGTAATTTTGCATGCACTGCAGGTATTTATGACACAAAACACAAGCAAATGGTCTAATACAATGGTGCTTGCCAGGAAAACGATGCAACAGGACCTCTTCAAATTGATGCCATTTATAGAATTTAATTATAAGCCATATAATGCCAGTAGTACAGTAAAAATGGGTTGAAAGAGTTGTTGATTTTGCTCTTTTCAGGATTTCAGTGGGTTTTGCTCTTTTCAAGATTTTCAGTGCCCTTTATACCCCTCTGGCTCTTACCTCACATAAAAATGTTGGAACAGACCTGAGAATCCCATCCCCCAGTGTGGGCACATATAACACTCAGACCACTTTAAGTGCAATTTAAACCACAGGTGTTCAGACATACAAGCCAGTTTAGAATGGCTTCAACTTCCTGGAAAATAATACCTGGATAATCAGATGTAATTTTGAACCAGTTATCCACTAAATGGTTTATTGTTATGTGCAGACATCAAGCTTTCCATGATTAGAGTCTGGTTAGTCCTAGACTGCACTGCTCCTCAGCTCCCCCTTCCCACTCCTCCACACCCAATCTCCATAAAGCAACTGGCATCTGTTCAGGAAGGCCTCTTCTGCTTCCGGACATGGAACAATTAACAGTTAGGCCCCAAGCCCAGCCCTGTAGCACTACGCGAGTTGCACACTTATGCTAGGGGCTGAGCTGGGGCCATGCTCCATGCCCCAGCCCAGCATGCGCAGAACCTGGTGGTGTGGAGCAAAGGTAAGGCAGGGAAGAAGCGGGGCAGGCAAAGGAGCAGATGCTGGGTGCAGTGGAAGAGCCTTCAGGGAGTGGTGGTGGGGAGATGGCAGGGAGTAAGAGGCAGGCAGCACCTGCAGATATGACCCTGACCACAGGTAGGAGCTGGAACCTGAGCTGCCAACAGCTGCCTGCCCACCACAACCCTTGTAGTCAAGTCTAAGATGAGAGGCTTTCCCCCCCTGCCCCAGTGTTAAACAGGGAGCAGACCTCATCTTAGACTCAAGTAAATACAGTACTCACTTGCGTCCCCAATGGCAGTTCAACATAATTGCAATGCCTAAAAGGTGACCATCATACACAGAGAACTCTTACATACCAACAGCCCTTAACCTGGTCACAGCCAGTGATATTTGTGGAGCAGTTTGATTGTTATGTGCCTCTGCACACCCCTCTCCCCCCCACCCCACTTGTCTGTCTCTGGTCTTTTCCTTGTTATTTCTGACCTTCACAGGATATCATTCCTATGGGCAAAACCCTTCTGCCTTGTGTAGTCCGCAGTTTGGAAATGGCTGCTTCCATTCATTTTACTATATCTGTATGTTTTCAAATACTTTCTCTCCCTGTGTGCACTACTTCATTTCTTGCTCCTGTTATTATTTATCTCTTTGGAGCGGTCTGATTTAATCATGTGAAGTGTTTTAAATACAACCGTATGAAAGGCACAATTTTAATATTGTACAAAGTTCTTTGCATTGGTCTAAAATTCTATACAGTTGACGTATAGCCGAGTCCCGACTGCCTTTTCCTCTAGACCAATACGGCTACAACCTGGATACCCAACACATGGAAGATAACGGATTTTAGCCAATTTTAAAAATAAAACATTCATATTTTCCCAAGCAGGAAGTAACTGTGACTACCCGAGACCTGAGAACCTGCTCCTGCCTTTGTTTCAAGGTAATTTGCATCATCACAGATCCTCATAGGAGGTGGGGGGCTCCATACCAGCTATGAACTCACTGCCCAGAGCAGTTTTCCATCTATTGACTCCTCTGTGAAATCCTATGAAATACGAATTTTCATTTCTACCCAGAAGAACTTTTACAATCTTTTCTCTAATGCTTGATGAAGGGTGTCTGAAAGCTTGCAATTAAAGAAAAAATTTTTGCAAAAAGCTTGGTCTACTAAAAGATATCATACCCACTACGAGTCCTGATTGCCTTTTCCTCTAACAATACAGCTACAACCTGGATACCTATACAGCTGATGATTACTTTTCTCCAAAATACAACATATATGAGAATTTCACCCCCAAAATGAAAAACTAAATAAAGTAAATTTCACTAAAATGTAAAGAATCCAACAAGTTAACACACGGTTTCTTTTAAGGGGGTGAAACTTCCTTCCTCCTATTATATTTATGAAATCTGACCTTTTCATCTAAGTAGGGTTAGATTTTTCCTCACCCCTCTTTGTCAACCACTTTACAATAGTGGAGTTATTAGAATGAGGATGACTCACACACAAGTGCTGAATCACGATCAAACTGAAGGCATACTTACCTACTCAAATGACATCACAATCTTGCTTAGTCATCTAAGCTTTTTCTAAGCCTTGTGATTCATTCAGTTCTCATAGCACACATCCCTTTCTCCACTATGAAACATACTTCCTTCAGTTCCTCTTATTTTCCTCCACAGCTTTTAGGCTAAAACATAACAGTTCTAACTACGTAATAAGCTATATAAAATCTATGCACTTAAAGCAAAATGTTCAGAAGTAGCCACTGGAGATGGAGACCCTCAGTTTGAGTAACCAGTTCATGCCACTGCATTTGTCTGATTTTCAAAGGTGCTGAATCTCTGCAGTGTTGGCACTGAATTTATGACCCAAATAACTTGTTCTGGGCAGACTCAAAACCCTCAGACTGACCATTCAATAATAGGCAAATATTATTGATACACAGTGATAGCAGATTAGAATAATGCAAACAATGCTATATCTACCAATACTAGAGCTATCATCAGAGGGAAGGTACATCTGGGCCAATCCGTGAGCTTCACTCTGAGGTTCTCCCTTGAATGTCAGATGTCAGCAGCCTGGAGGTTGGAATCTGAGCCCCCTCCCCTCTCCATTGGGGTGGATGAGATGGGCTGGTGGTGTGCCATCTATTGATGGTGGCCTTGGGCTCCCCTCTCGGTGACACTTTGCTGCTCTGAAATCCTTTTGTATCCTTTTTCTCCTTCTGATGACTTTTCACCTTTGGGTATCACTGACTGGTCTCTCTGTAATCATCATACTGTCCACATTCTGTTCTGTCCTGTCAGCATACTCCTTTGTTTCATAAACCTATCACATGCACAGATCCTAATTTGGTTCTTTCTGGCCCTCCTCCTAATTTGATCTATACGCCAAAACCAAAAATCTCAAGGGCTTCCTGCTTGCCTTTGTCAGAAACAGTGGGCCTTGAAGGCAGAAACAGGCTTTTTAGAAATCAATTAACTCTTGCCATTGCCCTGGACCATGTTTCTAATACATATCTATTTTACCTACAAGTCAATTCCCAAAAGCAAACCTCTAAAAACCATTTTCTAGCCATCATGCAGCTCCCATCAACTTCCAGAATTTCAAGTGTTCAACGCCTCCAAAAGCCAGGCCCCCATATGTATCATACTTAAAACCATAAGCAGGCAGCACCCAAGTGAAGTGCTTGTTTTTGAGAAATGTAGAATACTAGGGCTCAGTGCATTGATTTAATCTGCAGCTCGAGAAAGATCAAGCGCTTATATCAAAGTCAGACCAAGGGAACAGGGTGCTCAGCATGTTTGAGAGGATCAGGTGCTTCTGCAGGGTAAAAGAAGCAAAATCATAGAATAATATATTTCTGATTTCTCATTTATACAAAGTGCAAGACATTGTCTTACAGAGCAGCAGTAGAAAAACCCTTTGCTAAACTAATTTTGCTTTATCAAATTATTTATATAAGGAGAAAGCTAAGCTTGGCCAGAAAACAACTTAGGTAATTAAGAATAGATGCATTTCTTTCCACAGGAATTTGCAACTCCATTTTGTCTAATTATTCTTGACATTTTACCTATCATTCTGAGAACTTCCTTAAAGTGGATGGAAGAAAGAAATTATCTTATTGACAGAGGGAAAAAAAAAAAAGGGAGAGAGAGAGAGACAGGATCCAGTAAGTAATTTATGAAAACTACCATCAGACAATACTGACAGAAGGTAATTATCACTATACTATTACTTACTCCTTTGCTTTCAGGCATATTTTACTGTGTTTCTTCACTGTCCATTTCTGAAGTGCCTGCTCTTAATGGGTTTTACACAGTAGCATAGTGATTAAAAAGTCTGGCAGGCTGCAGGCAATAGATGGATGTTAAATGTACGTGAAATTCACCACCTATTCAAAGATAGTTGGGGCCAGAACTTCAAGCCCTCTGGGTTAGGTACAGACATTCAAAAAGCTCAAGGCAGAACTGATCTAAGTTATGTGGTTTTCTGTGTGGTATAGTTTAGATCAGTAGTGAACAAAACAGATTTGCCTTTTGGTACGGGATGCAAATTTGAGATCAAGTTCTGCCATTTTTAAATCAGTCTATGTGCACTGAACTTCTGTTCTGTTATGGGTATAGAATGGTTTTGTGTGCTGAACTTTTGTTCTTTTCTGGGTCTAGACCGGTTTCCAATCATTTCCACTAGGATGCAACTAACCTTGAGATGATCCAAAGGAGGGCCACTCGCATGGTCAGGGGGCAGCAGGCCAGGCCCTACAAAGATAAACTAAAGGGCCTGAATCTATTCAGACTCCACAAGAGGAGGCTGAGAGGGGATCTGGTGGTTGTCTATAAACTCACCAGGGGGAACCAGTGGAAAATAGGTGAGGCTCTGTTCCCCCAGGCACCACATGGGATAACAAGGAATAACAGCCACAAATTGATTGAGAGTAGGTTCAGGCTTGATATCAGGAGGCATTACTTTGCAGTTAGGGCTGCCAGGCTCTAGAATGGGCTCCCAAGGGAGGTGGTGCTGTCCCCTACCTTGGGGGTCTTCCAGAGGAGGTTGGGTAGATATCTGGTTGTGACATTATGATCTCAGCACTTGTTCCTGCCCAGGGCAGGGGGTCGGACTTGATGATCTGTTCAGGTCCCTTCCAACCCTAGAAACTATAATGTCTGTACCTGCCCCTGGTGTCGAGGTATGATACCATGTGAAAGACTAAGCATCTCAAACACACAAAGAATTTTCTTCTTCATGCATTTGTGAGGTTGAGGCAAATCCTGGTTACTGAAAACATTCAGAACAATTTTGCGCTAAAGGATTGCCTGCTCTGACTGCTGACAAGTAACAAAGTCAAGGTGTTAACCAGACATGGTCACATCTTTGGGCACACACAGAAGTGACTATTTTCACCTGATCTAGCCCCAGAAAGCAGTCTAGACCTGTGACCAAACAAGAGTGCATGGATGTGGACTGCTTTAAAAAGGCCCAATTCCACAAAAATCTTAATTGTCATTGCATGAAGGTTCAGATGAACATGCTCCAAAACAGAGTGTCTTCTGCAGCTCATGTCTGCAGAGCTCCCAGCCCATTGCTGTTTTCAGAATGAGAGTGGGGAAAGGGAGTGGAGGGAGTTTGGTCTGGGGTTTTTTCAGCTGGTACTGGGGGTGTGCAGCAGATGGGAGGGCTGCGATCCACCCACATGGCAAGTAGCTGGAATTGCCAACTTCCAGACCCAACAGTGAACTTCTGTTGGGTCCAGAGTATTGTTGCAACTCATAGTGCTTCCTGCAAAGCACAATGAGTTGCAATGGGGAGCCACTCTTCTGTCTGTGTCCTTTGTCCAGCTAAAAGAGGCAGAAAGCAAGCAAAAATCAGTCATATTTTCCAGGAGCTTAATCCTTTCTAGTGGTTTCAGTGGGTTACAAATTAGTCCTCAGTATTAAAACAATAAGTCTATCGAACCTTTTTAATAAAATAAGAGTTTTAATAGAGATATAGGACTCAATTTTGAGAATTTTGCAATTCCTATAGAATTTTATTCCTATAACCAAGGATTTGCAGGATTGAGCTTTTAGTTACATCTTTGTTAGCATGGGAGCCAAGTTTATGAAAGAGGTGAAAACCAAGCAACCTTATAGTCAAAAACCCGTTAGACAGACTCATGCTTAGATTCCACTCTTTTGCACCAACATATTCAAATATGATGGTGAAGAAAGGCAGGTTGAGGTTGTCTGATATTTTTCAGTTAAAAGTATAAGTTTTTAACAAATTGGCACTTTCAGATTTTAAAAAATGTGTTACCTAGATATAACCAACAAGTTTCATTTACAGTGCTAACTCATTTTATATCGGTTTGGTAGGAAAATAATGTAAGAGACATAATAATATATTTCCAAATACCATTGCAGCAAACACTGCCTTATGCTGGGATTTTCAAGGTCCTCCTCCTTTACACAGATGCCTCTAATGTTTCAAAGCCCACAAATTTCTACCTATTTTAAAACTGAACAATGGGAACTTGAGAGAAAGGGTAAAAATTGGAACAGTCCCAAAGTAAGTGCCTGTAACATAGTTTATAAGGTTCTTCTTTAATGACATTAAAGAATTCACACTAAGAGAGCACTAGACATTAAAACAAAGACCTAATTATAAGACTTAGAAGAGGACTTGCTTTGTTTGTGCAGTTCACTGACCTTGGCACAACATAAAACTAAACACTTACTAAATACCAGGTGTATCCCTTGAATTCATTTTCTAAGAGCCCAAACTTGCTATTCCATCTAAAGTCCCTGAACCAAGATCAACACTTTAATGCAAGGAGAAAACTAAACTAGAAATGACCTGCACAGCTTATATAATGTACAGTTTTCTCCTAATGAGAAAGACTTAATGGGCGCATTCTCACAAGCAGGAATGTGTGTTTCCCTGGGGACAAAGTGTGCCACTGCTACTTGTCCCTAGGGAATGGCTGTACCATGCACACTCTGGCACATTGTCCCAGGTGGGGTAAAGGAGGCTGGGGCCAGCAACTGTGTTAACCCCTGCAGCTTTACCTGCAGTCCTGGGGGCTTTCGGGAACTGCAGCCAGTGCCCTTCTGCAGCAGTGAGCAGTGAGCCTGGCCAGTAGCCAGAGCATGGCTTCAGCTGTCCAGGCTCCCGGTTTGGGCTGCAAGCACTGCTGCCATGTGCACCACAGTGCTTTTTTTAGTCATGAGATCCCAAGGTTCTAAAGAATCCAGAGATCCCAGGGTCAAAAAAACCCAGCACACTGCAAAGTAGCAGCATGGGGAACACCTACATGCACAGCACATGCAGCATGTGGCAATACAGACAGATCTGCGGCACCATATAACACAAGTCCATGTTTGTCTGGATGCACCCAATTACAGTCCCTTCTGCTCGTATCAAAAAGCAAACATATCCTTGTCAGACTCCAGAGTCCCATACCTCTGCATCAGACACAATTTTAGTCTGTTTTCATGTCAATCATTACCTAAATCCTGCAGACTCCCATTAAGGTCAATTAGTCTTGAAAAAGAATTGCAGGAGTTGGCAGTAATGAATATTAGACTGCATTTTGTCTTATTAATGCTGGTAAACACTATTGTGAGTATATCTACTACTACTACTACTACTATTTGATAATATGGGGATGCCTTGGCAGGCAGGTATTGGGACACCATTAGGTTACTATTATATGTGCAAGAGAGAGACAGAGTTCACAGAAAAAAGAAGTCTATTATTTTAACATTGTATTAAATATAAGCCTATTATATTTCAAATCTAGATTGCCATTTTCAAATTCAGAGCCCATATCCTAAAAATTCTGAAGTGTTCTCTTAAGGGTCTATCTCTAAGCACAAGACAAACCAATTTTTGCAGCCGTCCAAAGAAAATCGTCAGAGGTGCAATTACAATTTTCCCCCAAATCAAAGCATGCATAAGAAAGCAAAGATGTAGAGCTGAGCGTGTAATTGGCAATGACTAATTAGAGCCATCAAGCCTCCTTTTGCACTGGCAGAGCAGACTTTGATTTCCATTCATTTATGTCTCATCAGAATATATTTAATGAGTATTTTAATGGTTTTTGCTATAGAATTTTATATTTTACTTTGTGGCTTATTTGTGATTGGTCAAGTCAGTCATTTTTTCAGCTTCTCTGAATGGATGAGTATGATTGTATTACTGTGAGCACCAAGTAGTGCATCATACTGAAACTATTGAAAATAAGCCTGGATCTTGTACCATCTATACTTTTCCCAGAGACTGATGAAGGGACTTTGATCCCGAAATCTTGCAGAAAAGGACAATTTTCTTGCTGTTTTCCAGTTGGTCTAATAAAAGGTATCATTTTGGAACCAATGGTTCTAGTTTTTTGTATGACTTTTCATCAAAGCACTTAACAGCAGGCTTATATCCCATTGAACTCAGCAGGACTTAACCATGTTTACGTACTTTAACACGTTGGGGCCTTGGTATGATGGCTGAAGATAGGACCTTAAATCCATATTAAAACTCCTAAATAAAAAAAAACCCATCTGATTTGCAAGAATGCTGAGTATTCACAGTTCCCATTAAAGACAGATAGTACTATATGGGTGCTCTGCAATTTGAAACCCCAGCCTCTTAGTTATATACTCGGTAGTGAACTTAAAAGTTCTACCTAGAGATACCAGTTTGATGCCTGAACTGCCATGCATATCATAAATATCCTCATGTATATTGCCTTTTTTAAAAACCTCCAGCATAAAAAAAATTAAGCTACCCAGGTAGGAATAAATGATCCAAATACTTGTTAGATGATACAAGACCAAAACCAGAAAATGATTGCCTTTAATAATTATTTAAGCAAACAGATCAATGAGAACAGCAATAAAGCAGTCCTTAATTCTGACAATAATGTATTTATCTCTATAGCAAATAAGTTGCCTGTACTCTTCCAACACCATGCTCACCCTTAATTCCATGTCAAGAGGGATTTCACAGCATATCTTGCAGGTCACCAAACTAGGCCTATAACACAGGGAGCAAATGACTGGCTACAAAATATGGCACAATCATACAACTGAAAACCCAGTGTGTCAAAGCACGTAAACATGTTTCAAGTCTTGCTGAGATCCACTGGATTTAGGCATGCTCTAAAGTGCTTTGATGAAAAGGCATGCTTTCAAGAAAAAACTTAGAAAACTCTTTCTCACTTACTCATGCATTCTAGAAGCTCCAGTCCAAGTACCTCCTTTCCCTTTAGTTGTCTAGGATGTTCCTCTCCATGCCAACCTCTGAAGGCAGCAGCACCCAGCCTACATTAGCCATTTTAAAACAGTTTCCAGAATTTGACTTGTAACTTCTTGATAAACAGCCTGCAATTTCCTGGTTCATACTTTACTCATGATTTCCAAAAGGGATTTAATGTGAGGCATTCCTAATTCAACATTACGTAGGCATGATGGTAGGGGCAGACTGATCAATGTAATGACCTTCTGTAGATGAGAACTAGCTAAGGCCAGTGACTTACTCAGATATATATTTTGCATAATGCTAATAGTTATTATCCCAGCTTTGTGTCTCAGCTCCATTGAAGATTAATAGCACATTTATTTGTACATTTTCATCTTCACTATTACAAACATTTTTTAGATCAATGTTCAGCTCTGCAACTATTATTGCATCTTCCATCAAGGACTCCACTGTGTAATTTCTCCAGGATGCTAGAAAAATGTGTCTCCTGCTATATACTCTTATAGATTTTTAAGAAAACCTTGCAATTCTTGTTTTCAGCTCAGATCTGCAATTTTTACCTCTGTGATTATTCCCTTGTATACCTTTTAATTATAACATGTTTAGGGCATTTTGGCTAATATATTTCCAACTATCCTTGCACTAAAGCCACTATGACCCTTCTCCTCCTCTTCTTAGAGAACAAGCTGTTATAAATGAAAAGTAAATCTTTCCTAAATTTACTTCCATAGATTTTATATTCTGGTCTTTAAAATAGGCTCCACACTATTCCCTGAAAATCCATAACAAAGATAGGTTTGCTGTATCGGTGCCAGGTCACAGTGCCCAGCTGCAAAGCCCCTGAGATTTCCAGTTTTGGTAGATCACCCAAATTAGGAGGCCAGGCATGCCCAAATTGAGACACTGGTAAATGACCAAATTAAGATATATGCATGTGATGGGTTTGTTGGAACAAAGGAATATGCCCACAGAACAGAATGTGGACAGTATCTACCACAGGGAAACCAATCAATGGTACCGAGAAATGAAGAGTCATGAGGAGGAGAACTCGGGCAGGGGGGTGGAGGGAACCCAAGGCCATCATGAACAAAAGGCACACCACTCGCCTGTCTCACATACCCTGTGGAGGAGGGGTGGGGAAGGGCTACGGGAGGGCTTCACCCTCAACCTCCAATGCTGCTGACATCTGACATTCAAGCAAGAACCACAGGGTGGTGTTCATGTACTGGCTAGGCATACCACTGTCCCTATGATAGCCTTAGGACTGCTAGATAAGTAGAATTGGGGGCGGTATTTTGTTTGCTTTGTCTGCATTACTCTTACCTGCTATCACTGTGAACCAATAAAATTTGCCTATTATTGAATGGAAGAAGTCATGGTCAGTCTGAGAGTTTGGATCCACCCAGAATAAGGTATCTAAGGGTCATAAATCCAATGCCAACAACTGGTAACTCCACTGGGATTGGGACTAGATCCAGTGCCAACAGTTATATCTCACAATGCTTCCTGCCCTCAGTAGCTCTGAGGCAGTTTTTAAATAATCAAAATTAAAATATTTTTCAGCAGTAAAGGACCATTTTTCTACGAAGTGTCCTCTCTTTTTAGGTGCACAGAACTCAATTGACATTTATACTAATTGATAATAGCAGCTGAATAGGGAGATGATAAAGTGCTAGTGCTAGTATAGATCTAATCTGTATGCAGAGACCAATCTCTGTTTATCTATATGTGCCCCTTCTAATGCTCAAAAATTGACCAAAGGTTGTGTGTAAAACAGTGCAGGTACAAGTATGATTTAAAGTTTCTTTGGGGGAAAAAAGTCCTAAATATTTCTAATATCAGGAATTTTATGGGGATAATTCATTTTCTAACAGAATTCAGTGGGAACCTACTAATTGATTTCATCTGAAAGCTTCCAAGATAAGAGTAAAACATTCAGTTTGTCCATGTGCAAAGCAACACGGCATTGTTCTGTCTCTAGAAAGGAAGCCTAAATCCTGACTGAAGCTTTGCCTAGTAATTAAATTCAACTTTCATTTGAATAGCTGCTTTAATATTTTGCATGTTTATAGACATCTGAGAATTTCCAAACAGCGGAGACAGAAGTTCCAAAGTAGGCTATTTATATGTGATGGTTCCAGTTTGGCTCGAAAGAAAGAGCACACGATATCACAGGAGACAGCTTGTTCTGATGAAAATTGCAGTTCAGTTGTGTAGGTCCAAGAGGTTTGAGTACTTCAGATAAAAAGCCAAAATTCTGGATGCTTAAAAGGATCTCTTATTTTTTTGTTGGTGGCAGTGTTATTACTGTTCCCAGTACAAAACAGTCAGTAAAGTGCATTCAGGGCTCCTCATGTTTCTTATACAGATCTATGAAGTGAGCAAGACAAAGCACTTCATGTAGCTTAGAAGCACAAATGTGTCACAGGAGATATTTGTACAACCTTACTCTCAAAGAGATCAAACTACATAAAGTCTTTGGCATCAAAGGACATCCATGAAGCAACAGCTCTTTGACCATGACAGTGGGCCAACCAGCAAAGCTCACAACTGCCTTGCTATCTGAGATATGGCATAACAATGACAATTCTGCTGACAGCAAGATAATATCAGGAAGGGATATGTCCCAACGGTAGCTTTCCAACTGGGTTTTTCGTAGACTGCAATGCCCAGTACGCTGTCATTTTACAAGGTTGTTTTGACCTTTCTGCTGTGGTTGGTCAACAAAGATAAAAAATCTGAAAGGGCCTGGGTTTGTTCTTGAAACATATGGGGCTTTCTTTTTTGTGTGTGTGCTTTTTGAGGGGATTGTGGGGGGGAGGTTATGCATGTGATTACTGTTCTGTAAGATGTCAAATGAAAATAAAGGAATTCCAGAACAAGAAAGCCATTTTTAAAAGTTCTCACTTTCTTTTTCAGATGGTAAAGAAATAGAGTTTGCCAGTAAACACACTGGAAGCTAGTGTTACCAGTGGCAAACTTGTGCCAAACTCTGTATTATAAATAAGCCCCTTCTTTCTAGGTTTATACTCCTCCTTGGCATCAGTCAAGTGGCATTTAAAAAGAAATTATGGCAAAAAATGAATTGAAATTAGTTCCCAAACGAGTGACTATTCAATTTCTTTCCCAACCTCCATCTTATTGGGAAAAATGTTTTTTGTTTTCAGTTAATCATGTTTTCAGAGAAACAATCAAAAAAAACCTAAAAAGACTATTTCTGATCAGTCCTCTTTTTGATGGCTTCTATTTGGCTCCTGAAATTAAATATGCATCATTTGCTCAACTCCAGCTATTTTGACAGCACCCAAAGGGGAGATAGATAAGGAAGGAAGGAGAAAAATAGAATAAAAAATTTAAAAACAAGTTCTCTCTCTCTCTCTGTGTGTCACACACACACACACACACACACACACACACACACACATGCCAGGGGGCATTGCCACGTTTCTCTGAGAAGCTAGGAATTGACTTGAAAGGCAAATCTTACTTGTCCTTTTTCTTTTAAAAATTTAGAGCAGTTTTGAAACTACTACTTTTCATGTGTAAATTCATGTGTAGTTTTGTCCCCTTGAAAATCATTCATTAGTTAATTCACTATCCAAGCTGTTTTACCCCACTCTGCTCGCAACACTTCAGTGGAACAGAAACTATCGTCTCAGGCAACCATAACCTCTTCAATGCTATTTTATATCTGGTCAGAATGAAGTTACTATGGAAGTTACTGGTTCTCTCTGAAAGCACAAACTCACTATCACAATTGTTTAAAGCATTTATATTCCATAAAGAGGAACAGGAAAGCACTTCTGTTAGTACTGAGATTATATAAACTTCTGTCTGATGCTTTGCAAAGATTTATCTAGGGATAATCTCTGCAGTTTTTCAACATAGAAAGCAATAAAACGGCAGCTGTGATCATTTAATTTTCCAGTCAATTTTCCCCACAGGTCTAAACACACTTAAATATGCTTGCTTTACTTACAAAAAAGCAACTTTAACTCTGAATTTCCTTGGTTTCTGAAATTTGATCAGTTGGCTAATTAACATTTTTTTAAATTAGTGTATGTTATGCCAATTTTCAAAAGTGCATGGCACCAAAATTTGGAGGCAGACTTTACAGAGAAAGGCAAAGGGGCCAGATGTTTAGAAGCTTTCAGCTCACAGCTTTTCCTGCTATTGTAAGAGGGAGCTAAGAAAGACCCCTTCTAAAAACTCTGGCTTTTGAACATCAATATGTTTTTTCCCTAAATTTGAAGGAGAATATTTATGTGCAAAGTTTTCTTGGTTTTTCAATAGTCCTAATTTGCTTTAGAAAAGTAATCTTCCTGCAAACTCCGGAAAGGTGTAATGTGGTAGGTAGAAACCTAATTGTGCAGAACTTGGTAAATCTCCGGTTCGTACAGGTCAATCCCTGCAAAGTCTGCTAGTCTTGGAGCTCCCTGATAACCCAGTCCTCACCCACTATCCTGCAAAGAGGATTCCTGATGGTATCGAAAGAAGCAACTCCCCACACTATGAAGTTCAGCATCAGCTATTTCAGCTCTACCCAGAAGTGTCTGGGTTGAATTCATCAGAGGACAAAATACAGCACTAAACACAAAAAAAAGTGAAAGCAGGCAGAAGTGGATGCTTCTGCATTGTAACTTGTTTCCCTTTTCAACTTCGTGCCATCAGTGAATAGTATACCACTTCAATCACTGTTTATATCTACTGGTGCTAAAGCAGCCTTGTCTTGTCATAAAACTCTGGACATTTCCCTCTCCTAATGTAGTGCATATGTGGCAAGGGTACTAGCCACACCTTTACCACCTGATAAATTCTAAGGTACTGGCTTGCATGCGATTCAGGACATCTGTTTCTGCACTCTTTTTCTAGACCTGGAAATATAGTAATGCATGTTTGTATACTATATAGCAGGGGTTTGCAGCCTTTTTTAGTCTAAGTACCCCCGGCAGCTGAACACAATGCAGGAGGGTGGGGGGGTAGTGTATGGCCAGACTTGGAGGAGGGAGGTAGGGACAGCATGTGGACGGGAGGGAATGGAGCACCACTGCCTTCCAGGAGCAGGGGCAGGCCAGGGAAGCTCACTGGGCTGGGGTAAGGGCAGCAGTGATGGGGAAGCTCACCAGGCTGGTGTGTGGTGGTGGTGGCAGCCATCGCATGAGAGATTTGTCACACCACAGAGGGGCAATGTTGCCCTTGCCCCACCCCAGTCCAGCTCCTGGGGGGGCGGTGCTCCACCCCCGCATGTATCCCCTAGGACTGGTCCACGTAACCCCAGGGGTATGCATTCACCCAGTTGACAACCCCTGCTATATAGGGACTGCCATGCATCTGTATGTACAAAAACCTTTTGTAAGATTAGATAGGAATTCATTAATGTGACACAGTAGTAAGATGCTCTATTTACAAGCTCTTAAAAAAAATTGTGTAGGTTTTGTATGCAATCTTTCAATGCATGCAATAGCCTGAATCTTCTTAAGCAAACCTTCTTACTAGTACTCCATTACCTAATCATTAACTAAAGTATAAACACAAGTAATACAATCATTTTCAACCTTGTTAAACTCAAGGCACCCCACAGAAAAGGCCAGCTCTTAGCTTTCACTTGGTTTTTGACTACAGAAAAATATGACAGCAATTCTTACATTGCAAAGATTTCAGGAAGGCAACAGGACATAATGTTTTGACACTATGGATTCCTATTTGAAATTTCTAGGTTTATCTTGGAACTCATATGCTGGTGTTTGCACACTTAACAGTACTAACATGGCACCCCATGGTATCTTAAAAAGGACTGCATGGCACCCTGGTTGAGAATAACCATCTCAACAGGGCTGTTACACATTACATATAGCACTTGTTAACTGCATTTAAAACACTAGCATTGAAACATTCAAGTAGGATAATATGTGCTAAGTGCTCTTGTATCACAATAAAGTTATGTCTTGCTGAGGGAGAAGTATCTCCCAGCTGTATTAACTAATGTGTTCCCTTAACATGGGAACATTGTAAAATATGATCAACTGAAGCCCCAGTCCTCTGGTCTACAATCCACTGAGTTTGGGTCTCAACCCTGGAACCGTATAGGAGTCTTGAACTGGTTTCCTGTTGTCTCAGGGCTGAAACCTGAAGAATCAGCTGCTTTTTGGATCTCAGCCATGGGACCACATGGGAGCTGGTTCAAGACTCCAGTGCAATATTATAACCTATATTTAGATTGTATCAGGTGTTAACGTGCAACGGCTCAGAAAACCTCCTAAGACACAGTTATGGAAGCTACAATCTAAATATAACATGCCATGTGTAATGTGGGTGGACACCTCTGTCTGGTGTCTTCCTCTCCCAGCACTATCCTGCTCTTCCTCCTCATGTACAAAACCTATACTTTGTTAGGAAAGAAATAACAAAAGGAAGTAGGGAGGTCAACAACCAGATGATATAGTACTGGAAAGTAGGTAGTAGGTGTTCCAGCCTCCACCTCCCCCCCACCCGGGACAGACTGGAGTTAGTTCACTTTGTGCTTCCCATTACTCAGAGCCTCTTGAGACTCTTGCCTTCGGCCTACACATGAACACACAGCAGCTTCCTCCTACTCTTTCAAACTCCCCTTCCTGGGGACATAGCATCCAACTGCCTTTTGACTGAAACTTCTGGCTCCTCAGTTGATTAACATCGGCTCCTGCAGGAAGCCTCGTGCAGGCCGGGGAATCCCTTTGCCTTCCCGACAGTCTCCACTGCTGTCTAAACAAGAATGCAGTGAGACGGCTCTGCACCCAGGTAAGTAAATTCCTGGCTCTTCTTTCCCTTTGGAACAGGGGCTGTGGGCGGTCCTCTGTTACATGCATCAATGCCTTTGGGTAGAACTAGGAAAATACGTGTAGTAGGTTCACCTTTCAGAGCTTGGGCTGAGTCCCAGGCTTGAGAGCCTGCTGCCCATCCACCAATCAGGAGGCAGCCGGAGAAATAAAGTCATGCCTCTTTCCTGAGGGGTGGGGAAGAAGAGCTCCCCTGAACCTGACTGGACTGAACTGTCAGATACAGAAGACTTCAGGGGCAGAGCCTCGGAGTGTATAAAAGAAGCTGCATGCCCAGCATGGTGGTCAAATGCAGTGAGGGACTAAAGAGGAGCAGAGCGAAGAAAAGGCTGGGGAGCTCTCCCTCAGTGCAATAGGTCCAAGGCTCCTGAAGCTGCCACTGGAGAAGCAGCCTTGGGAGTGGTGCGAGACCACTCAGGCTGTTGATGGCACACAAGGACAGTGCACAGAGACCCAGCCCTGGGAGCAGTGTGAGAATGCTTGGGTCCATCACAGTACATGGTTTAGTTCACAGAGTCCAGGTTTTGAGAACCGCAAGCGGCCGCTTGAGCCTGCAATCCTGGCAGAGCATTGGGGGCTGCAGCGAGGCAGCTCAGGCCCCATCTCCCGGCAAGCGGCCAGGTCCCACAGTGCACAGGGCGGTGCTCAGACCCAAGACTTGGGAGCCAGAAAGCAGCAGAGGCTGCTTGGGTTAACTATCCAGTGTGAGGACGGCTGGCCGGAGCCTGAAAGGCCTTGCCTGTGCTAAGGGAGCTCTCAGCGCCGAGCCAAGGCACAGGGAAATGGTAGCGTTGCAGCATGAGGCCCAGGAGCCAGCAGCTAAAGGAGCTGAGCCCTCGGTGCCCAGAGCAGGCCACAGGATGGGGAGGAACCCAGCAGCACAGGACAGGCCTGGAGAGGCGCTCCAGCAGAAGAGACCTTATCAAACTGAGCCCTGACCACCACCACCACCTGAGGGGACATGAGTCATTGGGCCCTTGGGTCCCACAGGGGAAAGACATTTGGGGAGCACTAACCCAGAGAAGGGGCTGGGTGAGCAGCCCCCTGCCTAGTGAAGGCCTTAAGGGAAGGGGCCCTCATGCTTCCTGGACACCCCCCAAGGGACCCCACTGGAAGGAGGACTATCTCTTGCCATGGGTCAGGGAGTAAATTAAGGGATAAATGTTATTAAGGTTGTTTGTGTTTGTGCCTTATATTTTGTAATTGAAATGTTGTATTGTGATGTTGTAAATAGTATTTAGGGTTTAACCTTGGTTATTGGCTAGTGTTCACTGTGTAAATATATGTATGTATATGATATTTAGCTTTATGTTTATGTATATTATAACTTAATAAATTGTATATAGTTGAGAACTTTGGGCTTGGGCTAACTCTATAGAGGAAAGAAGGATCTTCTTGAAATTCTGGCATCCCTCTCACAGCACTCCTTCCTGCCTACCCATCCCATTCAACTGAGAATAGGGCACACCCTTGGGTGTACCCGGGTTACATATGTAACCACTAAATCTTGCTTTGAAAGCTAGGGCAAAGGAAAAGCCTTGTGTAGAGGAGGGCGTAACATTTATACCCTTTTTGGGTTGAAGGATTAAACCTAATATTAGAGTTATTTTAAGGGCAGAGAGAAGAGAGACTGCTCTTCACCTCTGTTTCAAATAATCCTTCCTGCACAGGTTCCCAGCCTTCAAATGCTCCGGTTGAATGAACCTACTCATTTACTGAAGTTGTTTTATCAGAATCTGAAGAGCAATGAAAGCCAATTTCAGAAGATGTAGCTCAATCAGGGAGCACACCTGAATTAAAATCTGAATGAGGTAGCAGAATTTCCAAGAACACTTTTAGGGTTTAACTGAAAACTCAAGTTTATTTGTTCTTGTCCATGTTTCTGCCAGGAATAAAATACATCTTGTTATCTAATAAGCTAAAAATTAATCAGTGTTTTTTTTTTCTTTATTTTGCTAAGCCTTTCCATTAAAAGGAATTGCCAATGAAAAAACATGAATAGTGGGGTGGGAGAGGGGTGTGGGTGTGCAGGGGCTGCCCATGGGGTAGGTCCCAGGACCTGGCTGGGGGTTGAGGGAGGGGGCTGGGGCAGGGCGTGCATGCAGCAGAGCTTGCCTGGGCAGTCCAAAGCAGGTGCAGTCCACACACTCCCATCTTGCCCACAGGTGCCCCCACAGTGCTCTACATGGAGCCAAGCCCTGCCTGCTCTTGCTGGGGGTAGCCTGCGTCATGCTCCCGCCCACACCTGCCCCACACCCACTGAGGGCACCAATCCAGCCCCCAGTCAGTGTGCTGGTGGGGCTGTATCCACCCAGGTACTGCTTGGCTCCTCCCTACCCCCCCACACACACCCCTCCAGCAGATCCTCCTCATCTTGCCCCTGCTGCATCACTCTGGGCAGCAGGTAGCACAGGGAAACTACCTAATGCTTAGCCAGATGGCAAGGATGCTGCAGGTGGGCAGCTCTTGCCCCAGCATTCAGGGCTCCAGCTCTCAGATGCCTTCCACCCACTCTGCCCACCCAACACAACGAGCAGCCACCTGCAGGCAGCCAAGTTGGTGGAAGGTGCCCGAAGCACCACAGCAGGGGCAGGAGGAGGAGCTGCCACTAAAGGTGGAGGGAGCCAGGAAGTACCCAGGCAGCTGCAGAAAGTTGTACAAACTGGCTGGGGTCACAGCCATCAGAGGATGCAGGCAGGTGCCTGGCCCCTGAAGAGTGCCCTGTGTGGGAAGCCACTGGTTAGATGCAATCAATTGGCAGGCTGTATTTTTCCCACCATCGTCCTAGCCACTCAAGAAACCCTAGGGATCTGTTGGAGTTGCGGAGGAGCATCACAAACCTTATCCCACAACCAGACAAAGTGAAACAGGCTTCCTGAAGATTTTTACTTAGAGACTGCTCTCCTATAGCCTTTCCTGCAATGAGGGTTATTTGAGGTCAAGGTTCCACCAAATGGCTCCCCTAGCTTCAGTTGAAGTAGGTTGACATTTAGGTCAATGTAAAAGGATACAAATCAGGTCCTCTCTTCACACATCCTGAAGTAACACCTTCCACTGGCAGACAGCACTATCTAATAACTGCTCAATATTAAATATAATCAGCTTATCTTTGCTTATAGCTCTTTGATCCTGCAAAGCAGCCAAGTTGCTTCACGAATATTTGTTGTAAAACCCATTAGTCACTATAAAATTTCTAACAATCCATAAAAAGTGCTGTTGTAAGTTCATTTAAAATTAATCTTGGGTCTTTCCAGCACTTTGCCTTTGTGAGTATGGGCCTTCTTTTTTCCACTTCATCTCCTCTCTTGCAAAATTCTTCCTTTCAAAAAAAAAAAAAAAATCTTTGTAGGTCTAAGCCATATAATCCATTTTATAAACTAGACCCAATGTATTTAACTTCCTTTCCCAATACATTTAGCTTTCATCAGATAAAGGAGGCTCTCTGAAAAAGAGTCCTATCTCTAAGCTTGAGCAATTAATCATTTTATTAATACAGCAGGCTGTGCGAAAGCGATAGAATGTGCTACACCAAAGCAAATATTGTGGTTTGCCCTTCTCTTTCTCTTCTTAAAGTGATGAGTTCTGAAGTAGCACATCTTTACAGCTTTTCCAAACATGTGGCAATATGTAACGGATGATTGATAAATGAAGGATGCCATCAGTGACAGGCCACAATTTGTATGTATGCATTTATCAAATCATTATATTGCAAGGACTTGATTTTGACCCACATACTCTGCAGGTAGACAGTGAATTGCCTATGCTGATACTAAATATCATCAAGAGGTAATTTTTATCATTTTTTTTTCTTTTTGGAAAAAACCCAGAATGTTAGGTGAGCAATGTGAGCCAAATGGAATAGCTGTCTCCAAAAGGCTGTTCAGAGAAGGCCATCACCAGCACCTAATAGCTGACAGGGACGATTGAGTACTCACAGCGGCAATGTTCTGCAGTGTGAAAACTACTTACCTGGGACAGATCTGTTAGCCTGAATACAGTCAAATTGATAGGGACAGAATTATAGCACTGATGATAAAGAAATGAGATCACATAGGAGGGAGCTTAAAGGATTATTGCAATAAATGATGGATAAGATTAGAGACTAGTGAATGGGTTATTTTTTTCACTCCTTATTTCCTAGCACTTGCTGTCGTTTCATTGCTAATTACCCAATTAAAAGAACTGTGTGAGCTTAATAATGCAGCTACTTCTTGTGGAGAGCTGAGAGGGCTTTCCATATTCAAAATATGCTGTATTTTGCAGTAAGAGACAACAAAAAAACAACAACAAAACCCTGTGTCATAAAAGGGTATCATCTCCTTTCTAATAAATTTAACCCTGGAAAATGACCTTCAATCCCCACTTACCCAAATAACAAAGTAATGGGTAGCAAAGACATGAAATGTAAATTTTACAATCTATTCTATGAGCCTGCTAATTAAGTGGGAGGAGTTAGCACTTCAAAGGGATTAAAAAAGATCCATTCATCATTTTAGCTCTTCTGCGCAAGGAGTATACCACGGCCTAAAGATTTTAACAAATAGCACCCCTTCTAGAAGACGCACAAAAAAACCTCATCAGTTTTGGCCTGTTTAATTAATAGCATGGCAGCAACTGGCATCCCCAAGAAGTTATCTAGAAAGGATGCACTTGCTGAATGAGTGGCAAATAGGGGGAGACTATCAGATCCCAGAGGACCAGGCTTGGGATCTAAGAGTTCCAAGATCAACTTGCACACATGTAAATGACAGCAGAATTTGGCCCATTATTTAATCTGAAATAAAGCAATGGGTTAGCTGGATTTGGGGAAAACAATGCCTTGGGGAAAAGGCAGGGAAAGGAAGATAGGGATGATAGAGAGCTCAGAAAAATAAAATAGTTCCATCCAAACACTCCAAAAACCAGGATTAAACTTATCTAAACAAAGCCAACTTCCTTCAAAGCTGGAGTGGAAGACTGAATCATCAAATCAGTTTCTTTCAAGCTTAACCTAACTGTTCGTGAGTTACAAATTATATATATGCACTATAAAGAACAGATCTGCTTTTTTAAAAGGTTGGTTGGTCTGTATTTTTGAAAAATTAGGTTCCTTTAAAAGAAATCTCAGAACCTGGGAAATCAATAATTGAGGAGCTCCCCTCCCCCCTCTGCCCACGCCAAGGTTTTTTTTTTGAACATAGGCCCAGGTATTTGGATTGAAGCAAGCAACCTCTCAAGAAAATGAAAATCTGGCCCCTCATTCAATTTTTTTATTCAAAGAATACACCAGAGTTAGTAACCTGCTCCCAATTCTTTGGTAACATGAGAGGCAATTAAAATAAGTTCACATTGTCCAGGAAAAAGTTAAAAGACAAACTAACTAGAACTTTGTATGGGGTCCTCCATTAGCCCTCCACCATCCTTCTCTCATCTACTTTAGAAACGATTGGTGCAGGTAATCAAAGGCAAGAAATCCTTCCCTCTCTCACTTTTATATAAGTAATTAACAATTCTATTATTTGAGTATGTGTCCAGTGACATGAATGGGGCTATTCATACCCCAAAGCCACAGTCTCAGGCTCTATGCAAAACTCAGACATAAGTATTACTTATGCTTGCTATATTCTAAGCATTTTCTTTGGAACAGCAGCAGCTTTCATTATTTCAAAACAGCTGAGAGGTCTTATCAGTGCTTCACAGAGTTCCTTATATTCTAGAAAACACTGATGGAATGGAACCATTTAATAGAAACATTACAATGTTTTCTCTATCCTGAAATGCAAATGCTCTGAGGACATCTTGATGAACTCCCCAAGCTTGGAGGGCAGGTGCCATACGAAGGTACAGAACTCAGGCCAGGATTCAAATTCATCATAAAAGGATGTAGAGCACTGTAAACCAACAGCAAATATCAGCAATTCTTGAAAACTATAAGGCTGGGACAGTATTTTGGGGTTGTTTTGTTTGAGCGTTACAGAAGGACAATTTGTAAGTTGCTACTTTTCCAGTGCTCTGACAGTAGAGATTACTAGGTTAGCAAAATTACAACAGTACAGAGTGGTTTTGTAACCTGGGACCAGCAAATTAATGTTCCTTTCAAAACCAATTGAACTGATGCATTTGTCTCAAAAGCAAAAGGTCAGTTCTTTAAACCATGCAAAAGCACTCAATCCAAAATTCATTTGCTGTTCATTTTGAAGCCTTCCAAGTAGGTGAATATTTTTACTAACTACACCATCTAGTGGCAGAAGATTACAACCATTTTAATTCATTCATTGCAGATACTATTCAGATTTCTAATTCAACAAATGAAACTCTCCTCCCTCCAAACTCCGACTAAAATAAGCCTTACAAGTTTCATGGTCCTCTGCACTTCATAATCCTGTTGCACAAAGCACAGGAAAAAAACAACACTTAGAAACAGGCATTGAGGTAGCATGGTAACTCAAGTTCCAAGCAGAACAAAGAATGGCATCAGAAAACAAATAGATAGTTGGCATGGTAACCAAGATAGTCAAACAAAATTTTATTTTCCCTCCTTCCACTCTTTTATTCACTTTGAACTTATGAATCATCACCACCCCACAACAAGCAATAACAACAAGTATGAAATCAACACGATACAAGTAGTGCCATTAACTGATTTTATAAATAACAGCACTTGAATAATTACTGGAGTATGCTGGTGATATTACAGATCATAGGTGGTGCATCACCAAACCAGCATTTTGAAGCATCCTTGTTTCACTGAGTATATTGTCTAGTATAGGTTGCAGAGGAATCTGAAATGGAGAATTCAGATTTGCTTCAGCTGCATGGCAACAAAAGCAACAGATCCATTCAATTTTTCAAAACATGGACTCCTTTTTCACTGACCTGAGGTAATTTAAACTGTTTCATGTGCTTGCTTAGAGCATCTATACATATGCTTCAGTATGTGGGGTGGGGGGAGCCACTCTAATTAAAGCACCCACAGCATCGCATTTATTCAGGGTCCCACGCTTCAAAATAGTGGCAGGGTCACTTGAACTAAAGCTTGAGCAATAAGCTTTAGTTCAAGATCCCCAACCACCATTCTGAAGTGCAGGGACACCGAATAGATGCGACACAGAAGCTACTGGAGCACATTAATTAGCATGCTCCAGCAGACTCAATTAATTCATTTTAGGGAATGTCATTGCATTACATTCCCTAAAATGTATATGTGCCCTCACATTTTATTAATTTAGAGGATCGCTGTCCATCCTTAGCTAAGTCCTCTAACTGTTGTTGGTAGGTACCATTTCTCTCCCTGTTCTTCTCAACACCCAAGAAAAAGTTCAATGGTTAAAACATGAACAGCTTGAACTGTCCATTAACCTACTATTTGACAGAGTCTGGGCCCCTCTAGCCCTACCAATGTTCTCCACTCAGCTGAGGAGCATAAATAAGTGAAAATGGCTTCATACTATTCTTATGTCTGCTCTAGCCCACAGGACTATTAAGGACAACACTATACCCAAAAAATAATTTAAAGCAACTTCAAGAATTTTTTAAAGGCTCAATACCGATATACCACTACCAAACAGCATAAGATACTCCAGCAGTAGAGCTGATCACTTTGATCCATGACTAACATACCCTACTGCTAGCAAAATGTTTATATACTAATGGGAGAAGTATAAGGAACAAACAGGAAGAATTAAAGATCCTAGTACAAGTACAGAATTATTGACATATTTCAGATTACAGAGACGTGGTGAGATAGGTCACATGATCTGAGTACAGTCATGAATGAGTATAGCTTGTTCAGGAAGAATAGGTGAGTGGGGCAGGCGGACAAGGCGCTGCCCTGCATATAAAAGGCCATGTACACATGTTCTGAATTGCAGTACGAAGTGGAAGGTAAACCTGCGTAAAGCTTCTGGGCAGAAATCAGAGGGGAGAAGATAGGGAAAAAAAATCATAGTGGGCATCTGCTACTGGCCTTCAAACTGAGAGCAGGAGGAGGTGGACAAGGCCTTCTCTAAGCAGCTGACAGAAGCTTCCAAATCGCAGGACTTGATTGTCACTGGGAAGTTATTTACTGGGAAGGAAACACAGCAGTACACAGGCAATCCAGAAAATTCTTGGAGTATATTGGGGAAAACTTTGTGACACAGAAGGTAGCAAGGCCAAGCTGCGGGGAAAACTTCTTGACTTGCTGCTCACAAACAGGGAAGGGGTGGTTGAGAGTGTGAAGGTGAAAGGTAACTTGGTGACCATGACATGTTAAGGGGAGGGAGGAAGGAAGGAAAGCAAGAAGCAAAATAAGGACACTGGATTTTAACAAACTCAAGGGACTAGTGGGCAGGGTCCCCTAGGAGAAGAAGTCGAAAGGGAAAGGTGTCCAGAAGAGTTGGCATTATTTTAAGAAGGCCTTCTTAAGGGTGCAGGAGCAAGCTATCCAGATGTGATGGAAGAGACAGCTATCTCTTTGATGAGTTGAGACTCAAAAAGGAATCCTGTAAGTGGAAACTTGGTCATAGTACTATAGAAAAGTGTAAGAGAGCATGCAGGAGTAAAATTAGGAAGGCCACAGCACAATGTGAAATGCAGCTGGCAGGGAACATAAAAGGCTTTGTAAAAAAGTAATTACTTAGCACCGTGAATGTTATGAAATCATTTCTTAATATTATTTTTCCTGAAGCAATCCTTTAAAAAGTATCGCAAATACAGGTACAGTAAACAGGAAAAAGCAGAGACCAAGAAACAAAAAATTGAATGAAGGAATCATGGAAGCAAGCAGAAATAATATATTTAAAGTTTTAGAGGGTGTTGAATAATCATATTATTACAATAAAGTAACATTTTTAGGAGATATTCAGTTATGTAGTAAGAATATGAATGGTTTTGCAGAGAGTAAAATTGTGGTTCCTCTAAATATATGGCCCTGGCTATTTGCCCCTCTAAGTCTGGCATTGACTCCTTTTGGGACTAGAGATTAAATCTACACCCGTATGACTAGTATCTAAATTCAGTGAGCCTAATGAAGACTGACACAACTTTTAGCTTAACCACCCTTGAGATGAAAGCAGTGTTATACTAAATGAGCTAACCCTCCTTTAACCTTTTTAATTAACTCCCTTTTTTTGGTATGTGTACACAACTTGGAAAAGACATGTTCCCCTAATTTCTAAGTCCAGCAGTGAACACCTTTTTGCATTGTAAATCTTCAGGAGCAAGCAATATTACCATCTGCATGATCTCATCTGCAATCTCCATTGGTCTCAGGGAACAGGTGCTCAGTCTTTCTTCTGCTTGAATGGCTAAATTAAAATATATAAAATTCAGTGGAGAGACAAAACTCTATGCATCACTCTAGAGACCAGGGGTCAACAAAATGTCCAATTTAGTAACCACCTGTCACTCCCCACATCTGTATAAATTACTACAACACAATGAGACTTTTGCTAGCATCTCTCTCTGCCTTCATTGGGACAAACCATGCAAAATGGTAGAAATCTGACTCTGATAGAAAACCAAAAAGAAACTAGCTTATTCTTCCAACCAACAAGACTTGACAGCCTAGTAGTTTATTGAATTAGTAAGAAAAATTAGCTTACACAAGACTATTAACCAGAGAGATGGTTATATATAAATTATGCAGCCTTCCTCACTTTCCAGTCAAAAGGAACTTCTTTCCCTTTTGCCTTGTGGCTGACAGCAAAACACCCAGCACAACAGCTCTCGTTGGGAAGAGAACCAACATGTGCTCACACAGGATTGACATTTCTATTTCAAAGGTGCTGATGGAAACAAAGCATGAAGAACTGGAAACACAAAAAGCCAATGCCCCTTAATTTACTCCTGGATCCTAGGCTCTTGGCTTCTTCTCAGACTTTTCCTGATAAGGAAGTACTTTTTCACAAACATATAAATTAGGTTATAGAACTCACTACCTGGACACTGTTGAGGCCAAGGACTTGGTGCCCTGCAAAAAGGGACTAGACTTTTATATGGATGAAAGGAACATCCAGAGTTTCAGCAAGCCATAGGTTTTTTAAAATCCTTTCCAAAATGTACTTCAAGGCATAAATCAGTTTCTGTGCATTAGAAAAGATTTGATGCGAGTGAAGAATACTGCCTACGCATGGAATCCTATGTCTCATTCAGTGTCTGAACCTTATTTTGGTCAAACTCTATAATTGCCACAGGGTAAAACTGGAATAAATCCAGTAAAGTTAATTAACTTGATCCTAGCTTTTACTGGTCTGAGGCACATTGATCTCTTCAGTACACAGGCTTAATGATGGGCAATGAACACAGTGTGTAGAGAGTGAGACAGGAATTCCTTTGATGAAGAGCAAGGATAAAAACACACACAAGCAACTACCTTATTCAGCCACACAGTCCAATCAGTGGGGTAGGGTTTGGATGAGAGACAGGATGTGATTGCATAAAACGAGTACTGAATTATAGTGCTTATGCAAACAGTGATGGTTGCACCTTAAATTTGGACTGTACCTCAGCTGAGGGTCCCATTTTGCAAACTTAGGCCCCAGAACTGTGTAAACTCCAACCTATACCTGCGTGGTACCACTGTGTGGGCAGACAGCGCTGCCCACCCTGTTCTGTTTCTAGGACTGGGACCACAGTGCTTTTTCAAGGCATTTTTGCGGCTGGGTATTCCTAAGTTTTGAATATTTTTCCCTTGGTCCCCTCCCCTTCTTCCCCCCCCAACTTAAACCCACAAAGGCAGTAATTAATAGATAGCAAGTATGGTTCTTGCAAGTGCAATTTTATCAAAACAGCCTGTTCCATTAAGATTCTTAGGAAAAATAAAAATTCAGGGATACAAGCTAATAAGTAGCACACTTTGTGAAATTCTGCCACAGTATTTTGCCACATTCTGCTGAAATGTTGCCACATTCTCAGCCCTCCATTATTTCACATATACAGTGAGCAGTACAACCCAAAGGGGTGTATTTTATAAATAGGGGGGTTGTGACAGGAGGATAGTTACTGGAGTCTTTCTAGTGGTGACTCCACCCCCTTGTTATGGGCCAGCCGCCTGCTTACTCACCTTGATCTTAATTGATTTAGTGATGTAATTAGCGGGAAGCTGCCCACTTTATACGCCCTGGTGCCAGGGGGCACTATCTGTGGCTCCTTTTCCTCCCCTACACTGCAGCCCAAGCCTCACAGACGGTACCGACAGGATTTCAACCAGGCCCCTCCTTTACCTCCCTGGGGCTCCTCGCTGCCTCCCTTTCACTCTGGGGCTGAGGCCAATACACCCCAAATGCTGCGCACCTTTCTGGCACCAGGACCCCCATGCTACTGTGGAGTCCCTATGAGGCCTTCTTCAACCCCTAACAACCTCACCCAGTCCTCTGGCTAAAACAGTAAACACAAAAAAACCCACAAAGCCCCTGGGCTATAACGTAAACTAAACCGTCAGGTCAAACAACATTCAATCCCTGCTAGGAAAAATACTCCAACCCACTGGCAGCAACCGATGGATGCTCGTGTCTCCGTCTCCGTCTCCGTCTCCACCAAGCTCCCCCCTCCTTGGCTGCCAGAGGGGAACTGGCCTCCTGCCTGGGCTTAAGAAGGGCTAAGCCCTGCCCCTTCCTGTCAGCAGGGTTCACTGGTTACCCCAGCAACCCACACTTGTGCTGCCCTGGTGACTGGCAGCTGCGCCTCCCCCTTCTCACCGCTGGGGGTCTCTCTTGAGCCGTTTCTGTTTTCGGGTGCAGGGCACCTAAGTGCTCTGCAACAGGTGTCCAGGGGCGTGTCTACTGGTGTACTTATGCAGGCCAAAACTTAATGTGCTTTTGCTTAAGGTGCATTAAGGCAATTTAGGTGCTTGCCTACACGTGGACACACTAATGCACATTAAATTTAGGCACAAATAGCTAAGTTGCCTTAGCACATGTGCAGCTGTGCTAAAGCACATTAACACAATGCATGTCTGACCACGTTAATACACATTAGCACATCTACATGTGTGCTAGTGCAACTTAGCTATTCATGATTAAATTTGATACCTGCTTTATGCAGGTATTAAATTTAGGCTCACAGACTTAAATCATCATTTTTAAGGTGCAGTAAGGGTATGCATGTGTAGACATGTGCTGTAAATGTACCTTTAAAATGGTGATTTTACACTAGGTCCGCTTAAACATGGCATGTGTAGATGCACCCCATTTGTCTCTCCAGTTCAGCTCCATGACTACTCTTCCTAAGAGTTCAAGTAATACAATAATATGCATCTATGAGTTGTTGCCAAGGTGAACAATCAAATCTAACAGTGCTTCTCCCCATATTCCAAGCTACCCACAGCCTGTTTAAACCAACCTCTTCAGTTAAGCAAACAATCTAGCATGCAGACATTTTCCAGGGGGACTATCATAGTAATAACTGTCTGGGTTTTCTCTGTAAAGGAATTTCATCAGCCACATATGAGATATGTTTTTAGTGATAACCATCCAAATGCCGCCAGCTTTACAGCTCCTAAAAAGAAAAATTCTTCTGTGTTATGACTGCTAAGTGATTTTATAGTAGAAAGAATTACAAGTCAGACATAGGAGAGCTCTATCATTTCTACAGCATTTTCAATGTTTATCTCTTCCCCTCCTGCCTACAATGTTTGCTTTGCCTTTCTAGACCAGGGACAGAAGTTACACGTAAACTGATATAAGTGATAGGAAACCTGTCTAAACCTGTAAGCAAACAGAAGTTGAGAGCATATAGACTATTTTCAAAATGGCAAAACCTAGTTTAAGATAGATTTCGATGGGTATAGCATCAGATTGAATCATTTCAGGTTAGACCAGTCTAACAACATTCTGCTCCAGATCCCCTCCTGACAAGTGACCACACAGTCCCCCAGCATCCAATGATGCCATGCATCCCCCGCTAGCCCCACCTCATAGGACAGCCCACTAGAACACAGCTCACACTCTGCTGCTCCAGCCCAGCACTGAGCTGGTCGCACCCCTGGCTGTCACAGAGTTAAGGCAGCAAAGCCTCTGCCTCTGCTCCCCAGCCTATGTGTTGCCTGCACCTGACAGCCCTGCAGGGGAACAGACCCCCTGAGCCTACTCCACCCTGCAGCCAGAGTAGAGAGGGATCCCCACTGTCCACTTAAGCATACCAAGGCCCAAGGGACCCTGGATCATGGCAAGGAAAGCCCCAGAGGCATAAGGCTCCCCCCACATGGCCCGCTCCAGGGACTGGCTTGCAGCCTGGAGGACTGCTCCTTGTTCCCTACCTGTGGGGGTGGGCTGTGTCATGGCCCAAGCATGTGAGGGAGGGATTGTGGGGGAAATCCCCCTCTGCTTCCATGGCATAGGAAACCAAGGCTCAGTGGACCCCAGGCTGAAGTGAAGGAAACCTCTGGAGCATGGGGCTCCCCCCACATAGGTAGATGTCTGGCTGCAGGTGCTGGCACTTGGTGGGGGACTCCTTCCCCACCCCATGTGGGGACAGCATGGGATTGTGGGGCATGTGCTAGCCAGCCAATCAGGGATGGCCCCCACTTGGTTGGACCTGGCAATGGCCAGCAGGCTGGGAGGTGTGCTCTGGTGCCCCCCTGCCTTCTGGCCAGGGACAAACTTCAGGAAGTCATCTAGTCCAACCCCTTGCTCAAAGCAGGACCATCCCCAACTAGATCATCCCAGGCAAAGAATTGTCTAGATGAGTTTTGAAAACCTCCAAGGGTGGAGCTTCCACCACCTCTCTGAGTAATTTGGTCCAGTCCTTTACTACCCTCCCAGTGAGAAAATTCTTCCTAATATCTAACCTAAACTTCCCTTGCTGCAACCTGAGACTGTTGCTCCTTGTTCTGTCATCTGCCAACCACTGTGAACAACCTAGCTCCATTGCTTTTGAACCACTCTTCAGGTAGTTGAAAGCTATTAAATGCCCCCACAGTGTTCTCTTCCCCAGACTAAATAAGTCCAGTTCTCTCAGTCTTTCCTCATAAGTCATGTGTGTCAGCCCTGTCACCATTTCGTTGCCCTCCACTAGAATCTCTCTAATTTATCCACATCCTTTCTGTAGGGGGGGGCCCAAAATTGGACACAGTACTCCAAATGTGGTATCACCAGTGCTGAATAGAGGGGAATTATTGCTTCCCTTGACCTATTGGCAGCACACCTACCAATGCAGCCCAGTTTGCCATTAGCCTTCTTGGCAACAAAAGCACACTGCAGGCATCTGGTTACCTTTCCCAACTGAAAAGTGAACATGAGTTCAGCTCATCAGTCCAATCTATGCAGCTTGGAGAAACCTGTGAAGATTGAATTGATTCTGCCTCAGGCTTTTTGACTATTGGTTCTTAGTCCTAGTCTATATTCCTTATCTGTGTTTAAAAGTGGTCACTGACTACAGTTATAACCAACATGCACCGAAACACAGGAGAAATATTTTCTACCTTCTTCTACCCCTACTGCAATGGCAAGTACAGTAACTTTAAAATTTCCTAGTATTCAATGTAAAATTTCCTAGTATTCAAAGGCTATACTTAACCCAAAATGTTTTAAGAAAACAGGGGATGCTGTTTTGTGGGAAGTAAGTGCACATCAATTTTGTTGGAGGCTGTACGGACAGCTCAGCAGGGGAAGACACTTTGGGCAGAGTTGCAACCTGCCCTTCTATGGTGCACAAGAAAGGGAAAGGCCCACAGGACTTCTCTCCTCGTGTGCCCCTCCATGAGCTGAGTATGGTGGTAGCTCTGAGCGTCCTAAGAGAATGCCAATGCAAGATAAACTACTTTTCATGACAGGAAGACAAGTTTGAATTCCTAACATCAGTAAACCTGGACTAATGTTAATTAAAAGCAAACACTTCCTGCTCGCATAATTTAACATCTATCCTGAAGAGGCCAGTGTTGTTCCTTGGTCCCCTGTCCCATTACAGGGGGAACACCTTGGTTTAAAAACACACACAGAGGTTTAGTGAGGTCAGAAGTGCGCTCTCACAGCATTGGAAGTGGACAAGTAATTCACACCAATTTGTTTACTTGACAGAATGTCATCTGCTCTCTCCTCTTGGGTCATTCATATTCTAGAAAGGCCCAACCTAAGCTGTATGTAGTAACAATACCAGAAACACAAAGGAGGACTGAAGGGCAGCAAAAGCAACAGAACACAAAAGAGCCTAAATGTAAACCTGTTAAAGGTGTAAATCTTTCGCTTGACATTTTAAAGCATCTATGCCCTTGGGGAAAGGTATTTACTGAGTATTGGTGACTACATTATTTTATATAGCTGGAAGCTTTCAGAGGCCTGATTCAGTTCCAGTGGCCTTTGGATCAGGCCCCAAGTCATTAACACCTAGGAAATTCACCAGTGTCCCAGATCACTCTTTTTCAATTATTCAACTTCCTGTCAGCACAGAGGAAATTTTTCCCAGAGAACAAAGTTCAATGCCAAGTAGTTACTTTATTGTACTCCACAGTTTCCACTATGTTAATTCAGTCTTTTTATTTAACCCACAAGCAGAGTGTTGTGACATACAGCAGTACAAGCGTGCTCTACCAGAGTAACACAAGCTCTATTTGTCTGCAGTCTGCAAAAAAAAGAGCTGCTCACTTACATTATTAGCATGCATCCAAAAGAGCCCTACATTTCTTAGCAGCTGAATGGGGAAAATGACTGAGTGAGGAAAGATTCTTCTTGTATGTCTTAAATGTCCTCTATAGGTATTGCAGATTTGAAATGTCTGTGCCTCCTATTTGAAGAAAGGACTTGACAAGGCATGAGAACACTAAGACAAAACAAATGAACCACAAGCCAAGCACAGTCGTCTCTTGGCAAAATGGATAATAGCTGCTCCATTGGATAATAATAACTTACCAGTACATTAGCAGATCATCTTTCATCCCAAGGATCCACAAGCATACTACCAGCTGTATATCTATATCAAACTGTCCAGACAGATACACAGATTGTACACATACACATTTTCCTTCCGATTAAAATGCAGCAGGTGTTTAGCTGTACACTTCCTAAACATGTTTTAGAATTACTGTGATTTCTAAACAGATTTCATATTCCCTCAATAGCTAGCTTCATTCATTTTAGGTGAACCCACAACTCTTAAATGAATTTGAACTAGGCAGAACACATTTCCCATATATAGTGTGGTACAGGCACAAGACTCCTTGGCTCACAAAAGTTGTCACAGTTTTTAGGCAATACTGAACCTTGATTTAAAATCTTATTAGGCCAGGAAATCACCTATCCCACACACATTAAAGGATATGAAGCGATCAAATGAGCACACTCATCATTCCAGTTGCTGGCTATAGGAGAATACACCACATGCCAAAATATTACTCAAGTAGCATTTTCTTGGAAGCAAAAATAATTCCTCCAACATTTATGGTCCATGAGGCCAATGGAGCTCATCTGCATCAGGTAACACAGAGGTAGACTGCCCTTCTGCTGTGTAAGAGCAATACTCAAATGCAAGAGGACAGAGTGAAGATTAAGAATTCCACATTATTTTCTGTGCAGGAAGTGAGCAAGAAATACTTTATTTCCAATGAGCAATAAATGTACCTGATACAGTGGTTCAATTTACAACAAACAAAAGAAATCCCACATGGTTTTAAGCAAGCCAGATCCTGTCAACTAGATCCAGGACAGTAAAACTTCATAGCAGGACAGAACAAACAAAGGCAAGAACTTCCAAGTATATTTAGTTACCTAACTGCAGTAACTCATGTCTTTTGTGGGCAAGATGTGTTGACAGCAAGGAAGTACTAAAAGTATACAAGAATGCATACAGCAGAAGGATCTTTTCTGTACTCTGTAAATCCAGCTTTTTCAATACAACTGTGGTACTTGCTTGCCAAAAAGCTGCAGAAGATAGCAACGTTTGGCAACATTTTTCCTCAAAGCTTTTCTCAGTATAAAACTGTACAAGAAAAGGCACTGGAAGTGTGTGAAGAAAAAAGAAATAATGATTAAGGAGGAAGCAGATAGTATGTTCAGGATTTTTAGGGAGAAAAAAAATTGCAGGTTTTTTTGTTTTGTTTTGTTTTTTTAAGTCAGCGTTTTACAAGTCAACAGCAATGAACAGAATTATCCACAAGCATTCATAAAAAAGATTTTCTCATTAAATATATCCACATCTACTTAAGGGAAAAGCTGTGAGTAAATATCAAAAGGCCCAATCTGACTTGTAATGAACCAGGTTGCCGGGGCCCCAGTACTCTTTCCTGCCATGGCAGGGGGTCGGACTTGATGATCTGCTCAGGTTCCTTCCGACCCTACTAACACTGAAACTATGAAGGTTATAGTTCTCCAACAGAAAATCTTCATCTTCAAAACATAAACAGACTGATTAGCAGATGCATGTCTCTTCACTGTTTCCAATTATAGGTTCTGTTGTCCAAGTCAGACTTGCTGTTTTGCAAGAAGCCTATGGTATACTCGTACTGCAGCAGTTCCATTGTTCTCACTCAGTTGAATCTTATTTCATTTTTCTCCTTTTCAAGAAACAGAATGATATAGTTTAAAATATTTCAGCCTTCAGGTGAAATCTTTTCACAGGCTTAAAAAGGAATTAAATGACAGAACAACACAGGTTTACACATTTGAATAAACTTACATATTGCACACTTTTATATGTCCACATTCTGGCTGAAAAATGCCCACACCATAGAGTTTGCTGTGACAAACATGGAAACCTACAAACATACATATAGATATTTTTTACCTTTAAATAAGCAAAAACGACACACAAACTTATCTTTATGCTTTTAGTTAATCTCAAGACAAATGACAAAACAGAAGATTAACTTTACCAAGGTAGGGGGAGGGGGGAAGAGGAGGGAGGGAGTAAGGAGGAGAGGAAGAGAAGAAAAATCACTAACTTCTTTAAAAAGTCATGTTCCTGTGACTTTAGGAAACAAAAATGCAATTAGGTGTTTTCTGGAAAATAAGGAAATTAAAAATTAAAAGTTATGCTTAATTTTATAAAATTCTCTTTCTCTCTAGATAGATAGATCACACAGTTAAACCAGGTCAGCCAAACAATCCAAAACCTGCTCTGTTGCCCACTACCTTCTGAAAAGGAAATAAAACTATACCTGATATGGACTTCAGGAGGTCTGCAACACATTCCTGACAAAGGTTAGAGCCGTAGTCACCAACCAGTCAATCTCAGGGGCAGGGGGAAATCCTGGGGATCCCTTACTTACAGAAGTGATCTTTACCACATAAGGTTGGAGATCACTGGGTTAGAGCCTAATATTTTACTAAGTTTCTTCAATGAGGTTGATTTATATTGTGTTTATGCCACTGAAAAGCACACTTGGAAGTGAAAATTGGAGCCCTGACCCATCTCCCGTCTACATCCAACAAAAAGTCTATTTAGGAAATTAACACAACATCAATTTAAAAATTTTTAGAAGTTTGTGAATAGAGTATCTGTTTCACTGAGTAACTTTCCCCATGACTACAATCTATGGCAGACACACTATTAAAACTCAGGAATCTAGAGACCCGAAGAACACTGCTGTTCCTAGTGATTCTTTCACGTAACCTGTAACAGTAGGTATTCATTGCCATTTCCAACAAAGCTAGCACATAGCATGTCCCTCTTGTTTGCCAAGAAATAAAACACTCAGAGCACAGGTATTCAATGAATGCCTCAGAATCATTGGTATTCTAGCCAGCAAAGAGTAGCAACATGCCAGCTCCACTAGAAATGCAATTTCATGAAGGAGGCATATCAATCTTACCAAAGAGATAGAGATTGTGCACATACACAAATTAGCATTGAAAACTACCAATCTGTACCTCTTCTAAATGGCATGTTTTCTCTCTGCAAACCACCTCATTTTTGCTTCAATGTTTTGAAGTAAAGTTTGAGGGAAGGCTGTGCAGTATATCTTGGTCAGATGCAGGAACAAACACAATGTGACATTTACAGCCTTGTCAGAATTTAATACTTCTCAAGAGGAGAATTTCATTTTTCAGGTGCAACATTGATTCTAGAAGACTGAAGAAAAAGGATGATCTGGTGTATTGCCCAAGGTCACATGCCTTGGAATTACCTGATCTGTCAGATGTGACATGACCTCCTGTTTTTTTTTTTTAGCCTGACTTCAGGTTACGTATGCAACTACACAACCTGACAGTAAAGGCATTTCAATGCATATGCTCTCAGAAGCCACAGCAAACTGTATCATTCCGCTCTACAAAAGTAAAGAGAGTAGAACTACATGCACAAATTACATCATTAAGTCTCAGGCCTTCTAGTTCTGCCCATGTGACCACAAAGCATGCTGTATGCCACAACTCTCTAGAGCACAAGCAGCAAATTCCATACCAGCTTTTCAGCATGTCTCCGGGGAAGGGATCCCTTCCACTTCCCCCACAGCCAGGAGACCTTCCATGCTGCTGCAGTCATAAACAAAGTGCCATAGTGATGCAAAAAGTGGTTCGTTTCTTTTGGAGGCTCGCAAATAATTCTCAGGCACACACTATTAGCAGCACAAAAGGTGTATTTGCAAATAGGATCAGAGCAGAGACAGAAAATCTCAGGTTACTCCACTCCCTGAGGAAATTCTTAGCTGGCTTTTATCTCTTCCCTCCTGGGCACGTGTGCAGAAACAGGAACTCTTACAACTCATTTCCGGTTCATACAAACATACATGTGATTACGTCACTTCATCCGTCGCATGTATATTATAATTAACTACTTAAGTATGCGGGGCGGATAGGCATATATGCATCAGCTAATTACGCACGCTCAGAAAGCTCTCTAGGTTACCAAGAGTTGAAATCCCGCCCCCTTTCAAGGACAGTCAGTTGAATTCCAGCTTCTGTAATCTGCATGTGAAAGTCAGGGAGAGAGAAGAAAAGGGAGTGATTCTTAGCACAAAAGGTCCTTGGTAGTGTTTCTTCTTATCAGGTACGAGATGCAAACTGTGCAGTTCTAACAACACTCTATTCATTATGCAGTTCTAACAATATTTCTAACAATAGCAAGGGGGGTGCAAGTGGGGTGACTGCCTTGGTCACTGAAGTGAAGGGGCGCCAACAGGTGCTGGCCAGCTGAGGTAGGGAGCAGGACAGAGCCGTAAGCAGCTCATGGGGGGTGGGGGGAAGAGGCACAGGGCTGTGGGGAGGGCAGGTCTGACCTCTGCATGCACTCCAGGGCAAGTGTGGGGGAGGGCGTGTGCCTGCTGGATCTGTGTGAGGGGCAAGGGCTGGCTGGCTGCCGTTGCGGGCTTTGCCCTGGGCACCAAATTTCCTTGCCATGGCACTGATGAAACAGACTACAGTTTCCAACCCAGCAAAGATTACTTGCTAATTAAATTTCAGCCACTGGAGATTCAGAGCTTCCTGTTAGGGGGTGAGAGTATTAGCATAAAAACACAAGTCGATTCACACTGACACAAGCACGTGCAATCCAATGGTGACAGCTGCATCCATGTATATTATATACATTCATGCACTTCTTGTAGTTCTACTTCAGCAACTATGCCTCTCATCTATGGAGTACAGCCTGGACAGGAGGGATCTTGCCTCTGTATGAAGGGATCCTGGAGCCTGGGTGAAGGAATGACTGTGTTATCTGTGCCTTCTGCTGGCTGCCATATGGCAACAGAAGCTACATTCTGATCAAAACTAATAATTTAAGCCTGCTAGCAGAAACGAGCGCTCTGCCAGAAAAAAAGCTAACAGCGAATGCACTCAAAAGTTTTGCCAACAGGACTCTATAGACTTACAGAACATACTGGGCCCAAAACTTTGCTGATGTAAATCAGCACAACTTGGTGGTATTTCTGTCTACAAAAACTAACTGCAGTTGAGGCACACCAGCTTACTCTAGCTCAGGATTTGCCCCAGTGTATCCCTTGTATGACACAATTATATGCACCTGAAATGCCTTATCTTTTCTTCATCTCCTTTTATTAGCCATGTCTAAACATGTGAAACACCAAAATAAGAGCCTTCATCACATTTGGAGTGAGGCAAAACATCTCTGACTCCTGAAGAGAAGATTACACAAAAAGCAGATATTGCCCTTTCATAGAACATTTCCATAAAAATTATTCCTACGTTACAATACTTTATTTAATTCTGGATGTATTTATACAATTCCTATGTAACACCTTATCTCAGACTCAATCACAGTACACCATCTTCTGTTTACACTGCAAAGATGCAACACACTTTGTTTTGGTTTGGTTTGGGATTTCTCTGGGTGTTCCCAGCTGATTTTCAAGCAAGCATGTGCAAAATACTACAGTAAACTTCAGTGATTCATGCCCACATCTTGGACACCTAAAGTGGTAATTGATTGGGACTTAAAAGTGCTTACTTTAAGAGTAAAACCCTCAAAACCTTTATCAAAAAACTCACTGGTGCCTAAGCTTTCACCAGCTGAAGTTCCCAATTTCTGCTTCTGCACATACCCAGAACTGCCCACATCTTGATCAATTTGAGTGACTCCTTGCTAGTTCTTCCTTCCCCTCCTCCTCTCCCAATGACTGAGTTTTTAGAAGAAAGATAACTCCTGTGCTCTTCTGAAGAGGTAGCTCAGGCAGCCAACTCTCGAAAAAGGTTCCAGGCTGTCGATTCTGGCCTGACATAACTCCTCACTGCAGAAGGGAAGGTAAATCCCCAAGGAGGGATTACATTTATTTTACACTCCTCTCTTCATCATTCCCCATTGGTTACCTTAACTGGTTTCCCATTCAGTAATACCCCTTTTCTGGGGTATTAATTCCTCTTGATGCCTGTTATATACCTTATAGGCACTTAAAATATGGCTGTGGATTACATTTTGGGGATCAGATGCCTGAAAAGTTAGGCATTGTGTGACCCTGAGCATTGCAACACCCAAGTCCCTTTGCAGATCGACCCCTCAATGTATGGGCAGAAGTAGAATACTTATGATTATTTAGCAAATATCTTGTGCATAAGCAGAAATACCCAGAACTTGCAATGCCTTCATAAAGCTCACCAGTACAGCTGCTTGAATAATAGCTACTGAACAATTTATTCAATGAATTTTATGATATTTTTCTTATTAAATTATTCCATGAATAACCTTTCCCATTACTCACCCAGCTCTGTTCATCCAACACAGACTGTTAAAAAAAAAAAAGAGTCTTATTCTCTTATACCTAAGACTGTGAGCCCAGCCATCAAATAGAAAAATGGTTTTCATAGCTTCATTACCATAAATTTCTTTGTTTCACCACTCATCATATTAAAGTTTCTGATCAAAAATATACCATGCAAGTCTAAGCGGAATTACAAATGTAAAAAGTGTCCTAGGTTTTTGGTTGTAGCCACGTTGATCTAAGGACATAGGCAGGCAAGGTTCTTTAAGTAGAGGTGATATCTTTTATTAGGTCAACTGAGTACAGTAGTTGGAAAAAAGCTCTTGGCAAGCTTCCAGGCAGAATCACCCTTCTTCAGACTGGAAGAAGGGTGATTGCGCCCAAAAGCTTACTAAGAACTTTTTTCCAACTACTCAGTTGGTCTAATAAAAGATAAGTGCCCTAATGAGTCAGACCAATGGTTCATCTAGCCCAGGACCCTGTCTCTGACCATGGCAGACTTTGGTCACCAAAAGCCACCTTTAAAATTGTTAGGTTTGTTTTCAAATCCCATTTGAAACACAGGGCTAAATCTTAATGAATAGCTACATACCTGTCAATATATGCACATATTATATGTAAATAACTATTTAATCCCACCCTTAACTTTGTTCTTCCCTATTCAGAGTTGACCAGAAAATGACAATTCTTCTTCAAGACTCCTTTTGAAGTTTCAAAACCACAGCAGAACAAAACCCTTTTGAATGTTTCCAAGGATGCTGCTGGTCTGGAATTTGAGAAACTCAAGTTCTCCTCTGACAGAACAAGCAAATTCTGGAATAATTTGGGGGGAGAAGGAATTTGAACTTTCATCTCTCACATCCAAGTGTTCCACCCGTGAGGCTGTAGAATGGGAAAGAACCTTTTTCTACCCCTGCCCAGTTTGATTTGCGTTCCTCATTCCTTAATCCACTGTCTGTTATTCTCATCGTTGCATCAAATGTAAAATTAAATTAATAGTAAGATCTTAGATGTAGGTTTTACAGTATTCCTCTGCACTGGTTCTGTCAGGACTATACAAGCAATAACAAACACTGATGATCCAGAGCCTTTCAGGATGCACATTTTCAGGATGCATTATACTGAGAATTTTAACATCCAACCAGAAGCTGATCCCCTATTCTGCCACTACTGACACTGTCCCTAGCTGACCCAGGTGCAGGGTCAGCCCGAGAGCTCCTCCTAGCCTGCAGCTATGTGGGGTGCCATCCTTGGCTGGGGACAGCAGCAGTGGTAGTGTGCAGGTTCCTCCTCCCAGCACCAGCTGCTATCCAACAGGGGACTGGAGCAGAAACTTCCACGTTGCCACCGATGCCCCTAGCCAAGCCTGGCTCCCTGCACAGCTAGCTCTTCCAGCTTGCCCCTACCCCAAGTCAGATGGCAACAACAGGAGTGAAGGGCAGTTCCCTCCCCTCCCCTACTATTCTCCTATCATGCACTTACTGCCTGTCTGACTCCTTGGTGTCCTCTATCAGAGTGGGGGGCTACAGCCACAGCTCACTCCCAACCCCTTATAGTTCAAGGTGACTTACGCTGCACACCCCTTTAAGAAATCATGGATCTACCCATGCATCTAACTGTTTATATTTCAAAAATACAATTCTCTCTTTTTTCTTTAAAAAACAGAGAGAACTAGGACAACGGTTTCTGCATGTGTAATGATTAGCTACGGCCTGATCAACAACTATTAACAGCAGCCAAACTTCCTGTCCTCTAATTAGGTCCTAACCACGTTGCCTAACCACAGAACACAGAAACATTTTTACAGGTAATTACTCCAGATGCCATCTTCCTGAGGAGCAAAAACCTGACTTTGTGGTACAGCAATTAAGGTTTAATTAAAACCACTACAATGTTTTTACACTGCTAACATATCAGTCTTTTGCGGACAGAGCAGCATCTGAAATTTGAAATGTAGTGAAAGGTCTTTCCTGAAGACAAAGACACAGTAGGTGCAGTGCATATATGTGTGCTCAGTTGTATCAATGGTGTCCATCACTCTGATTTTTAAAAGGAAGAAGTACTCTTTGGAAGCAGAGCTTGAAAAATATGAGCAAACTGATTTGAAAAGCAAAGGAGGAAAAGATCAAATCCAAACTTTTATTTAATCTCCGGAACCCAGCAGCGGGTTTCTATTGCCAACTCTTACAGCTACCTGATTTTATGGGAAAATACAAAAACAACCAAGAAAAATGCTCAAGACCCACTGCAAACAAATCATATATGGGGTTTTATTTTGTGAAAAAAAGACTACTCACACATGATTCTGAGATTCATTTTAGGCACATTCTTCAGATTCTCAATTTTAGACAGACAAAAGAAAAGATCTGCCTGGGTAGTTGCTCTGAAATTGTAAAAAAAAGTTGCAAGGCATTTGCTTCCATCAACAGAGTACTAGGTTTCAGTGTAGCTACCCACACACATAAGAGGCCCTCTGCACACACATTCACTGCCTATCTACTTCCAATGCTCATATGGATATGCTTTCGCTTTTTCCCTGACTCAGCCCCTCCATGAGGATTCCTCTGGATTTGAGGCTGAAGAACATGTAGGCTCTGCCCATTTCCACCATTCAAAGCACACTGAATAAGCAAGCTTTTCAGCATTACTTCCGTCATCATCTGAAATCCTCCTTCCCTTTAAGGAGAGTTAACAGAGCAGGAGATAGTAGGACTCCTGAGAAGTATGTCTCTGGCACAGTCCTTGCTACCCATGTTTCTGCAGGCTTGGGCTAGCTCATGGGTGGATCCAGGATTTGGTAAAACAGGGTGTAGCACACTGCCCCTCAGATATGGTGGGGATGGGAGGTGTGGTGTGGCTGGATCTCCCAAGTCAGCAGGGGAGCCAAACAGAGAGCAGGTGCATGAGAGAATGGAAGGGATACATGCCCCCAGTGACACCACTGCCCTTGTCCCTCCTTGACATGGGAACCTGGCCAAGATGGAGTAAAGACACTCTTGCCCCACTCCAGCCAGGGGCTGTGCAAAATGACTACATGGGATGTAGGACTGGCTGGAGACAGCAGAAGTAACACATAATTTCTTCCTTCCAACACCAGTTCCCCACCCACCCCACAAACAGGCCAGGAGCAGGCCCTGGCAGGAGGAATCTGCACACTGCTGCTATGGTCCCTGGTCGAGCTCAGCTTCCTGCACAGTTGTCCCTGAAGCATGTGGCAGGAGCTGATCACACAGCAGGGGAACTGTAAAGCTGCTCCAGTGTCATTTGGGGACAGCAGTAGCAGTGATCAAGCTCCTTCTTCCAGCACCTTCTGCCAACCAGTGGATGGAGGGTGGAGGGGGGTAGGGGGTGGAGGATGGGGCAGGAGAAAGAGGATGAGGCACTAGAAGGAAAAATCTGGATACTGTTGCCATTGTCCCCTGGCAAGCCTAGTACCCCACACAGCTACAGCTTGTGGCACATCAGAAGTGGCTCTGGGGCTCCTCCTGCACCCAGATCAGTTGGACACAGCAATGGCAGTGGTGGAGCAGGGTGCAGCTGCACTGCTGCATCCCCTGAGATCCACCCCTGGGCTGAGCAGACATCCAGAGGAAAGCATTTCAGATGGTATGAATCTAGTGGAAGCACACAGATGGGTCTATTTATGGAATAAGACCCCAACTTTTCTCCTGCAAAGCAAAACATCAATGCTTTCATCAGGAGTGTTGCAGTATTTAAGCAACAAAGAACTGAGTAAAAAACCTGGCCCCACAACGTGAATGGCAAAATTCCCCTCACTTTCCGTGAAACCAGAGTTTTCTTCATTGCATTTCTTCTCCATGCAAAAGATGTGGTCATTATCATATCAAAAATGTTAGCCAAAAAGTGGTAGCCCCAGCACTGGGCAATTTTGTTAGTTTTACTGCAGGTGTCCAAGGCACAGGCTGTCACTGGTGGTGGTATTCTGCGGAGAAGTTTAACTGGGAAATTCCACATTCAGTGCCAATGTGAGCAAACAAGCTGCTACATCCTCTTATAGAAGCTGGCAAGACAGTCTGAACTCCAGACTGAGAAGAGACTTTTGTTCTTATATTACATATGTACACCCCGAGGCTAAATCTTTTGGCCCATACTCAGCCAACAGAAATTAAATTTCCAGGAGTTTTATCTAGCAAAGGAGTCAGAGTTTAGCCTATAGAATTATAGGGGTTCCAAATCCTCATACCTTGTGACCCACTTCCCTGCTGGTTATCAGTCTGGATGCCTGAAACAAGACCTGGAGAAGCAAGTTGTGGTATTTCCAGGAAGTGAAAACAGTTCTGGTAGGATGCTGCATGGGATGAAAAATAATTTAGCTTGCTCTGTTATTTAAGTAGGTAGTACGTCAGCCAGCTCAGCACTTATGTCAGTGTCTTTTGTGTACATATCCTCTCTCATTCTGATCATCTTTACTTTAGAAGCGAGATGGGTAGATTGCATTTTTGGCAAGACCATGACAGGTCTGAGTGACACAGTAACATATTGAAGGAACACTAGAAATGGAGTCTTTCACACATTCCTTTACAGCACAGCTGAAGGCAAATGAAGGTTGGTTTTTTTCTCCTGCAAGAGATCACTATTTTCTGTCAAAGAAATTTCCCCTGAAGGCACTGATGCTCAAATGACAGTGCTTTGTCATTCTTTATTTTTTCAAACATCAGCAAAAACATCAATAGCTTACTCTAATGAAAAATAAATTCAGTAACTGATCAAAAAGTCCACAACAGAACTCATCCTATCTAGTGTCATCTCCCTGACTTCAAAAGGCAAGATTGAGCTCAAAAACAGCCTGACAGAGAGGAAGGAAGATGGAGGGGGAAATGGGGATGGAAAGGAATGGTACACACTTTGCACCTCTATAATTTTCAGTCAAAACATGACTTTGTATTCAAGGTAAACAATTTTTTAAAATTCTTGTTATTTTTTTAAACCAGTAACTATATAATTACCGTCATTGTTGACCAGATGCTGAACATTTAGAAAGTTTTAGAAGAAACAGTACAAGTAATCACAGCAAGTTATGAAATGAGAGAGGTAAGTATCATTAGTCAGATCATCATAATCCGGGAACCTGAAGCCCCTTCCTGTTCTGTGTTCCTATAATCCTCTCAGTCAATATAGGGCAATGATAACTGCACGTAGCAAACAATGTTGAACTGTAATCATCTGGAAATTTAGCCTCTCCCATGTCCCATAGACCTCTGTTGTAATTCCATGTAAGAATTGTTGCATCTTAGGGTACATACAGGCATTACATTTAGATTAATCTAACCAGGGTTAAGTTAATCTAAATGCCTGATTGTATAGAAGTGCAGAGGGTTTAAATCATTCAGAAGTGGCATACCCAATCTAAATTAGTTCACCTGAATACCATACCCAATCTAAGTTAGTTCACCTGAGTAGGTGCACTAACTTAAATTGAGACTGGGTTAACCCAATCCTGGCAGCACCTCTATGCAATCACAGAGCTGCCCCTGGGCTGGGAAAGTCCAGCCACTCACCCTTGTCCTGGGCCTGCTCTATTCCCACCACTCCACCCAACCCTGACTGGGCTATATTTAGCCCCCAGCCCTCTCCACCCTGACTCCCAGGTTACTTAAACTGAGCTCCCCATATTGCTTCTGGGAGCAGCAGATACTGAAGAACTGCTGCACACGCTGCTTCCAGATAAGCCGCATGAACATAAACCTGGTGTGGTGAACAACTATACGCACCCATAGTTAATTATACTATGTGGCAGTCTTGCTTTCAGGCAGACTAAAGAAGAAAGTACAGGCATACCTTGTTTTATTGCGCTTCGCTTTATCGCTCTTCGCAAATATTGCGTTTTTTACAAATTGAAGGTTTGTGGCAACCCTGCGTTGAGTAAGTCTATTGGCGCCATTTTTCCAACAGCATTTGCTCACTTCGCATTTTTTAAGCAATAAAGTATTTTTTAATTAAGGTACGTACATTTTTTTTAGACATAATGCTATTGCACACTTAATAGACTACAGTATAGTGTAAACGTAACTTTTATATGCACTGGGAAACCAAAAAATGTGTGTGACTTGCTTTATTGCGATATTTGCTTTATTGCGGTGGTCTGGAACCAAACCCGCAATATCTCCGAGGTATGCCTGTATTCTGAGACCAAGGGGAAGTGAAGGGATGGACAGATAGAATCAATCAAAGTGTGTGCCAAAAGTGCCTTACTGTGGTTGCCTGGCATAATTTTACCAATATACATCCTGTAAGAGCTGGACTACATTCATTTTGTTCCTAAAAATTCCTTGTTTTCTAAAACAAGCAAGCCAAACTTTATCTTCTATGCACTGCTTGCAGTCAGATCTTTTACTTTAATTAAAAATCAATGGTTGGCGGATACTATTGGTTTTACTACTATAACATTCAGGCAACAGAAATGATGGCCAGAAAAATAATAGAAGTCAGACAAACGTATTCATTTAGCAAAATGAAAGCTATGTATATATTAATAGGAGGTTTTAAACACCACAAGTATAAATACAAACTCAAATTTGGTCTAAATGCCCCTTTACCTATTTAACATCTTAGAAAGGCAGATTGAAGAAGGAAATCTTCTGAAAAGAGAAGTGCACAGGGAGAGTGAAACTCCATTATTGCCTGAACTGGAATATTGTAGATTGTTAAAAATATTATAGTGAATGAATTTTATCTGCTCCCCACTGCCTGTAAAGAAGCTATGTTTATTTACATTAGCCAAGAAGATGCCCCTTCCCTTTACTATAAGTCCTGCTTTATCAATCAGGGACAGCAAAACTCACCCAAGAAGCAGGGTGACCCAAGGAAAAGCATTCTGTGCCTAAAAACCTGTCTAACATCTCTCTCAACTATAAAGTTGTTCCAATTAAAGATATCACCAAAAAACCCTCACCGTTCTGCAGGCTAGCTTATCGATTCAGACCTTTTAATTGATCTCCTGATTAGATTCAGAGATTTGGCCACCAAATCAGGCCAAATCTCCTGCAAATCAAATCAGCTCCTGAAGCTTCACACAGCCCTAGTCTGAACAACCCATGTGCCATTCAGGAAGCCATCTAGAGTCAGCAGCTAGGAAACTATAGGCACAGGAAGTGCATCTGGATACCCACCCTTCTCTGGGAATGCAGGGAGACATCTTCATCAAATCAGAGCCCAGAACTCTCTTCAGCCTTAAACACAATAATGATTCCTCTACATATGGCCCTCTTATCCTAGGAAGGCTCATCTGACAGCATATTTTGTCATACTCTTGATTTGACTCATGAATTTAAGCTTTAGTGTTGCTACAACCAGCTTGAGTACAGATTCATAGGAAAAAGAGTAAGCACAGTATGGTCCTCTGGGGCAGAAGGAAAAAAAAATCAATATTGATTTCTGTGAAACTATCATTATTTTCACAGAGAATCAAGTGCTGCCAGCCATCAGGTGTTTGTAACACCGCTGTTCAGCAGACAGCTCATTACTCTGCAATAGGGCAGCAAGCAAGCATGCAGAAGACCTTAGTGCTAAGTGATGTTCAGTCCACAATCTACATACAGACAGTACCACACTTTTGGGCTTTGCTGCAACTCATTAACATGACTTCTTCTAATCAGCTGAGGCTTTCTACAACCAGACAGCAAATCCTTCAGCATAGGACTCACCTAGGTTGCCTAGTAAACATTTACTCTTACACTCAGAGCAGCAATCATGAACAACGTTATCTTTTTGATGTCTAGAAAGTAATTAGTTCTTATTCCCAATATCTTCCCCTTAACAGCAAGACAGGTGATGATCGTTTTCACACACTTTCTATATCGTTATTGCTTTCAGAATTACCCTTTGATTCATTATAGCATCTCATTTACTATTCTCACATTTTTCCACAGGCTTTCTGGCAGTGGTAAAAAAAAAAATATATAGATCAACAAAACCTCACTTGACTGAAGCCTTTTTTCTGGGTTGTATAATGAATAGACTAATGGAGAACATAAAATCGCGCATAAACACAAAACCTGCCCATTGTCATGATTCAAGCACTTGAAATAAACAACAAATACTTAGCTACAGTATTCAGCAACTAAATAAAATATTGTGCCAATCCTGCATCCCCAGAAACTGGCACAAGCAACAAGGGGGGTTCCCAGTTTTATATAGAAAACCAGAGGGGTTAAGGCAGTGTTTCCCCACGTTTTCCAGTCCAAGACACATTTACATTAATTACAAATTTTCTGCAGCACACCCGTTAAGGCATTCCCCCATCCTCATACCAATTGTAGCTCATTGCCATGGCAAAATTCCATGGCACACCTGTTAATTTCTGATGGCATATTTATGCCGTGGCATGCTGGTTTGGAAACACTGGGTTAAGGACAAAAGCCAATGGGTCAAAGGGAGGGACCAGCTAAAAGACAAAGAAACGTCAATACTGTGGTACTGTATACTCATCACCTTAATTTCCTCCCCCACACACACCTGTAGAGGTGTCCCCAGACAAGCCTTTAGTCCCTAGAGTGCTTAAAGAGCAGCCTGCCAGTCTGAGTCCAGCTCCTTCTGTCCACAGTCCAGCTACTGTGCACTAGGGCTGTGCAAAGTTTTGGTCGCTGATTTGATTTGGCAGAGATTCAGCGGCCAAATCTCCAAATCCAGAGACCCTTTAACCTCTCTGAATCGATTCAAAGAGATTCGGAAAGATTCAATGATTCAGACATAGACACAGCTTTAAATGTTTTCTCTACATACCTCAAGGTACCAGGCAGCTTGTGAATGCTCAGCTACTGCGGTGGTTGGAGCATCCCATGGAAGTGCAGGGGGGGTCCCCAGTGCTCTCAGCAGCAGACCCAAAAGTGGACCAGAAGCACTTCCAATCCACTTCCGGGTCTGCTGGAGAGCATGCATCACACACACTGTACCAGTGTGTGTACAAATACAAATATACACGCACACACAAACACATACATATATATAGACACACTGTTTATGATTATACACATACATATATGCACGCTAGCAAATCACTCTAAGTAGATGCAATTGAAGTGTCAAAGTTTCAGCATCAGTGTTACAGTTTAGCTTGCCACCACTGAACACAAGAAACTTTGCTAGTGAAAGTAACAGTTTTGTCAGAATATCTGGATGTAGACTAGGGTCTTCTATCAGCCCAGCTATATTTGTCAGGGATCACACCCCAGACCAGGAAAGCCTTAACACATTCAGAGAAATTCAATCTACTAATAGGTACTCCATAAGCAAAAGAGGAAGATTAAAATGACGGATACTAGGCATGTTCTTCGCTTAACAACCACTCAGTTCTGGTTGCAACCTGACCCTGATGGAATGCCAGCAGTCTGTCAACACAGGAACCATAGTGTGGCAAATTGTTTTTAATTACTGTGTTAATTCACCTACTAAGGGCTTGCAACCAATTTATTTGACTCCAGAAAGCTGGAATTCACAAGAAATGATTTTTTAAATATTAAAACAATATGAAAGAAATGTGTATAGTTCTTCAGTTATAATAAAAAGTTGAATAAAAAAGTTAAATACATTGAGGCCTATCAATTGTGCAAGTTTCCTTCGAGATGAATAAAAACAATAGGTTTGATTTTCTATGACTGCAAGCATGTTCATGTTTCTTGTACATCCCTGAAAAAGCTACCACTTAGGTACTTATGTTTGTATGTAAGCACTATCAGTACTTGTATGAAAAAGCCACAAAACACAACTGAGAGCTTAGAAAACACTCAAAATATTATTATGCTCCTTTGAAGCAGTAGAAAGTTTCAGGGATTTGCTTCTCACTTTCCCACTGGAGAAGTCATCACTAGTTTGAATCATGGAAATTTTCATAGCAATTTGAACATGGATAATATGGATACTGGCACCATCTGTTCCAACTGTTCTAGTTTTCCTGTCTTCCTGACTGTTTCTTTTTCCCGTTAGGTATTTTTAAATTAAAAGTAGACTTCATATATGAACTTGGCAAAATATTTCAAACTGCATTAAAGTGAATATTTTGTCCCCAAATGTCAATTCAATGAGGTATGGTACTTGGAGGGTATAAATAGAAGAGGATGGGAACCACTGAAAAGAACAGCGCTATTCGTTATGTTTGTGGCCAATATCTAAGCAAAAAAGGATAAAAAGGACTTAATAAACCTACAGGACTGAGGGCCTTGCTGCAAGGGGGAGTTTAGAGCAGGGGTGGGCAATTATTTTGGGTGGAGGGCCATTTACTGAGTTTTGGCAAGCCATTGAGGGCCACACGACGACAGTCAGGGACAGATAAATGTTAATTTTCTAAATTTTTTAGGGGCCCCATGGGCTGGATAGAATGGCCTGGTGGGCCACATCCGGCCCATAGGCCACATTTCACCCACCCCTGGTTTAGACCATAGTAAGTATTATAAAAGTTGGAATTTGTCCTGAGCAGTCCCATGGTAATGCTTACTACAATCTGGAAGCCAGCAGAGGGAAGCACGGGGACCCAAGCCCAGGAAAGGGCGCTCCCCCTGCTGCTGGATCTCCCTGGTGCTCCTGGATCAGAACTGGTTGGCAACTTCAGTTTAGTCCCAGGGTTGAGACAGACAAATCAGCTGATTGTCTGTCTCAGCCCCAAGCACTGGAGCTGGTTGAGACTCAATCAGTTTATTGTCGGTCCCAGATCCCATACTGGACAGAAGTCTTGAATCGGTTCTCCTGAAGTGCTGGGACTGACAAATGAAATGATTGTCAATCCCAGCCCTGGAACTGTCTGGGAGTCAGCTTCTGTGCAGTCTCAGCCCAGCGATTACACACCAGCTGATTTTTGGTCCCTATCCCAGCCTAGCACTGTACAGGAGTCATTTGGAGATTACACTGCAGAATGAGGCTGGGACAAACAATCAACTGATTTTCGGCCTCATCCCCGGGACCCACTGGAGCCAGGTCCAGATTCTTGTGGTCATATGACCATGAAGCAGTCAGACCTTAGCTCAACAAGTTACTCAATTCCAAGCGGAGATGCTCCTCATTGGAAAACGCGTAACTTTGCTACAATACATCATGAGTACACTTAGCACATGTTATCCTGCTTGTGCACACAAATGCTCAAGTTTTAAGTGCATTCACCATGTGCTTAGTGCCTCGTGAGACATGACTCTAAGTTACTTATCAACAGGATCTCTTAAATTATTGATGTGGCATACTGGAAGGAGCACAATAGGGAGCTTGTGCTATTGTTGCCTGTGCTGGACTTCTTCAGTAAACAGAGGAATTTATTCTCCCATTTGTCATGCAGGCATCTTTCAGAAGAAATAAATTCATATAAAACAGCAGGTCATGATGATAATACATTGCTCTCCCATTTCCTTGGGCCTTTTTTAGGAGCTAGTCAAGTCAGACATGCTTTCAGGCTGTAAAACAGCAGCTTAATAATGAAAGAGCACCAAATATTTGTTTGTTCTACTGCTTCATTCAAGTATGTCCTGGCCAAAAAATGTTTCTATGACCTCTTAAAAAGATAGTATTAAAAAGCTGGGCTTCTTGTAAGCTGTGGTGGATAAGATGTTTATGAAACTGCTTCAATAACAAATGGCAAAGCATAGAAGATCATGCAAAAAGGAAAATAATCAAATGACTAATATTTATAGTCCACTATGAAAGATGAAAATGGAGTCTTAAATGCTCTAACCTTTGATAACCTAATCCTGTTCCAGCTGCAGTAGATGCCATTGTAAGTATTTTTCTTTCTGTGCTTTTTCCTTATAGCCTTGAATATTTTCAGTTTTTTGGGTTTTTTTCTTTTGGGAATGAGGAATGAACAGCTTTAGACCTCTGCAGCAGCACTACAAAGTATGAAGTCTAGCACAAGAGATATTGTTTATTAGGTTCAGCTTAGCTGAAAAAAAAACAAAAACCCAGAAGATTCATTTCCTAGTTCCTCAGTCACCAACATCCTTTATTTTGCCTCTTGTTTTTCATTTATTATTTATCTCTTCTCTGTACTCACATAAATTCTATTAACTGTTCTATTTAGAAAATGTCATGTCTAGCCTAACCTTTTCCCCACCCCCTGGATGCCAAGCAAAAACCAAAAGAAACATAGTCAGTTGGTTAATGTCTGCTCACCCCCTTCTGGAAACATCAGGTAGAACAAAAGAAAAAAAACATCCATATGATTACGATTTTTTTTCTCTTTCCAAGCATCTCTTAAAGAATAGAACATGAATTAAAAGGATTGCTTTGTGGCAGGAACAGCAGCCATAAAGCTATAAGCTACAAAAGCAATAAATCTGCAGCCACTGTAACTTTGGCTGGATCGGAATAAACATTTCATGTTATACCTTACCCCAGACAACAATAACCGTTAATCAGCCATATTTTCATACCTCAAAAGCAACTTGTTAGTCAAGTGGCTAAAAAGGGGTAGGGGGCGGTGCAGCTGCTCTCTCACCAGACAGTAACGCTTACCTCCAATTTTATTGTCAGAGCAGGGATATATACTCATGAACACAAAGTTACACTTAGCCCATACTAAGGGCACTTATAATGTGGGCGTTCACTGGTTAAAGCTTACACTAAGTACCGTCTGAGGGTGCCTATACACTATACACTGACTAAGGAGGAGGCCTATGTACTGTATCTGGAACAGTATTGCTGGGGGGGCAAGGGAGGGATGTTAGAGGGGCTCTCAGGAGCTACTCTACTTAAAATGCTGCAGTATTTCATGTATTCAGTGTCCTGTATTTCAAAATGGTGGCAAAGGCACTGGAACTAAAACTCATTCAACGACCTTTAGTTAAAGCGCCCTCGCCATTTTGAAACACGGGATGCTGAATACACAAGATGCTGAAACAGGCAGGAGCATTTGAATTGGAATGCTCCAGCAGACGCAGTTAATCTAATCAGAATGCATCAGAGCATGTGTATAGGCACCCAGAGTGTCTCAAAGTTATGCCACTCCAAGCAAGTATTAACTCTGGGCAGGGCTACTTTGCTTTAGTTAGGGTGACTTCAGTCTGCTCCACAGAGATTAAACAAGCAATTTACAGCAGCCTAGGAAGCACCTGTCCTGCGCCAGCCCACCCTACCTAGATAGGACCCAAGTGTCCTGGCTCTTAGCTACATCCCTGTTTGCCAACTCTCTAGTGGCAAGTCAGAGTTGTGCAGGCAAGAAATGGTATGAATTCTTAATGGGCAGCTGCTCATAGCGCATCCTAACTTTAAAACTGTTTAACTTTCAACAAATTCAGTATGGTCTTCCACAAATTCAGTATGGTTTAAGTGTAACCTGTAATTTCACCTACACTCACAGTCACTCTGCTCTTCTGCAGCAAGGCAAGGGTTTTTTTATGATAACTGTCATTGGACATATATTTTTGTGATATCTTTTATTGAACCAACTAGTCCTCTTTTACAAGGCAATACTGGAAGGCACTCTGACCCACCTCAAGAGAGGCAGATAGAGCAGATGGCATTTATTATGCAGCTAATCCAACTTTGTATAAAAAACAAAAAAGATGCTTGCAAATTGTATGCACCTTACATGATGTTATTCCTGTCCATTCAAGTTATCTGTACAAAAATTACTGTACATTACTTTAAATTACTTTACATCTGTACACTACTTTACGGTGAGGGCTGCCAGGCTCTGGAATGGGCTCCCAAGTGAGGTGGTACTCTCTCTTATCTTGGGGGTCTTCAAGAAGAGGCTAGACAGATACTTGGCTGGGGTGATACGACCCCAGCACCCATTCCTGCCTGGGGCAGGGGGTCAGACCTGATGATCTGTTTAGGTCCCTTCCAACCCTAACTACTATGATACTATGAAAAAATGAGCAGTTACCTTCCAGAGATATTTCCCAGCAGGCTTCACAGCCTCCTTCCTAAAAAGCTGAAGTGGATAAGCAGTGAAAAACTGTATTCCCTTTATTTAAACAAACAAAAAAAAAAAGACAAAAAAGATGCAGGGACTTGCTTTCTTTCTGAATATTAATTAATGGACATATTAATTAATGGTCAAGTTTGTGGTCTTCCATACTTATGGTCTCTCAGGGTGCCTGTACTCAAGCCCCAAGGTTACTCCAACACACTGTAATTACAGTGCATTAGATCAGACTCAATAAATTGAGTTTGAGGGACCATGGTAATTACCATTCTCCAGCCAGCCTCCGCATCTTGTGCATCAGTGTCCCCACACTTCAAAAAGGCAGTGGGGGCACTTTAGATAAAGCTCATGCAACAAGCTTTAGATAAAGTGCCTCCGCTACCATTTTGAAATACAGGGGCACTGATACATGAGGACCTCAAGGAGCTTTAATTAGAGAAGCTGTCATGGCCACTCTAATTAAAGCACTCCAACCCCTTCCTCCCACTCCTGAAGCATGTGTAAAAATGTCCTCAAAGGCTGACTGAGAAGGGACTCAATTACAAATAGACCAAAACAAAATCTTTATCTGCTATTAAAGTCAGCCTGAAATCTGAAAGCCAAGCTGGGTTCTTTATAACTCATGTATCATTCATCAGTAATACCAACTCTTCAATTCATTAATCAGCTAACAGTTCTGTTGATGTTGACCCAACTCAATGTTCCTTTGCCATGTAGACTCTGCTGTACTGACAGCAGCAAAAATTAAGGATCAGCATTTATAAATTGCACAGATGGAAGAACAAGTCACTATAGGACAATGTGCAGTCTGCAAATAAGTCACTTTTCTGACTTCTGACATACTTTAACTACAGGAGCTTTGCAGTAGCCATTTTCTAAACTTGCCTTACATGTTCTGTCTCAATTTCGATTCACTGAACAAATGAACAAACAACCCAAAACAAAAAATATATATATTGTGAAATATATCAAGAAATGCTGCTTGATTTTTTTTTAATTCAGTAATTTTAGGAAAAAAAAAAACAACCTCTAACCTAATGTTTTAAGCATGTAAAAGGGTTTAATACATGGATAATTATTTGTTTAAAAACCAAAGAATGATTTTTTTTTTAAATAATTCATTAGGAGGCAATTAAGTTGACAATTTCTCTGACTTTTTTTGCTGCAGAATTGGTGTGTGGCAGTTTGAAAAACTTTGGGCAAAGCCATTTAAAAACTGGCATATTATGGAATCTGCGGGACTTGTGTGAGGACAAGGTAACCATTGTGCCTCTAATAAAGCACACAATAGGGGTGGTTGCTTTCAAATGTCCAAAAGAATGACAAAATGTCATGGTACAGTAATGTGTCCTTGTGTCATATGAGGCAGCTTAGCAAGGTAATGAAAAGCCCAATACATTGATTATGAGCAAGTCTTTCAGGTTGCTCCAGAGATTGAAGGGGGGTTTTATAGAAAAAAAATGTCTGCATCAAAAATCCAAAGGATATGTTAAACCCCAAAGCCAACTCCTTCCATTCCTGTCCTTCAAAGACTGGAACAGGATTTTCACAGGAGCTAAACTGTAACACACACACACACACACACAACCAGTGAAAAAAAAAAAAGAAGAAAAAAAAATTCTTTGCTATCCAATCCCAATCATATGGCATGGATCTGTTACAAACAAGTAACCTGCCATGCAGTGGAGGTCACTATCAATCTCCTGGTCTCAGTAGCTATCAACCGCCTTCATTTCCAGTGGTAGAAATTTCTGAGAGGGAGCTATACAGGTGTTCAGCCTGCAGCTGTCCCCTCTTCCACACTCCTTGCACATTCCTGAGACCGGGGAAATCCTTGCCTAGTAAAGGTATAGGGAGTAGTGGCTGCTTCACTCCACCAGTTCCAGAGTGGGGTCCAGCAACTGGGAAAGGCTCCCCACATTTCCCCAGACCAGGGAGTCCCAGGTCTCAGGCACAGGTGGGGAGTCTTTCCCAACTTCTCCACTCCCCTCCCATAGACCAATCCAGCAGGGGAGAGGAGCAACAGGGCACAGCCCCCAGGCTGTTCCCCAAACCAGGCAGTCCCTGATCTGGGGAAGCACAGGAAGCATTGCCCTGCTGCCTCAAGTTTTCCCTGCTTATCAACTGCCACATGTGTGGCCCAGCTGACCAGCGCACATTTAAAGATCACATTTAAAGCTTCCCAGGCCAGTTCCCAACCCTGCCAGCATTGAAACTGCAGCCTTCACCTTCCAGCTGGATAATCCCCACTTGGGGAAAAGGCAAAGGCAGAGAGCACTGCCTGGCTACTCCTCTCGCCTCTGGGACCAGACCAGGAGGGGAGTATACAAACATTAATTCTCATGATAGACTCTTACAAGGGAGATGTTCCAAAGCAACACCTGGAAGATTTGTCTCCCAGCAGAGGCCATGTTTCCTCCAGGAAAATGTCAATGAAAATGTATAGTTTTAACTTGGAGAAGGACAATTCTCCTGGAAGAAATGCAACACCCGTACATAGCCAATGGCTAACAACTCGTCTGGAAGACTTACATAAAGAAGTGACATCTTTTCCAATTTTCTCTCTGTGTTTCTGTCTCATACACACTGGCCACATCCCATCCTTTAGCAGACCCAAAGACAGTGAAATGGTGGTGTTTCTTCCTCTAAAAAAGATTGCAAAACCAACAAACTCTGGAGCTCCATGATGCCTTTATCTGCCATTCATCTAACTAGAACTTGTTAGGAGGTTACCAGAGTTAATTTGATTTTTTTAAATTCTATTAAATTAACTAAATATTTTATTCAGACTGCCACAGGCTTCTATCCCAGCTGGCACAAAATCCTGTGTCAGTAGATTCCAACTCCACAACCTAACCTGAAATCCATAATGCATAATTTACAGCACCGAAGTGCAAATGTCCTATCCTAGTCATACATTTGGAAACAGGTAAACCCTAAGCTAACAGGAACATTCTTGCATCTTCAAAACCATACCCTCCAACCAATGCCTTATGGCGTGCACAAGGCCAGCATCAAATGGATTAACATTTTACATAAATATTGATTATACAAAACATGAATTATTGAAAAGCTTGCTATACAAGTAATAAAATTCCTAGATACTATAAAACATTGACTAAACATTTATGAAGTAACTAATGAAGTTGTTACCCTAGAATAGATATCACTTATATGACATATCTTTGATTTATTTTTGTTTTCAGTCAGTTACCACCCACACAGAAGAACAGTATTTAACATGCTTTTTATTACACTTTCTTGAATAAATACTTGAATAAAATATTATTCAAACACTTGAATAAATACTACCAGCTATTCTCCAAGAGAGTAAACTATGCTGAGTAGAGTCAGGTTATGTCAGAAGAAAAAGACTAAGACACACAAGAGCAGCAGGTACAACGGATCAAAGGTAACAAAATAGCTCACTGTACTTGTGATGTAGTCTAGATTCAGCAAGTCTGAAGGTTATGACATCTGAAGCTGTGGGATTCAGAGTGAACAAATATATCATTTACACCCTCAGACCCCTGAACCCTTTACACGTATCATCTCCAGCTAGAGAATATTGATTGAATTTAGAAGCATACCAGTGTAGAAGCCACTTTAATTGCAAGATACTGTTTAATTATTTTAAAGATAATTGCTTAGAGAAATACAAGATAAGACTGCAGAGGTTCTCATCTCTAGCTTGTCCTTTAAAAAGAAAAAAAAAAGTCATGGTGCAGTCCAATTCATCTTATAAAGATACAAGATGTATTAAGTGAATAGCCAGCTATTATTCCCCGAGTCCCAGAACACTAGGACAAGTGGAGACCCACTGGAATTAGCAAGAGAGTATTTTTTTTTTAAATGCGGTATGTAGTTAACTTGTGGAATCATTGCCACAGCAGGTTAAACAGGCAGAATGCCCTGTTGATGAACACGTGGAAAGTGTACTGGGATTCACCAAAGGATACTAGAAAGCCCCTCTGTATGAGGATCCCATGAGGGAGTTGGTTTTCAGTATGGACTTGGAACTGTACAAGTTCAAAATGTTAGTTTGGGGACTTTAAACATTTCTTAACACTTATCACTCAAGAGTCAAGTGGACTGTGTAATTTTACCTACACCTACAACAAAGACAGTACCAGAAAGACTTCGGGAGATGGATTTACTGTCCAAGCGTACATGTTGAATTCTTGCTTAAATGTCAAAACGTCTCAGTGTGACTGGAGGGTAGCCAAGGTACAACATGTAATCAAACAGGCCCTCCATGTGATTGCTGCTGTAGTGAGGAGGTTGGTAGAGGAGATTTGGGCACAGAGGGAGGTATCACTTTGCCTTGCGTATTTTCTGGAGCATTTGGTAGCCCTGGATCTCCAGATGTCACAAGATTGTCAAGACCCAGGAGCAGCAGAAGCTTTCCAGGTATTCCACGTCACCCTGGATGGAATGGATCAAAAGGATTACCAGACTCTCCAGGGTTATAGGATTGCCAGGCATTTTTGTCTTTCCCATCATTGAGCTGTAGAAAAAGGGTGGCCCAAACATCCAATGTGAACTACAGAATGCCAGAGAGCTTTCTGTTCCCTAAAGGAGGCCTTAAGCAAAGACCTGGTTTCAACTAATCTGGATTTTGACAAACCCTTTACGGCTTACATGGATGGCTCAGAAACCAGGCTCCGGCAACATTAATTTACACAGATACCCAAGGGCAGAGACACCCTGTTGTGTACATGAACCAAAAACTGCTTCCCAGGGAGAAAAGAAACAAACAAACAAACAAACAAGCAAGCAAAATTTTGCAGCAATTGAAAAGGAATGTCCTCCATTGTGTAGGCTCAAGACATTACAACTGTCTCTGATTGGAAGATGGTTCCAAGTATTCATTGATTATTCACCGTTGGCTTCATACAAATCAGCTGAAAGATATGATGGCAAGTGAGGCTCTGAAGAAGTTGGAGTGGAAAAAGGAGAGTCGGAGGAAGGGCAGTGTAGAATCCAGGGAAGGGAACCAGAGTGACACAATAACAACTTCCTTTTCAAGCAGAGTCCGCTGTGCTATTTGGGATATTAGCATGCCAGGACATTAGCACATCAACCCATCCTTTTTGAAAAACACCCCCACCTTCCAGGGAACTGACCAAAAAGAAAACTCTCTTTGGGGTTGGTGGGGGGCTTTGGATTGTTGGGGAAGCCAAGGACTAAGAATAGCCAGGGTCTCAAAGCCAGAAGTTTGCCCCTTGAGAAGCCATGCCAAGGCTGCTTTATGCAGTCCTCTCTGAAGAGGGAGACTGAATAAGGCTGCTTCCTAGGGAGTCCCAAGATGGAGCTTCCCTCTGAAACTCATGTTGAACTGTGACAATAAACCGTTGGTTTGACCCAGTATAACACTTACATTCTGTGAATGAGGAAAAAAACAATTTGCCTCCTTTCTAATGACTCACAGCCTGTCCTATACTCACTGGGTATATTTGCTTTACTCATGCAAAGAATAAGGGTCAAATGCCAAAAAAATTTCCCTGATTTCATTCTTTGATTATGGAATGCCGTTTCATTTTTTCTATTATCATCATGTTATGTTTGTTTTAAATTTTGTTTAAATTGGTAGAATGCATGATCTTACCATACACTTTTATCAAAAACCCTACAAGTATATCATTTGATTATTTTACATATAATTTTATTGTCATTTTTATTGTATTGCTTTAGCAAAAGCTGTAATTCAACTACTACTACTTCTGGGTGCTTCTACACATAAGAGGGCTTTAGTCCTTAGGGCTACATTCTGTGTCCCCTAAATTGAAATGGTGGGTTTTTAATTTCATAGACTTGATGGACCTTAGGGCTGGAAGGGACTTCAAAAGATCATCAGGTCCAGCCCCCTGCCCAAGGGGCAGGAAGTCAGCTAGGGTCAAAGGATCCCAGCAAGATAGGCATCCAAATGTTTCTTGAAAGTGTCCAGAGTAGGTGCTTGCACTGCCTCTGGGGCGGGGGCAATCTATTCCAGGCCTTGGGGGCTCGGAGAGTAAAGAAGTTTTCCCTTATGTCCAGCCTGAAACGGTCTTCTAGGAGTTTGTGATCATTGGACTTTGTCTTCCCTTGGGGTTCTTTGGTAAACAGGAATTCCCCCAGATCCTGATGCACCCGTTATGTACTTATAGGCTGCCACTAAGTCACCCCTGAGCCTGCCTTTCTCCATGCTAAAGAGTCCCATGGCTCGCAGCCTCTCTTCATAAGGCCTGCTCTCTTGCCCTCTGATCTTTCATGTGGCTCTCGTCTGGACACTTGCAAGCTTCTCCACATCCTTTCTGAATTGTGGAGCCCAGAATTGGATGCGGTACTCCAGCTGCAGCCTCACCAAGATTGAGAACAGTGGGAGGATGACTGCCTGAGTCTTGCTTGAGATGAAATGCTGGATGCAACCCAAAGTTTTGTCCGCTTTGCCGGCTGCAGTATCGCATTGGTGACTCATGTTCATTTTGTGGTTAATCATGATGGCTGATCTACTGGACCGGGCTTTAAACTAAATTTTGCTGAGAGGACCTGGGCAACTATAAGCCAGTCGGCCTAACCTCCAGCCCAGGGATAATCCTGGAAAAGCTCATCAAAAACTCTGCATGCAAGATGCTTGCAGAACGTAAAATTCCGAATGAATGCCAGCATGGCTTCATCATGGGTAGGTTTTGTCTTACTAATCTCATCTCCTTCTATGGTCTCTCACCACCTGGACATGGGAGACATTGTAGACACTATACACCTAGATTTTCAAAAGACTTTTCATAGATTTCATAGACATTAGGGCTGGAAGGGACCTCGGGAGATCGAGTCCAGCCCCCTGCCCAAAGGGCAGGAAGTCAGCTGGGGTCAGTATCCCATGATATCCTTGTGGGGAAACTGGAAGATTGTGGACTCAGCTGCTCAATGGTTCAGCGGGTGGGAAACTGGCTACAGGGTACAACCAAGAGAGTTATCATGAATGGATCTGTGCTGTCCTGGCATGAAGTGGCCAGTGGTGTCCCTCAGGGGTACGTGCTTGGACCAGTGCTTTTCAACATCTTTATCAATGATTTTAATGAGGGAGTGAAAAGCTCACTGGCCAAGTTCATGGACGACACCAAGTTATGGAGCAGTGTGGTCATGTCAGAAGATAGGTTGCAGGTACAGGCAGACCTGGACAGGCTTGAGAGTTGGGCAGACCAGAACCAGATGAAGTGTAACACTTTCAAATGTAAGTGCTCCATCTGAGGGCAAACAACCCTCAACACACACACACACACAGGCTCAGTGGCGACAGCTTGACTTGCACCACGGCTGAAAGGCACCTCAGGGTAATAATAGATCATTGCATGAATACGAGTTGTCAGTGCAGGGCCATGGTCATCAGAGCAAATAACACACTGGCATGCATCAACCAATGCATTTCATGTAAAACTCAGGAAGTAATAACTCCCACAGTACTCAGCACTGGTGAGACTGCAGTTCAAGCACTGCATCCAGTTCTGGATGCTGCATTTCAATAAGGACGTGGAAAAACTTGAGAGGGTTCAGAAAAGAGCCACCCATATGATCAGGGACTTGCAAGGCAAGCCATACGAGTAAAGGCAGAGGAACCCGAGCCTCTTTAGCCTAAAGAAGAGAAGATTCAGAGGGGACTTGATAGCAGCTTACTGCTACATCAGAGGAGCACATCAGGAGCTCAGTGAACAACTGTTCACTAGGGCACCCCCAGGGAAGACCAGGACCAATGGATACAAACTCCTAGATGACTGCTTCAGGCTTAATACCAGGAAAAACTCCTTCACAGTCAGGGTTTCCAGACTGTGGAATAAACTTCCACCAGAGGTGGTGCAGTCACCTATCCTGGAGGTTTTCAAGAGGAAACTAGACAGTCACTTTTCTGGAGTCACCTAACCCCAGTTGTCTTCCTGCCTACAGCGGGGAGTGGATGGACCCAGTGGTATGCAAGGTCCCTTCCAACCCCTAACAGTCTGTGAATCTATGACCTCCAGGTCTCTTTTGGTCATGGTGCTAGCAAGTGTAGCACTGCCAAGCCTATGGGGGGGGAAGAACCCACGTGAGGCAGAGCACCTTGCATTTCTCCGTATCAAATGCAATCAGGTTTTCATCTGCCCACCTTGTGAGCCTATTGAGGTCAGCCTGGATCAACAGCCTATCCTCAAATGTGGACATTCTTCCCCTTAGTTTCGTGTCACCAGTGCACTTAGCTTCTGACACCAGAGTCCAGATTACTTATAAACATTAAAAAGTACAAGTCTAAAAACAGAGCCTTTTGGGACACCACTGGTCACCGTGTGCCATGAGGATTCAGTTCTGTCAACTACCACTCTCTGGGTCTGACCTCAGAGCCAGTTCCCCAGCCATCAGGCTATAGAATAGTAGAGGGCACAGTTGTCCAATACCTCTATGAGAAACCATGGGACACAAGGTCAAAGGCTTTTCTAAAATCCAAATATATGATATCAACCTTTTTCCTTTTGTCCAGGTGATACAGACCTGCCCGCAACAAACCCATGCTGTTTATCCCTCAGAATGCTGCCTTCTGTTAGCCTGTTGATAATGGTTCCTTTGATAATTTTTTCCCAGATCTTTCCAGGGATTGAGGTCAAACCATAAGCAATGCATAAGGGGGTTTGGGAACAGGGAGGGGGGGAAATGTGCCCCCTCCTTTGAGACTGGCCCTCACCGGCTAGGGAGTGGGGGCACCAAGTGAAGAGCCAGCCAATGCTCCCCCTGAGATTGGTGCTGGTGGCACTTCCAGCTTTTCCACTGGCACTTCTGGTTTTGCTGCCAGCACTGCAATCAGCTGCTGAGGGACCCGCCCTCCCCCCAGTCAGCGATTGGCCACTGGTGTCCCCCCAGACTCTGGAGGCAACGGTCACCCATGGGTCAAACTGACTGGCCTGTAGTTTCCCGGATCTTCCTTCCTCCCTTTCTTAAACATCGGCATCACATTGGCCCTCTTCCAATTTTCATGTACTTTGCCTGAGCACCATAAGTTCTTGAATATCCTTGCCAGTGGATGCACTATGATGTCTGCCAGTTCCTTTAGCACTCTAGCACAATATACTTGGACCAGCTGGTTTGTGGGTGCCCAGCCTCTCAAGGTGATCCCTCACAAGATCTACGCCAATGGTGGGTGTATAATTCACTCTCACCCTGGTCATTCTGCATCTTGTCAGGCAGGGTGGTCCCTTTGGACTGGTGAAAGACCCAACTCAAAGTAATCATTAAGCAGATTGTTTTTTTCCCCTGAGTGTCAATTGTCAGCTGCCCCATTTAGTTTAGCAGCGATCCAATGCTGCCCTTGCTTTTTTCCCCCCCAACTTCCAGCACATCTGAAGAAGGACTTCTTATTGTCCTTGATTCATGTAGCCACTTGGAGTTCAGTTACAGCCTTGGCTTTCCTAGTTCGCTCCCTACAGGTTCTGGCCAGTGCAGAATACTCCTCCTTAGTGGTGTTTCCTGTTTTCCATCCTTTATAAGCTTCTCTTTTTAGATGTAGGAGGTCCATGAGTTCCCTGTTGAGCCAAAGGAGTTGCTGAGCCCTTTTACTACCTTTCCTATGGGCTGGAATGGATTTCCCTTGTGCTTCTAGGATCGCTTCCTTAAGAAGCGACTACTATCATGAACTCCCCTCCTTGTCAAACCGTGGCCTCTCAGTACCTCAACAACAAACCTCCTGAGCTTACGAAAGTTGGCTTTCCTAAAATCAAGGACTGCCGCATTGCTGATTGACTTGCCAGCTTTGTGAATGACAGTGAAAGTGATCAACTCATGGTCATTGTCTCCGCAGCTTCCCTTTGATTGTTAGGTCACTGACTAGATCATCCTCTTTAGCCAGTATCAGATCCAGCAGCACCTTACCTCTTGTTGGCTCAAACTTCTTGTGACAGGTAGAACTCACATCCATGCAAATGAGGAAGCTTTGTGACCACTCGGATTTGGCTGAGTGCTCTTCCCACAAGATGTCCGGGTAGCCAAAGTCTCCCATGACAACCATACACTGAGAGCATGCAGCCTCAGCCAGTTCCCTAGGGAGTTCATGGTCAAGCTCTTGTTCCTGATTTGGAGGTCTGTAGTAGACTCCTACCATTGTATCCCCTTCACTACGTTCCCCTCGTATTCTAACCCAGATGGTCTGCAGTCATCCTCCAGGGGTGCCAATCTCCACTTGTAGGAAAGTGTACTGTTCCTTCACAGAGAATTATGGGGGCTTCCCAGGCAAGCTGCCAGCAGTCTGGATGCTTTCCCAGCTCAGAAGCAGCACGTAGCCTGATCCAACTCTCCCCCAAACCCAAGCTGGGGCAGTGCCCAGCCTGCTAGCAGTTCACTTGGGCAGCCCTGGGGGGTGCTGCTATGGTTGAGGGAAGGACCAGGGACACCCATAGCTCAGGGGCTGCTCAGGAGAGGCAGGCAGGCTCTTCCAAAAAAAAAAAAAAAAAAAAAAAAGAGAAAAAAGGATTGGGCCCCTCGCCACTTCTGCAGAAGCGGCAGGGGTCCTGATCCTTTTTTCTACAGAGCCTGACCACCTCTCCCATGGCCAGAGGGCAAGCTGACTAATAGCTACAATGCATCATTGCAAACTAAACTACATCAGGATGTAGTTTAGTTTGCAATGATGAAAACTCATTTACAAGCCCAAAAACTCCTGCATATGTACAGCATGATGCCATTCAGCCACACAAAGGGAAATTTTTGTCATGTGCACGTGGTAATGGCATCACATGTACAAGCGCCCTCTTATGTTATGCCAGTTCTGCAAAGCTCACACTTGCAAACACTAGTAAAACCTGCTGTTGTTTCTTCCTAATATTTATATCTATCTTCAAGGAGCAGCCTACTATATGGCCATGTATTGAGCTTTTTAATTGAAAATGAAGTTGTGCTATGTTTCTCATTTACTGTTCCTCTAATTATTTTTTAGTCAATACAGGTTCTCTTTTACCATTGAAATACAAGTATTTTAATAAGCAATGGATTACTAAGACTCCAAACTGTGCATTTGGTTTGTCCTTGTGCTACACAAGTATAGTGTTTTTAATCTGCAGCCCATTTTCTGAATTTCTATTGCACAGAAATTAGAAGTGACATATACTTCATAAACCCAATGGATTTTTTTATTGTGTGCAAGGGACAGTTATTCCTAAACATAGCCCTCAAAGTCATAAAGCCTCTCTGGGATTAGGTGCATTGTGCAGGTTAATAAACTGAGTAAATCAAACACCACCTGATAGAGTACTAAACTCATAAATTCCCTCCCTTTTCTAGTGGAAATGTACTGTGCTGCCAATAATATGAGATCGCCACAGAGGGAACACACAATTATAAACTTTTCTCCCTTTGATTAACAACCTCTGCTACAGAGGGCATAAGCGACCTAGTTAATGTATACAATATGCAGTCAGGTAAGGGCCTATTTTAGAAATAAACCATTAAAATGAAATGAAGATGACTGAAAATTACATGCAACTCAATGTGACTTTATAACAAACACTGACCTTACTTATTAATGAAAAAGAAAATGAAAGATGTTTTCAGAATCAGAAAAGCTAGTACTTTTTATGAAAAAGAAGTAGTTCTATTTTTGTGTAAATGTGTTCTTTCAGAAAGTAGGCAAGTGCCATACTCTGTCTTGACAGTACGCAACATGCTTTCTAGATTCTAAACAAACGGTTATACAATTTTGAGTGTTGGTTCATTTCGTCTGTCTTTACCCAGCAGTTTGGTTTGTATATTAAAACAAAGATGCATACAATAAATTCTTGATTGATCATTTAGCACGCAGAACATGTGCACTGCTCAAAACCTACTGAAATCAAACATTTTGAAACTAAGTCAAACATCAGTTTTGCAAATTAAACTAGCTATGGCTTCATCAAGGTGCAACAGGACTAATAAAACTCAGTTTCCCATTCTAAAACCTTCTTGCTTTCTCTGTGCATGTGTGAACATAAGCATTTCCATCTATATATTTTCATTAAAAAGATACTCCAGCCTTGAATCTTCTCTCTGTTACATACCTATAAATTAGAAGCAACCTAATTAAATTACTGTTTTCAAGCCATCTCTAGACCTGATTGATGTCCGATCCCCTTCAAGTCAACAGGAGTTTTGTAAAGGATTTTAAATGTGGCCAGGATTCAGTTCCCTCTCCTTTGTAATTATAGCACATTTGAAATTCAAAGTTGACCACAAAAAAAAAAAAGGAAAGAAAGAAAGAAAACCCCCACAAGTGGCAGATCTTACAATTTTCTTACCCTGTAACAACAGAGTGAGAAATAGTTTGCAGCACACAATTTAATGCAAACATAAAATAATATTTCAAAATCTAAGGGTGTCTATACATGTACTCCGGGATGGAGGGAAGGCCACTTTAATTAGAGCGCCTCTGAGAGCTGCTGTAATTAAAATGCT
>NW_017728886.1:168475578-168510964 GCF_001723895.1 Crocodylus porosus | reverse complement strand
GGTTGTTCAAGCACCTACACTGAACACCTTCAAGAGTAAATTGGATGCTTATCTTGCTGGGATCCTCTGACCCCAGCTGACTTCCTGCCCTTTGGGCAGGGGGCTGGACTCAATGATCTCTCGAGGTCCCTTCCAGCCCTGATGTCTATGAAATCTATGAAATGTATGAAATTAGCTCCACAGTAAAGCATTACCATCTACATGTGTTGATATTAGGGTACAGTAAGTTAATTAACTCCACTGTAAGACAGTACCATCCCCAACAATACTATCTTACAGCAGTCATTACATGTGCTGAAACACACATGTAGATGGTGACAGGGGCTGGCTGGGGCATTATAGTGCTAAAGTGTCAGGGCTGCCTGATGCCTAGCCACATGGTTCTGCATTGTCAATAACTTCATGCCACCACCACCACCACCCAGAGCCCATGCTGTACCAAGGAACAGTTTTCTCCAGCAAGAACTGCTCTGGAGTTTATCATGGATGCTTGTGCAACTGTGTCCGTCTTGGGGCAGCTGATTGTCTGTATTGATTATTTCCTCTCCTTAGTCCTAGTTTTGTAGGTGTTAATCCATGCTCGTTAAGTCGTTATGTAGTAGCTAGGTACTGTGTATTGAGCTGGTCCCTGAGTGAATCATGATTAACTGCTAACGCAGTAGCTTAGCAGCCAAGCCTTCAGTAGTCCTCCCACCCCATGCCCCAAGACAGACATAGTTGCACAAGCACCCATGTCATGAGTTTTGCTTGTCCGCAGCTTTAGGTACAGTTCCCTGCAAACCCCTGCACTTATCTCCTTGAAATTTCGCAGAATTTGTGGCCTCACCAAGGGCTATCACCCCTGTGGTTTTGACCCCACTGTGGCTTAACACATACACATGACATGAGCTTTGCTTTCAAGAATTTGGGGTGCAGTTCCCCCCAAATCCCCTGCATCAATCTTTTTTAAACATGGAAGGCCTCATGGCCTCAGCAGGGGCTACCACCCCTGCAGTTTTGACCCTGCTGTGGCTTAATACATACACATGACATGAGTTTTGCTTTCAAGATTTTGGGGTGCAGTTTTCCCAAACTCCTTGAACCCATCTCCTTGAAACTTAACATACTTTGTGGCCTTAGCAGGGGCTAGCAAGCCTGCAGTTTTGAGTGTCTTAACACATACACGTGACACAAGTTTTGCTTTCAGGATTTTGGGGTGCAGTTTTTCTGAACCCCCTGCACCTATCTCCTTGAAACATGGCAGGCTCTGTTGCCTCAGCAGGGGCTACTACCCCTGCAACTTTGACCCCACTGTGGATTAACATACATGTGACATGAGTTTTACTCTCAAGATTTTGGGGTACAGTTTCTCCAAACCCCCTGCACCTATTTCCTTGACACTGGTCAGGCTCTGTTGCCTCAGCAGGGGCTACTACCCCTGCAACTTTGACCCCACTGTGGATTAACATACATGTGACATGAGTTTTACTCTCAAGATTTTGGGGTACAGTTTCTCCAAACTCCCTGCATGTATCTTCTTGAAACTTGGCAGGTATCATACCTTCAGAATGGGCTACCATTCCTGCAAGTTTTGTCCAAATCTGGCCAGAATTGACAAAGCTATATCCTGTTTTGTCCTTCCCCATTATATCCTATGGGCAAAATGTCAAAACAGGGTAAAAACGGCAAAATGTTTCAACAGTTGTTCCGTTTTGTTCCATTTCAACTCAAAACAAAAGTCAAAATGAAACACTGTTCTGTCAAAACATCAAAACGCTGGATGAAACGAAACGCTTCCGTTTCGCACAGCCCTAATATGCACCTTATAAACTAAGATAGATAGATACACACATACACACACACACCCTCCACACAAGCTTTGTGAACTCAAGTTCACTTCATCAGATTCTGTGAAAGAACAGCATTGAGCAATAAAGAGGAGCAAGTCATCTGAATTCAAAGGGTGGGGAAAAGGAGAGCCAAGAAAAGGCAAGGGGTGGTAGTACTGGGAAAAGCAAATAAATGAAGAACCCACAGAATTGAAGGGGTCACAAAAGCTAATCCAGGAAATGGGATAAGAATATATGGTCCCCATTTAAGCCACACTTAACACCATCCAGTTTGTGGATGATTCCTTGTTCCTCAAGTTCCCATTCAAACTGATTTTTACAAATTTGGTGCAATTCTGAGGTCAGCGATGGAGTTTCCAGGGAAGTTAAAGCGTTCTGCCACAGACCTTCACGTCTTTCTGCAGTTCAGATCAGATCAGTATTCATTCATTTTTACACATAGTAATTGCCCTATTTGTCTGATATAGACAGCAAACAGGCTTTGTAAGCAGGTGATAGGACATTGGTAGAGTTACAAATGAATGAATCTCTGATGTTGTACTCCTTTTTATTCAGTCAGGTGATGCAGGGACAGATCAGATATTTGGGTCTATTGCAAAGCCTGGTGCCTCAGTGCAGATGCAAGTTAGTCTGTTGGTTGCTCACGACACAATTGAGGTTGTCTGTAAGTGAGGACAAATTTGTCCCCTATGACTATCTCGAGATGGCAATTCCTTTGCCAGGAGGGGTCGGAAAGCATTAATGATGCATCTAAGGTGCTCAAGCTGGGAATGTAGATACAGGCACTGACTTCTATTTTTGCCAGGAGGAAAGGGAAGGAGACCTAAGATGATGGACATCTAGAAAGTTTTATGCATTTCAGGTGACAGCTTTCTTCCCAAGCGGGGCCAGGGCACTCAAGTATCTCTGGCTATAGATGACAACCAGAGGGATTTTCTTGTCTTTAAGCCAAGTCTAGTATTGTAGCAGGTCAGAATAAGATCCAAGTTGGGCTTTGTTGCTTTGAGTGGCTGTGGTTTTGAGATTGTACTATAACTATAGGATTTATATCTGCAGATCCTGAAGGTGTTCATCCCCGTCTGTGGGATCAGAGCAGAAACAGTTGTAGTATATTTATATCAATTTAAAATGTTGAAATATTTCAAGCTTTTACAGCAGACCTATTTAATCTGATGTTATGCCCAGTAGTGTGTTAATACTTAAGAAGTAAGTGGGCCACAAAAGGAAGCTTCATGTCTGCCCCATATTATTCTAAAGTACAATCAGAATAAAGTGGAAAACCTTGACCCAACTCAGAATCTACTTTGGGAAATTCTTTAAATTATCTTCATTGAGCATAAGAGTGAAATCCAGATCAATAGCTGCTACATTTATGAAGTCCTTGCAGGATGACTTGGGGTCTTGGCCATTGTAAAGAGAAGGTTAAAAGAAAAGGGCTTTTAGACCAAAACTTTGTTTTGAGTTCTACTAATGATGCTTGTATCAACTGCTTCATGGAATACAGCAAATACTGCATAAGTACCATAACAGAATGGGTTTTGTCATGTTGTGTATCCATCCCAAATCACTTTATAGAAGTAAAAAGGATTTCCAGAGAAACAGACTACAGTTTTTCCCCTCTATAAAAAATGGTGAGGATACAAAATGAAGTATTATTGACAGTCTGCAATAGAATATTGCAGAGGCTATAAATTAAAAAAAAAAAATGGAGCCTGAAGTCCAGCCAAAACTGTGAACATAATGGGTCAAAGGTTTGAATGTCTAGTTTTTGGTCTCTTTGGGCACTTTTACACATGCTCCAATGCATTCCGAGTAGACTGGTCGAGTCTGCGGAAGCGTTCTAATCAGAATGCTCCACTATGCCATAGTGTCTTGTATGCCCGGCGTTCCTGCATTTCAAAATGGTAGTGGGGACAATTTAACTGAAGCTTGTTGAACAAGCTTGAGTTAAAGCACTGTTGCCACCATTTTTAAAACATAGGATACCAAATACACAAGACTTTACAGCGTTTTAAATAAAGCAGCTCCCAACAGCTGCTCTAATTAAAACACTCCTCTACCCCTTCCCAGGAGCATGTGTACAGATGCCGGTTTTCTATATCCCAAAGAAACACTTACCCCTTGAAGACTGCTGTTGAAATGAAATAATTTTGTGTAAACTGCAATATCTAAAGCTAAACATATCAAGCTTTTACCCAGAAAATGTATTATGAAGCCTTTGGAGAAAAGAGCTGATCTTTTAATAAAAGCCTTAAAAGATTCAATGCAAAGTAAGCCTAAGCTGTGTATTGCCAAAGTGCCTTTTTTCCTCCCCTCAAAAAATCTTGTTTTAACACTTGTGAGCATATTTTGGCTTCAGATATTTAAATACTGTTCTCATTTGAAAGTTCAAACAGCTTAGAGTTTCATGTATAATAAAGAGATTTTCTTTTTCTATTCTTTTTTTTACTAGTTAATGCTTGATGCAAATGTAATGCAAATGATTGATTCAGCTTTAGAATTAATATTTGGAAGGAGCCAGGCATTTAACTCAATTTTTATAAGCTCTTCTGATGTTTGAATTAATGGGTGTAATATATTTTCAGTCAAAATATAAATATTTTCTCCAGCTCAGCAAAGTGTTTAAGCATGTGAATGTTCCCCTTGACTTCACTGGGAATGCTTAAAGTTAGGCATGTCCTTGAATACCTTGTTGAAGTGTGTAGAGCAATTCTGCTCCTTATTCAGTTTTTACTCCATTCTCATTCAGACTCCATCTCCTGGAGTAAAGTGCAGATGAGGAACAGGGCTTGGCCTGCCTTTTAGCAATAGAGAGTTATTTCTCCTTACTTTCTGGTCTCTACTTGCATAAGGATCTCTAACTTCATGCCTATTGTCCCATGTGTGTGGGAACTGGTGGGCCAGGGAGCCATGAAGTTTGCTGGGCGGCTCCCTTTTCGAGAACTTCCCTGGCGCAAAGCTGAAAAGGGAAGCAACCACTTACTGCTCACAGGTGCACGGCGGCCACGCCCGGCTCAAAAGCTGCACCGGAGCCAGAAACGGGGCCAAAAGTGTCGCGGCAAACGGCGGAGACCGGCAAGGACGCAGAAGGGTGGATGCGCACCGCCTGAAGCAGGACGTGCACGTTCTGGGGGCAGCGGCAGGGAGCCGCTGAGGGTCCCGCAGCAGAGGCAGTGACCCAGAGAGGAGGCGGAGCGACTGTGGCACACGGGAGCGTCTGGCTCCGCGAAGATTGCGGAAAGGCAAGCCCGGGTGGGTCACAAGGGGTGGCCGGGCGGCCAGCGAGGTCCCTGGTGCCGCAGCCATGGGGGCACGCTCAGCGGGGCTTGCTGAAGATGCCCTTGGTGGAAGGCTCCTGAGCAGAGGAACAGGGCCCTGCGTAAGGCAGCAGCATTTGTTTTGTTGGTTCCCCTCCATCAATCCTCGTGAGGTTTTCGTGGACTCATGTGAGAGGAGGGGCAGGGAAGGAACCCCTGCTGCGGAGGCAGGGGCAAGGGTGTAGGGGTGGAGGAGCCCTCACTAGCTCATCAACAGATGCGAGGTCCCAGTTCTGGACATGCACATGCCAGACAGTCCATCTGAACCAGAGGAATATCATCAAAGTCGTGGCAGGAGAGTTCGGGGCGTGCAACGCGGAAGGAGGGAATCAGGCATCCCGGAGGAGACCCGTCGAGCAAGCAGGGACACGTTAGCAAAAAAAAGGGGACGTCTTTGCTACACCATGTAGGAAGAGAGATCTAGGAGCCAAGCAAAGGGCAGATAATCCTGTATTATCTAATCATATATCATTCTGTTTCCCAGTTTGAACAAGAACTTTGTAGAAGAAATAGAGATATCCCATTCCAAACTGACCAGTTTCTAGAAATACAAAATAAGAAGAAACAGAAAAACTAAGAGAGGAAATACAACAAAGATGTTTAACTAGAGGAAATTCTCAGGTTGGTCTTGAACGAGGAAATCTTTAACTTTTTTTTTTTTTTAGTATTTGGAACATCACAAAATCGGAAAGAATAATGCAGAAAAACCTTATAATTTCCATCAAACGGCTCTGGAGTATTCTACCCAACCGATTCATTTCCTAGACATTACAGTGAAGGTTTGCAGTGGCTACATTGCCACCACAGTGTATGAGAAACTAATCAACTACCACAGCCGCCTACAGGGTACCAGCTTGTGCCCTCTATCATTTACAGCCAAGCTCTACATAACTCAGGCAAGGTGCAGGAATAATTTGTGGTATGCCTGCCAAAAGGTTGGCCCCCACTGAATCAGCTGATTCACAACAGTTTCAGATATCCACTCTATCATTACAGTAAAAGGAAGATATACAAGGGCAGTTTATCCACAAACAAACTGCTAAATTACTGAGGTTCAACTTCCACTTACTATAAGATAGAGCAGACAAGACCATTACAGCAGATCAGCTGATCTCTATCAAGTTCCCCCACCATCACCTGCTAAAACAGCCTAATTTGTTGGTCTGTCCATAGCTTTTGCTGTAGCCACTGAAGCAGTGGCAACTCCAGTTGTGACAGAATGAGAACAAACATTTACTGGATGAAGCATAGAGAGGCCTTTTGTACATCAAGGCTATGACCTGATATTTCACTGCAAGTTGTTACTTGTATACATGTGCAGGGATACCAGGCCTTATAGGTAATGATTACATTGCCACAAGCTCAGAATGAAAGACTATAGTATTTACTCAAAAACATGGTAGTCCTACCTGCAAGGCTTGGGGGAGACCATGAAGCTTGCCCTGCCCCCAGCAGCTTCCACCATGGCTTGTCCTTGTCTGGGCTGAGCTGGGACCAGGCCAAATCCCAAACTGGTGCTGACTGCCCAAACCTGGAGCACAGCTGCAGCATAAAGTAAGTAGTGATCTAGAGTGGGATAAAGTACAGGCACAGGAGAGCAAGGGGCAGATGCAAGTATGAGATGGCTGGGGCCCCTCATCCCCCAATGCTGTTTTCCCCATCACAACAGTAGGGGGTACAAATTTAAGATAACCTTTCACTACTTCAATATAGACATGAAAAATTATGAAACATTTATAATTTTGCATGGTTGGAATTTAATTATTGGAAGGGTTTTCTTAGGTTTGAAGTGATCTTGGATTCGAGTAAAATGGTACCCACTTGAAGTGGGTCCAAAGTAGTTATTATTTATCAATTTTCTTGTAACATCTGTATCTACTTCTTTAAAGGCAACACTTCACTCAAGAAATACTGGAAAAAACCTAAGAACATCTCTCAGATAAAATACATGATTTAAAATCAGCCTGAAGGAGAGAAAACAGGACAGGAGTGAGACGAAGTGCAGATTATGCTTAGCTTCATATTCTCGGTACAAAGGAACAGGGCTCCAGGGGTCTCTAAGATAATTGGCTACCTTGTATTAGCCCAATATACCTCACTGCATACTACCCTCAAGGACGTTGTTAACAAGAGAACCCTTGCAGGAATTAAAGATATCTGACAAGAAGAGCTGAAAATGTAGGTGTCCCAAAGGAGAAATAAACTGGTGTGGAGCATACGACTGAGGTTTCCAAGGATCAGTGTTACACTGGAGACACATACTGATATGCAATGTATGAAGTGTTAGGCAGGAAAAGTGAAAAGCCATGTACTGAAGACACTTAACTTGAATCAGTCAAAAATAAATAAATAAATAAAAGCACATGTAGGATTTAACTAGAAATGGAAGCTTCTAGTGAAATAAATTAATCTAATTTCTGAAAACAGCATTGTGACCACAAACCAAAATCCATATTGACAAAATGTTGATTTAATTTGTCTTAATCCAGTTTAACCTTTGCAGTTAAAAGCTCATCCTACAGCAATAATGATGTGTGGACAATTGATTGTGTTGCTAGTTCGTAGCACGCACCAGAGACTTAATGAACACCACACTGACATTTTCACATAACATCAGGTCTCACTGGAGAATCAGTATGAAGTATTGCACTTTGAAGTGATCACAGTCCAATGACTACACAAATCTGGAGCTAGGATTCTGACCTTAGGTCACCACAGTGGTTAATACCTGTTGGGCAAGTCTTAACGTAACTTTTAGCAAGCTACGTTGGTTAAAGGTTTCTGCATAGTGCCAAATTACTTACTGAACTCGGTGACAGGGGGCCATCCAAAGGCCAGTCTAATCATTGGCCGTTCCTCACGGTGGATGCTCTGGCTGTTCAACCAGTCTGGTCCAGGCCCCAGCATGGGCCAGAGAGGTTATTTTGGGCAGGCTACCAAGCCGCTCACCCTCGCACTGCCTTATGAGTCCACCTCAGGCCCCTCCAAATACAGTTCACTCTATCACTAAAGCCAGACTAGGTGCAGTCCTTCAGGCTAAGCCACGCGTACCCTGCTCTACGTAGCCTTCTCATTTGATCACTGTACTTAGGCCAGCTTATGCACAGTCCTTCAGGCCCATCGCTACAGACAACTATACATGGCCCAAGGACAGTCCTTCAGGTGGCTCACGTAGACCTTACTCTACACAGTCTACTACTCACACACGCCCTCACTGGGGCCACTCACCAGATCTACTAGGCCTTATGCCCCTTGGGCCTCAGACCTCTGGTAACATGCCTGGATGCCTCGCCTGTCCCCGCTACGGGGTAACCCACCAGGTCGTGGGGGCTGAGGCTATATGGCACCCCATACTCACCTTTCATTAGGGAGGCTTTGGTTGGCATTTCCTGGGGACAACCCCACCACAGACAGCTCCACCACACCATTCAACCGCAGTAGCATGAATGGCATGTGCCCCTGGAGGCTGGGAGGGCACAGCGATTGCCTATAGGCAGCAGTAACGGTGGCATGGTAGCAAGGTTCAGCGATGTTCATGGCAGGGTGGTGGCAACCACTCACAGACACCATCAGTAGCAGTGGTGGTGGCCAGTGGTGACCATTCACTTGCGGACACCACTGGCAGCGTCGGCAGTGAGGGGTGGGGTGATGAGCAATGACTACCCACAGGCACTGCCAGCAACATTAGTGGCACTCCTTCCAGGGGGTGCACCGCCAATCTCAGGAGATGTGCATGCACCTGTGTGCACCTCCTACATGCCGCCAATGCCTAGCAGAGTGTAGTTTTAGGTCATTCCCCAGGACCAGGAACCCTCTCCATCCCCATAGTTCCTACCCTTAACCTCCAGGTGTTCTGGGAGCAGCAGATCTCCACCTGGGTGATGTTACTCCAGTGGCATCCCTACAGCAACTGCCCACTCAGCTCTTGAGGGCCTGGGTTTATACTGAGAATGCCCAGCCCCATCCTCCAATCCAGAAGCACTCTTGTACTCATGTGATTGCCTCATTAGGCTACACTGCACCTAATGCAGCCTACTCAAATCTCTTACAGTGTCAGGCACTGAAGGTGCCCTGCCACAAGCTCCAAGAATAGGACTTATTTGTGTCTGGTAGAAATATGGAAAGTGCTCTTCTCCATCCCCAGAACAGATTTTGAGGATGTGTTTCCCCAACAAGGAAGTACTGCATCTCCCAACACCATTACACCGTCATCCCCAAAATACAGAAGGATGCATTCATCCTCTGTAATAAAAAACATTTTCCCTTGAAGTGTACTTTGTCTCCTTAAAAGCAAAGAGGGAAATAATTAGCATACTTGCAACTCCAAGTCTCAGTCAGAAGCCAGCAAATACCAAAGACAGAAGAAAGATCTTGCCTCTGGATTCTGTGGACCAAAACCCCTTATCCTTTTTGCATACCTTAAATTCTATTCCAGGTAATATCAACACATTCCAGACTATTGAGTCCTAGGTATGAAATAAATAAGCCAAGTAACTACACTTTTTATTTATCAGGTGTGCCACATAAAGCACTTCCCCCTTTAATTTGTCTGGGAACTGTGTGCTTCTGTTCATACAGCCTCACTCAGACATGGTCTGCATGTGAAGGAGGAACAGAGAAGAAATAGCTGACATATCTATATGAGAGAGCGTGTCAGCAAGTGCATATAGCTTACCATAGTGTATTAACACTGTAAGAAAGTGAACAGAACTATAATAGACACACACAGGCAACAATTAAATGGTTCCTGCCTCTCTGTTTTCTATGTAAAAGAACAACTATAGGATAGGAATATCCTCCAGCACAGCAAGAGAACAAACCATCACGAAGACAAAAAACAGTGCTTCTACACTGATATTTCCAGTTCCAAGAGTTATTTGCCTTTTTGTATTTTAAACCTCATCATTAGACACCCATCTAATTCATGGGGGATGCCCCCCAATTTTGCAGGCCTGAGCAACCATTTTGTGGGCAAAGCGTGGCAGGCCACACATGCCTTTGATTGGCTGAGGCCTCACTGTAAAGGCTGTAAAGGCTGCCTGTCATGCAACCCTGCCCCTCACCATTGATTGGCTAAGGGCTGTTCATCATTGAGCCCCAATCCCTTGCTGCTGATTGAAGAGGGGTGAGGCCACAGGACAGACAGTCCTTGCAACCAATCAGCAGTGAGGGGCAGGAGTGGCCGCCATCTTACCAGCAGCTCATAATGCGGGCAGCCCTCTCCTCTCCATCCCGTGAGCAGCTGCAGCGCTCAGTAAGTTTGTTTCATGGATTTCAGGGCAATGCTGCATTCTGCAGAATCCACAAAATTGCAAATTCTGTAGGTCTCGACTCATAATAATTTTGGGACAAAATTAGGTTTAAGCAAGGCCTCTTGTCAGAACTGCATTTTATAGAGGTATTTGAAGGCTGAGAGACTAGAGGTTCGCTGAGTGCAGGAGTTTGAATTTGATACCCAAAATAAGGAAAAGGTCCTGGAGAAAGGCTGAAATGAAATGAAACCTCAGCGATTGGAACCTTTGATGTGAATGTAATATTTACCCTCATACAGTTTATGCAGAAGTTGCAAAAGCTTTTAAAATATAAAAAGCTCTGGGCAAAAATGTTCATCTTCGCATCTGCTGCTTTTATCCTAGCCATAGTACTGTATTAGGTGCATTTTGCAGAAGGATGCATTGAACGTTTAACCAGTAGCAGCTCAAAGGCATGTATACATTCATATTTAATTCTGTGAACTGAAGAAACACAGTTCAATATATTTTAAATAGAACTACATAGATGAACAAGTCAAAAAGTCTTAAGTTCTGTATCTTGTTGCAGATTTTATAGGATTTATTTTTTTCTGAGACAGAGTTATCACCAAGGCCAGTTTAGGTTAAAGAATTATAATCATCTGAAAATTCAAAGTACACTCGGGGACCAGTGGTCATACTAAACACAAGAGGCAAGGTTTACTTCTGGCAAACCACATGAAGCTTTATACTGGGCCAAAAAATGCAGTCTAACTGCCATTAGTTTAAATTAAAATTTAAACTAAACATATTCCTTGCTAAGTCCTAAACTTTGAGTTGAAATCAATGGGTGTACTGAGTTTATTCATGCGAGTATCTGGTCTCAAAATGACTGACTGTACAATTCTTAGCAATTCCATTCATGAGTAAAAAGCAACAGCAACCATAAAGAATTTGACACATTGTACCTTCAACCTTGTGATAACACCAAAGCTGTCTGACTGTTGCATTCAAGTAATGTAACCTGGGTACATTTCAGACACTTACTCAGTGACTCATTTCAGTGACTGGTTCCAATTCATTTTTTGCTGTAAGGTAGTTATCCATGTTATCCTGATGCTACCCTGCCCTACCTCCCATTTGATTTTTTTGTGGTATAAGGCCCTTTTCTCATTTTGAAGCTAAACAGAAACTCGAGAGAAATGAGTGAAAGTATGCATCCCACACTAGTCTGTGACAACCCACCCCATAAAACCCCCTCACTGCAGTGTCCACACAAAAACAGCAGCCCTCTGCCATACAATACCTCATCTTTTCCTGGGATTTCAAAGTAGGGTATCTATTATTCAACTTCTGGGAAGAACAAAAAATGCTTGCTACAACACCACTGTGAGTAAAGTACTTAAGTGTTAGAACAATCAGATTCTTTGCCTGGCTGGCTATCTACATCACACAGGTGGACTGTCCATTGCGCTTATAAGAAACTCATCTCCTCAAATGATCAAAACAATCATAAAATACTTCTCACTGAAGTGCAATCTATGCCTGCCTCTGAGAAAGTGAGGACAGTTATGACAGGAAGGTGTTGGGTTGGTACAACAAGCTGCCACCACTTCAAAATAGACAGCAGTGACCTGAAGCAGCCATATCTAACTCAACAGATACCACAAAGTCTGGGGTATTTTTTTTTCCCCTTATGCTTTGGCAATATTTAGCTATATAAATTTTCACTGAACTACTTGCTAGGGATAGGTTTAAAAAAAAAAGAAAACCAACCTTTACCCATTTACATCAGGAGTTTAACATGCACACATAAACAAACATTCAACATGTAGAAAGATAATGGAAGACACACATTTCTTCTTAAGTTACCTACATTTTTCTCTTAACATTTCTTACTCTACAGTGAAGTGCAATATCACATGGGAAAAACAAATAAATATGACAAAGAGGCCTGCTTTAGACAGTGGTTGCTTTCTTTTCACAGACTTAACTGCCTTGAAGAACTGACTCAAAGCCTGTAGAAATCAACAGGCTCCACATTGAACAACAGGTTATGGAGGAGGCTTGGCATGCTAAGGTAGGAACAACAGTATGGCAGTTACTTATTATGGGTTCTTGCCTCTATTCACTCCTTCTCTTTTTATTTCTGCATTTTTGTTCTAGAGGTTTTTCCACTGTTTGTTTTCTGCAGGTTTCTTAAACTAATAAGAAAATCTTCCTCTCACATTAAGGCACGCCTGCATTGTAACCGTATAACTTGATGACACAGTAGTTAACCACATCTTTCAAGGTTTGCGTCAATCTCCAATTATCAAAGATTAAGCTATGATTTAGCAGGGGAGAAATGATCCCACATCTCCCACTACTGGACTCTTACACCTTTCTCTCAAGGCCACTGCTGAAGACCACATAAGATACAAGAGGAAATGGGCCCAGAGTCTGAGCCAATGTAGTATCCCCCTAGAAGAACAGCTTTGAAGAGAGGAAGGCTGGCAGCTTAGTAAATGATAATGAAAGAGCATTCCATGCACAGGCATGGAGCATCCCATAGCTAGATAAAAGGCAAACAGGAGATGGAAAAAGAAGTAGGTGGAGCAGAGGGGCATTGAAATTCATGTTCTTGACAAAGTGGAGTTGACAAAGTGGCACCAAGAGACAAGATCATGATAGACTGGATAGAGTGGAACTGTATATTTTTAGAAGCAAAACAAGAAGCCCAATTCAACTGTTGACTTGCAAAGGAAAGCTCAATAATAGAAAGAGGAAACCAACAACGAAAGAGACTTGTTGCAACAAATATGGTGGTTATGTGCAATGCACAGTTAATTCTGTACGTTAGTCTGGTTTCGGCATTACTTTTTCCTATGAATATTTTTGAGTCTTTTTGACCAGGGAAAATATGGGCAAGAAAAAGGGAATGGCTTAGAAAAGCCAGCTATTCTCTCTCAATTATCTTCTTCCATTGCCAAGGCCAGAACTCTGACTTGGACGGCCTACAAACTGACTTGACAAGTGAGGGCCCAAAGAGTTGAAGACGACTTCTGGGGAATAAAGCCTTTCAGAGTTTAATAGGATACTATCTCGTGAACGTATAGAGGAAGCAGGTTGTAAGAAGGCACAGAACGTGCCCATCTGAAGAAGCAGTCTTCCTCAAACCATAAGATAATTGGCAATAGGTTGTTTGTTATTTTAAAAGCCTTGCTTCTTTATCTTAGTCCTTTAGTTCAACTGCTGAATCAATACTGTGACTTATGAAGACTCCTACTGATAGGAGTGGCTACAGAATCAGCTAAAGCATAAGTGCTTCAATGGGGAACAAATAAGCACCAGGTATAATCAACCCTTCCCCCAGCAGACCTCAGAAGACAAACACTCCAGGCCTAGGTGACACATTTTGAGCAAACCAGGGCCCAAGTGGAAAATCTCCTGCCTGCCAATCTACCATTTGGCTTTGGGAAAATATTGCAGATGGGAACTAGTCAAAGACTTCAGCCACCTGGAGCCACTAAGGCAGCAGTCAACACCAAGACTTCTTGACATTCGGAGAGTTTTTAATTGTTTTGCATGGATGACTTCTGGTCTGGCCCCCAATGGCTATTTGTTGTACCTCTTTTCCTCACTTCCCCAATCTTTACCTTAGTTTCCCTTTATATCCTGCTCCTCCTACCTTCCTCTTTTCTGTCCAGTCTCCAGCACTTCCTCTCCCTTCACTTTGTTTCATTTAAGCTTATGCATCCTAAACACTACAAAAAAAAGTGAAACTAATATGAAATGTCATGCCTTTACAAAGCTTACTCTGACTGTGTTAAATCCCCTTCTCCAACCTGTGAGTGTATCTGTTTGGACTTCACGCTTTCTGGAGTAGAACCACCTACTCCTCTCTCTCTATCCAGCACCCCATTCTCAGTTGGCTGTTAGACACCAACATGAATAAGAAAAATGTGTCAATTATTGGTCATTATTTATGTTCACACATTTCCAAAGGCAAAAACAAGTATGTTAGAGCAGCTGGGTGATGAGCAATAAGAACACACAAGAAATTTGATCTGCACACTGATTTAAGAGCGAGAACAGAGACGTTCTTTTACAAGCTTTTTCTGAACTATGGGCTCAAGAACTAAATTGGGTGAATCTGGAGTGCCAGAAATGAAACAGCAGTGCCCACAGTCCTGCAATTAGAGAATGGCTGGGTGGGAAAAACAAAAACAAAAATAGAGCTGTTCAGAAATGATCAAAACTCTGCTGCATCAGAAAATGCCTATGTATTTGTAAGCATTTCCATCTAAAATGTGTCATATTCACTTAACTTTTGATAGGCAGAAGGTTTGGCATCAGATGAAGCAGCTGACGAACAAGGTTGTTACCTACTAAGCCTCTGAGCCAGCTCATTTCCAAAAGGTATCAGGCTCCTTACCTTTTGCCGGACTTCAGACTAGCATGACTAATTACCTCTTAACTTTTAAACAATCCAAGGTAATGTCCAACATATTGCTATGTTTTAGCAATGTCCAACTACTGCCTGGACTGCTAGTAGTCTGCCCCAGGGCTGAGGACCTAGTGCTTGCAGTTCCAGTGTAAACCAACCTGGTGGGCTGCCACAGAATGAGAGGTCCAGAGTTTCTGGAGACTGGCTCCAGGGTAGCCAGGCATGTCAGAGGCTCCACGCCCTCTGCCATAAAACCACCAGCAACCCTCCCACCCCTCCCGGCCAAGCTCTAACTGAAACCACATACCCTTGGATCCCAGGCAGCTGCAACATGACAATAATTTCACTGTGCCACTACTGTAAAGCTCTGGGGAGCCCTATTTTGTTTTGGAAATATCTTATCAAGACTCCTAAAAACAAAGCTCTCAGAATATCTAGTTGCTTGCAAGTTAAGAAAAAAAAAAATAGTTTGGACCCAATTCAGATCTAAATCAGATTTCAAATAAATGAAACCAGATTTCTTACTTTTTGATCAGCTCTGTCATCAAGGCTTACATAAAGACATGGAACAAACACAGTAAGGCTTAATTAACAAGAAGCAATGGCTTTTTTTTTCCAGAAGAGCCACATATTTGATTGAGATTCTTGGAATGATGATGCATTGTTTGTGTAATGGACTGGATCACTGGTGGTCCGGTAAAGTGATTCTGGTCCTCCTCTGGGAGCCTAAATTAGGGCAGAGTCCAAAACACAAACCAAATCTGGGTGCAGAAAACAAGTACTTAGGTATCATATCATAGGGGAAGTCAACGGGCAAGGTTTGAATCATGAGCCATGTTGAAGTTCAGGAGTCAGAGGCTGAATTACCAGATCTGAGGGAAAATCCAGAAGCTACAGTCCAGCAAAAGGGTGAACAGGATCAGTGAAACCTGAAGCACTCTCTCAGAAGCTTGTGAGAGCAAACATTCAGCAAGAACTGTTGGCTAACCTAGAATCTGATGCCTTACTTGGAGCAAAGTGGTGAAGCCGATTTCCCAGCAGCCAATTGGGAGGCTCAGACAGTGGCCAGCTGGAGTCCTTAGCTGGGTCAGGGCTGTCAGTCAAAGCCCCAGGCAGGTTGGCCCACTAAGCAATTAACTCAACCTGAACAGCTTTTAGAGCCCCTGGCAGTATATAGCTGAAGACATGGTTGCAGGTAGTATCCATCCATTTGCACTTTGTTAAAACACTGACAATATAATTGTCCCTATGATTTATGTCTAGAAAGTGTTTTCTTATAGGGAGTCAGAACAACATGATAATAAGGAGAAAATAAACAAAATTTGAGGTTTTTACAACTTAGTTTGAAAAAAAGAAAAAAAAGAGAAAGAGTAAGCTGCTATGAATCTATTCTCATTTATGACGGCACTTTACAAAAAGCTTGGTTCTCAAGAGAACCGGTCTGTGTACAGAGACAAACACAAATAAAAGAAAACCATTAAATGGAATAACAACTAAGACCTGTAAAATGATTTCTGTTGAAAGTTATCATATACACCATTTCTGTATTTTCTCTCTTTGCTTATCTAAAGCCTAAGCTTGACTATTTTTGTCAGCACAGTGATTTCTTTAGATTGCTTTGTGCCATCAAACATTGTACATTATCTTCCCTCAACTCATTAGTCTTGTCTCCAAAAATACATAATAAAATTATAAGCCAAAAAATACCAACCTATTGATACCACAGCTTTCATTGTAACCATTCTATTTAGAAACAAGTTTATGGCATGGCAATAATTTTTATTGGACTAACTTAGAATCATAGGAAGTTAGGGACCTCAGGAGGTCACTAGTCCAACCCCCTGGTCAAAGCAAGACCATCCCCAATTAGTTCATCCCAGTCAAGGCTTTGTCTAACCAGGTATTCAAAACCTCCCAGGATGGAGTTTCCACCACCTTTCTAGGTAACCTGTTCCAGTGCTTTACTACCTGCCTAGTGAGAAAGTATTTCATAATATCTGACCTAAACTTCCCCTGTGGGACCTTGAAACCATTGTTCCTTGTTCTGTCATCTGTCACCACTGAGAACAGTCCAACTCCATCCTCTCTGGAACCGTCCTTCAGAGAGTTGAAGGCTGCTATTAAACTCCCTTTCAGTCTTCTCTTCTCCAGACTAATTAAGCACAGTTCCCTTAGCCTCTCCTCATAAGCCATGTACCCCAAACCCCTAACCATTTTCATTGCCCTCTCCAATTTTTCCACCTTTCTGTAGTGGGAGGCCCAAAACTGGATACAGTACTCCAGATGTGGCCTCACCAGTGTTGACTAGAGGGGAAGAATCACTTTCCTTGATCTGCTGGCAGCCACTCTACTAATGCAGTCCAATATGCTGTTAAGCCTTCTTTACTACAAGGGCACACTGTTGGTTCATATTCAGTATATTGTTCACTGTAACCCCCCAGGTCCTTTTCTGCAGAGATGCTGCTTAGCCAGGTGCTCCCCATCCTGTACCAGTGCATAGGATTGCTTCGTCTTAGGTACAGTACTTGGCACTTCTCCTTATTGTACCTCATGAGATTTCTTTTCATACAATCCTCCAATTTGTTGTGGTCTTTCTGAATCCTAGCCCTACCCTCCAGTGTATCCATTACTATCCATTGGTGTCATCTGCAAACTTGCTGAGGGCGCACTCTGCCATCTTCCAGTCTGTTGATAAAGCTATTGAACAAAACTGGCTCCGGGACCAAACCCTGGGGCACTCCACTTGATACCAGCTCCAACTAGACAAAGAGCCATTGACTACTATTCTCTGAGCCTGATGATCCAGCCACTTTCCTATCCACCTTACAAACCATTCATCCAGCCTGCACTTCCTTACCTTCCTTATGAAAATGTTGTGGGAGACCATATCAACAGCTTTGCTGAAGTCAATGTTTATCATATCCACTGCAGCCCTTGTATCCACAAATCCAGTAATCTCATCATAGAAGACAATCAGGTTGGTCAGACACAACTTGCCCTTGGTGAATCCATGCTGACTGTTCCTAATCACATTCTTCTCCTCCAAGTGCTTAGAACAGGATTCCTGAGGACTTGCTCTATGATTTTTCCAGGGGCTGATTGAACTGCAGTTCCTTGGATCATCCTCCTTCCCTTTCTTAAAGATGAGTACTACATTTGCCTTTTTCCAGTCATCCTGGACTTCTCCCAAGTGCCACAAGTTTTCAAAGATAATGGCCAGTGGCTCTGCAATCGCATCGGCCAACTCCCTTATCACCCTCGCGTGTATCACTTTTGACCCCATGGACATGTATGTGTTCATCTTTTCTAAATAGTCCCATACCTGTTCTTTTGCCACTGTTGGCTGCTTACCTCCTCCCCAAACTGTGCTGCCAGGTACAGTGGTCTGGGAGCTGGTCTTGCCTGTGAAGACAGGTGAAAAAGGCATTGTGTACTTCAACCTTTTCCACATCTGTCACTAGGTTGCCTCCCCCATTCAGTAAGGGGCCCTCACTTGCCCTTCCTTTTCCTCTAGTTCCTGACATACTTGTAGAAACCTTTCTTGTTACCTTTCACATTCCTTGCTAGCTGCAACTCCAGTTGTGCTTTGGCCTTCCTGATTTCATCCCTGCATGCCCAAGCAATACTCTTATACTCCTCCCTAGTTGTTTGTTCAAGCCTCCTCTTCTTGTAAGTTTCCTATTTGTGTTTGAGTTCACTGAAACTGCAAAGCCAACCTGGTCTTCTACCATACTTTCTAGTCTTCCTGTGCATTGGGATGGTTTGGTCCTGTGTCCTCCTGGGTTTCTTTAAAATACAACCAGCTCTCCTGGACTCCTTTCCCCTTCAGACTGGCCTCCCAAGAGATCCAGTCCAACAGTTCCCTGAGGGAGTCTCAGTCTGAATTTCTGAAGTCCAAGGCCCTTACTCTACTTTTCTCCTTCCTTCCTTTCCTCAGGATCATGAATGTCATTTTGTGGTTGCTACCACCCAAGTTGCCATCCTACATTCCCCATCAATTTTTCCCTGTCTGTAAGAAGCAGGTCAAGCAGGGCCCCTAGTTGGCCTTTCCAACACTTGTACCAGGAAGCTGTCCCTAACACTCTCCAAAAACTTTCTGGATTGCCTGTGCACTGCTCTACTGTCCTCCCAGCAGATAGCAGGGTGATTGAAATTCCCCATGCAAACAAGTGACTATGATTGGGAAACTTCCACTAACTGGTTGAAGAAAGCCTCATCTACCTCATCCTCCTAGTCTGGTGGTCTCTAACACACACCCACCACAATATCAACCTTATTGCTCTCCCCTCCAATGCTAAACCCACCGACTTTCAACAAACCTATCTACGCTCTCATAGTGAAGCTTTGAGCAATCATACAGCTCTTTTACATAAAGTGCTATCTATGCCTTTTCCTTTTCTCCCCTGCTTTTCCTTCCTGAACAATTTATACCCATGCATGATAGTACTCCAATTACGTGAACTATCCCACCAAGTCTCTGTCATATTTCCAGGACTATATGAAGACTTCCAATTCTTCCTTCTCATTTCCTAGGCTCCACGCATCATGTACCAACACCTGAGGTAACTGGCCAATTACCATACTTTCGCCGGAAGAATGAGAAGGCCTCCCCTGCTGCCCTCTCCTGCTTGCAGTTCCTCCAGGTCACCCACTTCCCCAACTCAAGGCTTCAATCTCCATCCCCCAATGAACCTAGCTGAAAGCCCTTCTCACCAGGTTAGCGAGTGTGTCTGCAAAGATACTTTTCCCTTGAACTTATTGTTTGAGGCTACAGCACAAAATGCCCTTCCTCAGCTCTGTTTAATCTTTATTTTGCTAACATTCAAAAACCAGCCAAACTAGTTAGTATAGTTTGTATACTAAAGCATAAGAAGGCTTGTGGGGTGGTCCCTTGTATTTTTTGATACCTCAGATCATTGTTCCACCTCACAATCATTCCTAACCATTGCTGATTACCACAGCACTTCCAAAAAATTAGATTTAGGCATTTTTTGTCATCTGTTATCCACAGCTGCTTTGGACATGTGTTTGGTAAGGCTTTTCCAAACCTGACTTTTTACAAATGTAAATTACATTGATAAATAATTTAACCCAGTAGGTGAGATGGATACCAAATTTAATTTTGCGATAAGCATGTTATTTATAGTAGGAGGAACTCCCACTTGTCAAATCCTGCTAATTCAGGTTGTATTCACACTTATAAAGGTAAATAGACTTTTATTTGTTCTATCTGATTTGTTTGACTGAGTCCACTCATATCTCCAAAATACCTATAGGCCAAGAAGAAAAACAACACACTCACATACAGGAACACCACTCTAAAGTCTGACCTTCTCTGAAATTGCAGTGATGACACCAATATTCAGGTGTCACTAAACCTCAGCTGAAGTGGAGAAGAGACTGAAAATGCATGGAAGATTCATTTACTAAACCAAGGGTGACCAACCCATAAGTGTCAGGGTTCACAAATATGTCAGCTCTGGCAGGAGGAGCTGGGAGTGAAAACCAGGTGGTTGCAGGGATGAACCATGGGTTGGAAGCAATCAAGGACAACTCCCAGGTCCAGGGGATCTGAAGCTAAGCTGAAACTGAGCTGGAGGACTAACCAGAATCAAGGGGTCAGATAGCAAGCCAAGGTCAAGCTGAAGTCCAAACACCAAACCAGAAGGTTAACTGGAATCAGAGGTTAGGAAGCCAGAAGAGCTACAGGGACAGGAGCCACTCAAGGACTGGAGACCAGAAAGTTGTGCAGCAGGGCTCAAATGCCAGATGAGTTCCAAAAAGCAGCCCCATTAAAAATCAGAGGGAAGGGGCTAGGATCAACTGGTCCTGATTAGCGCATTAAGTGCAGCTGGCCTAGTTACATAGGCTGCACGGCAGAAGCCTTACACACAACACATGTGCCACAAGGGGCACAGGCAACTTGTGTGTGTGGTATACGGCAGATAGGGAGGAGGCAGGCAGCAAAGTGTCAGGTAAAGAAGGAAATAAAAAGCAGAGCAGTAAATCAGGTAGGCAGCACATGGCAAGAAGTAGAAAACAGAGCAGAGGATTGGGTAGGGGAAGGGGATCAGAGCTACAGTACTTGGCAGCCTGTGAAAAACATCAGCCCCCAGTGTATTAGATACAGCTTATAGAAAATACATAGCTTCTTACAATCTGTACCTATGAAAGGAGAAGAAATATTATGAGCTGCTACCCTATGTGGCTGCACATGTTCTAAAAGGAAATGAGTTATTAACTTTGCTCATATAGGCCAAGTACAGACATTCAAAAAGCCCGTGGTGGGGACTGTCAGCACCTGCTGGGGGAGGAGAAGAGGAACAGAGTCCCCACACCCATCCCCGCAGTTTGTGGGTTGGGGTCTCAGAGTCTCAGGAGAAAGGGCCAGGCCAGTTCCATATGGCAGAAGGACTCCCTCCGCACCCCTCCTCCCAGGCTTTTGACAGCTATAGCCAGGAGCTACAACACAGGGCAGTTTGGCTGGTTTTTTGCTGCACTGGGAACTGGGCCTGGTGGGAACAGAGGGAAATGGAAAAACCATCTGCCATGCAGACCTAGCCCAGCCCCCACCAAGACTAGAGCCCACAAGCTTGCAGAGAAGGGAGGGGGGGGTGGCGAATGGCAAAGAGGCTCCATTCCCCCATCCCACCATAGGGCTACAGAGGGATGACAGAGCCTTTTCTATCTCCTCTCTCTGACAGCCCAGGGCTAGGGCTGGGCTAGTGCTTCCCCAGAGCAGACAAGCACAAGCCAAGGCTAGCAAGTCACCCAGCAAAAGGCCCCAGAATGGTAGCAGAAACCAACCTACGTTGAAGCATGAGAATATGGTACAGGCATGCAAAAAAGCACTCTAATATAATGGTACATCTGCCAAGGGTTAAATTAGAGCAGGATCCACCATTTTTTTAAGCTCTTTAAGTGCCATTAACATCTGTTGTGTTATGGCTTTAAAGCACTTTCTGTGGACTTAACACGCAGTAAGTGTAATGTCTGTACCTAGCCATAGAGATCAAGATTCATTCCATAACCATCTCTACATGGACTGAACTTTCCCCTGAGTAACTGACAGACATTATAGAGAAGCTTTAAATCCAGCAATTAATATTGAATATTATTCAATAATATTCCTTGTAGAGGAAAAGAAGAGCTAAACCATCACCAGTGAGTCAGAGGAACACCCTTTATTGAATAAATTATTTCTGCCAGGAGTTTCACAGCAATAAAAATGCTTCCATCTTGAAATTCTTGACAATCTATACCAACAAGGAGCATATAAAAATTGTGTGGTTGACTGGTGGATAGCAAGGATATATTTAGCCGACAGTCTAATTAGGAATAGGTGACAACACACAAGCCCTGGGTGCTGACTAGGAGGAGTGCCAGAATGGAGCTGGGGAGTATCAGAGTGGCAGGGAGCCTGTGCTCAGTATGAGTTCAACCAGTGACTGGAGGTTGAAACTGAGGCTGAAGCTGTGCAGACCTAGAAGCAGATGTCCCCTTATCAGCCTCCCCTACTGCTTCCACAGCCCTTCCCCTGCTGTAAGAAGTTAGAGCAGCTGTGAGAAGTGGTGAGAGCCTCCAGTCCCATGGTGAACCTGTGCCCTAGCAGGTAAGACTGTGCCAACTACCTCCATGTAATATTCAGCAAACCCCGTGTCCATTGTGCCCAGGATGCAGAAATAGCTGGCTACACCTCTGTATTTACTCTCTTTGAAAATCAGAATTAGGAATTTTGTGGACCTTTTGCATTCTGATAACTTATATAAATAAGTTGAAAAGTCATTTTACACATGCATAATATATTGAACTAGGCACCCTCTTCAAGTTCTTTTACTGCCTTGTTAGAAGCAGAATTTAGAGTGAGCAGAACTAGTTTAACAGAATTATACTGAACATTGTAAATTCAAATGCTTTCTTATGAAAATAGTTACATACATTCAACACAGTTTGTTGTGCTATTTATTGTACACCTGGGGACTGACTTTCATTATCTGGCTACCCTGGTTAGAAGCTTACAAAAACGAGCATAAATTACTACATAATATTTATGTGAAATATCCATTTTATTTGTGCCTCAGCTGGTAGGATCCAAGGAGTTTAAACACAAAAACAAATGGAATTAGCATATTCCAAAACAGATGATATTGACTGAAGCAATGCTGAATTGTAATCAGGTATATCCCACAGAAAAAGCTGGAACAAAAGCAAATCTCTTAGAATAAGACTACGGCCTTCCATTTTGCTAGAAGCTCAACATACAAAACGCAAGATTTAGATATCACCTATTGCTCCTCATCAGATCATTTCCATTGGGCTCAGAAACACAAGCACAGGCTCCTATCGCCCATGTTAAAAAAATGGTTATAAGTCCTCATGATCCTATCATCAATACCATTTACTCCATCTGCAATTTTGGACCACTCTCTGACCCCACAAGCAGCAACAGTAGCGTACAGTTCATCTAAAATCTCCAAAACCAGTTATTACAGTCTGTATAGTTCTGGCATCATGTAAGGGAGTTACAAACCCTTGTCCAACACCAAACTACCAAGCAGGTTGCTAGGACAGGTAACATCTTAGTATCCACTCTAGGATGGGTCAGAAAGCTGACAATCTTGCTTCTTTTTTTTTTTTTGAACAAATGAACAAACGAACAAATGAATCTGGCAGTCACGCCCCCAGTCATGGGATTAACTAAAAAAACAGGAGATTTAAGCACAACACCATAACATACAACACAACACAAAATAATACAAACAAAATACAGAGTCTTCATTGCTTTCTGCATTTGAGCTTTTAGAAGTACAACACTTTTTATTTTCTTCACAACCTTGAGGGCTGGAAATATTGGTTCTGAAAACTAAGGTTCACAGATAATCACAGGAGTCCAGGCACTCGAGTCCTGATCTTAAACCCCTCATGGAACACAAGGCTTCTAACAAAGAAACAAACATTAGTAAATGCAGATAGTGAGAAACAAAAATTCTGAAATACTGAAATCTGATCCCATCTGTAATCAGGATGGAGAGGGGAAATTTTGGATATTTTGCGCAAAAAAAAAAAAATTGTGAAAAATATTTAAATTTGGCCTTCTTGGGTGTCAAAGTGGATATCACAGGCCCAAGAAGGTTCTATTTTACACACCAAATTAAAATTCTCCATAATTATAAATCAGGTCACAGGGATTTTTGCATTTACTCCATCCACCCTGAAGCTGGATTTCAATGTGAAAGTAATAAAGTCACCATTTTATGTAGAATATAGATTGCCCATCATGGCAATCATCATGGTAAGTTTCTATAAGCACATCTTCCTGCTACGTGGGTTTTTCCACTGATTTCCAGCACACTTCTGTTGCCAACACAAGGCCCTAGTCCTCGTGTTCAAGTTTAGAACCAGCTAGGTATCAGTAATTATAGATCCATTCATGAGAAGCAGAAAGAAAGAAAACCACTTTACCTGTTCTCCACTGGTACAAGGCAGTTCACAAAATCCAGGATTAGATGCCCAGTGGAAGGATATTGAGCATTCTCTCTCAAGAATATCCAACTAGCACTGACACTGAATTTCTGAAGGGAAGACTGACACTCACCTCCTTGAGAAAACTTTCCCCAAAATGATTAGAATCCAGGAAGAAAGACAACTAAGGGTATGAACTAAAGAAAAATAGGGTGTGAACAGGAATTCATTTCAAGCGGTGGAAATTTCTTATTGCTAGAAATCTTTCCAGGAGATGGAACAGTACAGGAGTTCATCCTGCACCCACCCCCCATCCTTACCTTCACCAGACTGGAGTCATCCCAGTCTGGGGAAGGCATGGGGAACAGAGGCTGCTTCACTTCTCCAGGTCCCACAGGGCAATGGAGTAGCAGGGAAAGATTACCTATATCATTCCCAGACCAGGGACTCCCTGTCTAGGGAATGGGAGTGGAGCAACATGCTGCTGCTCCTCTGCTTTGCTTGCTGTCTCAGGGAGCATAGTAAAGGGAGCAGTAAAGCCCCCGACCCATTCCCTAGGTTAGTCAATCCCTTGTCTGGTGAAGAGGTGGGAAACAGCATCAGCTGCTCCCCTTGCTCCCAGATCAGTCCAGAAGGGGAGTAACAGCTGGGCAAAGCCCCCCTGCCCAGTCTGGGGAATGACTGGGAGCATTACCTTGCTACTCTACTCTTCTCCTGGACTGGACCAGGATGGGAGTGGAGCAGTAGGAAAAAGCTCCATTACCTGTTTCCCAAACCAGACAATCCCACGTTTGGATAGAAAGGGGAGCAGGGCAGCATACAGGCATTTCTTCTTGTGAGAAACCCTCTTCCAATTGTCACCTTGGAAGATCTTTCTCCTAAAAGGGGACAAGTTTCCTCCAAGAAAAAAAAATAACACTTGTATGCTCCTAGTTTCTACCAAGAGCAGCAGTTCTCCCAATAAAGACACAATACCTTTCCATGGCCCTATTTCCTAACCCTTCCTTTCCCCATTCCCACCTCCACCCCCATTAATACAGGGAGATATGAAACCTTGTCCTGCAGATTCAATTTATGTAGGAAGGACTTAATATTATCATACCAGCTTCTATGGAAAAGCTACAGGTAGTGCCCCAAACGCAGCCTAGCCTATATATTTTTGTATTGGTGTTTGTACATTGTTTATCACATGATAAATACAATTATATTTAGCAATAATTTCACAGACAGAGACGTTTCTTACAGCATATGAAATAGAATGGAAAATATGAGATGTTTAATTAATGTAATGGAGCAAAACATTAATCAGCACTGTTTGTATCAGGATTAACAAGGAATCATGTGATGTGTAGAAGTTGCTAACAAAGGCAATTCCACTTTCTAGTACAGCATGATGAGCTAGAAATAGACTCAGTGCCCTAGGTTTGGTTGGTTTTAAGGGAAAAAATGTGGTCTTGACTAAGATGAAAAAGAAAACAAATCTATTTAGAAAAGTGTAATATTAGTTCCATAAATAAATTGTCTAAACAATTTTTAGCTATTTATGTAATCATGGCAACTGTTAGTGCTCAATGTGCAAAAGTGCCCTCACACTAGTAGTTCGCACTGAAGTCAAGTTTTGCATAATTTGAAATTAATTGGGAGCACAGACATGCATTAAGGACTTGTGCCGCACCTGACAACTATGTGTGTAACTGTTTAAATCCAAAATTATCAAACATAAACATGTGCTAAGGTCCCATTGACGCGACTCCACATTCATTCTTTTGATAACCATTAAAGTGCATTTGAAAACTATTTTCCAAATAAAGTTCTTATACCTCCAGATGTCTACTGCCTAGTAGGGATGGAATATTATCTTGGGATTCCCCACCCACTTCCCCCACCACTACAAATGTATTATGTTATTCAATGAAATTCACTCTGCAGAACAGAAAATTCCTGGAAGCTAGGACAACGACAAATTCCAAGGTAATAGTACTGAAAGTTGATTTGCACTTGCAGTAAAAGGCAGGAATCACCATCAGGCAAGTTAAATTCCAGAATAGACTATAAATCACTTCCTTTCTCAAATTGTTTAGATTATTTATTAACAGAAGTAATATCATGCCTTTCCAGATAGATTTGTTCTCTTTTTCATCTTAGTCAAGACCACAGGATATTCCTTAAAACCAACCAAACCAAGGGTATTGAGTCTGTTTCTAGCTCGTAATATATATAAAGCTTCATCCACTACAAAGAAAACTTGTCAAGTAGTCCCATGGAAATGCTTTTGTCCATCAGGAATGTTTACACCACTTACTGTGACAAAGGAGGGTCCTATTCAAAGATGCATGGAAGTCAGCCATTTTATAAGCTTTCCCACCATCCCCACCAATTCCAGGTAAGATGGGGGGTTTTGTCCCCAGATTTCAACTCAAACTTACTCTCTTTTTCCCTTTTTAAAGGAAAAATGAGCTTGGATGACTTTTCTCTGAAATCATGGTTCATGCTCTCCCAAGAAAAAGCCCAAATTCACCAAACGTTTTCTGAATCTCAGCAATTTATGACTAGACAACATATGCCTAATCTCCAGCACAAGGGGAGTTTGAACACTAGCTCGGGGCTTGTGCATTCTGATATGATTGGGAAAGGCACCTTCAAAGTACCTTTGCATTTAAGAAGCTTAAGTCTTGAAGGCTGTCTACATTAGTAGTTATGTTCAAACTTCTAAGGTTATGTTACAGTCAATGCCACCCAGACATCTACGTTGTAAACCGCTTATTTGACCTCTGGCTGCAGTCCAGTCTGGCCATGGAAGTTCTGCTGAACATCTGGTATGTATTTGACCATTTCCAAGTCACTTCCTAGCCCACCATTTTCTGCAAGGTGTTTTTAATTTACAAGGCTAAGCATGGCCCTAAACCTAGGAAGGCTGACAGCCACAATTCCACAATGCCCTGTTCCTAACTTCCAGTCCTTCTGAAAGTCTCCCTGTAACAGTGAGGCAAAAGCTTCTGTTACTTCAAGGGTGTAGGAGCAGGAGCAGCAGGGAGAGCCTCAGGAGGCTGCCCATTATGAGCTGCAAGGGAACAGGTACCTGGGAATTTACTTGCTACGAGTACTTACTGCTGAACCAGTTAGTGCTCTGCGTGGGAGGTGAGCTGTTATCACAACAGCAGCCAGGCAGCAATAAGACTCCCTGGAGCTGAGCTGGCTGTTCAACCTCTGGCTCCCAATGCTATAAACACCTGGTACATGCAGCTTCCCCCTCAACCCCTGGTGCCAAATTTCCTTGGGGAGACCTGGGCCCTGGATGCTGGATCAGAAGCCCATACTCTATATACAGGGACACAGTGCTGATCCCCAGGGCTCAATCCCAGTTGACAGGGCCCAGTCCTGGCATATGGGGGCCAGCCAAGGCCATGTGGTGCCATATCTGAGCACACAGAGCTGAGCAGAGACAGCGTGGGGCCTGATCCTGATACACAGGGATCTATCTGGCCCGTGGACCAGCCCTGCACCACTTATTTGGTCCACGGGACCAGAAAGCTTGAGCACCACCGTGGGTCTATGCAAAGCTCTTCAGCCCTACCCTGTCAACAACCCCTAGACAAAATTCTCCTTCCACAAACATAAGCTTCAACATTAAAAAGACAGCACTTGCCTCTTCACGGTATGAGGTGGTTACTGTGTCATAACTATTTAGCTACTAATGGCCACCACAGAGCAAGTCTTTTAAAAAGTCTTCAGTAAAGCCACGTCTGTGATAACAAAATTACAATCTGAAAAAGAGGGTTAAATAAAGAATTTTAGGATGCAGAAAAACTTGATCGAAGTACTATTTAATCTTGTTCTTGAATCCTTAACTCTGGATGCTCTCCACGTGCAGTAGGCAAGCTAGCAGTTTATAAAAAAAGTGGTAACTAATCTGAATAATGATGAGTGAGTTTATGTCAATAACAGGCCATGCAAACTCATTTATAGCCTCATAAGTGAGACAATAATTGAACCTTCCTGAGAATGAACACTTCGTATTAAAAAATAAGATTAGATTTTCCCCTATTTGAAAAGCAACAACTCATATTTATGACCCATTCAATTTGATAAATAATTACATAGTCAAATGAAAATATCTACCCACTTTATTGGGCATAAAAGGCATTTAATTTTGTCCTGGATATAGGAGAAAATATAAACACTTTAAAAGGTGAACAATCTTTCATTCTGAATAAAGAAAAGTATCAAGTCATTATATGCACTGTAAAGCCGGCATGAAAGGTTTTTTATTTTTATAAAAGAAATCTAACAACCCCCTATACCGCCTTGACAATTTCTTTTTCCATTTCATAGTACCATACATACCAGGCATCATTGTTAATTCACCACATTTTTCACTATCAAACACTTTATTTGTACTTTTCCCCTTGGCAATCCCAGAACTTTACCATTTCAATGCACCCACTTTTAAAATGACCTACAGAAAAAGACAACAGAATACACAACATGATGGTATGCAGGCTACTTGGTCGAAATCCTCAGCTAAAGAGATTAATTGAGAAGTAGTATTGAATTGAATGGGTTTTGGCTGCTAGCCTGATTCTTTTATTACCAGTCACATACACCTGGCATAGGAGGAGGCTAACTCTTTAAAGCTGTTTTCAAAATTACAGCAACAGATAATAAATCTAAAAGAACACATCTGGGGGAGGGGGGCCAGGGGGAGAGGAAGAGTGAGAAATGCATGGGCCTTGATTTTCAAATCCATGCATGAAAGTTGTATAGACACCCAGAATTGTGTGCTGACACAGATTTTAATTTTTCCAACCACTTTAGTATTGTGGGCATGTACAAATCAAAAATAAATAAAGTGTATATCCAGACTTAAAAACCTGGGTCATAAGTAATATTATTAGCTAAACTTTTTTGCAGAAACTAGAATTGGTATCAGCTTTTTCCAATTGACCATAACAAGCTAGTTCCTCAACAGCATTTAATACGAAAATGAAGAGCACAGCAAATCATATAGGTTTGTTTCAGAAAATAAGCTTAGAGAAGTTTAACACAAGAAAACTGCACCTCGTCTTGGCACTCTGGAGACAAGTCACCCAAGCCTAGCTCTTCCAGCCTGAAATATCAGTAGGAACCTCAGCAAAGATGTGTGCCAGGTTCTCCATTCATTTACAGCAACTGAGAAACACATTTGTATCTTTGTTCTACTTCTGCCTACATGTTGCCTTTCTATTACCCTTTTTGTGCTATGCAAGCATGGGAAATGCCTATGCTAGAATGTGATTTATGAAGATAAATTATAAAAACACATTGTCCTCATTGATTTTAGCAAACCAACAGTAATTTACATTATCTATAGGTCCAGTTCATCCCAGGAATTAAGTGAGGCTACTCAGAAGAAAAGTGAAAAACTGCAGGATGGCAGAATTGGGCTTTGGCTTGTCTTGAATGGTATGGGCCTGTTTCTCCAATATTTTGCATTATTATTAGAGTCATAAAGATGTGGATAGGTTACATTCAGATTAGGTGGGATTTTACATCTATTTTACAAAAGTATCAAAGGATGGGAAGTTGTAAGGCAATGAAGAATCAGATGCCATATCATAACCTCTACTGTGTAGTTCAATGCAATGACTTCCACAGGTTTACTTGGTGTTGAGACCAGGCCTGTTTTTGAATTTATATAATTAAAATAGCCCAAAAAACCTACACAGAATAAGCAACATTCCATAACCTTACAAATAATAGATATCCTTTTTTCCCCCAACATCTATGAAGACTCTTCTGTACATGCCTTAAACCAAAGCTATAAATGTGTGGTTAGTAATGGAATTAAACTAAAACTGAACACAGAAAAAACACCATTTATTTTGCGCATTCAGAAATATGAGACAAATAATGCAACAGTTAATTCCTACAGCAAGTTAACTTGATCATATTGCTCATTCACAGTACCTTCTATTCCTATTTTCCTGGTTGTGTATTGCACTTATTCCTATTTATGTTGTAAGATATAGATACGTTGTAAGTGGCTGTCCAACTGGTGGTCACTCTTGAAGCACAAATGGAATTAATTCATGGCCCTCAAGCTCCTAGTCCAGGCACTGCTTTCCCCATTTCTCTTCTGCTGCTGCAGCCAAGTCTCCAGATTCCCCCTCCAACTTCCAGTTTCTGCTTCTTGACTCAAACTCAGGGGCAAGGCAGCACGGCACATGAGGCCTAAGGACCCTATGGCTGGGAAGTCTCAGGAGGCACAAAAGTGACTGTGCAGCATGGCACAATGGGAAGATCCACACTAAACAGCAAGCATCTTAGTCACTCAAAAGTTGGACAAGCCCTGATATAAATGATACCGCATGTGGTACATTTTAAAGTTAGGGTGATTAGTATTATTTTGTCATTTTCTGGGATAAAAAGTTGCACAGCCTCAAGAGGCAAGTCTGAACTTCAGCTGACTAGTCTCATGAGGCAAGGTCCTATTCCACCTGTTAGCTGACAAAGTGATTCTATTCTACCCTTGTCAAGTCCTGAAAATCCATTAGTGCATCTTCTTTTGTAACACATGCTCACCTTATCTTTACAACTGAGTCACAAAAAAGCAGCAAGGAGGACGAGGAGGACCCACTTACCCTCTGTATCAAGCATTTTTCAGAAAGGTGAGCAGACTAGAATAGAATTGTGCTTGGGTGCTAGTAACTTCAGTCTGCTCCTCAAAAATAAAATGAGCAATTTGAAGCCCTCCAGCATCTCAGGATGGCCAATTCCCAGTCCCCCACCCCACAACAGGGCTAGAGCCCAGGTGCCCTGGCTCCTACCATGCCCCTACTTGCCAGACCTCTAGTGGCAAGCCAGAGCTATGAGGCATTAACCTTAACATGCAACTGCTCACAACAAAATCTAACTTTAACATTAACATTTCACAGATCTAGCATGGTATAAGGCGATGTGTAACTTTACCCTAAGTCCACCTAACAGGACGAAAAGAATCTAGTCCACGGTGAATGCTTCCGCCTCAACTGCCATTGAAAAAGATCATTAAAAAATAACTTAAGATGCACCAACGTCTAATTGCTTAGGCATTTAGGGCATTTTTACTCATGCTCCAGGGGTTAGGGGAGCACTTCAATTACAGCGATTTCAAGAGCCACTCTAATTAAAGCACTCAGTGTATCTCGTGTATCTGTGCCTCAATGCTTCATCCAAGGCTCAAATGAGCTTAAAAAAAGAGCCCCACCACCATTATGAAATGCAGGGATGCTGATACACAAGATGCAGAGGCTGGCTGGAATGCAGTAGTTACCACACTCTAGCAGACTCGATGACTTGAGTCTGCTCTGCCACGCTGCAATTACAGCGTGTCAGAGCAACCTCCTGGCTCATGTACAGGAAGCTTTAAGCACTTTTTTGTGGATTCCACAAGAAGGTAATGGATATGGCAAAAGGGAAGCGGGGAACCACATCATCCTGACTGCAAAGGAGTACTCTATCTATGTTAGGGTCTACATTTCAAACAAGTCTGAGAACAGCTGAAGTAAGCATTTAATATCTCTAACTAGGCACTGAAGATCACTCGTCACTGACAACAAGGTGGTCAGAATCTGAGAGAATTCTTTTTTTATTCAACTGCTGTTTCAACCCAAAGGTAAGTCTGAATAACTGCTTTCCATGGTCATTACATTTCATCATTCTTGACCTAGCCTTGGCCATGCTCTTCTACAATAAAACAGTAAAGGTCAGGCAGGCAAGAGCTTTTTAATACTGTGGAAAACTGGCTGAGCTGTGGGAGCTCTTTGACAGCAAGAACAGCAGGTGAACATATTACAGTCAGGCTGTGTATTGCAAGCAACTCGTATCACAGCGGGGATAAATTACTCTCCAGAGCAAACTTCATTGCCTATCATTAATACAATCACCAACTTGAAGCTTTGTTGTGCTTTTGAAGTCACACTACAAAGACAAGGTTTTTACAGTTCAGCCAAGCAGAAAAAAGGGTATATTCTAGAACATTATAGAAGCCAGCTCGCTCCATATTAAAAAAAAAAAAAAATCATGAACATGGAGGAAAAAAATTGGATGCTTACTGTAAGTAATGCTATCAATACTCAATGTCAAAAATAGCTCACATTTCTCAAGATGCTGTTAATGTTTTCATATTATTATTGCTATTTCAGTAGTGGCTAGAAGCCCAAGTTAAACATTGAAGAGACAGTGCCTACCCCAGAGTTTATACAAGTAGCCCTTATCTCTAAGCCCAAGCTCAAGAAGCTGGTTTAACATTTGTTTCATTTTCTTCCCTAGAGAAAAACCAGAGGTTCAGGAAAATATGATGGCTATTGATCACATATGGAAAGGGCATTTTTCAAAAAGGTTTCGACAATTTCTCACGTTGAAACAAAAGTAAAAGGAAAGAGACCTTGCAGTCAAACAGAGGGGGTGGTGGGGGAAAAAGATAGACAGACATACAATACAGTAGAGTGTTTTGGCATTTCAGCAGTTTGAACTAGGGAAAAAAAAATCACAAACTTGAAGTACCCCCACATGTCAGTGCCAAGGTGCCAACAATGCCACGTTATGTGAGCAATTTAAAATACCTCCCAGTGTAACAACTTTTTAAGCAGTTCAAAGGCTTGTCAGTCTACTGTATGCACCATGCATTCTTCCCAACAACAACCTTGATGCTCCTGCTGGTAACAAAAAAAAGGGACTTCGGTGGTAAGGAAGGTGTTTGAGGTTGCGCTGGTTAGGGAGGGGTACTTCTCCACAAGGTTCCAGAAAACTGTTTTGAGTTTTCCTGCCCCACCTGACTGAAAGTAGTAATTGGGACACTGCTGGCAACTCACTTCCATTCACATTTTCCAGCTTATAAATTAAAAGGAATTTTGAAGTGAAAACCCTTAACAAACACTATATTAATGTGTACATGGCTCAGACACATTTGGTTATATACAGCTGGCCTGAGAAACAAGGCAAGGAAAAGCTTAGCCCTCTGCTACCCCTTAGGAATAACCTTACTATGCTAAGCTATTACCATCCTCACCCTGCCTCAGGCACAAAGAAATGTAGGGAGCAAATTAAAGATAACCAAGGTGTGACAGGGTGGTTGAAACACCCTGCCACAGGAACATGAAAAAGAATACAAGGAGAAGAAACTTACCCGAAACGCCAAAGAAACTGTGCCGAGCTGAAGTAGGAAAGATGCCGTGGCCTGACTAATTAAGGAAAACAGCTGGGGCTGCAGCAGTTCAAAGGCTGCCGAGGCAAGCCCAACTGCCCGAGTTCAAGCCTGGGACAGGGAGAGCGGCACAACAGAAGGAAAAAGCCACGCTGAAAAAGAAAAGGAAGAACAACGGAGTCAAGAAGGCAGCAAATCACACGCTGCTATGGGGGACACAGGTGGGAAGAGACGGAATTTAAAGGGATGCCAAGGGAGTGTCTGAGGTTGGTTGAGAGAGAGAGAGAGGGCAAGACAAAGAGAGGACATCAAGAGATGACAGGGGAAGGAACCGACCCCAGGGTTTAGAGGAAAACCCCGGTCCCCGGACTTACCTGGAGAGAGCTGAAAGAGATCGCTCTGTCAGTGAGTTCGGTCCTGAGGGGTGGAGATAACCTCTCCAGGATCCTAGAAGAGGAAAGCGACATGGATGAGATTACACCCCAAGGAGGGGTAAGTCTGTCCCGACCCTGAAGGTATGGGCAGGGTTAGAATTAAGAGGGGGCTGTCTTGGGACCCATGCAGGGAAAAACGAGGCAAGCAGCCAACCTAGAAGGACCCCTCGACAAAGGAGTCCATAAGACTAGGACTGGATTAGGACTGGACCCAGCAGGCAAGGAACAACAAGCCCAGAACATCTGGTGTGGTTAGGGCAGGCTACGAGGATGGTGCAGCCCTGCTAAGATAAGCTGATCTCCTGAGCCTTTAACTGATCCTTTTGTCTTCCAAAAGTGTTTCCTACCTCTCTCTCTAACATCAGGGCATGGCAGATGATTTCTGAAGGACAGAACATTACAATTCCAGTAGAAAGACAGCTCAGCTCCAGGAGGCACATCACCGGCCGCTGACACAAGGCCTTAAGATTCACAGTCATGGTGACTATTCACTGTCCAGTAAATACACACACTTTACAAGTTTGGCCTTGCCTTAATCCGCACCAGGATGGAAGGCATTAATTCCAAGAAGAGGATGAACAAGGATACAAACTTCTACCTCCCAATCCAATTCCTGAACCAAGAAATAAATGAATAAAAAAAGAACTGTAATGTGAGTATAATGTATGTAACAGCAAGTGGAACCACGGGACAGTCTTCAGAGCTGGGATGTCTGTTCATTTGGACTAAAATTCCCAGAAACACCCAGGGGCAAAGGAAGAATAAGAGGACAATTCACCAACTGTGAACTCTCTTGAGGCTGGAGTAAGTCAAAGAGACAGTGGCGTGCGCGCAGAAGGAATCTGGTCTTCCCTACACAAAGAAGTGTGCAGTGGAGCTAGAGATCTCACTGGCCCCGTCAGCCAGGACTGTGGACTGAAGGAACTGGACTCAGACTTGGGGACAGTTGCAAGCTGCCGTTTGAGTACTGTAGAGACTGAAGCCTTGTTTGGAGACACCTGTGAAGGTAGAGGAGGGGAGAATTAAGGTGTTGAGTGTATGCTAATGGGTTTTTTGGTTGTAGCTGTGTTAGTCTAAGGAGAAAGGTAGGCAAGGTTCTTTGAGTAGATGTGATATCTTTTTATTAGACCAACTGAGGAGTTGGAAAAAAGTTCTTAGCAAGCTTTTGGGTGCAGTCTCCCTTCTTCAGGCATAGGGAGTCTCTGGGACATGTTTAATGAAATAGGTAGGACTCCCTATGCCTGAAAAAAGGTGACTGCACCCAAAAGCTTGCTAAGAACTTTTTTCCAACTCCTCAGTTGGTCTAATAAAAAGATATCACATCTACTCAAAGAACCAAGTGTATGTAACCACAGCGTTGCTGTTTCTTTACCTTTTATCAGTTTCATAGATTTCATAGACATTAGGGCTGGAAGGGACCTCGGGAGATCATCGAGTCCAGCCCCTTGCCCAAAGGGCAGGAAGTCAGCTGGGGTCATAGGATCCCAGCAAGATAAGCATCCAATTTACTCTTGAAGGTGT
>NW_017728886.1:168460646-168474613 GCF_001723895.1 Crocodylus porosus | reverse complement strand
GTCCCTCAAGGATGGCCTCCTTAATAAACTTTTCTAAGATCTTCCCCAGGATAGAAGTCAGGCTAATGGGCCTGTAGTTAGCCGCATCCACTCCCTTTGACCCATTGACTTATGACCCTAACCCCTCTGATTTTCTATATAAAGTGGCAAGTCCCCCTTGCTGCTTGTGCCAGTTTCTGGGGCAGCAGGATTGGCACAGTACCTAGTAGAAAGAGCACAATTAACAACACTTCAGCTATTTCATTAAACCTGTATAAACAAAGTACTAAGAGATGTTTTAGAGTTGCCTTAAATTCTCTGGCACAACCCATTTATAATTATCTTAGTGCTCACTGAAGCCTAGAATCCTATTTTGTTCACCAACTGTAAATTGTCTATGCAGTTCTGTAACCTGCATTTCAGCCAACTGAATATTCTTTGGAAAGAGCTATTCTGCTGAGTCCAGTAATTTTAGAAGTTGCATTAGAGAGTCACATACTGTGTACTTGCTTCATGCTCCTGACCTTTAGGGAGGGAGAGGAAGGTTGTTTTGTTTTTGAAGTCTTTTACTTGCATCTCTTTAAGTCCATGTTAACAGCGAAAAAAAAAAGTATTTCCACACAGTGGCCACTTAATGACTTGTGCAAAGGAAGCTGGTGTTCCCAATAAATTTTCTTTTATAATCACAAAAATTGTCACCAACCTGGCAAAATTGGCATCTTTCTGTTATTCCCAGCACAGAAACTAAGAATGGAAGGATAAAGAAATAACTACTCTCTTTCTGGAGATGGTAAGAATAAATACATTGGTAGATCAGAATGAGAGAATGATGCACTGTCACTACTAGTGATGGTGAGATTGGCAAATAAATAGAAGACTTCACTTTTCAGAGCTGTCGCCCTTTCCGGTACAACTAAAGGCATACCAAATAGACACAAGTTGGCATTATAAATACCACTTAACAGTATTTGTAGGCACAGAAATAAAATACATATCTTTAAATGTGTCTTGGTTGTATAAGAAGCGGAGGTAGGTGAGCGACAAACTTTTCAGATCAGGTACTGAACTAGATAAATTTGTTTCAGGTCAAAAGAAATATGTTGATTTGAAGAGCGCAACCACGTTGTGAAAATAACATGTCATTTCAGACCAGGCAGTCCAGGCTTTCCTTAAAAACAAAAACAAAAAATCCTCCATCCATTTTTAACCAAAACCCTATTCACAAATTAGGTTTCTTTTATTACCTAATACTGTTTTTTTTAATTAGGTTATTTGTTCAAAATGATCTCCCAGCTTTGGTAATAAGTTAAATGAAATGGAGTTTGAAGTACATGTTTCAAGGTGGATCATTCATTTTTTACATTGTGTTTTTGAGCAGATATTAAGAAAATATAGATGAAATCCATTATAACTAATAAAGCTTTTCAGCATAACAAGCATTCATATACTGCAGATAGAAAACCTAGCATCCTATAGATACAGTCTCTATCCCACACCAGTTAAAAGACAGAGACAGGTAGCATTCTAACACACCATTAACGATTAGGTGGCAGGAAGAAGTCAATTAAGCCTAATCTAAACCGAGACCAAACAGATTTATCTATTGTTGTCAAAATAGATCAGTACCTTAATTTTCAGTTGAAACCAGCTGTAATAAGTTCAATGATGGGTCAGAAAAAGACAGAGCCATATTGTACATGCTATTATTTGATTTGGCAATGCAATGGTTGCAGATAGAAGGGTTTCCAAAGGAAGCCACCTTTACCAACTGGGGAAAATTCTTTTCCTTACATCCTTATTAGTTTAGGAATAACTGGAATTAGACTTTTAGGCCCAGAAAGTCAGTAAGTGCAGAATCGTTCTTAAAATAAGGAGCACAAGCTACCCACAGTTGTCCTCCAGTCTTTGGGTGAAGATGCACATTCCTTCAGGGTAAGATACTCCAGATTTCCAGTGTAAGGAGGAGTAAAATGGCTCTCCCAGGCAAAGCATTTACAGCTGCTGAATGGGTAATGATTTACATTGAACAGACAGCAACCCTGCAGATGAAATGAACTAAGAGAGCAGGCAGTACCAAATAACTTTACCCCTTGAAAAATGCATAGCAACTTTATTCTGAATTTGAGTAATTTACTGTATAATGGGACTAGGTGTCACATTTCTCCTTCATTGTTACTGCAAAAGAAATATATTTTGTATCCACAGCCTTTAAGACTTGGCTGGTGTGGTTTATAGTTATAGTTTCATAGTTTCTCGGGTCAGAAGGGACCTGAGCAGATCATCGAGTCTGACCCGCTGCCATGGCAGAAAAGAGTACTGGGGTCAAACGACCCCAGCAATGTGTAAGAAGATTTGCTTCTTGTTATCTCACTCACCCCAGCTAGGGCTTGAACCTAGATGTCCCACATAGTGGGCAGGAACTCTGCCATACAGCCACTACTGGCTTAGTCAGGGATGAGCCTGCCTTGAGCAGGGGGCTGGACTAGTTGACTTTGCAAGGTCTCTTCCAGCCCTATTTTCCTATGATTCCTAAAAATTGGAAAGCCCAAGGCTGCACACTTTAAAGTATGAAGAAATGCAACTGGTTTGGTGGGTTGAAGCAGGACTGCCATCAAGGATGTTCTGGCTCCTTTTCAAGTTCTCTTTCTTTCTATTAATGAGAGAAAGAGTGTTAGAGAGTGGCAGTTATACATGGGCTTCACCTCTCTTGCTCTGCAGAGATGCCAGATGGCAGAATGCAGATGCCCCTCTGTCCCCATAACACTTAATTGGTTCCACCATGTAGAATAACTTAGGCGATGGGCCAGCAAAGCACTTAAATGCACGCATAACTTTAAGCAATACGCAGAGCTACTGAACTTCAGCTTTAAGCTTGCAACTAGTCCTGTTAAGCATATGCACATCTGCAGATCAGAGCACAAGTCACTCACTGACATGCTAAAAATCGTAATAAAAACCGAGAAAATCAAACCTGCATTACTGAACATATTAATGGTACATGTTACAAAGCAACAGAGTCAAATTTAAATTCATCACTGTCAAAATAAATGCATTTATATTCCCAAACCCCAAAATAAATTACCTCTGTAATGAAGGCCTATTTAGTAGAATTATTGAAATATTCAAAAATAATGAGAGACAGGAAAGAGGGACCAACCCTCCCCTCTTTGAGATCTGTGATATTTCATTTCATGGAAAATCTCTGCTGAATAATTCAACACAGGATTCATCCTCTCTGTGATAATTTACTATGTGCATGCCATATATATTTCATCCTTACCCCACTTATAAATATGCACACTTTTAGATACTGCACTAGGAATTAAAGAGCATTAACAGGGTACTTGAAAGCACTATATCACACACACAGAATAAGTTATTACTTTATAGTTAATTGATTGAAAGCAAGTTTGTAGAGCACGTTTACTATTGCATTTCCCTCCCCTCCATTTATTATAGTAGTCTTGCCCCTGTCAGAGGACTCAAAAGAGAGCCTTCCAATGCTGGAAGAAAGTATGTCAGTGATTTTTTCCTCAAAGAGCCCTAAAACTTTATTTTTTTTTGCTGTTCAGGCAACTATTCCCAAATTTCATTGCCTTGAAGATTGAAATAAACCCACAAAAATAAAATGAGATAGATTCTGACAAGAGACGATCGATTACCTTCTAATACCTGCAATTTCTCTTTTCTCAGATTTTTCATAGCTCACTACTGACAAGGGAGCATAGCCCTCACCTGGTGTAAATTGTAATATCTCCACTGACCTCAGTGGATTTCAGGGCTATGACCATTCATACCAACTCAGGAGCTGCCCCTGAAAATGCTGGCTTAATACTAATTTGGGCTGTATTCATACATCACAAAGAAATCAGTAAAAATTAATGCACAGTGATTATTTCTTGCAACTAGCACATGGCATTGCTAGGCTCAGAAATCAATGCTGTGCACCAAGTTAGATTCTGCCTTCAATTGTTCCTTTGCAAACCAGTCATAAACAGCATGGCACACATTTAACTGAGGGGAAAAGTTTTTCTCGAAGTGACTTGACCAATAGAGTTTAATGAACATTTCAGGCTAAGATTACATTATCACCTCTCACTGATCAGTTTTATGAAACCCCAGGACAGAAGAGGTACATACTAAATAACAGTATAATGCATATGCCACAGCTGTTTAAGGGTGGAACTTCAGCTAGTTTTAGCTCCAGCTACTCATCGTTATGGAGAGTTTGATTTCCTTGAAGGGGGCAGTAACCTACAAGTAGACAATGAAGCTAACCCAACCCAGAAAAAGGCCAGCAACAAAAAAAATTGCTTTCAGGGTAAGAATCAAGGCCAAGAATTAGCCCAAGGCAACATTCTGCAGCCAAGTTCTAAGCCTTGAAAGAAGAGGTGTTATTAGTGGAAGTTGCTGACAGTCTTAACTACAGCTTTACAAATGGCATTTTGTCATTATCTCCCACCTTTCAAGGAAGGCCTACTGCAGTGGTGCACAAACTTTTATCGTTCTCCCTCTGATCTATCCAAATCCCCATTTCTAAAACAGCTCTACCCAAGTACCTGTGGCACCACTGTGGTAGAAAGTGTTAAGGGTTTCGGTAGGCAATAGTGAAGAATAATTCTTTAGTCCCTATATTGAATAGTTTACATTTATTCCAGCTGCATGTCATGTCAAGGAAATAACTGTTTAAATAAATGTTTTGATATTTTGGAAACCACTGAGGGGTTTTTCTATCCTATATTTAAAGTAACAACATACTTAACACTGAAAGATTTTTCTTCTCAAAAATTTTACTTCCAACTGTGAGAATTTGCAGAAAGGGTAATTTCACTGGCACACTTTGTACAGTATGCAATGGGCATTCTCTCCATTTTCTTTTCATTCCTGTTTTAAAATTTAGATTAGCAAGCACTGACAAGGAATATAATGCCTCCCACTCCACCTCCTCCTTCCTCATTCCCTACTATTCAAGTCATTAAATAAGCTTAGTCAAACAGATCCGTTTTCTACTGGCAGTGAAAATTTACCATAGTTCAACTCACAAATGTAACGTTTTATTCACAGTTCAACAAATGCTCACCAGAGTTGATCAACAAACTTCTGAAGGAAGTTTTCTGCTGGAAAAAGGCAATTTAAATCTTGAGGGAAGCTATCAATCACACCAAAATGTTCACAGGAAATCACCCCAACATTGCATTTAAACAATCATTTTGACTTGTGCTGCACATTATGCCTTATAACTTGGAGTCAAAGCAAAAACTTTTCATATTGTCAAAAAAATTTTGTTTTAAGAATATTTTATTTCACAAAAGATCCCAAATTTCAACCTATGTCCCAAATCGGGGATGAAATAAAGCTTTGGAACTTTAGAAGTTACAGATGGATGGACGCTGTGAGTTTCAACCAACTCTAACATTTCATAGTGGTAGCGAGCACCAAATGGCAGTGAGAATTCTACCATTTACTTTTCTCAAGTTGAATAATACAATCTGATGTATAGTTTATGATCTTTGATCCAAAGCCAACTGAAGTCAACTGATAAAATGCCATGGAGTGAAGCAGTAAGGTGCCCATGAGCAAGCATCATTATTCCTGTGTTATATCAGTTTGCCTAAACATGCATAGAAGGATTTGCCAGCTTCTCCAGTACCTTTGTCAGGAATAGCAGATTCTGAAGTACATCTGTGGCTGACCAAAAGGAGAGAGCACTGACACATATAGTGAAAAAGCAGAGCTATACCTAACAGGATTTATGGCCTGTGCCAGCAGGAAGTAGCAGTGGAAGAAGATCTCCATCAGCACAAACAGCAGCTACAGGGTAATACAATAACCACCACAGATTCCTTTGCTGAGCAATGATGTGAAGCACTTAATTCAGTGGCAAAATGCACTTTCAGAGGCAGGCAAAGCTGACACCTCAGCCCACAGCAGTGGCATTTCAACTGGGGTAAGCGAGGCTGACAAGGGAAGTCCTGTCCCCACTCCTCAGGGCCAGGTCCCTGAATACCCCCTGCCTCCATTCTAGTACCCCACCTTACTTGGCCCCTAGGGCTCATGTTTGGGTCATCTACCCTGAGTTATGCTTATGAATGCCTGCACTACTCTGCAAGTTCATCAAGCCAGTGTTATAGGTTTATAAAACTCACAAGACCATTTTATTAAAGGTCAATACTTAAAATAGGGAAGCCCTCCAAGCATAATACTTGGTTTCAGTACAAATGAAGGATGCCAAGTTTCACAGAATTAGGGAAACATTTGTTGTACCTGATCTTGGATGCATTAACAAGGTTACAGTGAGATCTGTTCATGTTAGTCAAAGCAATTCCCCTGCCCCCGCCTTCCAATGACCAAGCTAGCTGAAAAAAAATTATAATATGGCTTCATGTCGATTCAGATAAAAACAAAAGTTACTTAAAAGGGTTCAGTAAAACTAGAATTTCTTTTTAAAAAGAAACTAAACTAAAAAAGAAACTACAGATATGCCATCTTTGTAAACTTTTAGCATTTGTCTAGAATGAACAGGAAAGAGACATTATTTAAAGACCTCCCAGCTTGCAGTCGACTGACAGGATGTGCTACCTGGGGGCAAAATGATTTGAGGCTTTCCACCCAGCAGTGCTTCCTGCTAGTACATTGTCACTTTTCAGGGCATCACTACAGTAGTATTTACACAGTTGGTGACCCAGGTGTCAGAAAAGAAACCATCAACAGCCTCGTGACTAGAACCTAACATCATTGGGACACATTTTGTTCACTAGGACACCTTGAAGGATGGCAGTGAGAGCTATGTTGCATATACTTTTAAATGTTATAAATGTTAATAAATATAAGTGCACCAGTGCCCACTTCTTGACCATTTTCTGTGAAGATACAGAGAATACCAGCTACTCTGCTACCCTGGAGTCTCTTGGCAAAGCTTTAAGTCATTTGCTTGAACTCAGAAAACATCAGGTTATTTCTTAAGACATTCAGCTCTTTCATTGCTGAACACCTTACAGAGCAGCACTGGTTTGCTGCATGCTTTTCTCAAGTCGGGAGATAGGAATTATGAGTATGGAAGAGCCTCGAACTCATAGGAGGACCATACTCTTGCTTCCCAATATTAATAATTAGGGTAATACGATTACAGCAGGAGAAATAGGGCAGTTCTAGTAAGTAAGAGCAACTCTAGCTGCAAAAAAAGATTAAGAACCACTGGCTCTTACAAATGTATTCTCTTTATTCATAAACACATTTGCTGTCTTCATGCAACTATTTGTGGATATCTAACACAGACTACCTAGTCTCCCTTTCTTCTCCCCTCTCTCCTCGCCACCACTCTTGGCTACCCCAAAACTGAAAGCGTTCTTCCCTTGTTTATCAATGTGCTGCTGTGATTTGTATAGAAACTCTGCAGGTTTTAGAAGCTGCAAATGTATGACAGCTCTTTTGATGCATCCACTGACATGAGCTAGTTCCACACTGAGTTTGGACACCTACTGTGGAGAATTTCTGTCTCAACAAAAAAGTATTACTTTTTAATCAGGCTGGGAAGTCATGTCATTTTAGACAACTCTGAAAAGTACCATAGTCACTATTGGAAGGGTCCATAAGACAGTGACTGCAAAATGTAAGTGGATCTAATGCAGTAAAAGAGCTCTAGCTTGGAGAAGGAGATACAGGATATAGGGAGAGCATGCTCTTTCAGTGGGAAGGGAAAGTAGTGCAGTAGAAGAGGCAGAACTCACTGAAGAGAGTTGGAAGAGAGGCACGGAAGGACAGGACAGAAAAACCAAAGCAAAATGAGGGGGCAAAAGCTACTGAGATGAACAGAAGACGATGATCTATAAGAAAGCACACATCCTGATGTGCTCCCAGATTTGTATAAGCTGTTCAGTTCAACTACTGTGGAGCAACTGGGAAAGGGAAACTTGGGTGGTACTTGAGAAGAATAAACTCAGGATGGAATTGATGAGTCGAGGACATACTAGTAAATAGCTGTAAAGAAGAAATTGGAGTAGGATTGAGTAACTCTGTAAGGTCAATGCATCCTTTCTCTATGGCCTTTTCCATCACCATGAAGGATCATGACAGGAGGGTGCAGAGTTACTGCTATTCATAGTTATAGTGGCCCAAATAAAATGCAAGAGCTAACTGAGAAAGAAAAGAAAGATAACGCTGCCCAGCTAGCTCAGAGCAAAGCTATACTTGAGGCAAAGGTCCAAGGACAGAGCAGCTCATGATGCATCTGTACAGTGTAGCAGGAGGTTTGTGCTTTAGAAATTCCTTTTCCTGAGTAATCTAAACCAAAAAGACATCTTTTCTGTACTTCTCATTGTAACCTCTAAAACACAACTAAAGTAATAAGTCATAGCATAGTTATGTTTACATATTTTAAGAGAAAGTTATAAGATTTCAGCTAGTAGGGTTATCCAACATCTCGTGAGTGGGAAAAGCTATCTTGCATAAAAGAAAGAAACGATGCAGACATTATGGTTTCTGGAACCAGAACAGAACTTTTGAGGTTAAAGTTCTGCTTAGCCTTAATTGGAGCCCTAGGCAATGATAACTTTTAATTTAATTGCCTGATTAACCAGGACAAGAACTACCTTCAAGCAAAAATCTTTATTGCTTAAACAACCTGTCACTCAGTAACAACTACTGTTTGTTAATCAACACAAAAATCAAAGCTTCCCTTGATTAAACAAGTGAATGTTTCAGAACTGGAAAACACAGCAGAAAAAAAAGGCAGTCCTTCCTAAAAATACTGATTCACAACCTGTTGGCATATAAGGATAATGTAGGGGGACACATTTCAGTGTTGAGAACAAGCTTCCAAATCTGCAGAAAGATTCTGCTCAGGCAATAATAGCATCTGACAGAGAAGGTCAGACAGTTCATGCAATAATCAGACTTCTGAGTTGGAAATAACCATAAAATATATGGATGGTAACAAAAACTGTATAATAAGGGACTCTGTAAAGTCATAATCAATCCTTCTAACATCAGAGAGTCATAATCCATCAATCTGGCTTCAAAATGATGGATTATGATTTATTTTGAGGACATTCAGATGTGTCAGTTATATAGGTGTTCTGGGAATTGTAGTTTAAAAGACCTCTCAGTTTAAATATTGATTTAGAGTGACTTTCACTCCCACTTTCAGCTAAATACATGTGAATACCTCCTATTAATGTGACCTTAATCAGAAAGATTGTAGACTGTTCACAATGCAGCCTTCTTAGATGCTCTACAATTTATTTTTATTGTTAATGATAGTTACAAAAAAATGTATAAAATTTATTCCTCTCTCCACAACTCCTAGTATAGACACTTTGTACAGTTAGCATCTCAGAGAGAACTCACAGGATGCATTCAGATGAGCATACACGTGCCTCTTGAGGCATCTCAAAGCAGAAGCAGTTTGAGATGTCACATGAGGCACACTGTGAATGGAAAAAATGTTCCCTGCACTGCATATTTGCAGCATGGACCCTAAATTTGATACCTGCAAATCAAGGAATTTAAAAAGGTGGAGAAAAAGTGGGACAAGGCACAGTCCTGCAGCGTGCCCTGAGGCAAGTGTATGTTGGGTCCTCCAGAGACACTTTGGCTTCCAGCCAGAACATCTCTAATGGTGCCTCCTCCCACAAACCCCACCTTTATGCCCCACAGCCCTTCCCCAAATCTCACACCCTGCATGCCCAGTTGGGATGGGATGGGATGGGATCTTCTGCTAGCAGAAGATGCAGCTACAGGGGCAACTGCCACACTGCAGCCCTGTCCTGTGCCGACACCAGTGATAGGACATGTGGCCCCAGCCTGAGGGAAGACTTCTGGTCCCTGGAGCCACTTGGGGGGTGTGATGGGCTGTGGAGAGGGGTAGAGGTGGCAGCAGGAGTGTGTGAAGGAGAGATGGGGGTTGGGGGTGCAGGAGTGCTCCAGGTAGGAGAGACCACCAGAGCCAGGATTACAGCCCCTCTAGCCCCCTAGAGCAGCCTGTGTAGGGGAATGCCAGCCTGGGAGAAAAGGGCCCAGCTCAGTCCCCAATCCCCAGTTGAGGACTTCCCAGGAACAGAGTGGGGCAGGAAGCAGAACAGCAAGGGCTGTCACTGCTCAAAGCCACAAAGCAGCAGGTGGGACAGATGCAGCTGGACTTATATCCCAGTGCTGGGACACAGCTGTGGCTGGGAGGGAGCTAATGGGGGCAGGCAGGAGCTGTGGATCAGCTAAAGGCCAACTGTGCAGCCACAGCCCACTGGCAGCTGTCCCCGAGGTGCAAGAGGCTCTGCTGCAGTGTCCACACCACAGCCTAGGAGGCCATGCAGTCCCTGTCTAGGTCTAAGGTAACTCAATAGCCACACCAGGAATAGAGGACAGTTGCATTTAGTGCAAGTGTCCCCAACACCATGAACACCATGGGCCTCCCAAGGTTAGAAGGACATGGTGAGCTCCTGCAGGTGGCGGCGGCAGCAGCATCAGCAGCAAAAGCATGGTGACAGTGAGGGGGGAGCCCCCGGAGGCAGCCGCAGCGGTGTCAGCGGCAGGCCGAGCGGGGAGCTCTCGCAGGCAGCTGCGGTGGTGTTGGTGGTAAGGGGTGGGGAGGAGGGGTGCCAAGCAGTGAAAAAGAGGACATAAAGGCGTCCGGTTTCATATCAATAGAGGACCAGAAAACCTGAGTTTCCTCTATAAAACGAGGTGAATGGCAACCCTATCTAGGTGTGGCAGGCACGCAGCCATGGGGCCACAGGTTCAAGAGTGGGGATGCTGTCTCAGGTGGCAGCAGTCCCCACTGCCAGCCTGCTGCAGTGGGTAGAGGGTACAGGGGCCACTCCAGGTTAGGGCTGCTGCAGCAGCCCAGCTGTCACGAGGGACTAGTGTACCCTGAAACCAAGTGGCTGGGCCTCAGAAGCTCCTGAGGGCAAGTAGCCCTGAGCTGCTCACCAAGGCAGCTTTCTATTCTACTTCTAGCACAATTTGCCCCACACCAAAGTACATGTTCAGGCACACGTGCTGAAGCAAAAGGCTCTGGCACAAATTTGTGCCACTCCTATCAGAGCTGCTGCAAGTGCACATGCCTGCATGTGTGGACATGTAGCAAGTGCACATGCCTGCATGTGTGGACATGCCCATTGGGTCTAACAGTTCAAGGGACTTCCCACTCACAATTAAAATGAAAGATATTTAAGATCTCACAGGGTGATGATATCAAAGAACAAAAAGGAAAACTGTCTCACTCATCCACAATGTAAAGCCAATCCAGAATAGAAGCTGAAGATCCTGCACCAATTTCATCCAGTTGTAGACCTTCTGAATGTCACCCTGAAGAGGCTTTATGTTGCCATTCCTTGTGCATGATTGAATGCAGCGTGTGTTTTAAAATTCTCACACTAGCATCCTGCTCAACCTGCACCAGTTCTTGTGTTCTTTTATGGCCCCATGCATGTACATGCACAATTAGATATAATGCACAATCCACACAATTGCACCTCCTACCATGGTAGGAAGCACAAGCATGTGGATCACGCATTAGATCCCATTGTGCCCTACCACCCGTGCAGGGGGAGACCGGGATCACAATTCTGGGTTCCCCCTGTACCAGTTCTCATGGCTTGAAGCCCTGCAACTGATGGGCCTCACGGCAGATGCGGCGTTCCCTGTGCTGCCCATGCTGTGAGCCCCACAGCTGACAGTGGCCATGGAGAGAACACCACCACCACTAGAGCTCCACCTATTCTTTCAAATTAAAGAAGCATCTGCTTCCAGCTGCTTTTTTAAAAGCAATTAATTTTAACTATATTTTCCCTTAAAGACTGCAACCCTGTAACAGATATTAAGTATATTTTTAATTATACTAATAGAAAAAGTATGCTTTGAAATTTAGGGAAATAGTGAACCGTCATGTGTTGTTGTGTAACGTACTTCCCGGATAACTTGAAAGACTTCTTGCTTATACATGAGACCACCACAGTCCTTTAAGGTCAGGAGAATAGAAAGCAAAGCAGGTTTTGTTGTAGTTGTTGGGTTTGGGTTTTTTTTAATCAAAATTGCAGGAAAAAAATCTGACATCTTGTTAGACAGAAAGAAAGGCAGGGTGGTACTTTGAGAGGCTCACTCATTCAAATCTGATGAAGTAGACTGTTGCCTATGAAAGCATATGCCTTTCTGAACAAGTTAGTCTGTAAAGAGCCAGCCTGCCCACTTTGTGCCTGACTTTAATTCTCAGAAGTGGTCAAAGAGAGGTAGCTAGCTGAGTGATTCTAAATCCAAGCATCACTGCTGTCACATGCCTGAATCCAGTATCTTTCCACATCCACAGGAGTAAATGTATGGGCAAAAGTACTTTACAAGAAAATAATCAGTAGAGCTTGTTAAGCCTATTGCTTCAACTAACAAGGAACAAAATGCAGCCTCTTGTCCTGATTTCTTCAGGGTACTAATTTTGTATTTAAGGTTGTAAACTAGCTCACTCAAGTGACTTACCAATTATACAAGAGCATCTCCTGAGGTTTCAGATAATCAAGCCAGATGCAGAAGGAAAACCTGTGTGCCTAAAGAGGTACCAAAGTCTCAGAATACATTCCCAACAAACTAACCACTTTGGCACTTAAGTGTCCTGCTACACATCCAAATTAAAGCTGGAAAGAAACCAGCTATAAAGTTGTTACACATTTTTAAGCACTAACTTTATAGCTGGATAGGCATTTTATGTGGTCATTACTTTGCACTTCTAAATGTATTGCATGATTAACCGGTTAATTGTGTGATAGTTACTTTGCACTTGTGGTCAGCTTTACTGGGCACATGTAGCCAGTCTACATTTATTGCACAATTAACCAATTAATTGTATAGTATATGTAATATGCAGCAGGAGCCTACAAGGCAGCTAGTGCCCAACAAAAGTTACTTAACTACTTAAAGTTCTGCTTTTTTACATTCCCAGAGCCATCCTGACTAAATGAGATAGTGCTCCTTATATACCACCCACACACAAGGCAGATTGCAATTCACAAGTCTGGAAAGGCAGGACTTTGCATTGTCATATCATAGCTAAGTGGACTCATATTGCAATACCCTTTTATTCCAATTGCATCTCTTTTGTTTAGAGTAACTTACCTATGACGGTAAAAAGTTTCCCTTTTTGTTGAGTCACTCCACTAGCATACAAAAACTTATTGTATTTATCCAAATCCAAGATGACTCTGAAGTCAAGACAGCCGCCCAATAACTAGATTCTGTGCATGGAAAAATTATAAATTTGTTATAGATTTCCACATGTAGATTTTAACTGTGGGAGGGTCATCTTAAATTCATCCCCCCACATACACTGCAGGGGGGGAGGAAGGCAGAGGCGGGGAGGGAGGTGTAGGGAGCAGGCAGTGACAAGCACCCCAACCATTGTCTGTTGCCTCCCGACACCTTATCCCCTGCCACCTGTCACCCACCCACTTGCCCCCCCCCACTGCCTGCCCCAGCACCTGCCCCCTTTCATAGTGCCTGCCCCCACTCTACTATCCACCTGCTACTTGTCCCTCCCAGGCCTACGTCCCCTGACACTTCCTCTCCCCAGTGCCTGCCTGCATCCAGGCTACCCCAGCATCCTGCCCCCTGTTGGCACTGCTTACTCCCTGGTCCCAGCTCCAGCAGAGCACTGGCCCCACTCCAGCCTAGGGCACAGAGCATCTGGTTGTTCTAGACTGGTCATGCAGCAGCTGTTTCAGTGGCAGCCACTCTGGCCAGGCCCCAGAGCCAGAGGTCAGGCTGGAGCTCCTGCCATCATTACTGAGTCAAGCTGGGGCTGAAGCAACTACATCATGGAATCATAAAAGTAAGGTCAGAAAGATCTTTGTAGATCTTCAAGTCTGACCCCCTGCCTGGGCAGGAGAAAAAATGGGCTCAAATAATCCCAGCTAGGTAGGCATCAAGCCTCCTCTTAAAGACCCTCAGGGTAGGAGCCAGCACCACTTCCCTTGGAAGTTGGTTCCAGATCCTAGCCGCCCTAACTGTGA
>NW_017728886.1:168387999-168458385 GCF_001723895.1 Crocodylus porosus | reverse complement strand
GGAAAGTGGCGGGGGAAGGGGGAGACAGGCAGAGAAGCAAAGGTGGCAGAGGGGTGGACAGGAGCTGCAGCATACACCTGAAGTCCAGCTGCCTTGTACTCTAATCCAATATAAGGGGCTTTATCTTCCTGTTAAATGGGAGGGAAAACCCCACAAGCTTCATCTTAGATCCAGGTAACTGTTGTATTCTCTCCAAACTGTGACTACATACAACTCCAAGCTGGCCAGACACACTCCATTATGTCAAATAATTATATTCCAATGTAAATTTGTATTTGCATGAATAAAGATCTCCTACAACAGGCCTTTGAGATATAAATGCTGACAAAGCTTAACTTATTTATTTCTTTAAAATAATTAAAGCAAAAGGAGACAGATCAAGTTACATATTCTTTGCACTATTTACAGCTATGCATTTCTTCAAGCTCTTGCTGCCACATTAAACAGAACTTCATACCCTACTGAGGCTAGAATGAAAGAAGTATTCTACATCCTTCCTATAAAGTAAGAGGAGTATTCTCTCCTATAAAGAAGGTTGGTAGGAGTATTCTCTCCTATTTACATCCTATAAAGTGAGGAGTTTTCTACATCCTTCAGAAAGAACCACAACAGATGGGAACATTTTTAAAACCTTCAGATGCCATCAGCACACAAGAAAATGCAAAATTACACATAAATTACACATAAATGTATACCATGGATTCAAGTGCAGTATCCAATTGTTGTTATAAATTACTCTTACGTGCATAAGGCAGCACATTTGAAGAAAATGATCTCTTTCTAATGCCTGATTAATACCATCTGCATTCTTCAGAGTTCAGCATACTGTATTCAATGAGTCCCTAAAGCTTTAAAATCAAATGCATCATCTGATGGAAAGTGGTCTGGTCACTGAATGGCTGTAATTATTGCAATTTCCTTTCTCTTATTCTAAGCAAGAGCTACAGAGCTTACAGTCATTCCATGACAAGAGCATTCTCTCCCTAAAACAATAAAGCAGATTCTAAGGGCAATTCTTTATTAGAAGTTTGTTGTATTCATGTGAATCATCCTTTTTTTTTTGGAAGCAAGAACCAAATACATATTTCCCCACTTTGCTATAGGAATATTTCATCCTGCAGCATTGCTTAATCCAGCTAGTCAAATTAGTCACTACAAATATTCATTTTCCAGGCTTGCGTCTCCTATTAACCAACTTACTATCAGGTGGTTGGGTTTTGCTTGGAAATGGTGACTGTCACAAACGTGAATCATTTAACCCCACTCATCACATAATAGAGCGAGTCTTGGCCATGAAGAACTTGGATCTGTGGCAGATTAGTTTTGTATGACAACTTAAATGGAAACATCTAATAAAAGTAGCAGCACCTTCCCCGTTCACAATTTGTTCAATAATCGAGCCTGACTTTAAAATTGTTCCCTGAAAACACTTGCCTTGATAATTTTCAGTGTATGAGTTTCTCCTTTCCACTGTATGCCACTCATAGCACGTTACTGCACACAAGTCATCATATCCCTTCTGAATAATCACAACTTGAAACTAAAGAATTGTGAATAATAAACAATCTATGTATAGCAAGAGCATAAGCCACAAACTAACTCGTATTAAAACCTTTATAAGCTTCTGGCATACATAAACATGCCCATATAGATTTAATGAATTCTCATAAGCAACGTCACTTGCTAAATGTACAGAACAGCCTGTTTTACTAGCTTATTCTTCAATGACCTTCAACACTCAATTGGCATGTGGTTATTACTTGAGCAGATGTTGGCTTCATACATTTTTTTAATTGAGAATTACGCAAGTGCAGTCAAACCCAGAACTCCTTGAATATCCCTCATAGATTTAAAAGCTTCATTACACTTAAAAAAAAAAAAACAAAAAAACTGTTGCCTCAGAATACATAAAAATATTTGTGTTGCACTTTTATTCATGCTAGCAGCCTTCTGACTGTCAGTAGATAGCAGGAATTCCACTTCAGCAGTTGTGTACCAGTCATACAAGATAGTGTACCAGTCATCATCCCCAAAGTTAGACAATGAAAGATGAATTCTCAAGAGTATCAATCTTTTTACAGTAGTTTTCCACTTGGATATAACTGGGTTTGAAAATGGCCAATAGCAAGAAACACCCTTGCTGGCCACTTTTATAAAGGTCCATAAATCTCTTATAAAAACAATGATGATACCACCAAAGTTTTGTGACTTGGTAGTTGCTGGTATTGGCATAACACATGCAGACTACAAAATATTAAAGGAGTTTAAGATAGTGTTTGGGTGATATTATAGTCATGATAGTTCCCCTATTCAAAATTCCACTGCAGGAATGAGAGAGGCAAAGATTTCTGTAAGTCATATCTTTTACTGGACCAACGGCATGTTAGACAAGCTTTCAGATACAAGACATTCTTCTTGAGAGCTTAAAAGTAATATTCAAGGGTAAATTTCTGCACAGTGTAAGCATAGCCCAGACTCGTAAACTGGCTCAGTCTTTACCCTATTCTAACAAAAAACACACTTTTGGTCAACATTAAATTCACCCATTTGGGAGGGTCCCTTATTGGGTGGGAGTTCCCTCCTTCTTGCCCTGAGGTGGAGACCTCTTAGTTTTTCAGGAAAGAGAGTGATTTTGGGGGGTTTGGGCTAAGCCCTTTTTGGAGGCAGACAAACAACCCTTTAATGTCCTCTAATGTCAGTCCCTTAGAGAGTCACAAGCTTCTACCCAATCTTCATATGGAGCATAATAAAAATAAATTTAAAAAATAAAATCGGTAGGTATCCAAGAAGCATCCCAATTTCAGACTCACTTTCTGTGTTACTGGAGGGGGAGCACAGCACCTAGAACCCCATCTTCCTGTTGGAAGAAGATGAATCTGAGGAAGTTGAGGAAGAATTATCCTGAGAATTCTCAAGTCACCCATAGCTCTGGAGCAGAGGCCAAGTCCTTTCACATTGTTGTAATACATAGCTGAAACCCCACACAGACAACAATTCAAGCTTCACCATCTGCTTTTCCTAAGCTCTAGGGACACCTACACACATGGCAAGTCTGCTCCGACATGCTGGAAATCCAGTGAGTCAGAGCAGACTCAACTAATCAAGTCTGCTGGAGCACGTAGCTCACGCACCCAGTGCAGGTGTGTAAGTGGTGCAGCACACATCAGCACTGAGAAAATGGCAGGCAGTATGCTTTGAACTAAAATACATTTGATGGGGTTTAGTTCAAAGCACTCCATTGCCATTTTCTCAGCACTGACACATACTGTGCCAGTTATATACCTGCACCCAATGCAGAAGCAGACATTTTTCATTAGCCTGGAATCACTAATTTAACAAGTGCCCAGCGCTGCATCAGAAGCACATGTAAAAATGCCCTATAGCTTGGGGTTAACAAGCATCAATGAGCGACCAGGGATCAATTATAATTTGTAGAGCCTTATTTCACATTAATTTTAGGTAGCTCCTGGAGTTCTTAACTCCTGGACTGTCTACACGTTAACACCTAAAACTAGTTTTAAGCATGCTTCAGGCACTTTAAAGTTAAATCACTCCAGGACAGGTCTATCTTTGATCCATGTTACCCAGCTTGTGTTCACTAATGGCCACTCCCCACAGAGAGCCACCAAAATTGTAGTCCTCCTGCATCCCAGAATACAGTTCCCCCCTCCCTCCCCACCACCCACCCTTGTTGTGCGGACAGACTTTCCACTCCGTGCACTCTGCTATCCAGGGACCACTTCTGGCACCAATCCAACTTCCACTTCCAACCCTGTGCAAACAGCCTGTGGAGCCTATGCCAGCTAGCCAGGTTAAAGAGCACAGACAGGTCTGGGAGTGGAGTCTTGGGGTGGGGGGGAAGGGGGCAGGGGTTGGAGGTGAGGGAATTAGTTATTTGGCTCAGCCAGCAGCACTTACAGCGTTCTGCAACTAGGAAGCTAGCAGAGCAGCCGCAACATTTTAGTCCACTGCTACTGCAGCTGCCTGTTTTCCCTGGAAAAATACCATACTTACCAGTATTTTCAAGGAAAAATCTTTTTGATTCATTCAAAAACAAAGTGCATCTTATTTAAAGGCATGAGAAGATACAATACTGGATTCCAGGAGGAGTACAAGACATACCAAAATTGCAAGAGTTGGCAGCATAGTCAATGGCATGATAGAAGTGACTAATCTTTCCACAGTTTTAATTAAAACAGCAAAGGATCAGTGTCTGTGTGGTTTCACCTCCCTCTGAGAACTTTGCCCTTTGATGGATTTGTTGTTGGGGGGGGTTTGGTGAAACGGAATACCCTTGATGGATCTATAAAATTTCTTGTCTTGCGTAGGTAAGTCAAGTACTCTAATGCAGTGGAAGATGAAGTGAAGAAGGAAATTATTATAGGTTAATATGATGTCATTTAAAACTTGAATACATAGCAAATTTCAAAGGGTGGATAGTAGAAGAGATTTAAAAACTATACATATAGCTTCAATTCTGTTCCTGATCAAGGACCTACTCTTATTTGAGTTCTCTTTATCTTAGCTACTAAAAAAACCCATAAGAGGGTGAATTAATTGTGTATATTACAGTCAAAGCCCAGGCCACATCCCAATTTTGCACTGATGCTGCAAGTAATGTAGTCTGCATGGTTCAGCTATACAGGAATGTGAAACTACATAGTGGAAAGCTCCATATGGCAGTCCAGGACCAATATAGGAGCCAGGCTGGGTGGGAAAATAAATAAATAAATAAATAAATCAGTATATAGACAAAGAGCCCATGAGGAAGACTAGGATTACCTGGATGAGAAAACTGGGACTAGTTTAGGGAGAACAGGGCTCTATCAAAAAAAAAATTTCATGTGCACAAAGGAAAGTAAATTAAAATTATGCAGATGACTAATTCTGGCATTTCCTAACTACTGATTGCTTGGTGTGGTAGTCTGTGTTATTTCAGATATGGCTTTTTGTGCATAATTATAGATTTAACACTATAATAACCGAAGAAAGTAATAGAACATGTGCTGAAGTAGTCATGTAAATTACCAATGAATGGGAAAAGCAGGCCCTGAGAAAGAATGTAAGTATGCATGCAACTCTATTTGGACAGTTCAAAAAATAAGGCTGGGGAGACAAAGGAGTGGTAGGAAACCACAGGGGTTTCTTCTGGCTGTCTAGGGAGAAATAGAACTGGTTTGTTTCCAGAACCAACGCTAACACCACTCAACTTCCTTTCAAGGTCTGCATCTCAGGTTTGATGTTCAGAAAACGCATTTTTACTTGAAAGACAGAGACAGAGAGACAAAATTATCATTTTCACAGTAACTTGATCATCATCCATTAAGTGGAAATGAATTTTAGTTACCACTTAAAAGACCTTGTAATAGGTTCAACCACATAATACCATGGGAAGTGATACAGTACAGGAAGAAAGTGACATTGCAGCTGTGCCCACTGTATAGGGAACACGCCGTGTTTCCCATGTAAGGAACAAGCTTCAGTAATAGACTGAACCATCACATAAGGGCAATGCTGGAGGAAGCAAACAAGCATGAAAAGATAAATAAATAAATAAATAAAAATAAAAATCAAACAATATAAAAAGGCTGAAATTTTCCAAAGTAAATAATATTCTTCACTTTACTTTTATTATTATCTTGATATTGTATGAATCCTTTACATAATTATTTTTATACTTGTGTTGTGTGTCAGCAATGGAAGCTTTTCTATGACATGGCTTCTTTCTCCCCCCCCCCCAAGGTATTTAAGGATTTTTTTTTCAAGTCAACCTCACAACCAGGCACCCTAGTTTAATGTAAGGATCACCATCCAACATGTAATCAATCAATGTAAGGATCACCATCTTCATTCGTGTGCAGAAAAAAATGTTTATCTTAGAGAGACAAGCTTCTAATTAATGACAGTTTGTAAAGTCTAAGTGATAAAATATTATATTTGAGTAATGTTCACCTTTTAAAGTTTATAGTGTGATAGTTCAAGCTACCAACCACCCTTACTTTCAACCTGAAGTTTTTGTTTTCTGCTGGTTCCTTGCTCTCCACACAAAACAGGTGTTTTCATCAGCCACAGAAAAACTATCCTCAGCACTCTTTGCTTCTCTGATGACCTTTCCATCTATTGCATTCTTTTTAGCTTCATACTAACTTCATACTCATTTATGACCAGCTCAACATTTCCCCACTGCTGGCTCACTTTTGTATCCATATCAGTCTAGCTTCCAGTGAAAGTACTTTTCCCTACCTTTCCAATGATATTTGCCTGACCAAATCTCAGGGTTCTCCCCACAACTTCTAACTTCACCATCTTCTCTTTGGGTTTTCTGCAGTCTTCAGCAACACAGATCACACTCTCCTCGCTGATATTTTTCCTAGGATTCTGTGCATTTTTATAGTACTTTCCAGATCAGGAGCTCTGATCCCTCTTTTCAATCTTATTTTGTCCCTCTCCCATCCCCTTTACTGTAGGTGTCTTACTGCAGTCTCTCCCTCCTCTCTTTGTTTTCATTTTGCTGTTTTGTCAAAACCAAACACAGCTAAGAGGCACTCATTTTTCCTCTACTACCCTATTTATCATTACAAATCAATATTTTCCTTCTTATCCAGCCCTAGAGGTCATCTTTAATGCTTCCCTGCTTTTTCTTCCTTTCCTTTATTTAAAAAGATTTAAATCTGTTGCTTCTTTCAGCATAAGAGGTCTCCAAATTTCCTCTCTGTTCAGGTGGCTAAGATATTTCCCCCTATCTTAATTATTCTCTGCACTCACTACTGTCCACCCAGTATTCTGGCCATCCATTGTGTATTCTGACATCCTCTGGTCTGTCCATATTAGATTATTTTGGAAGTGGTGTTTTTCTTCCCCGATACCATGACCCATTTTCATTTCTATCCTTCAATCTTGTCCCTACAGTGAATTGGATGCAAAATTTTGGTCCTTGTTTTCAAATGCCTCTGTTATTCAGCTCTTCCTAAATATCTGACACTCTCAGTACTCATGTATCCCAACACACACTCTCTGCCTCAAACCCCCACCAGTGGCACAAGCATTAACACTCCTTTCATCCACTTCCCTTATGTTTCTGCACTGCTTTTGCTGTTGCTCACCACACCTAGGATACTCACATGAAAGGCACTAGCAAAGCTGTCATCCTGGCAGCATCCAAGTCTCTCCTAAAAACTCTGCCTCAAAGCCAGAAGTAAGTAAATTTAAAATTAAACTAACACCAGAAATATTTACATTGCTCTCCAAGAACTGGTAGGATCTTACTTGTATTATTGCTATTCTTGCCTTTCTTCTCTACCTGACAAGTCTCTCTCTCTCATGCTGTCATATCTGAACTCTGGATTGCAGTTCTAAAGCAGGAGCCTTCTCTATATTTTGTTGGAGACATCACTTTTTTGTGCATAAAACAAATTCCTGCCTCAAGAAGATTGATACCAACAGTATTTACAAGCTATCGGCCTCCTCCAGACTCAGACCCCCTTCAGAAGGTTCTGCTGCCAGTGTGACTTTTTTAAAACTAAAAGCTTCCAATGTGAATAAAACTGCCTGGTCATAGAAGAAGCATATAGTCATTACATATATTTCATATAATTTTAATAGATAGTTGTGTGATGGGAAAAAATTGGGACTGAGGTTTGGTAGTGGAATTCCTGCCTTCCATCATTAAAGTTGCTCAACTACAGCTCAAGTCCCATAGTGACCAAAAGTTGTAAGTGAAGCAAACTAGTGGCTTTATGCTATTTTGCCTAACTCACTGCATGCATCATAACTAGCGTCATTAAATGGAGAAGTGGTATGGGGACTGAGATATCATATTTACTGGAATTCTACACAAAAGTTTTTTCCCCCCCCATTCAACCTGAGGAAAGAGAAACCTTATCTTGAATTCAAATATGTTCAGGCTGTGGCTCCAACCCTAGCTGCAGGGGAAACTATGTGGTAAGGGGGCAGGGGTGGAAGCCATGCAGTTGCAGGGGAGGCACTGCAGGCTCAGGCCCAGGGCTGGAGCCACAATGTGCTCTATGCCACAGGCCAGAACTACAGCTGTTGCATGGGGTAAGGGAGGGGGAAAAGTGTGGGGAGAGGGGGAAATGGCACCCAGCAGGGGGGAAGGGAAGGAGCATGGCTTGAGGGATACAGGTCTAGGGGTTGAGACAAGTGGCAGGGGGTAAGCTACTTGCCCCCTGCCATTGCTTTCCTTGTTGCTTCTTGCCCCCCTACTGCTGCATTCCCTGCCACAAGCAAGAGGGAGAAGAGGAAGAATTTAAGATGACCCTCCAGTAATTAGATTGTATACATGGAAAATAACACTTTAATCATTTTCCATGTATAGAATAGAATTATTAGGTGTTACCAGATTTGCCTGTCACTTTGGGGAGCAGTCATTTATTAGAGTTATGTTTCTGGGGTCTCTGTAATTCTATCACTGTACTGCCTGTGTCACTTGTGTTTCTATAAGGAGCGCTCTCTCTCTCTCCCTTCTGCAAGCCTCACCCCCAATGTTGCTACCCTGCGGGGCTTAATTTCAACAGGGCTGCGTTCTTCCAATCAGTCAAACACACACACAGTAACAGAGCACATCTGAGCAGGCAGGGTCAATCAGCACTTCCAAGCAGACACCCTCATGTGCCATGGACTCAGCACCCCACCACCCACAATCACTTGCCACAGTTGTCCTGGTAGTAACCCCCTTGATGAGCAGATCCCACAGGATTTTGGGGCATTACAGGGACTTTGCCTTAGGTAAGAGGAGCGGTGCTGCAGAGTAAATGGGAAGTCAAGAAAATGAAAGAGTAAAAGAGATTCGGACAGAGAGTATGGCAAGCAGCTTAACCATAAAAGTTATTTTATTGCCAGGTATATAAAACTTATAAAGTTACTAGTAGTAACACCCATACAAGGAGAGACAAACGAAACAAAACAGTTACTATATTACACAGTTTCATTTGGGGAAATCTAGGATCTAGCTCAAGTTTGATCAACAAGAGTTGAGAGAGAGAGAGAAAGAGAAATGGAGTCTCACCACTCAGCGAAGCTTATTCCCAGCTGTTTGTTGGAGCTTATAGACAAGCTGCTCAGCTTAGATTCATAGATTGTAGAGTCAGAAGGGACCACAAAGGATCATCATGTTCAACCCCCTACTCCTGGCAGGAAAGAGGACTGAGGTCAGATGACCCCAGCCAGGTGTCTATCAAGCCTCCTCTTGAAGACCTCCAAGTTAGGTGATAGTACCACCTCTCTTGGAAGCCCATTGCAGATTCTGGCCACCCTTACTGTAAAAAATTTCTTCCTAATGTCTAACCTGAATCAACTCTCTACTAATTTGCACCCATTATTCCTAGTTACTCCTAGGAGTTCTCTGGTAAATAGCGCATCTCCAATTCCTTGTTGTCCTCCCTTGATAAACTTATAGATGGCTACAAGGTCTCCCCTCAGACATCCCTTATGAAGGCTGAAGAGATCCAGATCCCTCAACCTCCACTTGTAGAGTCTTTCATGGAGGCCACTAATCATGCGGGTGGCCCTCCTCCAAGCCCTCTCCAGATTCTCCTTGTCCCTCTTGAAGTGAGGCACAAAAAACTGGACACAGTACTCCAACAGCGGCCTGACCAATGCCACATAGAGGGATAGCATCACCTCCCTAGATCTGTTGGTTATGCATCTGATAAATGCAAGACAAGGTGCGATTGGCTTTGTTGATGGCATCGTTACATTGCCAGCTTATGTTCAGCTTGAAGTCAACTATGACTCCAAGATCCCTCTCAGCCACTGAGCTGCTGAGGATCTCATCCCCCAACCTATAGGTGTGCTGGGGATTCCTCCTTCCTAGGTGGAGTATTGCATTTATTTTTGTTGAACTGCATCCTATTTCGTTCTGCCCATTGATCAAACCTGTTCGGTCCAAGGACTGAACCCTGTGGGACCCCATTGCCCACCTCCTTCCAGGACAAGAATGACCTGTCCACCACCACTCTCTGGGTGCAGTCCCTAAGCCATTTGGACCACTCTTAGGGTCCAGAGTGCTTGAGACAGGCAGAGCCCCCAGCACGATCAGTGAAGACATTCCAGGCAGAAAAAGGAGACAGTGAAAGCCTCGTGGAAATGGTGCAGCTTTTGGATCCAAGCAACAGGACAGAAACTTGAGCTTGGGTAGGAGTTCTTGTTAGGAAACAACAGTTGTTCAAGGGAGAACACTGGATTTGTTTATGGGTAAATGATGGCTCAAGGGAGTATACCAGAGCTGTTTAATTTATGCTGGACAAAAAGAACTGATCTTTTCTGGCTATAGGCGCTGTTACTCTGAGGGAGCTTACAATTCAATCAGGCAAATTCAGTATTTTAGGTACCAATAAAGAATTCATCACTAGAATTGGTCTGATAAATGCTGGGCTGGGTGTATGCAGGCATGTGTTGATTAACATCTGGAGCAGTGATCCCCCATCATGCAGTGCTCCCCTGATTCTCTGGTCCCAGAGTTCAGTGTGGTCCATGCCTTGGATTCATTGTTCTCCACTCTGAATGGTAATGGAGGTGCCTCCCTGTCCCATCTTTGATTAGGGGAGTTGCCTTAATCCTGTCACCCTTGTCCAGAGGGGTTTAGTTGTGTCCCTTCACTGCATCTTCACTGCTTTTTGTAAGTACTTCTTCTGATCAGTTCTGGTTTAGGTAGAGATGGAGGCCTTCATGAGTCAGACAGGCTGCGTACCAGGGTTCCCCAGGAACACAGAACTGACAGGTAACATGGGGTCATCTTAAATTTTAAGTTGTATTGAATTTAAGTATTTTTTTCATATCTAGCAGTAGCACCCCTTGGTTAGAGTTGTCAGTAAAGCCAGCTTCCATTATGGTTGTAGAAATGCTTTCGAAGATACAAATTTCTGCCTAAGAACATTAGAATAATTTAAACTGTAAACCATAACTGCATCGCCTATATTTAATAAGCATAAACCCAAAATATAAGAGACTATACTGGAAAAGTTTTACTATATTTCAGTGAAAAATAGAAAATTCTTAGCAGTTGAAATTAATTCCTCTACCTTATACATTAGCATTCATTTGATAAAGTCATTAGCATATGGTTCATACTGATGAATTAGTGAATTGTAAATGGAGTACCTGTACCAGGTTTCTTCCCTGCTTTAAATTTCAGAGATATTATTCACGAGCTATAATGAAAGTTCATATTTACACACCTGTATGATTCATCTTTCTGTCATATCCAGAGTATAATAAAGAGAACCTTAGCCTCTATGTTAAAGTAAGCACTTGCAGTACATTTGATTTATTAATTCAACCTCTTCATACTGCCCAAAATTAACTCAATCCAGATTGCAAGCGACATATTTTGTCTATGGTATTTACTTCTATCATTTGTTTGTCTTTACAAATGGCTAGAATCCATTCTATAATATCATCGTTTCTTTAGCCTGCCTGCTGCTGCATAAATTGGGCTATTCTGCAATGACCTCTGCAATTTATATTATGCCTAAAAGATTTTTCCTTCTCTGTATTTCTTTAACCCACTGGATTAATAGGAAGCTACAGCTATATTCACTAATGACATTAGGAATTGCCCCACAATGTCATGAAATATTCAGTGCCGTACTTAAGGGGAAGAGATCAAACCAGATTTATTGGAAGCTTTATGTGTGGTCAGACCATTTGTCTGACACTGATGAAGCGAAGAAAGAAATGAAGCAAGACACAGGAAAAGGTTCTGGCATTTCCTAGCAGCAAGCCTGCCAAATGTTGAGCAGATGAAAAAATGAAGAACCTCTGATCTCCTCCCTCAACTCCACTGGTGTTGGGAGGGAGAATGTCAGAGGGTGCCTCCCAAGAGAAGGAGGGTGGCAAGAAGTGGGGAGAGAGAGAAGAAAGGAAAGAACAGCAACAGAAACATGACAAAAACTGAAACATCTCCAACTCTTTCCCTCACCTGTCCATTACATACTTGGTGTCCCTCTCTACTGTTGTACTTCCTGCCTATTCTGTACCTACTTCTCTTCTACCATTTTCCTATCTTCTGCCTCAACTCTCCCATTGGCAATTTTCACTTTTTTGTTTGGTGTTTTACATTTCTCTTATGAGCATCAGGCCCTTCAGGACTAATTCCTAGCATAGAAGATGAGCCTCCGTAAGAAGATGAAACAAATCACACCATGACTATTCCAAAACTCCACTAGTTGCATGTATGACAGCTCAAGGATAAAATTCACTACCATACTGGGAGATCTGCTGGCAGTTACAAGTTCAGTCGTTCATTGCAATGCAGGTCAGGAAGAACTTGAACAAACTCTTAGGGTATGTCTATATTGTTCTGTTCTTGAGATTGTTTTTAGCAGCAATGCCTCGCCCACCCACAACTGCTTTGCATGCTCTAAGCTTGGAATAGTGAGGATGCACCAACAGCACTGTCACCACTGCTCTGGAGCTCTTGAACATAGGCCCCCATATGCCTTATCCCCATGAACAGGGGCATGTGGTTGCCATGGAGAAAAAAGTAGAGGCACAAATTCATGCCACTGCTTTTTGCCTCAGTGCATGCCCCTGAAAGTGAGGTTAACATAGGGGAAAAAGCTCTGGGTAGGGTAGGGAAGGCTGGCCCCAGCAGCCTTACCTGGGATCCTCTCAGGGCTCCAGCAACAGCCATCCAGGCACACAGAGCATGGCTGGAAGCCAGAGCATGGCTCTGGCTGGCCAGGCTCCAGTTTCAGGCAGCGCATGTTGCTGCCACATGCACCAGGCCACTTTTTTTGTCCACGTGTTGTTTTTTTTATACTGGGATGTCCTGGTATCTAAATTTGGCCCCACGCTACAAATATGCAGGGCAGAGAACCAAATCACATGTGTGGGGTGTGTTTTGTGGCATTTCAAGAACCTCTGAGGCACTGCAAAACACACATGTGGATGCAGCCATAGTGTCCTCACCATTAGGTTTATCAATTTGTAGCATGGCTTGAGTGGATAGGGCTTAGTTTTTGCCAGCAGTCTCAGGAACAGAACAGAGCCAGTTTTGCTATACTCTAAGGATCTTTATTTGAATGAAGTGATTCATTGTGGACAATTGATCCTAACCACAATTCTAAGCATTACTCCACCTCCAACCTTGAATAAATGTGGTTGTTAACATAGCCGGGTCCAAATCCTAACAGTCCAGACTGAAAGCCTGATATATAAAATTGAAAGCCTTGCCCTTATCAAAGTCCGTGCAAGTTTTGCTAATGGCCAAACTGAAACTGAAATTTCATGCCAGATGTCAAATTTACATTCTGTTTTTTTATTAAAGAATATCATTTGGATGATCTATTTTCAACCCCAAAGGGTTGGAAAAAAGAGAGTATTGTCAAGAGAAGGGGGAAAACACCTAAGTTTAATATTCACCATCAGCAACAGACTGCTACTCAAAGTGTTTGGAATTCCTGAAAAATGAGGTAATTTTCTAAACTCCCATGCCCTGTATTCAGGATAAATTAGGAGTTACATTTTCCTCGCTTTGTAGAGAAAAATTGTAATTTAGTTAGACTTAATCAGTCTTCCCTTTCTTTTGCTATTCTTTCATGTCTGCACTCTCTGACTAATTAAGATACCCAAGAAGAGGTAAGCCAGGTTTAAAATATATATAAAATGTCAACAATTGATCCTTTTATAACTATCTTAGGATTTTGCATAGACTCATAGCTGCAATTTCTAAGTTCTAAAAGGCAAACACTAAAAGAAAAAGAAACCAGTAAAATACCAACTATACCAATTCCCACGTTAGAGGGTATTTCTTCCTTAGAACAGAGTAAAGGCAGCATTTCAAACCTTTAAGTTGGAGTTTCCTGGCAATAAAAAGTCTAACCAAAAGATTTCCAGACAAGCTAAATACCACAGTTCTAGATGATGTCAATAGGGGCCATGCTGCTTGGTACCTCTGATAAATCAGGACCAGGAAAGATTGACTTCCATTTCTGTTACATTTGGAGAACATATTGAAAAGGCCCAAGTGCAGAATACAAGGAGTAAAGAGAATACTAAAATGAGAAAATACTATACAGAAGTATTCAGTGGAATGCTAATTACAGGTTAGGAACACAGGACAGGAAATTATTTCCTAGGCCCTAGAGGCCAGTCCCCTACATTCACAGGCAACCATTTGTCCAAAATGGTGCACATAAACATATTCAAGGAAGGGGTGGAATACTTTCTGGGTCCAATACATGACTAGCAAAGTCTTGAAGCCCATCTCTTGTTGAAGTTCCATATCCTGCGAGATATGTTGGATGCCTGAAGTACCCATTAGACCTGTGTTACAGAACACTTGGTGTCCACAAAACACTAACCTGGTTCATAAAGCACTGGTTCAGAAAAGTATGTGATTTTCTAGGCCTGCATTTGAACTATTGCAAGCCATTTAAAAACAGTTTAATAAGTTTCTCTCTGTTTTAATTTAAACTTCATTTAAGCCAAGATAGGTGTTACATGTGACCACGATTTAAGATATGTTCTCTATGTGTCCCCTATTCATCCTAGCTGCCTCTGTAACCTGTTCCAGGCCTTTTTTTTCTTTTTTTAAGTAAAACATGCAGTATTCTGAGTAGAATTTTACCAGTGTTTTGTAAACAGATGCCTCCCTATCCCGACTAGGAATATCCTGACTAATTCCCCTAAGAATTGCATTAGTCTTTTTCACTAATGCATCATGCTGGTGTTTCACTATTGACACTGCCTCTCAATTTCATGTCATCTCTACATTTACATTATTCTTTCATTCGGTATCATAGAACCATAGAACCGGAAGGAACCTGTAAGATCATCAAGTCTGGGTCCTCTGCCATAAGCAGGAAGTTATTGGGCTCAGACAAGCTCGATAAGGTGCCTGTCCAGCCTCATCTTGAACACCTCCAAGGAGGGTGACTACACCACATCAGCTGGGAGTGTGTTCCAGATTCTAGTGACCCTTATAAGAAAAAAGTTTTTTCTCTGTGTCTGAATTTACCTTCTATTAGGTTTATGCCTGTTGGTCCTCGTACTCCCTTGATGTGCCTTTCTGAAGAATTGCTCCCCTAGCTCTTGATGCTCATTCCTGATGTACTTGTAGGCGGCTATTAAGTCACTTCTCAGCCATATCTTACTCAGACTGAACAGGCCCAGTTCCCAGAGTCTCTCCTCATAGGGACTGCCCTCAACCATACAGGTGGCCCTTCTTTGCACCTTCTCGAGCTCATCCACATCCTTCTTGAAGTGAGGTGCCCAGATCTGGATGCAGTACTCCAGCTGAGGCCTCATCAATGCTAAATAGAGAGGGAAGAGATCCTCCCTAGATCTATTGGCCACACATCAGCTGATGCACACCAAAATTTTATTTGCCCTTTTGGCAACCTCATCGCACTGTTGGCTCATATTCATCTTCCAGTCAATCATGACCCCCAGGTCTTGTTCAGATGCTGCATCAGCCAGTAGATCACTACCCATCATGTAGTTATGGTGAGGGTTCTGCCTACCAGATGAAGGACCTTGCACTTCTCCTTGTTAAACCTGATCTGATTTTGTTCCGCCCAGGAATCCAGCCTGTCAAGGTCATCCTGAATCTTTTCCCTATCCTCTGGTGTGTCCACATTTCCCCGCAGTTTGGTATCATCCATGAACTTAATCACTGAGCTTTCCACCCCCTCATCCAAGTCATTAATACATATAGTAAAGAGTACAGGTCCAAGCACCAATCCTTGGGGGACACCACTGGACACAGGCCTCCAGGATGAGGCCATCCCATCAATTACAACTCCGTGAGAGTGGCCTCTAAGCCAGTTGTCCACCCACCTCACTGTAGACTGGTTCAGCCCAGTACCCTCCAGTTTGATTGCAAGAATCTAATGGAAAACAGAATCAAAGGCTTTACTGAAGTCTAAATAAATGACATCAACCTTATGTCCCTCATCCAGATGGCTAGTTGGCTGGTTGTAGAAGGACACAAGGTTAGTCAGGCATGACTTACCCTCAACAAAGCCATGCTGGTTGCTTCATAACACCCCTTCAGTTACCAGCTTGTGATTTATGGCCTCCTTAACACATTTTTCAAAGATTTTATTCAGGACTGAAGTCAGGCTGACTGACCCATAATTTGCTAGGTCATCCCTCTTCCCTTTCTTGAAGATGAGCACCACACGGGCCCTCCTTCACACCTTAGTTCCACGATTCTTCAAACAGCTTGGCCAGCAGTGCTGCTATAATCTTAGTCAGTTGTTTCAGGACTCTCAGGTGCAGGTTGTCTGGCCCAGCTGACCTGAAAGCATCCAGGTGTTGTAGGAGATCCTTCACCTGTTCAGCACTTATGTAATCCACTGTCTTCCCCACATTCCCTGGGCCTCTGGTTAGGTGAACAGCTCCTGTTTGATGTCAGGAATACCAATGTGAAGTATATATTTAGTTCTGCCTTTTCATGGGTGTCAACTGTAGACTGCCCCTGAGCATTCTGTAGGGGTCTCACAGTGGATCCTGATTTTTTCTTGCTCCCCATGTACCTATAGAAGGCGCTTTTTTTGTCCTTTATGCCAGTTGCTAGCTTTATTTCCATGCCTTCCTTAGCTTTCCATGTCTTGTATCGGCAGGCCCTGCAATACAGGTAATCTCTGGTAGCTGATCCATTTTATATGCTTCTTTCTTTTTCAATAGCTCCCTAATATCCCTGTTGAGCCAAGCAAGTCTCTTGGCTCCTTTCCTGCTTTTTGTCCATGTGGGATGGCCTGTTTTTGAGCTGTGAGAATTGCCACCTTAAGGGAGCACCGTTGTTCCTGGACTCCCAAATCTTCCAGTTACTGCTCACAGAGGGTCTCTCCAACTAGCCTCTTGAACCTGCCCAAATCTGCCTACCTGAAATCTAGGACTTCTGCTCTGCTGATTGATTTCCCAGTCTTACAGTGGATGGTAAACCTTATCAGGTTGTGATCGCCATCTCCCAAAGTACCACCAATTCTCAGGTCACCCATTGTGTCCTCCCCCTTGGTCAGTACCAAATCCAGAGTGGCCTTACCCCTAATGTCAGAAATAGATCATATATTGTTGCCAAGAAGATGGCTGACCTGCTGGAGGTGGCCGAGTTGTCCTCCTACCAGATGTCAGGATAGTTGAAGTCACCCATGACAATCATGTCTTTAGTGTGAGCTGCCTCAGAGGAATCAGCTCTCTAGACAATGCCTGATCACACTCCTCCTTTTGGGAGGGAGGCCTGTAGTAGACTCCCACCATCAGGTCTCCCCCTCCTGGTCCCCCTTGTATCCTGACCCAGAGGGTCTCAAGGGACTCTTCTCTGCTGTCAAACGTGACCTGCAAGAGAGGTACTGCTCTTTCACATAGAGGGCCACACCTCCTCCCTCCTTCCTGATCCAATCCTTCCTGTAAAGCCTATAGCCTTCAATATCCACTGCCCAATCGTGTGCGTCATTGTACCAGGTCTCCATCAATCCAATCAGATCAAATTCCTCATCAACCAGGAGTGCCTGTTCCTCCTGTTTGTTTCCCATTCCTCTGGCATTCCCATAAAGACACCTGAGTTCCGCCCTGGTTGCCTCAGATTTTTTGGCATGTCACCTGCATCTCAAGGTATTAGTACTTATCTGGACGTCTACTGCTTGAACACCCTCCCGAATGTCATTAGAGTTAGAGAATTCAAGCACAGCAGTGGAACCTTCTCCCCAGCCCCTGGACGTGCCAAGTTTAAAGCCCTCCTCAACAAATCAGTGACTCTCATAATAAAAAGATCTTCTTCCCTCTGCCTGCGAGATGAATACTGTCCATTGCATATAGACCGCTATAGTTAAACCACATATCAAGGTAGAGATATCTAAAGCCCACAGTGACACCATCTCCAAAGCCTTCAGTTCACCTTGTAATATATTGCAGTGACTATAATTGCTTTAATTGCTTATTTTGTTATTGATTATAATTGCTTTGACTGTTTATTTTCTCTTTTTATATGAAGAAAAGATTTAATCATTAAGATAAAAAGTAAATCATAACAAGATTAACTTTATAATTTAATCAGTCATTATTAGTGCTCGGAATTAACCGTTTTACAGCTTAGCATAAATGTATTTGACATATTGATCTCATGACTTTAGAACTTAAATAAGGAAAATGCTTGTATAAGAGGCTGTGGTATGTCTTGTGTGTGTGGATATGCCTGGTTTATGTGGAAAGTGTGTATGGATATGCCTGGTTTATGTGGAAAGAGGTAACAAAAGAATGAATGATGGACATATGTGCCAGTGACAGAGGAAGACGAGCCTCTTGCACCAAGTGGAAATAGCCTTCTGTGGTTTAACAGTTAAGGGCTGCAGCAGATATCCAGTCAGCAGTGAAGGATTACCAAACACTAAATCATGCTCCATCCTGATGGCTGAAGACTGCAAGCTACAGCCCCTGAAGATTGCAGACCACAAAGCCAGAAGGTCATGACCTACCAGTCCCAGCCTGCCAACAGGACAAAAAGGATGGCCTTTGTCTGACTCAGCAGAATCCATAGGCTGGTATGGACAGCTATTACTATAAAGAATGAACACAAAGGCAAGGCTTTGGGTCTTTTCCACCTGCAAGGAGTTTTCAGCGTGTCCAACAAGACCTGACTCCAACTCTCTTGGTCAACCTGGCCGGCCACTGGACTGACCTTGAGAAACTTTGAAACTTGATAACACAACCTTTACAGGACTGTCTAACTTCTGTCTATATGTACTTGTCTCTTTTGAATGAATGGATGAGCAAATGAATGAATGAGTATGCATGGGAATGAGTGAAGCAAATAAAAAGAATAAAGAACAGGAAGGTTATGTTGTATGTTTTATGTTCCAATAAATGTGGTGGTGTGCCTTATCCTGATAAGATCCCAGCTTGTTTTCGATTCACACTGTATGCCCTGTGCGCACAACAACCTCCTCAATGCACTCCTCCCCTCCAATGGCTAAGGCCTCCAACTGGGAGAAGGCCACTTGTGCTCCTAGGTCCTTGAGCTTCACCCCCATGGTTTTGTAGTCTCTCATGATCCTCCCAGGGATACTTCTGATCATGTCATTGGTGCCCATATGAACAAGCAGCATGAGGCAGTGGTCAGTAGGGCGGACCAGGTTAGCGATCCTTGCTGTTACATCTCTGATCCTGGCTCCTGGAAGGCAGCAGACCTCTCAAGCAAAGGGGCCTAGACAACAAATGGCTCCTTCTGTGTCCTGCAGCAGGGAGTCTCTTACATTGTTTCCTTGCTGGGGTCAGCTATATCTGTACAGGATCATTGACCGTCAATGGCGTGAGGCCTTCATAGCTATTGTGCAGGGTTATTCGTGGGACAACTGATGCAAGTCGTGGCTTTAGTCCTGATGTCACCAATATCCACCCGCTATTGGTTGGGGCATTTTGTTCAGCTCCACACTCCTGCTCAGTCTCTATGGCCTCCCTCTCCAGGTGCAGGGCCTGGCAGTAGGCATCAATCTCTGCCTCATGTTCCCTGATGGTCTGTAGCCTGTCCACCTTCTCCTGTAGCTCCCTTACCCAGCCCTTTAAATCCTCCAGTAGTGAGCACATTCCACAAGTGGAAGCATTCATGCCTTTGATCCCATCCTCCAGCAGACATGCCAGTCAGCCATCACAGCCTGAAGTCAAAGGCTTTATCTGCATGGAGGCTAGGACCATAGGTTCTGTCTGGGTGGAGGCCTCCAAGGTACCTGGGGGGTTAGGGCTAGTCTGTCATCCCCTTTACCTGATGTCCAGCACTGGAGAACTATCCTCGGTGTGGGGGACTTTGGCTGTCTGGGGGCACAGGAGACACTGAGTGTGCCATGGCATGCATGGAACAACCGGGGGGCAACTCAGGAGAGTGCCCACTGATAGCTTTTTTGCATGCCCTTCCATGCTAACTCCTCCCCAGAGCCTAGAGCATGCCTGTTTGCACACATTGTTTGTACAGCTCCCTGGGGGCTGGTCTAAATTAGGAGCCAAGGTGTGGGGGAAAGACCCTCCTTGGCTCTGCTAAGCTGACCCCTCTAGCTAGTGCCCATCCATTGTGGGACCCACTTACCTCCCGAATCTGTGCTGGGGGTCAAGTCTTCGCCAGAGGTCTTCACTCTTAAGGGTGCTACAGGCTTGCATCTGTGCATCTCTCACCAAAAGCTGGTCCCAACAAAAGAAAAAAAAAACTTTCATTGGCACCTTTAAAACTTTTTAATCTCACAGCTGATAGCAAGTATCACGGTGCACAAGATTACCATATGCCATTTGCAGGGAATGGCTACCAGCCACTGCCCTGTCCTGCTAGAGAAGGGGGCCAGTAAGTACCCCTCCCCTTCCCAGAACTCCTGCACTAACTCACACGCTGGGCACAGAGCACACCTGTTTGCATGCTCTGTTTGCGCAGCTCCCTGGGGGCTGAGCTAAGTAGGATCGGGGGAAGCGGGGGCTCGACTCAGCTCCACTCAGCGCCCTCTCTAGCTAGTGCCCACCAACTACAGGCTGCACTTACCTCCAGGCTCCACACTGGTGGTCAAGTTGGGGTCTGCCAGGGGTCTTTGCTCTTAGGGGCAAGATGGGCTTGCACCTGTGCATCTCCCACCAAGGGCTGGTCCCAACAGTACAGTACTAAAGTCAAACTAATGGGCCTGTTGTTACCTGGGTCGCTTTTTTCTTTTCTTTTTGAAGAGGCACTGTATTTACTATTCTCCAGTCATGGGATACAATCCCAAATTGACAGATTCGTTGAAGATCCATATGCAAGAGCTCATAGGTCAAGCACCAATTATTTCAAAATTCTAGATCATCTAGTCCCCAATTTTCTTACAGTAAGCCATCTAAATTTGCTTTCCCTCAAACAATGTAATTTCCTGTACCATATCATCATTCCTAGTAAGTACCTTGTTATCATCCTCAGTCTGTGTGTGCCCTTATTAAAGGTGGAGGCAAGGATACTCCATGCCTGGAGTATTCTTAAACCTCCAGCCCATCCATTGGCCACATGTCCTCCCCCACAAATATTTATGTGACTGAAGCATCTTTCACTGCATCCTTCTGATTTAGCCTGTAGAGTTCATCTCACTTTATTTCTGTACTGACTTCTAAGATGTAGGTCTCCTTACTTAGCAAACCATTTTTCCCCATTACATTGTGTGTTTATTCTTAATATCCTGTTTAAAGTATGTGTTCATCTAAATAAGTCTTCTTTACTTTTATTTCTTCTTGTCCAGGCTTCAGATAGTATTCATTACTTAAAACAAAATAATTCCATAAATCTACTGCCTTTAATTCTTTGAGATTCTGAGCCCCTAATTTTTCTTAGTTTCTCAGAGTTTACCTTTCTGAAGTCCAACAGCCTAAGCACAGACTTATGCCAGTCTGTACTGCAATTTAAACTGAATGGAATCAGCTCATGATCAGTTGGTTAAAGACCATTTTCCAGAACCAGCTCCCTCATGAGATCGTCAATCCTTACTAAAAAATCAAATCTAAAATAGCATTGCCTCTTGAAACTCACTTCAAGACTATTTGAAAATCTTTTTATTAGTTTTCTAGGAATGCTTATTCAAGTAAGTAAACTGGAACGTCAATGGAAAATACAAGCCCCATGAATAATAAATGCTTCCTGCAAAAAGTCTGCACCCAAAATATTCGTCAGCTATCTTGAACACACCTGCTTTTGTCCAACTATTTATAAGTTTTTCTCATTTAATAACAGCTCAAAAGCAATAGCATGCGTCTTGGCTAACCAGGCACACAATGCAAATAATGAGTTGCAAAAAATTAATCACATAGCTGAACTCATTTATTTTTACATAAGCCACAGGCAGAAATATTTTGGCTTAATGTATTTGGCAAAAAAATGATGAACAAAAAATTACAGAAGTAAAAAGTTAATTTGCAAATTCAGGACTGGGGAGGAATATATTCAACAGTTAAAACTGTTTCTCTGCGAGGCGCTGATCCCAATTTTTATCCATTCTTTGAGGCAAAGGGTATCCCAACGTCAGTAAAAGTTTTCAAAGACCACAGCATTTTGAATACTATCTGTTTAGGGATATAACCGTAGGAGTCTATTACAGACCTCCCAACCAAGAAGAACTGGATCTGGAATTCAATATCGAACTGGCTGAGGCTACATGCTCCCAATGCATGATTGTCAAGGGGGACAACTTCCCTGACATCCTCTGGGAAAAGCACATGGCCAAATCTGACCAGTCACGTAGCATTCACCTCTGTTGATTACCTCTACCTAACATACGAGGTCTACGGGCCAACTAGAGGAGAGGCACTGCTGGATCTGGTTCTGGCCAAAGGGGGTGATCTGGTGAGCAATTTGAGGATTGAGGGGAAGCTTGGTGACAGTGACCATGAACTGATCACTTTCTCTGTCCAATGCAGGGTGGGCAAATCCCTCAGTAAAAAGGAAATCCTCAACTTTGGGGAGGCAGACTTCCACAAACTCAGGAGACTGGTCAGTCAGGCAGTAGTAGACCATGGACCCTTGGGAAGGGGAGTCCACAAGGAATGGTTATTCCTTAAGAACTCAGTTCTAGAAGCGCAAGGGAAGTCCATCCCATCCCAGCAAGAAATGCAGTCAGTGGGCAGGAAAGCCCCCTTGGCTAAACAGGGAACTGCTGGACCTCCTGAAACTACACCAAGACTACTCAAAACCTGCCCAAACCTGTAGAAAGCAGTTCAGAAAAGCCAAGGCAGAAACTGAACTCAGATTAGCTGTCGGAATCAAGGACCAGAAAAAGTCCTTCTACAAAAAGTCCCGATATGTGGGTAGTCGGAAAAAGAACAAAGGCAACATTGGACCCCTGCAAGATAAAATGAGGCAGCTGATGTCTGACGCCCAAGAGAAGGCCAATCTCCTAAATGAACAGTTTGCATCAGTTTTCCACCTGCCCAAGGAGATCACACTGTCAGACAGAATGCAAAGCTTCCAGGGAGCAAGAGATGGGCCCCCAATTGATGCTGATCAGGTGAGGGAACACCTTGAAAAGCTAGACGTCCATAAGTCCACAGGCCCAGACAGAATGCACCCGAGAGTCTGCCAGCTACTTCAAGACATCACAGCACACCCTATGGCAAAGATATTTGAGAACTCATGGTGCTTGGGTGAAGTGCCGGAAGACTGGAAAAGAGCCAACATGGTTCCAATCTTCAAAAAAGGAAAGAAGAAAGATCCAGGGAACTACAGGCCAATCAGCCTGATGACCATCCCTGGAAAGATCCCGGAGAAAATCGTCAAGGGATCCACCAGCAACGTGCTAACAAAAAGGTAACCTTCTGAACACCAGCCAACATGGCTGTGTCACTGGAAGGTCTTGCCAGACCAACCTCATCACCTTCTATGACCAGGTGACGCACTGCCTCGATAAGGGAGACAAAATTGATGTTCTATACCTGGATGTCAAGAAAGCCTTTGATTTAGTCTCCCATGATGTCCTCATGGTTAAGCTGGGAAACTGTAGCCTTGTACCTCTCGCAGTCCAATGCTGGGGAATTGGCTCTGAGGTCGGACACAATGAGTACTAGTTGATGGGAGTGAATCGACGTGGCACAAGGTGAACAACTGAGTCCCTTAGGACTCAGTTCTTGGGCCAGCACTCTTCAACATATTCATTATCTGAATTTGGGTGTCAGATGCGGACTCAAAGTTTGAGGACCACACTAAACTATGGGGGAAGGTGACCACACTAGAAGACGGGCTGGAGATACAGACCAACCTGGACACCCTTGCAAGGTCAAAACCTGATGGCATTTAATGTCGAGAAGTGCAGGGTGCTCCACCTTGGGAGGAACAACCAGCATCATATTTATAGGCTTGGCAGCTTGCTAGCACCGTGACTGAAAGAGACTTGGGGGTCTTCATAGTTTCATAGTTCCTAGGGTCGGAAGGGACCTGAGTAGATCATCTAGTCTGACCCCTGCCATGGCAGGGGTCGAGTACTGGGCAGGGGGTCAGACTAGATGATCAACTCAGGTCCCTTCCACAAGATGAACATGAGCCACCAATGAGATGCTATGGCTGGCAAAGCTAACCAAACATTGGCATGCATCCATCAATACATCTCTAGCAAAATCAAGGACTTCATCCTCCTACTTTACTCAGCCTTGGTGAAGCTGCAGCTGGAGTACTGAGTCCAGTTTTGGGACCCCAGTTCAGGAGGGACATGGATAAGCTCGAGAGAGCCCAGAGATCAACCTGTATGATCAAAGATCAAGAGAGCAAGCCTTATGAGGAGAGGCTGAGGGACATAGGATTCTTCAGCCTGGAGAAGAGAAGGCTCAGGGGAGGCTTGGTGGCACATAAGAGGAGTGAATCTGGGAATACAGTTGTTTACCAGGGCTCCTCAAGGAATAACAAGGTCCATAAGCCACAAACTTCTAGAAAGTCTATTTAGATTGAACATAGGGAAAAACTTCTTCACAGTCTGAGCCTGGAGGTGGTGCAAGCACCTACTCTGGGCTCATTCAAAAGGCATTCAGACGTTTATCTTGCTAGGATCATTTGATCCTCCAGACTTCTTGTCTATGGCAGGTGGGCTGGATTTGATCTTACGAGGTCCCTTCCAGCCCCTAATGTCTATGAAATCTCTCCCCCATATTTGGCCCATCTCTCATACCTGCTGTAACATAAGTCCACTTGAAATTGGGCTCTAAACATACATATCACATGATAAGAGGGGAAGCATTTTTAAATATTTAAAAAGTCACCTTTTTTTTAAGTCAAGATTTTATACTGCTCTTCAGTTTCCAGTGTGCGAGAGTGACTGCCAAAGGGAAACCCAAGCTTAAGGGCCAGAGCTCCATCTAACTACTTATCTCACCTTACTGCTACCAGGATTTTTTCTCTCTGCATTGGAATGAAACTTTTGCAGTACATGTGGTGAAGAGGAGCAGAGATGCAGTAGGCACAGGACACAATACACTTAATAGAAATTCTGACTTCCAGGAGCAGAGTGAGACTGCCACTTATTTTGGTACCTTGACAGAAAGCAAACAAAAAAACCCCACAGATGACCTTGTGTGAATTCCAGTTCCAGGCCATGTGACTATTCCTTCTTTGGGAAGGAAATACAGGATAAGCAATCAAAGTCCATTCACTCTGGACAAGGCTTTGCACATTCTCATCTGTGTGCGTGTCATTTTGTCCAACACACTGAAACAAGAAACCAAAATGAAACGGATGAGACCACTTTATATCCTACCTGTCTAGAATGCCAAATGAACAACAGGCCTGGTAAAAAGATAATGTACAATCATGGAACTGGAAATAGGAAAGCAGGATAAAATGAAAGAGCATCCTGTTTGAAATCTGCAGTAGTGTGTGTGGCAGAGGTGTCAAGTAAATGATATCCCATACCTTTAAATCCTCTTTGGGGTGCCTTGTTTCCAGTTCCATTTTTCAGAGTCCTTGGAAAAGATTTAAGCTACAAATTTAAAGGAGGCAGCAAGTTACAGCTCCAGTCGCCATACATTCTCTGGCTGTGAAAAAAAATACTATTTTAAGCCTGGCTAAATATGTGTGTATTACATCCTTGTAGTTCACTATCATCTCTTAATACTATTAAAGAAAAAGGATCTGAATCTACTTACATTTACTGTTATATCTGAAAAAGGGGAAACAACTGAATTTTTTGAATGATATAGAGAGCACTGCAGAGCCGGCTTAAACATGCTATTTCATATTGGCTTATTTCATATCAGCGTTAGCAGCCATGCATGTGGGGCAGTCTTGTAAGGCCGCAGCAGGTGATAGGACATAAGCAGTTGTTCCATTCTCTATTCCAAAGTATAGGTTGTAGCCCAAGATTAATTGGTTAATCCAGATTGTTAAAAGGCAAGTTAAAATTATCAGTCTAAGACAACGAGATAAAACATGTAATGGTAATGAGGTAGAACTATGTATGTAAAATTTTAATCCTCCTCCTACTGAAACGGTATTTTGTTCAGTTTCACTGCTTGAAAATTCAGTGCATACTTCCTTAAAAAATAAAATTCTTGTCTGAAAAGAGTTCAATGAATTGGCAAGGATGTGCATAATGAACTGAGCCTGCTTAGACAGAACTACGGTAGATTGACGATCCAATTACAAAGTACTCTGAAATGAAATTCTAAATTGTTTCAATGAACTGCAAAACACAATTCTAAATTTAAGGCCTGAAGTGCAGCTGGGTTTCATCTTTTGCAGGCATCTCAGTATAGTTTTGCGTCCATAAATCAGGTGGGCATAATTACTGCTGCTGTGTTAGAGACTATGACTAATGGTGGAGGAAGAAAAATTAGACTCACAGTGAACTTCTTACCCTAGAGTTAACATTTTGCTTGGGAGTGTACACCTGTGACATTATCTTAAATGGAAGGCACCTGCATATCTGAAGGTAGAATACGTATGCAATTCTCATGAAATCATTCTGGGAAAACTTAAAAAGATTCAGCATTAAGAGCTATCAACTCAACTGGGTATATTCAGTATGGTTTTGGAGGCAGAACAAGCAGGGTGATATCGGCACTATACAGACCTTTCTGTTTCCATAACTGAGAATGAAGAAAAACTGAAGTGTGTCCCTTACTGAAGTGGGATGGCAACAGCAATACAAACATTTTATATGCAGTTGAACAGCAGCTCTATGTCATTTATGGCTGTTTGAGAATGCAATCAAAGTAACAAGCTGTGATGATGCCGAAATCTAAACAGGTGCAAACCAACATCTATTGTGGACTGCTTATAAAATAGTGGATTGCCAGTTCAGCCTCAACAGATTCTTGCAATATATATCTTGGTAACAAACAGCAATGTATGCAACACAAGTCCTATACACAACACAAACCTGTTTCCATATAATTATAAAAACTTCTAATTCACATACAAACAGAATATTATATACCAGCACATTTAGTAATACCAAACAGACAATACATTCCTTTTCTTTTCAAAGACCATTTTTATACTTAACATTATCTCAAACCAATATAAACCTTAAAGAATATGACAATTTACTTTCAGACTACCTCCCCATCTCCCTTTCTAACTCTTTAATACACATCACACCAACAATGTATGCCTAATAATAAGTTTCCTCTACAAAAGAAAATAAGAAAGGGAATAAAAAAAAGTAGTCAGGCAATGCTTTGGTTCAGTTGAGATAAGTGAACAATAAATCACCATTACTAGCCAATAGATCCATCATAATCAATGGATCATCATAAATCGATTTATTCCTTTCATTGTTCATTTCTACTTTTTTCAAACACTGAGATTTTTTTAATGTCTTAAAAAAATGAAGGCTCGCCTCTAACAAAAAATCATGCATGAAGTTGTTTTGTTTGGAAATAATTAAAATACTACATGGTGAACTGTTCTCTCTCAAAACTAAATTTATTTGTAGTATTGCAACCTGGGCTGAAAAATAATTATTTGAAAAAAAAAAAAAAAAAGCTTTACTTAATGGTCATTAATCATTTGTCCTGTTCCTTATTTGTTGTACTAAGCCTAGCTATTTTGTCAAATTCTCAGCATCTTGTATGACCTTGCATCAAGAACACAACAAAATTGATATATGAACTACTTCTAATGACCAATACGCAACAAATAGAGAGAGTGTTATCCACTGATATTCAAGTTATTCTGGCTTGTAGTACACCTATTTCCATCTAAAATAGCTCTTGCATCTTCAAACTTTTCATAGCTCGGTCTCACAGAATATACCTCTGGGAGATGAAACAATTTCAATTAAATCCAAGGTCTAACTTTCCCACCTCCATTTTCCTTGGTGTGTTTACAAGCCTTATAAGTGTCCTGCTTTTATTATAATCACCACTGTTAACCAAACTTGCAGTCTGTGCAAAAGATCACTGTTTCCCCTCTGCAGACATTTGAGAGGGGATACAACACAAGAGAGATTCCCAAAGGGGGTTGACCAAGTTTGAAAATGAAAAGAAAACAAGTGATGCACTGACATTCAATATAAAATATCTTTTCTTATCACATATAGCTCACCACAAATACCCTTGCTGCCACAATTTCCATTTTGATTTATAATGGAGGTGGAAAAAAGGAAATTAGCTGACCAAATTTAACACTTCACAATAAGTTACAACTCCCTAGTAATGTAGCCTAGACCCTCTTGTGATTTTTCATTCGGATTCCAACCAATTTGAGGAAAAAATAAATTTTATCTGTGCAAAGTTTAAAAGGCTGTCTTATTTGATATTACTACGAAAGCCTATTAAGCTACTTCAAATTGTTTTATTCCCATTCTATTAAATAAGACAGCTTCAGTAACCCCACAAATAACTAGCTTTAATAGAAACACAAGACACAGGGAAATAATATATATGTAGTACCCAACTAATCAATTCAACAAAAAGCTACATCTACAGAAGTCAATATTTTATTGTGTTTATTTACCTATGGTAGGGGGACAGGGAGGGGGGAAAAAAAATCAGATCTTTCACCTTTGAATTAAGGCATTTGCAGATGATTGAAATGCAAAACTAGAGTGATGGAGAAAGGTGAAAATTATTTTTTAGTGATAAAAGCTGATTCTAGTTATCCAATTATCATTCAGTTGTTTCTCATTGACCCCCAATAACTTCCTAGCCAGATTGGGTACAGGTCTTTTCACTAACATTCTCTATTCAATTCATCTTTCCCTTGCTGGTTTCTTCCTCTGCCTTGCACTCATAGGTCGCGTCCACACAAGAGCGCACGTGCCTCTTGCCCCTTTGAAGCAGGGCAACAGGCACATGCAGGAACAAAGGAAGTGTTCTCTGCGCAAGTCTGCAGCGCGGAGAGAAAATTACAGCCCTGGATATCCAAGTGCATGTCTGAGCTCAAATTTGCATTGCTTCTATTTGAGCTGCTGGAAGCCCACGTGCTTGCATGTGTGAATGTGCCCATATTCACCCTCCCCAAAAGACAGTAGCCTCCAAGTCCTCTCATTTGGCAGGTGTTTGCAAATTCTGAGTAGTCTGTGCAGCCTTCTCTCTCGTCCCCTCCATAAGTCAATCTCCATCTAACTTCCACCATCATCTCCAACTGCATCTTTTTCCCCAACGCAAGCTCTATAAAAGGTGACACTTCATGCATATAGCTTTTGTGAGGCAGGTACTGATTCAAAGAAAATGTACATATATCAGACCATCCATTTCTACTTGACTTGGTCTCTTCTTTCCATCACTTCCACTTCTGCCTCACTAATCTTCCTCTGTTTTGAAGACGGGCATACTCTACAAACTCCGATTTGCCTGTTTTTCATTTCTATGGTTTGCTGGCCCCTCTAGCCACAGGTTGCTTGGCTTTTGAATCTTTTACCTAGGTCAACCCTGCTTCTTCATTCAGCAGTGCTAAACCTTTCAGCCCTGTGGGATGGATGAGTGGTACAGGACCAGTCTGTGGGCCAGATCCCTTGTTGGGTCAGCACGCTGCGCCAAGCCCAGCCCCATGTACCCAATCTAGCATGTATAACACTACCCGATACACTAAGCTGCGTTACAGGTCTGAAAATGTGACAGCAACCAAGTGGCAATTAGTGCTGCCACAGCTCCCCCACTGACAAATATTCAGACCTGTGGGGAGCCCGGCAGGCTGGAAGTCACAGCTTCGCAGCCCAGATATGGCCCATGGATCTAAGATTATGCACCCCTGGGTTAGACAGCTGTGAATTTAGGTCCCTCTCTTACCCCTTGACTCCAAAGGGTGTCCCATTCACATTGAACGTTAAGCACAGAATTAACAGAAAAGGTTATGGTGAGGTGTTACAATGTCACACTGACATTTGTTGTTAACATTTGGAGGCACAGATCTTCATCTGATGCAAATCATACATGCAAACTCAAGACCACAAGACATGAATGAATTTATTCATACAGTGAAACAATAAATACCAAGATTAACATTCTGATGTTGTCTTCTTTGAAAAGGACAACTTTCCTATTCCTACAGTCATTTTTAAAAAGGCCCTTTTGTTAAATCTTTTTTTTCATAATCAGTGATCCCTTTTCAATGCAATTTAAGCTGATTATATTAAATGAACACTATTATACATGTAATAAAAATAAACATAACTACTGTTTTTATGCTTGCCTACAAGGTAAATTACCCTTTTAAAGACATTATCAGTTCTTTCTGTCAGATGATAGTTAAATACACACATTAAGTTTTTGGTTTCTCCTTTTTACTTAGATGACTGTCTTTGAGGCATATAAAAATAAAAATGCTTCCTTCAACTCTTGGATTTGTTTTCATTTGTAGTTCCAGTCAAAAGGAAATGCAGCGTTATTCAAAAAGCCAATCTGCTCTAATCCTAAATTTTGTCTCTAATAATGAGCACTACTTTACATTTTATAGGAAGGTCCAAAAATACCCGCGATGGACCATAATGAATAATGTGATTTAAAAAACAGTGTTTGGACTAAACATATTCACAGAAAGTTGTTTTTGCTGCTCATATTTTAATTAAAGGCTTGAAACTGGTGACTTGGTTGGCTTTGTTTGTATGTATGTATATAATATTCCTCTGGTATGGAAGATGACAACACAGGAAGAGAAGCACTGGCTTCTGTTAAAAGACAGCCTGCATAGCAGGACCACCTGGTTTTAAAGTGACACCAGCTGCAAATGTCAAGCTCACTGCCAGGAAAGCAGGCTGGTCTTTGCGTATAAAGCCCAGGACCTTCATTTGGGCTTTAGCTGCTTAATGCTTCATGACCTGCAGAATCTGCACCTTCTCCCTCCTTGCCTGCCTGCCTCCTGCCTGGTTCTCTCCACCCTATTTATGTGTTCTGGATTACCAGGCCCCTGACTTTTGGTACAGCCTGAACTACAGGTATCACTTACCAACCGCAACTTTAACTCAAGCCCCCAGCATGTTACATTGATAATGCAATTCATGTGTTAATTACACAATAACACATTAAATCACATCATTAGGAGAAAAGACTTAGTAAAAAAAAAATGTTGACTCCAATGGGAACCAGCAGTCCTCCCCACCATGCAACCTGCCTGAGGGAAAGGGGCTGCCAGCACAAAGATGAACAGGAAAGATACTGCCACCCCCACCCCCTGCTGCCGATTAGATGAGAGGGCTGCCCATCATGCAGCCCTGCCCCTCCTCCAATCAGCAGCAAGAGGCAGGGCTATACAACAGACCACCCTCTCCACCAATCAGAAGTGGGAGACATGGCTACTCGGGCCCCTCGTCCAGTCAGAGGACTGAGGGTCTCAGCAATTAGTCCTTGAAAATGGCAGCCAGCACCGTGATCTGCTCATGAAAATCAGCCAGCTGCCTTCCTGAATTGGGTTGATCCCTACCCATAATTGACTGTGTACCAGTGGATTGTCAGCATCAGGACAGCTCCAGTTCCAGTGCAAAAAAATCAGTTGCTGGGGGGGGGGAAAAAAAAAAAAAAAGAGGAAAGGTTTCTCGGCAGGGGAAGGAAACCTCAGAGATGAATCTTTGTAAGTGGGGAAACCCTGACTTTCCCTGCTTACCAACATGCATCCCTGAAGACACCAGAAGGTCCATCTAGGTAAGTAAGAAAGGTGAGGCAGATGCTTACCAAGTTTGAGGATTTCCTAAGGTGTTAAAGACCAGATCCCTCAAGCCCCCAGAGCCCCTACCAGGGGCAGCTGGAGTACACCCACACAGGCAGCTTGCACTCCCACTGTAAATAAATAGGTAGCCACTGCAATAAAACAGCATACGTTGCGACTAAATTTGAGAATTCATGGTGTGACAAAGGATATAGAGGTCTATTTGCTTTGCGCCATCATAAATTGTTGCAACAGTATAGAAGGAATAAAAAGGCGACGTCTGCTTCTACCCACAGTATGACAGTGTACATCCAGCCCCCTCAGTATAGCTTCATTTCATTTCCAAGTACACGCAGAGTGGGACTAGGTGAGTCATGTCTGCTCTAAAGCAGCACCTCCCACAGAATGCCTGGGGAAAGGTGCAAATATACATTAGTTGTTGCAGAAGTTAATGGCTTGAGATTAACTTTTCCTCCAAATTGACCATGGACAAGTAGACTTTTTTCCCCAGGAATTTTTTAAAAAGGGGGGAGGGGGCTGGGCACAAATGAAAGGGAAAATAGTTTCTTCTCAGGTATCTCTCTAGATTCCACATTGATGGTTAGAAAGTGGTATTTAGAGGTTTGCTTTTGAGAACTGGCTTTTAGTTAAAGTAGACATGCATTAGAAGAATGGTCCATGGGGAATTGCAAGGGTCAATTGATTTCTAAAAGCCTGCTTGTGACAAAGTTTCCTTCCAGGCACACTGTGTCTGAGACAGGCAAGCAGCAAGCAGACATACAGGCTGGGAAATTGAAGATATGTGCCATACCACTTCATAGCATGAACAGTGTACCCAGACTGAGATAAGAGGCTCTGCAAGTCAAGATGCTAAACTGCAGAGCCCAAGGGATTTCCAGTTTTGGTAGATGGACCAAATCCAGGGAAACTGGTAAATAACTGAATTAGGATGCTTGCATGTGATGGGTTTGTGAAACAAAGGAATATGCTAACAGGACAGAATATGGACAGTGTGATGACCATAGAGAAACCAATCAGTCAATGCCCAGAAATGAAAAGTCATCAGATGAGGAAAAGGATACAAAAGGAGGGATTTCAGAGCAGCAAAGGGTCTCTGAGAGGGGAACCCAAGGCAAGCACGGACAGGGGGCACACCACCAGCCTGTCTCATCCACCCTACTGGAAGGGTGGGCCTCAGTCTTTGACCTCCAGGCTGCTGACATCTAGCATTCAAGAGAACCTCAGGGAGAATCTCGCATACTGGCCAGATGTACCTTGACAACTCTAGGACTGGTAGGTATAGAATTGTTTACATTATTCTTATCTGCTATCACTGTATATCAATAAAATTCACCCATTATCAAATGGAGAGGTAGTGGTTGGTCTGAGGGTTTGGATCCACCTGAAACAAGGTCATAAATCCAGTGCCAACAAACTGCTAAGAGTTAAACTAGGAACAATGTTGTTGTAGGTCAACCGCTACTCTTTCACCAGGTGCAAGTTGCTGCATGACAGTTCTATTAAACAGTTACCTCAAACCCTCTCCCATTAGCTCCCTTAATAAAGAACAGACAGCTACATTTGTTTCAGTTTTAGAGCCTACACTAATGTATATTTTCTTGAGAAATTTCATTATGCTGTCAGTGTTACACTAGTTCCTCTGTGTAACATACCATTTTCAGTTAAATGCCATAGGAGTTGAAATGACATTTAAACAAACAGAACTACTGGTGTTTTATATTCTAAATGTAAAACGTTTATACAACAAATTCAGCTGAAGTCCATAGTGAAAGAAAGCTGTTAGCATCTAACAGCAGTTTGGTGGTTTCAATCTAGGTCACAAAGGACAAGTGTTCACATTACAAAGCTGTCAAAGCAACTGGAACTAATTTGCATTTTCGTCCGCAGTCTCAGGAAGAAGGCCAAAAGGATATGGGGACCATACCACTAAATCTGTCATCTTTGACCAAGCTCTGTTACAACCACATTTGCTCTGATCACACCAGCCAGAATCCACACCTTGGAGATCTGGAGCAAGGATTCCTACACTTACAATACAATCTCAAATGTATAGCCACTCAGATCAACACAGCCAGATTGGAACCACACTCTGACCTCTCACTATATCAGTCCTGTGACAAGGATGACAGAATCTTTCTGGCTGTCACCTACAACCCCCAGTTTGAACACTCAAGACATCATTAATGACCTCCAACCCCTCTTGGAAAAATATGAACACCTCAAGGTAGCCACACGGGATAAACCCATCCTGGCTTATAGACAGCCTCCCAAATTCAAATGACATCTCTGCAGCAGACTGCTTACCTCCTATTCTCAGCACTCCAGGCAGCAGCTACAGCCACGGATTCAGCCTGGACTGAGCGGGGCTGGAGCCACTGCCTACCCTGGGTCAATAAGCCAGTACTTGAATCCAAGACAAGACACATACCATCTCCCCCTCCTCCCCCCTCCCCATGTTGAATTGGGGAAAAACCTGGTCTTAGAGGAAAAACAATTTGATGAACAAAATTCTGTAACAAGGGGTCCACAGACTGGATTGTGCTTATTCTGGTCTTAAGAAGTGCATCTACATGTGCATTTTACTGCAGGAGTTGACTACTTAGCTCCACAGTAAAGCTTCACAGTCTGCAAGTGCACTGGTATTAGGGGATGGTAAACAAATTAACTCTACTGTAGAAAATTAATATCAGAAACAGTATTATCTTACAGCAAAGTACTTACCTGCACTGAAATGCATGTGTAAACAGTGACCAGATGGGAGCCATATTCCTAGCTGCCACCAGCCACATAGCTTCACAGGTTCTGCACCCTCATGTCCCAGCCAGCCCCTCTGCAGCCTGATGCCACCACCCGGAGCTCAGGGTTGACCCCCTGTCAGCCTAGGCATCCTCTGCCCAGCTCAAACAGCTGCTGTCCTGGGTGCATGTGTAGATGCTGCAACCAGGAACAGTTCACTCTGGCTCAAAGTACTCCAACATTTATTTCTTCACCTTAACTGCACATGTAGATGCACCCAATTCTTATCCCATTACTTGAGCTACCTTTTATAACCCAAATCTCTCTCTATGAAAACTGCTTTGTTTAACCCTTCACCTTTTTCAGCAGTGCTCCTTCCCTCTCCTTTTCTAAATCCCTTTTATTTAAAAAGTGACCATATTCCTTTCTATTCAGTACCTCTGCTCTTTGCAAGTCCCTTCATTGCATCTGATGAAGTAGCTGTGGCCTAACAAGTTAGTTTGAGATGCCATGCTGCCCTGTGTTCTACTTTTTCCATGGCAAAGGTGACTCCTTCCAAAACAAAAAAACCCCCCCAAAAAACAAAACAAACAAACAAACAAACAAAAAAAATCAGGACTCAAGCTCACTTGCAGAACAGTTTGGCATACTGTACCCTGACTGTTCACACACAAAGAGCTTCAATGCCATCAGTTTAGCATTTCTTCTAAGAGTTTACTACAAATAAAAACAGTTAAATAAAATCTATTACTAATGACAAAAAATAAACTTTGAAAGGATTGTTTAGTTTTGGTAAACTCTATTATCTTCTTGAATATGCCAAGTTGAGCCCACTCTATAACAAGGATACCGAGTCCCTATAAATGACCAGAAAGAGTTGGGGGGCGGGGGATAGCAAGTTAATGTGATTGGACTAGAACAGACAAACGGAAGTAAGACTGGTTTGTTGCCCACTTCCTGACTGGCAAAGATAAACAGAAATCAAACTGAAAACATTTATTTGTTTAACACAATCCACTATAGTTTATTCTCTTTGAGTTCAAACAACTACATTAAAAAGAACTCGGAAAACAAAACAAAAATGTTGACAAAAGGAGTCTCTGCATCTGCAGAACAAATACTTAAGCTCAGCTCAACTGTTTAAATAAAAAAAAGTTGGCTCATGCGAACCAATACAAATCTACATACAGAAAGAATACTGATATATTTTAAAGAAAATATTTAATTAACAAGAAGCCAGATATTATAGTCAGACTTCCTCCTCCACAATGAAGAGGAAAAACCTCAAACTTAGTGTTTATTTATATGGACATGCAATATGCTAATGTTACCCACATAATAAAATGACAGAGTGTGTCAATGCTGCAGTCTTTACTCTGGCTCACTTCCAGCAGATTTCAAGTAAGAACCAAAATTACATTCTAAATTTACCACTGACTATCCTCAGTGAAAAATTAAGCATACAAACCTAAATTTTCAAAAATTGAGTTTCTACAGTTAAATAGTTTCTACAGAAGTTACTGACTGTTAAGTATACCAATGGGAGCTGGTAAAGACAAATGCCTTAAAATCAGAACATTTATTTAACAGCTGGTATGTGGATTTCAGTGCATAATTCTAGGCTCCTATCTGAAAGTATTTACTGGAATATATAAACAAAGTTAAAATTAAATGCATTTTCCTTGTGCTAACAGCAATATAAGCCATCAGTTTTAATTATATTGGGAGAACTCTTCCCCTTGTGAATTAATTACCTTAATCCATGCATCATTCATCTTTGTTTTGTAATCTAAAAAAATTTAAAAACCTGAATACATTTTCTGAAATTAGAAAAAAAAAAAAAAAAAACTAACAAAAAACTTCTGCCTAAATTTGCTCATTCTTCAAAAGTATCCTCCACAATCTGTAAGAACAGCACAGAGGCACAAATCAACACTAAAGCTGCGCTGCCTTGCCACTGAAACTTTAAGGCTGTGGTTTTTCAACGCAGATTTTAGCTTTCAGAAACTGTGTAGGTCAGAGTGATGATAATAATCTTTTATTTACATATATCCACAAATTAATAGTGCACAGTTAGAACAATTTCAAAAGGGGAAAGCTTCAAGAGGACAGCAGTTACATTCTAATTCTGTATAAACTATTTGAGAACAATACAAATATAGCAAAACCATTCCAGTTGAAATGCTGCTTCATCCGGGGTAAAAGTTGAGTGGTTTTGCTACAATTATATCATTGTGTTATGTTCACATACAACTAAAATGTAATAGGTCTTGCCCTTTTTAAATGGCTCCAAATATAAGCGAGTCCACACCCGGAAGCAGAATGACACTCTTGACCATCACAGATGGTATGGTACAAGAGTGACATTGATCTTTTTCCTTTTTTTCTTCCCTCCCATCATACCTAGTAATTAGCACAGATATTAGGTATCTATTGTCCAGCTACAAGAGAAACTATGACTCAATTTATTAATTTTCAGAAAAAAATAGCATGAAACAACCTGTAACATCTGGATTACAGAATCATTTGAACTTTTAATTATAAAAAACAAAACAAAACAAACAAGTAGTTATCTGCAGGAAGCATTTTTAAAAAGTTATCTGCGGAAATTATTAGTATCAATATATTAGTATCAATAGTTTGTTCCATACCAGCTGTTAACTTTTTTGGTGCTTATGTAAAGGATTAGATTCACTATATAATATTCCTTGGTATTATCCATCCACACAAGCTCAATGTGCACTTTCCCATCTGAATCCACATATTTTATGTCATAGATACACCCCATGTAGTCATAAAGGCCAGATGTCTTAGAAGATGGTCTCATGTAGACTGGGGCACTGAAGCACCAAAAGGGTTTTTCAGTTTCATCCAAGACCGTGATATCCATCACGTAACAGTTCTAAAAAACAAACAAAAAATATTTACTTATGTTGTGCCATTTCATTATGCACACGCATAACATATACACAAAATATCTGAGATAGTGCCATGCAGACGAAGTCTGAAAGCAGCTCTAGGGCACATGCTTGAGGTCCCTCCAAGCCACTGATGCTTTTCCAGGCTTAGTCATTCAGTGAACACAAGCGAGCAGAGCCTGTGTATCAGTCCCAGTCCCAGATTTAACATAGAGGTTGCACAGAGTCAGAAACATTCTCCAGTTTTTCCCCCTCTGTGAAATGGCACAGGATTTAATTCTCAAAAGGACAAGTATAATATTGAATACTTTAAGTTACCTGCAACAATTCAGTAGATATACTATAAACTGAGATCTTAATATTGGGTGACACTTAGTGTCTTGTTGTTGGACCTCTTGCATAACATAGGCTAGTTACGAACGTCTGAAGTTGAATGGTCTTGATGAGTGGTTCTCAACTGAGATGCTGCACTGCAAGCATTGCTGTCACAACAGCAACCAGGTAAAATTGCCCCATGCACAATTCTGCTTCGTGAGGGCTGTTGTCAGCCTAAAGGAGATCCAAATGATTCAGCTGTAGCCTTCTCCATCCCACCCAGGACTGCCAACTACCCATAACATTTATGGACAGTCTGTAAAAAGTCAGTCTAAAAAAATCACTTGCCCATGAATTCCATAAAAAAGTCATTAGCTTGTTTCAAGATCTGTTGCATGAAGAAGCTAGTCGAGCATCAATGCTGGGCAGAGAGCAGAGCAGCACCACCTGGTGCTTACACAGGAGCTCTGCTTCACACGCTGCAGCAAACCATCTGTCAAGGCTTTCTGGCTCACTGCAACTTCCATAGTTCCTTGTAGCTGGGACAGGACAGAGAGGCTGGGAGAGCAAGGCAGCAGATGGAGATGTCTGCTGGAACTGGGGTGGGGAGGCAGAAATAAAGCTAGGGAGTGGGTTTTGGGAGCAGCATGGTATACAACCCCTGCGGCAGTCAAGTAGGGTTGCCAACTGAAGGGTTTTTTTTTTAAAAACTGACAGTAAAAGAATGGTTGATTAAGTAAAATGTTTGTAGACTGTCAGTTAGAAAAACAAACAAACAAACAAACAAACATTCTTGTGTTAGTATACATGGGCCCCTCCAACACTCAGGAATAGAGGCATATAGGCCAGTTCCACCTGTGCACTTTTTTCATGGATGAGCACAGGGAGAGCCAGACCAGGAAAAGCTATACAACATGAAGCAGCTCCTGCCTGCTTTAGGCTGATCACGGTCCTAATGCAGCAGAAATGTGCACGTGTCATAGGCTTTCCCAGACTGACCGTGCATCAGGCATAAGCCGAGGCAGCACCAGCAGTGCTTCTCACCAGGGGTTTCACTACATTCAGAAAGAGGTGGAAAGGTGCTGCAACTCTGTAAAAGTTTAGACCAGCAGTTTTCCACATCAAGGACTTCTCTGCTTCAATTTTCCCATTGTATCTGGGTTCCTTTATCCTGCATCAGGAATGCCATATTTAATTACTACCTACAGAGCAGGTTTCCCTCCCACCCAACAGGATGCCTAAAGTTGGCAGTTTTTTGTTTGTTTAATTTTTAAGGCTTCATCAAAATATCCAGTGACCAGGGAGCCAGCGACCAGGGTAAACTGTTTGCAGGCAGTTTGCTGGGAGCAAAAAGGGAAGAGAAGACGAGCACCAGATCCTGCCCAGGGAAGGTAAGTGATCCAGAGCTGCCTTTGGTTTGCTGAGGGTTTGTTTGGTGGGCTGTGCATGTTTGGGACATGTGCTCCAAGAAGCTGGGAGTGTTGCCGGCTGAGTGACTGCTGCCTGGGCCTGACAGAAGCCCTAACGAGCAGGGTTGAGCTGGTGCAGGCCCAGCAGGGTATAAAAAGGAGACACCCTGAGCAGTCAGGGAGCCAGCAATCGGTGTGAGCAGTTTGCAGGCCAATTTCCCTCCCATCCCCTCTGCCCCACCTCCCCCCCTTCACTTTTTGAGAAGAGAGCCTTTTAGCTTCATGCAAGGAAGCAGGAAAAAAGGAAACTTTGAACTTCTGGGGGACAATGAGCAATAAACAGACCAGCTTCCAGGTGAGTTTGCTAGGGAAGGTGTGGTTAGAAGAAGGGCAGTAAAAGAAAGAAGGCAAATCAAGAGTCCCAGGGAAATGGCTGGAGGACATCACAATGCCAAAGCCACTGCCACTGCTTGCATCTGTACAGGCAGGACCGCTAACCATTGAGGCTTCCACCCAGGTCTGGGTTTGGAGCTGTGGTTGGGGGCTGCCTGAAGTGCGAGCAGTCCCTCTTGGTGGTGTCTTGCAGGAAACAGTGGCCGATCATGATGATCATGAGGTCTTAGATGGCTGGAAAAGGGCAAACAGTGGCCACATTTAAGAAAGGGAAAAAGAAGGATCCAGAGAACTACAGACCAGTCAGCTTCACCTCAGTCCCTGGAAAAATCATGGAGCAGATCTTCAAGGAATCCATTTCTAAGCACTTGGAGGAGAAGGTAATTAGGAATAGTCAGCATGGATTCACCAAGGTCAAGTCAAGCCTGACCAACCTGACTGCCTTCTATGAGATGACTGGCTCTGTGGACACAGGGAGACCAGCAGATGTGTTGTACCTTGATTTTAGGAAGGCTTTGATACAGTCTCCCACAACATACTCCCAGGCAAGCTAAGGAAGTACAGGCTGAATGAATGGACTATGAGATGGATAGAAAAAACTGGCAGCAGCATCAGGCTGAGACAGGAGTAATTAATGGCTCAATGCCTAATTGGCAACCGGTATCAAGTGGAGAGCCTCAGTAATCAGTCCTGGAGCCACTTTTGTTCAATGTCTTCATCAACAACCTGGAAGATGGTATAGACTGCACCCTCAGCAAGCTTACAGACAACACCAAGCTGGGGGGAGTAGTAGATACACTGGATGGTACGGCTAGGATTCAGAGTGACCTAAACAAATTAGAGGACTGGGCCAGAAGGAATCTCATGAGATTCAGCAGGGACAAGTGCAAAGTCCTGCACTTAGGATGGAACAATCCCATGTACTGGTACAGGCTGGGGGCTGACTGGCTGGACAGCAACTCTGCAAAAAAAAGGACCTGGGAGTTACGGTGGACAATAAAACTGAATATGAACCAGCAGTATGCCCTTGTTGCCAAGGTGGCTAACAGCATATTGGGCTGCATTGGTAGATGTGTTGCCAGCAGGTCAAGGAAGTAATTATTTGCCTCTACTTATCACTTATGACGTCACATCTGAAGTACTGTGTTCAGTTTTGGGTCCCCCACTACAGAAAGGATGTGGACAAATTGGAGAGAGTCCAGCAGGCAGCAGTATAAATGGTTTGGGGGCTAGGGCACATGACTTCTGAAGAGAGGCTGAGGGAACTGGGTTTATTTAGTGTGAAGAGGAGACGGGTTTAACCGTAGCCTTCAACTACCTGAAGGGAGGTTTGAAAGAGGATGGAGATATCTGCCTCCACTGAGAACAGTCTATCAGAACAAGGAGCAACAGTCTTCAAGTTGTAGCAAAGGAAGTTTATGTTAGATATTAGGGAAAAAATTCAACTAGGAAGGTAGCAAAACACTGCAAAAGGTTACCCAGAGAGACAAAAGGTTTTGGCTGGGATGATGTAGTTCGGGAAGGCCCTGCTTTGACCAGGGGCTTGGACTAGCTGACCTCCTAAGGTCCCTTCCAACCCTAATTTTCTATGATCCAGGTTGTTCTGGCATTACACGCATGACTATTCCCCCAAATTTTGCTCCTCATAGTGGTAGCATGGGCATTTATTTCTTTTTTTATGATAACAATAAAATCCCCAGAACATGTAAAAGCTGAATATACAGATAAAATTCTGTTTGGGGTTTTTTGAGGCGGTGGTGTTATTAATCCATCTGATGCTATGCATTATAAAATAGATGTAAACAGTATTTAAAACACGCAGGCAGAATTAAGATAGAGTCTAATGTTAGTATCATTCATTTCAACCTCCATTATGGTCTTATTGATCCATTTGACTAGCAGTCTTGAGTACAAGTGCCACCATTTTATGGCATTTGGCCTCAAGTCCCTTGACGCTAGGAATATCCTTAAGCGAAGTCATCCAGATTTCACTCCATCAAGACCTTTTCTGCTCCAGTTTAACAAGCCATGTGAGCCAGTGCTAACATCCCACAAATGTTGCTGATCAAAACCTTTGTATAGACTAGAGACAGACTTTACACTGACAAATTCTGGCCCAACACAAGCTTTTCCGAAGCCAAAAATGTTGTTTAAATCACCCTACTGAGCATTACAGATCTGACTTACGAATGGTCATTGCTTTAAGAATCTTTCCAACAGATATTCATCTATTTTGGTTCTTTCTAGCTTCAGCTGCTTTTGGTTATCCAATACAATGTTTGACTGATAAAACCAAATGGAGAAATTGAACTCTTTCTAGACATTTTAAAACGGACAGAGGGGGGAAAAAAGGACGACATCTTGATTCAGGGTAACAAAGCAGGAAAAAAAAAAAAAAAAATCAGTCCGAAAAAGAATGTAACAACATTATGGGCAATTAATGAGCTTGAAGTTTCCCACTTTCCCAGGTAGAAAAAAAAAGTAAATACATTAGAAATGCATTATCATACTCAAACATGTTTATAATTCACAGAAGGCGCTCTTTTAGAAATTCTGCATGCCTGTTCTGCCAAAAGAGAGCGACTGTTTGACAACAGAACAAAGTTAGCGTTTGACCTCTATAACACCTCGATTTTAGGAGGTTTTTTCAGTTGAAATGATTTCTCACAAACAAAAACTATCCAATTTTAAATACACATATTAGGTGTTACTTTTATTTTGAAAAAACTATTTTCTTCCACAAAACCTATTCATTTACCTTTATATTGCCTTCAAATACAGATGTTTTCCAGAAAAATCCAACTTTCCCAATCAGAGGTAAGTGCTGTGCATTATCTTTTAAACCTATAACCATAATCTTCAAATATCCATTTTGAATGTAATCTGAAAAGATTAACAAATTTATCATTATGTAATGACAAATCAAACTAAGCCAGAAATCCTTTGTATGTCCTTATTTCTCTGCTGCAATCTCTAAGCCATGCATTTGTCCTCTACAGATCAACAGAGAACTCTGACATGTATCCAGTAGTTTTCATAAGCACCTAGCTATGAAAACAGATCAAGTCACCATACACAGCTTTGATTCTGGGAGACAAGAATGGATAGAAAAGTTGGGGTTTTTATTTCATTCAAGTACAGAAGTCTGAAAGTCACACAGTGGCTTCAAGATAGGAGTCTCAAGTGAAATAATTTAATCCCAAGTCACCCAATCACTCAACCCTGCAGTTATCACAGAGGTATCATGTTTAACACCAGGGGAGAAAAAGCAAAGATGCTTCATTACTACTTTGTCTGATACAAAACTAGTTGCAAATGGAGCAAGCCAACATAACCTAATATCTATCCTAAATTTGGTACTGTTTGCAACCATAAGGAAAGAATTTTTCTTTTTTTTTTAAATGGGATGTTTTTCCTTTTCTAGTAAATAAAAAAAAAGTGTGGTAAATTCTGAGGTTAGATTACAGTTTGGCATTTGTCTTAATGAACTAATTCTCTGATAAGGAAAGTAAGGGCTTTTTTTTGTTTTTGTTATTTAAAATAAGAGCTTCTTCATAGGACATTTTCCAAAAAACAAAGCTCTTTAAATACAAGAAATACTAAAGCAGTTGAAAGTTGTTCACTGAGAAGGCAGGCAGGATAATCATCTTCACTATGTGAGTACAAGAAAAGCAAGTCAGGAGCGGCTCTCCGTTCATCACCTCAATCATATACAAACATAGGGTGCCACTCATTCTTGCCAGCAGAGAAAGCAGTTTAAATTATGCTTTCCTGATGGAACTGGCCCTACTATAGCCAAGAGAGAACCCACTCAAGGGAGGGGAGGTGTTTGTGTACGATTGACTGCTTCCCTGAGGGTTGCTGCCAGATTAGATTAAGGAGGGGAAGTTCTGAATGCTGTAAAACAGAGGTTCCCAAACTGAGTCACAACCCCAAGTGGCGTCACAACCTCAGCAGCTGGGGTTGTGAGATTTCTGTGCCCACAACTGGGCACAAAAGCTGTAACAGAGCTGGACCAGCTCCAGGCAAGAGCTGCCTCTGCAGCGCAGCAGGTGGGACCCAGAGCAGGAGGGAACACTGCACCATCATGGCCACCAAGGTGAGGTGTGGCAGCAGCATGGAGTTGTGCCCCCACTGCTGCCAGGTAGGCAGAGGGTGCCTCAGCTTGGCAGCCATGCCAGTGTGGCACTTCCTTACATCCCAGGTCCAGCCCACTAGGCTACAGACCCCAGGGGGAAGGCCAGCAGGGAGCCCCAAGCCTCCAGCAGGCAGTTTGCATCCTCCACCCCCACCACTGGCTCTGTTCTGGCCATGCCACCCACAGGGGAGGGGACGGTGGGGTGGAGGGATGGATGCCAGGCTCCACACACTGCATTAGCCACAGCAGCTGGAGGTTGGGCACTGCACATTGTCAGTGCCACTCACTCCCAGGACCAGGAGGCTGCAGGTCAGGAGTGAGCAACATTGGAGGGGTGGGGGATTGCAATGTTGATGGTGAATACAGCAACAGCTCAGCCAGGCCTACACAATATTTGTGACCAAATTAAAATAACAATGCATCTTGTGCAAAAGTGACAGCTGGGACCATACAAAATAGAGCAACCCCAATTGGTTTTATTCTGTGCCACATTATGTCAAATCAAGAAAATGGTCAACAGAGAACTGACACACTTATCACGTGTGTCAGAAGCCAGTAAAGGCAAGAAAGCTACATACGCATTTCAATTGACCTAGCAACTAAAAGGAAACATAAATATTAATCTTAAGAGAAACTTGTAAAAACTACAGAAAAGATATCCTGTACATGACAAACACTTCTCCCAACAAACATCCTAAGGTATAGCGTGTTAAAAATGTCTAAACTATTCAATGTATGTTTGGAGTTTGAAGAACAAACCATCACCCGTACAAGCTACTGCTAATGTGCCTGGTTGATATACAAATACCCCAAGACAGGTTTGGTGACACCTCTAAGTATCCTGTCTGACTGCTCAGGCCCATCACCTGTAAATTGACCTACTATTATAGGCCCTGCAGAGATGCACAAGTTTTATACCTAGACAATGCAAGAACAGGAGCCAGGCAATTAATAGTTACAATATGATGATCAATACCTTTTCCTCCCTGTTTGGACTCTAAAAATCGGCCAGCTATCAAGGAAAAGTGCTTTGAGGTTATACAATTAAACAGTATAAGAACTAACAGAATTTGCCAGCAAAGTGTGCACTCCAGGAGAAGCAGAGAGAGAGATCACTGCCACATTGCAGCCAGCTTAACCAGCAACAGATCCTGGTTGGTGAAAACTGCAAGACTGGACCAGCTTCCTTTGCCAGAATCGGTGAGAGAACACTGTTACCTCTAAATATGTAGTAGGACTTTGTGGAGCAGCTCATTTTATTCTGAGGAGTCATTTTTGGCATTTGGTTTTTATAAGCTTGCTTGTGGCATTATTATTAAAGCCCTTCTCCTATTGATCAGCTGGGTGTTGGGTCAATTCTTGGGGCACTAGGTTTAAAAACCCGCTTTCTAAATGCAACAGTGGGGCAGGAGTGAGGAGACATGCTGAGGAAATCTGGGAAGCACTGCCCTAGCTGTCTCCACAAAACAATGCTTCCATAAACCAACTGGGGAAAGACCAGCTCAGTGGATCTTCCATCTGACCTTGCTATTTTACCACTGTAAACATGTTTGGGTCTCTATTAGCCATAAGGAACCCTATGTGGAGGCACCCTCTCTTTCTCCTCCAGCCTGAAGAAGGTTCTGTCCAGTAGAGAGAAAAGTTGTCACCTCTTTTCTGTGGCATCAAACTCCCCAATGGACTCTTCATCTTACACCTAGAACTTAAGTCAGCAAAAGCCAAACGTAATCTGATTAACTTACTTATTGCTGGTGACGAAAGTGCATTTGTTCACCAGAAACAAAAGCCAATGCTTGAGTCTTTTAAGAAGCTAAGGCCTGTCCACATAACTCCAGCTACAAAGGGTTGTGTTGAGATCGTGCTTATCTAAAAAGTAAAATTCCAAACCTAGGTTACATCAAACCAGTATTAAAAAACTGAAATTGGCATAAATACCTAGCTTTAAGCAGAGCTTTTACAAATAGAACTTTAAAAGAAGCCTCAATTACCAAGCATTTTCCTCAAAGGGATATTTACTTATCTGCAAATAAAATTCAAACAGGAACAGTTATTCCACAATGCACAAATCCACGCAAAAACAAAATCATATGTTGATGGAAACAGAATAAATTGGGGAGATCCATGCTGCCAACAGAAGAAGGAAGTTCAAGGTATCGCCAATATTACAAAAGCAATCACCACATCGGTGGATGGACCACCTAGGAAGCTATTCTGCAAATACCAAGTCCCTTTACATTGACTGCTGGAGTCTAAGCCAGACCTGATAAAAAGATGGTACAGAGTTCTATCATTTCTCTGACCGTTTCATCTATATCTGTCAACTCATTTTTTTGCAAGTAAGAATTTAGTTTTAAAAAAAGTTAGTCATGAACTGAACTTCTAAACCCATTTTTACACTTCTTCCTTCTTTGTGGAAGATCAAAAGACTCTTAGAGATCTAACTTCTTCAGGGATTTTACAGCCTTACAGAAACATTCTTAAAAAGGTACTGCCCTCACTGACCACATTTCCATGAATGCACCTTCCTGCTCCCAATACAATTTTACCCTTTTTCCTCAAAAAAGAGAGAGTCCGAATCACACAATTACAGTAGAACAAACACATAGTTCATAAGTTATGTGCTTCAGCCCTTGCCAAGATTAGGGTTTGCAAACCAGCTGGAGGTCATTTACAGCTGCAAATACAGAGTTGCTCCAGCTTTTATTTTCAAAGGGTTCAGGTTCTCCCTTCAGGTGCATGGGACTGCTAAGGAGCTCCAGCCGTGCCCTTTGAAGTAAAAACTACAGCAAACACCTGTGTAGTTCATCCTTTACTTGGCATTGCATTACAAGTTAACTGGGTTGTATGTCACCCAGCTACAAATCCTCTGGGTTCTAGTGTACTTCCTCTCTGCTCCCCGCCTTTTTGTAAGGCTCCACTACTGCTCAGGACCTCTCCTGGCTGCATTTTCTTTCTTCACACTTCCTGTTAAGCCACCAGCCTTCTCGCTTATGAAAGCCCAATCTACTTCGCAGCCTTCTTTGAGAAAAAAAACATGTAGCCACTCTGCTATTCATTGCTGTTCCACCCCAACACCCACATCCCTGATCAAGGAAAGCTAGTGGCACTTCATTTGCTTTTCAAAACGTTTTAGCCCTGATGTATAAAAATGCAAGGTGTGGCCAGTGGGGAGGGAACTTTTTGCCCAGAAACTCAGGACAAGATGTTTAGGTGAGCTTTCAGGTATGTCTGCTAAGTAACAAGAGGCACAGGGGTAGATCAAGACACAGCAGGCACAGGTCAGAATCTGGTGAAGGTAGTGGAGGGAATGGGACTAATAAGAAATAAACATGCTCAAGCCTGAGAGGCACTTCCAAGTTTTGTTGAACCCGTACAAATAAGACAGGGGGGTTGACTTTTTTGACCATTTTTGTCCCTTAGCAGCATAAGTTCCAGTAGACACACAGCTATACAAAGCGAGAGAAATTATTTTTGCTCTTGGAAGTGGCATAACTGCTGTTTGTTCCACTCGGACAACAACACTCTAACAGGAAACTTCATAAGTATAGACATAGACAAGGGTTCAAAAGGCAGGGCAAAGCAACAGAGCTGAACTGTCATTCAGAGGGATGGGTCTTGTAGGTGTCAACTAGACAAGAAGGAAGGATTTTGGTCCCTAGTGCCCTACTAAACAGATTTGCAGGAAGCACTGGGGGTGAGGATCTGAACACAGGTTTGTCAGTGCTCACATGAAAAAGCTGCAATAAGGAAGCGAAAGGGGAGACTACGCTTGTGCTCCTTAGCTACCATTCAGCACTTATTTTGGGAGGGTGGAAAACGAACCTGATCATTGATTTGCCAACCAACCAGTATAGGCTTTGCTGTAAAAGAAAACTGAAATTTGTACGATAACTGTTATAAGATACAGTGTGCAATTTGTGCAAGCAAAAGGTACAGCAGACCCGTTTTATTCGTATTTGGCTTACCTGTCTCACATTTATGCAAATTAATATTAACATCCAAGCAGAAAAACACACCCCAAGACATGCATCATTCGCAAACACCTTGCAAGATGCGCAGACTGCGTCAAACAGAGTTACGCACAGCTTGGATTCCCAAGCAGGATTCTGGAGGCTCACTCAGTCTCAGTGTTGCCACTGTGCTAGCAGCATATATTTACAAATCATTTTTGTAACATAATAAATAAAGTACTGGTTGAAAAAGGTTTCATTTTGGTACCTTTGGTATCATAAATGTGAGGTTTAAGGAATACAACCCCTCACTTTTCTATTATTTCCTATGGGAAAATTTACCTCAAGTCACGCAAATTCAACATACGTGAGGTTTCTCAGGAATACAATATACATGCAAGTTGGAAGTCTACTGTACCTCCTTAATGTTCTCTCACCATGGCAAAATTTACTTATTTCTGCCAGAATTAGATAAACTATTTAAAATGTGTGGGTCAATATAAAATTCGGTGCAAATCAGTTGCATGAAAATTTTGTAAAAAAACAAAAAAACAAAAAAAAACAAAACAAAAAAAAAACATCCACACAAAAAGCCCCCCAAAAATCCTAGAAAAAGGCCTAAGACACATGGAACAATCTGTCCCATAAAAGATGCCTTGGGCCAAAACAACAAACATCAAGCCAAAACAGCAGAGGATAATACTGAAAGACTTGGGACAACCAAGAAAAAAAAAATATGGCCAAAAGAGTACAAAATCTGCAAGTAAACAGACTTTGCAGCAGTCAAAGAGAAATCCACGGTTTTTTAGAATCTGAAGAGAAGAGCTTCAAGAGACACTTTCCAATAACCAATAGTGGAAAGTGACTGCAATCCAAGATTCTTAGGGAAGTATATGTGGCTCCGTAAACAAATCTTCATTTCTTCACGTTTTCTCCACAGTTTGTGGAAACAGCTACAAGAACATGGACTAGAGATGGAAAATTGTAAAAGTTTAAATAGATGTTCTCAATGCCTATTAGTTAATATTCCAGAGAAGGTACTTAAGGATCTGCTGAAATTCAATAAAGATCAATTTGATTAAAATGATGTATAGACTTTGATCTACCATAAAACAAATGCATCAAGTGTTATTACATAATCAGCTGCGGGAATATGAATCAAGGACCAAAGTATACACTTAACACTTTGGTTAAGTTCTCAGCCCTAATGACATTCTGGTTGAGGTGTCACCAAATACAAGCACTCACACTTCAGATCTCACCAGTATCTAGCAACTCTCCTCTGAAACTTGTATGAAATTTTGATGGCAACACTACTGTCTTCTACTGCCCTCTACTGTCTTCACCAAAAACCAGGACATGCAGCAAAACAAAAAGCAGCAGTAATACTGTTTTGTATTTTTCCAATAAAATGCTAATTTTTTTGTAGCATTTTAAACAGTGCTAAATACAGATGCGTCTTATAAACAGATATACATTTTTAAAGTTTAGAAATGTTTACTTTCTGCATACAACATAAAAAGTGCAAGGTAATTTGAATTTAAATGTTAAAAATGCAACCACTGAAATGAGCCTGGGACTGCTGACAGCTGTAACGCTGTTATAATACACCTGGTACAGGGCCATGCTCCTATAAACAGCATAAGTTAGCTCAAAAATAAGCGAATAAAAATCGCTGCAACTTTAACCTGGAAGACAACAGAATTAAAGTTGCAATGGTCTGGCTTCATTTTTGACTACTACTATAAGAAAAGGGAAGACAACAGCTACATTGGAACAGATTATACAACTACTATTTGAAACCAATATCTCTATAGCATCTGTCAACACCTTCTATTTTAAGCATTCTTTTTTTTGTACGTCAAACATTTTAAAGGAGTCTTAAAAGCTAAAAAAGAAATTCTCTCTCTTACAGATGCAATATTTTTCCCACAGATACATTATGATATCTAGGTTGTCAATGCTCTAGCACTAGTCATCAAAAAAAAATCCACAGACATAAATAAGAGAGAGATGAAAAGTTTATGAATAAAGGTTTAGGAAAGTGAGAGACTAGGCATGGAGGAGGTAAAATTACGTGGAAGGACCATTTTAAAATGAAACAGTCTTCCAATTTCCATTAACTCTACCTTTTCTGCAGAACAGATTGCGAAATGTAGAACACACATAAGTACGCCCACCACTGTGCATATCAATGTGTAGTTGGAAGCCATGCAGTCCATATTCTGGGTCAACATCATCCAGTATAGGTTTATGAGCAGGCAGGACATATAGTCTTAAAAAGGAAGAATCAGGCAAGAAAAAAAAATAAATGGGCACAAAAGAAATACTAAATAACCAATTTTTTTGGGGGGGGGGGGGGGGGGAGGGGTTGTGTGTGTGTGCGTGTGTTCCTCCCCACCCCCCACAGGTGTTCTACTTTGCCATTTATATTTTGGAAGCTTAAGCTGAGTTTACCATACTCCCTACACAGATCAATATCATGCCATAGAAAGCTAACTACAAGCAACTAACTAAATTTACCACTGGAAACATTTCAAGTGTGCACCTATAAAACTTCCATCAGATGGACTCTTCTACTGTAGCCACGGGTCTAAAAATCATTTACTTCACTAGAGGAACAGGCAATGAAATAATCTGCCTAGGCCTGGTGTAGAGTACAATGGTGAATCTCTGGCTGCGTATACATGTTCAGAAGAGCTGAGAGAATTCTCTTAGGTTTTTTCTCCTCTGATGGAAAACAAACAAACAAACAAACAAACAAACAAACAAACAAACCCTTATCCCAAATCCCCTGACCAAGAGATTGTGAAGGGGCTCCCTGCTTGGCTGCAACAACAGAGTCTAGCCTGAATTACATTGCCTCCCTGGACCCAAGGGAAGCGGGGGGTGCACAGAAAGCAAAGCTGGGGAGCCAGAAAACTATGCTGCAACTTCTCTCAGAAGCCAAGTAGTGTACACAAGTCCAAGCTCCAGGGAGAGACTTCCTATGTTATTTTTCTCGTAGTGTGGCAATTGCTCTGGGAGAAAAATTTTGAGTGTCTGTACACCTGCGGTTTCTACTGGAAGAGCAGCTACATTCAGTTTTTACCTGGAAGGTTGCCTCTGGTGAGAAGTAATTTTTTTCAGAAGTACATAAATGAACACATAAGTTAAGTCCAATAAGAGAAAACTAAATCACTTACACTAATGATTTACTAAATCCCAGCAAGGGTTGCAGTAGAAACAGTAGTTATTAGGTATGCTTTGTATGAAAAAAAAATCTGACAAGGAGAAGCAAGCAAAGAAAAAGAATGTATGGAGAAAGGGGGCGGGGGGGAAAGAGTTAAAAAGAAGCAGCTGCTTAAAGCCAACTGACAGTAATCTTCATTTTGAATATTTTAAAATGGACAAAAGAAAAAAAAAACCAAGACGTCTGCAAATATATATTATATACGTGTTTAAAATAGAAACTATAAATCTAATAAAGTTAAAAACGGCAAGGAGGAAGAGGGAGCGGGGAAAAAGTTAAAGCTTTTGCAAAAATTGAACTTAAGCAATTCAGGTTTTTTTTTTGTTTTTTTTTTTTTATATACAGTAAGCACTTTTATATAAAAGAGTGTGATTAAGTTTACAAGGCTTCTTTATTAAACGTAGTCAAGGGATGTTTTAGCATGAAACATACTTTCTATTTTTTTTTTAAGCCAGTTATTGCAACTCTAATGCATAACAGTTCTTCTCTGTGGAAAGCACTACCATTGATAATTAGTGTCATAATAATAAACCTCCTTTACCACCAGTTCATTTTAAATTTTTCATACCTAATGCTTTATGTACAAGATTATACCTAGGATCCCACATACAAAGATAAAGTGATACTTACGTAGTGGAAGAGCCCAGTGTGCTTTTCTCAATAATTTGGTGATAATGAAGACTTGCCACAACAAAAGCAATCTCATTCCCTTCCTGACAATTAAATTAGAAGGAATACATTTTATCAAAAATGTTTTCCTAAGCATCATTAAACCCCACAAAACATGCTACCTATTAAGTCTCCAAGATCATTACAGTATATTACAATTTTAATAATAGTTCAACAAGAAAGCACTTCTTATAAATTGGTACTATACATCATATCCAAACACAATAATGTATAAATAGGGACCTAAGTCATGGCAAAACAACAGGTTTTTTGTAGTCCTGGCAGCCCCACCCCTTGCCACTCATTGGCAAAGTATACCTTCACCACTAGCTTTTTTTTTTTTTTGGTTGATTTCACAGGAAAATCATAGCCAATACCAGATATCCCAGCAACTGTGGATAATGCTGCTTTTCAGTTTCCGTGAAATACGTAAACTGTAAAGTCCCTATGTAAAAAGAATAATGGCACCTGCATAACACTGCCAAACCATGATATAGAATTCTCCTGTGTGGATACCAGTCACAAGATTCATTTCTGCACTTCATAATTAACATATAAAGAAAAAGGTGAATAAAAATTGGGGGGTGGGGAAGAGAGCAATTTGCTAAGTGCCTGGTCATCATTACAGAACCATAGAAAGTTAGGGTTGGAAGGGACCTCAGGTGGTCAGCTAATCTAACCCCCTGCTCAAGGCAGGACCATCCCCAACTAGATCGCAGCAAAGACTCTCTAGGCCAGGTCTTAAAAACCTCCAAGAACAGAGATTCCACAGCCTCTCTAGATCACCTGTTTCAGTGCTTTACTAGCCTCCTAGCGAGATAGTTCTTCCTAATATCCACGCTAAAAACTTCCCTTGCTCCAACTTGAGACCACTGCTTCTTGTGGTGTCAGATGACACCACAAAAACAATTAGCTCCAGGCTTTTTGGAATGAGCCTTCAGGTAGTCGAAAGATGCTATTCACTCCCCTCTTAGTATCCTCTTCTCCACACTAAATAAGCCCAGTTCCCTCAGCCTCCTCAGAAGTTGTGCCCCAGCCCCCAAAACATTTTTTGTTGCCTCCTCCCAGACTCTCTCCACTGGCGGAGGAGGGGTGGAGGGGGGGACAAAACTGGACACAGTACTCCAGATGTGGCCCTCCATTGCCTAAATAGAGAAGAAGAATCAAATCATGTCCCTTGATCTGCTGACACTCATACTAATGCAGTCCAGTATTAGATATTTAGTAAGTTGTTAACATCCAGGACTCTCTTCTTTTATTGTGTTAAATATCACCTTACTCATCAAACACAGGAAAACATTATTATACTCTTAGAACAACAGTCCTCTCGCACTGAGCAGCAGTTTGCTTTGTGCAGTGCAGCAACAGGTGTCATTCATATCAAGAGCTATAGAAAGCTTTCAAAACAACAATGATAAGGCCATTAATTTATTTACCACAGATTTACATACCCTTAGGTTACAAAGAAATATCAGAAACATGAATCAGAAGTAAAATTATTTGCTGTCACTTGCCTAAGCCTTTAGTCACTCTTAAAAAAATAACTTTAAGAAATGTAAATTACCCCATTCACCACAATGGCTTGTTTACACTTCAGATCCATGACCATTTAAATGCCAACTGGTTTAAACTATTTCATAATGAAACACTGTAGCGCAGCAATGCGTAGTAGTCGAATGCACTTGAGTCAGTCATCCTAGAATCTACTCTGTTAGTGATAGAACTGCAGTTTCATATGGGGACAGGTGAAGCTAGCAAAAGCTCAATCACCAGGAGGTGCCAACTCAAGAACAATGCCAAACAGATCCAAGTTACCACTTACCCTATGACAATGACAGGACAGAGGGTGGAGCAGGGAGAAGGAAGGAGGGGAGAAAATATTACAGGTTGGTCATCCAGTCCAACATGGAGAGAGCCACATTCTGGAGTGTATAAGTAGGAGCCTACAAATTAGGTAAGGAGTGCTTTGGGGGGGGGGGAGGGGGAGAAGAGAGAGAGAGCTCACAGGTACACCTTAACTTGGAACTAATGACACAAGGTCAATTCAGAAACATAAAAGCTGCAAGTGTACTTTAATCAGAAAATAAAATTTAAGGCCAAAACTGAACAGCAGATATCATGCTGTTAATATTCTATTTTACTGTGTATCATATCAAAATACTTTAATTATTTCAAAGAATAAAATGAAGGCATTGCAAAATTCAGGTCCAGCTAGCCTGCAAATACCTGGAACTCTGACTGTAGATGGCTATTAGGATTCAGCTGTGATTTTGAAGCCGTTTCACTACCAGCGTATGCATATTGGAATTGAAATTTGAGAGTTTCTTTTTTACTTTATAAATGATTAAACACATGTGAGAAAAACAGTGTTTGCTAGGCAACCATAATAAACAACATACCATATCAAAGGATATCCTTACCTTCCACAGTCCCATTAGCAGCCCTGGATCCAGATGTAGGAGCTGAACAAGATTGTCAGAACCAATCACTGGAGAGGCTTTAGTCAAATTAGTAAGATCATACTCAGCAATTAGGGAACACCACCGAGGTCTTTGACAAGACATGGTAAAGTAAACAAAGACAGGAGTGGGTCTCATTAACTAAACATTAAAGTTCAGCCACTTTTCAATTTCTCCCTGGATAATTAACAGCATGTTACTAAGCAAAGTACTCTGAAGGTGTTCAGCATACAAAGCAATAAAAATCTAACTTCTAGACAAAATGCAGCCTGCTGGTAGGCTCCAAGGGCATCTTTGTGCATGTTCAGGGTGGGAGGGACTGGGGGGAGGGGCGGGGTGAACGTATTTTAGAATAGCTCTCAGGAATTGCTCTAATTTAAAAAGTGCCCACAGCATCACATGTATTCAACATTCACATTTCAAAATGGTGGTGGTGGTGGCACTTTAACTAAAGCTTGCTTGACAGACTGTAGTTAAAGCACCACGGCAACTGTTTTGAAGCACCGGGACGCTGAATACACATGATGCTACAGCTGCTGGGGTGTGCTAATTAGCATACTTCAGCAGATTTGATTAATCAAGTCTGCTCTGATGATTTACCAATTAGCACATGTTGGAGCAGGCATCAGGCATGTGTATAGATGCTCTCAAAGCCTGGGTGAGAATGTAATAAAACCCATCACAAACAGATGTAACATTGCAAATAGGAAACTCAAAATAGGACAGATTGATGTATTTGGGGAAGGAAACCTTATGACAGGATGCAGAGAAGGCCGAAGTGCTCAATGACTTATTTCCCTTGGTCTTCACAGGCAAGGTCAGCTCCCAGACTACTGCAATGGGCAACAGTTTGGGGAGGACGTGAGCAGCCAGTCATGAAAGAACAAGTTAGGGATTACTTGGAAAAGCTGGATGTATACAAGTCTATAGGCCAAGATGGGATGCACCTGAGGGTGCTGAAGGAGTTGGCCAACGTGATTAAAGAACCACTGACAATCATCTTTGAAAACTCATGGCAATCAGGAGAAGGGCTGGACTGGAAGAGAGCAATCATAGTGCCCACATTTAAAAAAGGAAAATCCAAGGAAACTCCAGACTAGTCAGCCTCGCCTCAGTCCCTAGAAAAAAAAAATCATGGTGCAGATCTTCAAGTAATCCATTTCTAAACACTTGGATAAGAAGGTGATTAGGAATAGTCAGCACAGATTCACTAAGGGCAAGTCATGCTCAACCAACCTGATTGCCTTCTCCGAGATAACTGGCTTTGTAGATGTGGTGCACCTTGATTTTAGCAAGGCTTTTGATATGGTCTCCCACAACATTCTCCCAGGCAAGCCAAGGAAGTGTGGGCTGGATGAATGAACTGTAAGGTAGACAGAAACCTGGCTGCAGCATTGGGCTCTGAGGGTAGTAATCTATGGCTCCATGCCTAGTTGGCAGCCAGTATCAAGTGAAGTACCCTGGGGTCAGTCCTGGGGCTGATTTTGTTCAATTTCTTCAAAGACTTAGAATGTGGCATAGAGTGCACCCTCAGCAAGTTTGCAGAGGACACAAAGCTGGGAGAGTAGTAGATATGGTGGATGATAGGTCTAGGACTCATAGTGACTTAGACAAATTGGAGAATTAAGCCAAGAAAAACCTCTCATGAGGTTGAACAAGGAAAAATGCAAAGACCTGCACTTAAAGACGGAACAGTCCCATACACTGGTACAGGCTGGGAGCCAACTGGCTGAGCAGCAGCTCTGCAGAAAAGGACCTGAGGGTTACAGTGGGCAGTAAGCTGAATACAAGCCAGCAGTGTGCCCTCATTGCCAGGAAGGCTAATGGCATGCATCGGTAGGAGTGTTGCCAGTTAAGTCAAGGGAAGTGATTATTTCAGTACTGGTCAGGCCACATCTGGTGACTGTGTTCATTTTTGGGGCCCCCACTACAGAAAGGATATAGACAATTTGGAGAGAATCCAACAGAGGGCAATGAAGCTGGTAAGGGGGCTGGGGCACATGACTGGTGAGGAGAGGCTGAGGGAACTGGGCTTAGTATTGTCTTCTGCAGACTAAATAAGGAGGGGTTTAATAGCAACCTTCAGCTACCTAATGGTGGGCTCAGAAAGAGAATGGAGCTAGACTGTTCTCAGTAGTTGCAGCTGACAGAACAAGGAGCAACAAATCTCAAGTTGCAGCAAGGGACGTTTAGGTTAGATATTAGGAAGAGCTCTCTCACTAGGAGGGTAGCAAAATGCTGGACCAGGCTACTGGAGAGGTGGTGGAATTTCTATCCTTGGAGGTTGTCAAGACCTGGCTAAACAAAGCTCTCTCTGGGATGATCTAGTTGGGGGTGGTCCAGCCTTGAGTAGCACATTGGACTAGATGACCTCCTGAGGTCCCTTCTATCTCTAATTTTCTATGATTTAGTAAATTTCCTAAAGACTTTAGTAATAACTGTATTATAAAAAAAATTACGCTTTGGTGCCAGATACAAACTATGGATTATTTTAAATAGGTAGTTTAGGAATGGTGGACTTCCCTCCACAAAACTGATTCTGAAGAGAAACATCATTTTACTAAAGTCAGCTGGATTGAATATTTCTTTATTCCATGCTAGTTGGAATTAAAAAACTGATCCAGAATTATGATGGTAGTGTTAGTTTCTGATACTGTTGACTCCTATCTTTTCAACTCACTAGTGGGCTCTCACAAGTATGTGTCCATTACTGCCCGTCAAAGAAGTTTCACAAGACACTGCTGATTAATGCTCACTCTTCTCAAAACTCCTTATGTGGAGGGCCCCTTATTGGTACTCCTCCCAGTCATTTTGTTTTGGTTTGTTTAGGGGGAAAACAACAGGATACCACTAGGAGGAAATTACCGCCCGAAACATATCCTAATCTCCTCAGTATTCAGATAATGTCCATCTTAAAATATTAAAAACTCTCCTCTCTCTCTAGCAGGGTCTCTTCTAGGAAAAAAAACCTATCATCATCACCACCACCACCAGCATTAGCAATAATAAATACATTTATTATATTCATCTCGCACATGGAAAAACGTTTGCCCCACTTTTTGGGATGGAACCCTATACATGTCCTTTTATTCCATTTCAGATTCCACAGTCTTAACAAGTCTCCCAATGTCTGACCAACGACAAGGATCTGGTGAAAACAAACAGGAAGCAATTCAACCTGATAAGGAAGGGATCCTTATCAGGAGCAGGCATTTAGTAGGAACTAGCCAAAATGGAGCCCGAACTGAAGAGAACTAGGTTCTACTAAAACAGTTTACAGCCTCAGCAGCCAATTAGATCCAAAGTTGTACCTGGATTTCCTCATAGTTGCAGCTTTATCTTTCACTAAACATGTGAACTTTGTTACCCACACTTTGGCAAACCCCAGCTTGACTGCTGAGATATGATTATCCTTAGCGGACATTCAGAAGCTGCAGAATGTTATAGAATTAGAAAAAGCTTCCCACCTCAAGTGGTTGACTGGTACGAACACAAAAAAAGAAAAGACATCTCATATTTCTGAGTTTTATTTTATTTTTAGTAAAGAGATCTATGGAAACCACCCTTTAATCATACCGAGTTTTCCAAACATAAATATTTATTGTAAACAGTACATACATTGTTCAGTACACACTCACTGAACAAATAATACTATCTTGGATTATAATAACTACCTAAATAGAAAAAAAGAACTGCTCTCACTAAATTTTGCATTTGCTTTCTCCCAATTTTGAATTTTCCACTCCATCTCATATTTGTCAGTGCTTAAGAAAAACTTCTGCAGGGCAGGAGCTGTCTATTCTTAAGATTGAAGGAAAGTAGGGCTGGAAGGGACCTCGTGAGGTCATCTAATCCATCCCCCTACACAAGGGCAGGATCATCACTGACTAGACCATCCCAGACAAACGTCTGATTAACCCACTCTTGAAAAATGTGTAGGGATGAAGAGTCCACAGCTTCAGTAGGTAGCCTGTTCCAATGCTTGACAACCCTCATGGCTAGAAAGTCCTTGTAGTGGGATCATGGATGTTCGCTTAGCTCCGTCTTTAAATGTCATGCAGCCCTATACTTCCTGGGCACACATGCCTCAGGAATATCACAGACAAAATCAGCACTCAATGCCACAACATAACATAGTCCATACAGAGCCTGAGAAGGTGCCTGTGGTTTCCTACTGCTCTCTGTCTACAGTTTTACATCTCAGGCCATCTTTGACTCAGTTCCCTGACATGACACTGCTGCTTCCAGCCTTGTAGCCCCTGGGTCATCTCCCAAACCCCATGAAAGGTTTCTCTGGTTAACTGCTGCTCTTTGCCTTGTAGCCTTCTCTCTCACCCTGCGATCTTTTTCCCAAGACCCAGAGAGGGCTACTTCAACTCTGCACTGCAGGTCTATCACTTCAGTCTTCCCCTCTCTTCCTGGCTCTCCTGCCTCCCCCTGGGAGTATCGCTCTTAGCTCCCTTCAGCTAGCTAATTACCTTTCTCGTCTGTCCTAGTTCTTCTGGCAACTTGTGACAGTCCTGTTAATACAGCCAAAACTTGCCTTGTTGCAAAAAGAGCACCCTGTTGGGTCATACTCAGCTTACAATCTACCATGACCTCCAGGTCTTTCTCTGCAGTGCTACTACCTACCTACTCATTTCTGCACTTGAGATGGAATAGTTGCATGCATAGATAGACTGGGGATTTTGCACTTGTCTTAGTTTAATCTCATCCAATTGATTGTGCACAATTTTTGCAGCCTAATCAGGTCAATCTGGATCCTAGTCCTACTGTTCAGAGTATCTGTATCTCTACTCGAGGTGGTACCACCTGCAAATTTGTTAAGTATGCACTCAATCCAGTCATCCAAGTCATTAATAAAGATACTAAGCAATACTGGACTCAGGACAAACCCCTAGGGAACTTCACTTTATTCCTCTGGCTCACTGTCTAATTGAGAGGAAGTATCCTCTTTGAGCATCATGATCCAACCAGTTATATATCCATCTTACAGTATCGTCATCTAGTCTGTATTTCTTAGGTGGTTATAGAAAATGCCATGAAAGAGCGAAAAGCTTTGCTACAGTCAAAATATATTGCATCCACTGCTCTCCTGCCATCCAGAGCCTGTCTGTCCCCTTATGAAAGAAGGGAAATCAGGTGGGTCAGGCATGAATCCATGCTGGCTGTTCCTGATTATCTTGTTCTCCTTTAGGCATTTCACAAGAGATTCCTTGAGGACCTGCTCCATAGTCTGATCTCAATACCTGGAAAGATTAAGTGGTCTAAGTCCCTGGGTCCCCCTCCTTCCCTTTCTTAAAAGGGAGCTTTATATGGTCAGTAACTAATGCAAATAGATAATACTTCCTTTAATTCTGATATTGATTTCTCTATTCATCCTAGAAGCACACCAATGAATAACAGTACTTTGGTTTCTGAGGAAATGCTGTAGGTGGACTTAGCTAAAATTAAAATTCACTGTTCATGTCAGTTTGAGATTCAGCAATTTCCACATAGACAGGACCCACAATAGTTCATTATACAGTATAAATAATATTTAAACTCACCCATTCTTGGTTGGAACCTTGCATCGGTCGAGCAGCAATGGTGTCATGCCACATAATTCCAGAGTTGACAAAGTGTCTAAACATGGCCAACTGGTACCATACCAATATACAGTAACAGACGTGTCATTAAAAATAATGTCCACCTGCTCCACTACATGCTCCTTGCCATTTCTGTCCTTCAGTATGATCACCCAGCTCAAATTAGATGCTCTGTTATTGGGGAAGTGAGAAAGAGAAAGGTTTCAAAATGACCTGTCAAAAGTGACAAGAATGATGTATGGAAGTTTGATATTCAGTCAGCAGAATGCCCTGGAATTTTTAGGAGCACAGCATGTTTGTTTCCTGTTCTGATCAGTGGAAAAAAAACCAAGGTGGCTTCTTCAGTGCAGAAAGAAAAAAATAGCCTATTTTCCCTTTACTTCCATTAAAGTATCTACATTCTTAGAGCTAAGTCACAAAGAAAACATACTGATAGTACCTTCTGTTCCCGCTACACAGAAAAGACACAGATTCACTACATAAATATTCTGTACATGGCTTGGGGCAAACACACTTTATGACAAAACACTGCTTACTTTATAGCTTCCTTGGTTTTAAGTGGAAGGCCAGTGTAAAGGTTTATAGGTCTGAGAAGTTGAATTATTCCGGTTTTGGTAGTTGCTTTGTGTTTCATAATGTATTCCTTTTTCCAGTACCCCAATTTTTTTTCCTGGACTGTAGCATGGCTCAGTGAGACGGTAGTTGTTTCTATAGACTCAGTATTCCAATTAATTATTTTACATGGAAAAGAACCGGAATAGATTTTGAACCAGATGACACTGTGAGAAACAAAAATAAAAAATAATGAAAATAACAAAAGGCAAACAGTATTAATGGCAAAAAGAGTTATTATAAAATTAAAAGAACAAGCCAAAATATAAATCCACTTCCAAAAAACAGAAAGAAGCAATTGCATGTTGATCTCAGCTATTACTGACAATCTCACTAATAAAAGTTATTGGCCAGGTCTAAAATCTAATAGGGTTTTTCTTGAGGTGAACAAAAGGGAATCCCAACTATAACAGAAGTCCCAACATCCATATTTTACCTCAGTGGCTGATATCCCTCCATATTTTCACTTCCACTTTCTTTAAATTTGTCCTTAAACTCCTACTTTCCCTAATTCTGAATATTTCAGCATTTTGATTGTTGTGGAATAAAACAAATTGTATAATGAAATGCAATGCGTATTTACATACAGCCTCATTATGCAAAGGTAATTTGCATACATCTTGATATGTTTCCACTATAATTTTGTGACACTATAATACATTTAAGACCACCAAAAATTCTCTCTCAAACATTTTGCATTGATGTCACTGGAATGTGTGCAAGGAGACTAAGTAAGGACATCATAATAATACCCAACAATTATGCATCCTTAGAGCAACTCAGTGGGGAAATGCAAAGGTGTTATTTGTGCTGCATTTCCCTATTCTGGGCCTCAGACTGCTCAATGCCAGACCTGTTCTCTTTGCCCCCAATTTTATCCCCAAGAATTCCTCATTTCCAATATCCAGACAGTTTTACAAATACAGCATTATACAATTAATCCCAACTGTACCCAATGGTATCAGTAAGGCAGCAGAGTTAAAGGATTTGCCTACTATCTAAAGACTCCATTTTAGGGCCAGGATTAGAACCTGACACCTTCCAATGCCTAGTCTTATGCCCAGAACACTACTACTCCCTTGCAGGGCACAGATAGATGAGACACTTTCTCCAGAGTTACCCAACTCAAATTTTACTCAACAATGGGTGCATCTACACATGCATATTAATATGCAGCAATACAACTCCAGCACATATGCCAGGGTTGACTACACCTGGGCGTCACATTAACGTATGCATCTGGGACCACAGCACACTGAGCCGAGTCAAAGCAGCCCCAACTGGCAGCAGACTGGGGTGGGGGGCTACCTGGCTCAAACTGCTGCAAAGGGGCTGGGTGGGACACAAGGGTGCTCCAATGCAGGGCTAGCCAGTAGGCAACCCCTGCACTGAAGCACCCTCGTGTGCCAGCCAGCCCCATTAGCATCTACCATATGTACCGCAGTGCACACACACACACAAAACTTCACAGCAGGATAATACTTGTATTTACAAATATTAACCTGCTGCAGATTTTATTAGTTTTCTTGTAGCTTAAAAGGGCCGCACATGTAGGTACTGAGACATTTACTACAGAGTTAACTGAGCAACACCGCAGTATACATCGCATGCCCAATAAGTTTACTCTGCAATAAGAAGCAAATACATAAATAGCTCTCCCAAGCAGTTTGCCCGAAGTATGCACTCTTACAGTGCCAAGCCACCTGGCAGCAAGGAAGTCAGTTTGCACTGAACAAATGGGCACTCTCGAATAAAACTGACAATAATCCAGACACACAACAAATATTTCCAGGATCCTCAGGAGCAGCTTCATGCCAAGAAAACAGCATTTCCTCTAGGACACATGTTGTGTTATTTGCCCGTTTCATTTTTCTTCTGAAGTAAATTGATGCAATTGCAGGCATGATTCAAAAGTAATTGATAAAGGGATGTCTGCCTGCACTGCAGATTACTTCAGATAATAACTCAGAAGTATGGACTTCTCCTCCTCACTAATTTTAATGGAGTGTCACAGCTCTGAAATCTCATGACGGCACCTCAGTGTCAATATTAATCAATTTCTCTGCATTTTAATAAGTGGACTGGGAAACGTGTTAGGGCAAGGAAGCAACACTAGTGGGGGCCTACAAAGGAGAGCCAAATTTTCTCACTGAGATACTGAATGCCAAATACCAGACAGACAAGGCCTACAACTTCCAATTACTTCATGCATACAATGCCCTGCAACATGACAAAAATACCTGGGCAAAAAAGCAGGCACCTAAAGAAGGACCAAAAATAAGTAAATAATAAAAATAAAAAATAAAAAATCTGACGCTCCCAGTCTCACCTGCATGCAAGGAGGGAAGCTGGCAGTCTGTGCTAGTGTCTCTAAATCAAAGTACACATGCATCTTACAGAGCAGTAAATGCTTAGGGGTATATTTTCAAAGCAATGTGTTTGGCTTTAGCCACATAACTTCTATTAACATTAATTGGACTTCCACAGCTAGAACTCCTTAAAATAATTTGCAATACAACTGAAAAATAGCTAGCAGGTAGTTACATCAATTGTCTAGCATAAATGAAACCAAATTAAAAAGGCTCATGTAATTATTTTGACTATATGAAATTGAGACCACTGTATGCATTTCCCCACTTCCTTACTTGTCACTGGCCAGATTATAAAAGCGCCGATTCACACATCCAATACACAACAGGGTCACAGCATCCAAATAAGAAAGTATTTTCAGCAATATCTCAGATGGCATACTGGAATAGAAAAAAAAAGGGGGGAGGCAGTGGGATGGAAGCAGAAGAAATGTTGCTAGAATTATTCACAAAACTACAAGGATGACAGTGACTAAAGCATTTAACCCCCAAGTAGAAGAAAGTGAATCTGAAGAGAAAGTGAGGCTACCACTTCATAAATACACGTCAAACCTGTCTTCATAAAAAGCCATTTTCTTACCTCTTAAGCATTAAAACCTGCAGTTTTTATTAGTTTTGCTTTGTTTCTCCAATATAAAAACCTCTATATAAAGCACTTCACAACAGCCTACCTGAGTGGTAAAAGATGTTAACAACAAACCTAGTTTCTTGAGTTTCATGTTACTATGGTGCACCTGAAGCCAATTTGGATTTTGAAAATAGTAACAATTCTTTTAAATGACATTAAATTATATTGCTCAACATCAGGGGTTTTCGATCTTAACTTGTATTATGGCTCCACATGTAGAAACTCGCAGTTCTTGTTAAATGTATCCCAAAATTTGCATGTGAACACTTAACTTCTGACTGTGGCTCTTAAGTCTGAAAATTCATCACCAGCTAAAGCACCCATAAATCACCCTCTCACCTCTACAGTTGAAAGTGTATTCATAAAAGGCCTGACAACTCATTGGATGTCAATGGAAAGAGTACCAATGATTTCAGTAGGAGCTGTATTTCCTTTTTCCACTAGAAGCAAGGCAACTGTCAGGGCATAGTTTGGGTGAACATTGTCACTTCTATCTCTGGTACAGAAAGCAGTCAATAGCCATGACCAAAACACAAGTGCACAGCTGCAGGCCACTTCAAAAATGGCTGATTAGGTGAAAGTCTGAACCCCCATTCCATGCAGGGTCAAACGAAGAAATTACAAAACAGCATCTTCCATAACTTCTGTCTGCTTGCCTGCCCACCTCCAAGCTCTTTTCAAAATGGGAAGGGGGAAGGGAACAGAGGGAGTTCTGGTGGATTTTCAGCTCTTGCTGGAGAGTGAGGCAGATGTATTGGAGCCCCCCTGAGGTGAGGGAAGCTACAATTCATCCACCCCATCCTCCACTGCCAGCTGGGGAACCCCTAGAACAAGCCCCCTCTGCTCCCCCCTCCAGTTCTGAAAACAGCTGGGGCTGGAAGGAGGGGCCATTGCTAAGGGAAACTAGCTACAGGCTGGCAGCCAGCAGATAGCTTCGCCTCCCTGCTGGAGCCAACAGTGAACTTCTGTTTGGTCCTGGGGACCATTGCAACTCAGCACTTCCTGCCAAACATTCTGAGTGACAACAGGGATAGGCACTTCTGTCTGCACCCTCAAGCTATTCAGGCTGAAATGTAGGCAACTTCCCTGAAATCCCAGGGCACCTATAGACATGCAGCAAGGCTGCTCCAATGGGCTGTAATTACAGTGCATCAGAACAGACTCAAGTTATCGAGGCTACTGGTGCATGGTAATTACCATACATGTGATGCTGGAGTCCGGAGCATCAGCATCCATGAGCCAAAAAATGGCAGCAGGGGTGCTTTAACTAAAGCTCATTCAACAAGCTTTAGTTAAAAGCACCCCACCGCCATTTTTCAGTGCATGGACCCGATACACATGGCACTTCAGGTGCTTTAATTAAGCAGTAAGCTGCTCTAATTAGGTCCCCCCTACTTCTGGAGCACATCTATGAAACAGCCACATTGGACTGCGCGGAAGCAGCAGCAGCAATAATAGACTGCATGCAGGGTGCTGAAGGAGCTGCCCCTGCATACATCCTTTGTCTAGAGAATTTAATAGGTATGCTCTTATTGTAACATTTGTGAACAGTGCAAATATAAATAAACATTTTATTTCCTCACTTTTCCAGTCTTGGTAATACCATGGTTTCAAAATGGCTGCTCAAAGCTAGGAGAAATTGATTCTGTGGCCCAAGTTTCTCCTGTTCCCAAAGGACTGAGAAAATCAATTATGAATCCTATTTTAATCAGCTTTTGTATGTATAAATGTACTGTTTAATCTCGTAATACAGGACCTCCTAAAAAATACAAGCTGACAATGCTACAGGGACATATTAAAAAGAGAGACCAAGGTCTAAGTTACACCTATACAATACATAAGCACATCAATAGCCACATGCACGTGCAATTATATCAGTGGTGTTTGCCGACAGCAGCCAGTATATTGGCTCCAGCTACAATTAGGGGTAGAAACTTGAAAACATGGCTTTCAAAATGACAAAAATCAACTCCATATTCAGAAAGGTACAAAAATAATGGACCCTACATCTGCTCTGGAGTCCATTCGTTGATGTGGGTTTTTACAAACTTCATTTTGCCGTGCTCTTAAACAACAGTATTTTTCCTCTTCACTGTTTGTTTGCCTTTCATGTAGCAACAGAGAAGAGGGGAAGCAACTTAGATATATCAATGCAGGGGGAAACAAGGAAAATGGCTGAACAAAAAGTATTGAAACTCAAGTAGCAAAGTGAACTACATTTCTTTACTTTTTCAGTCACAATAGTCTCATATGGTATTTGCAACAATAAAGTACATGAGAGAAACATATTTAGGTTGAAAATGTCTCTGATATCTCCAGAAACAGTGGTTCAGTCATGTCTTTAGGAGCTGTTCTGAAGCAAATGATTAGGGTGACCATCTCCCCCCGCCCCACTCTAGCATGCTAAAACTCCCTATGACAAAACACTTGGCATGAAAGGCACTTGAAATTTTAGTTATAAACTCTGGCTTTCTAAAACTAATATTTCAACAACCTTGATTGTGAGAAGCCATGTAGCCCACAAGTTGCAGGGGGTATCTAAGCAAATTATTATAACATGCAGAACTTGTAATAAGGGTGATAATGCTTAGGGAAGGGCTAAGCCTGACACTTAATACCCCATTTAGAATGCAATGCAAGCTAGTAAAAAACACATCTCGTTTTTATATGAAGGCCATTTGATACAGAGATTTTTAAGACACCAATATGGAACCTCGCTAGTAAGTTTTTAAACACTGGTTTAAAAAAAAAAAAAAAAGAGTTAAGCAGCTGACACACTCACCTCTCAATGCACAGACAAGATGTTGAAGCTGCAGATTTGTGACATTGTCTTTGAATATGGACATTTTGGGTACCAGGCATTTTCACAGGCACAGCAGTGAAGGTTCCTGACCTCTTACTATAAAAGATAAAGTTGTTAAGAATCACATGATCATCAACTGGAGACACACACATTGCAGCAAAGATGAAAAACCCTGTGCTTAACAAATGAAACAAGATTCAGAAGAATGTGCTTACATGATCAGTTTTTCACTTCATAAATACTTTCAGTAACTGAGTTACTTATGCTGATGGGATGAAGAGAGGCTTAAAAACCATAGCCCTCTTCTGATCATTCTCAGATCAGTCACTACTTGTGCCAAGATGAATGATACCTTGACAAGATCAGATTGGTTTTACTCCAATAAGGACAACTCATTCACCCCATTACACAATGTCACGGAAAATTTTTAAGTGTATGCTGCCAACACAGAAGGATTGAAACTGACATGCGCATTTAACTTTGTGAGTGGCAAGTTCCAAGGCTCACCCAGCTCTTGTCCCCTGGGTGACTTGCGGGCCTGTCAATCATTGCTGACCTACTTTCCCCACAGAGGCATGCTCAGACTGTGTCAGCTTCTGACTGAGAGCATGCTCAGTCAGAACCTGACATGAGGTAATCTGACTAGAAATTTCTCTGCGGAGAACGTTCTGATTGGCCACTAAATTCAGATAAAAGTTCAGTGAGCCCCTCCCTCGGGGGGAGATCGCGCTAGCTGGAGACAGAGGCTGGTGCTCCAGGGACTGTCGGCCAGTCAGGCCCTTAGGCCTATTGATCTCCTCCCTCGCTTGGCGTTTCGTGTCGCTCGTTGTTAGTGCATTGCGACTTTGATTTCCTGGCTTCCGACCTACCTTTGTTCTGACCTTCGACCACGATTTCGGATCACCCTTTTGGACTCTGTTGATAACCTGGTGTCTACTTACCTGGCTTGGACTGACCTCGGCTTCCATCATCGATTACGACTCGGATCATCCTCACTAACCTGACGTCTCCGCTGCACCACCTCCTAGTTTTGACCTCAGCTTCACCCACCAACCATTTGTTCGTTGTCCATCACCATGGACTGGCGTCACAACGAGTTACAGCTTCGTTATTGTTTGTTCGTTTGTGTTTCCCGTTAATGAGCTGTTGACCAGCCCTGAGACTAGCTAGCAGTGGGCAGCCGCACCTATCCCTGAGCTTGCACTGGGGTAGAAAGCAAGGGCTCGCTGTGAACCTCGTGGGCCAACAGACCTCTTCATTGTTTTTCGTTGTTTAATTGTTTTACTGTAACTGAAGAAAGCACCGATACCTACGCCTCAGAAGCGTAAGTCAAATAAATCCTCTGTTTAAAACCCGCTACATATCTGTGTCTCAGAGCTCCACGCCAGTAATCCCGCCTGTTCGTGTCCAATTTGCCACCACTCGACCAACCAACCGTGACCAAGACCGTGAGCTTGGCTCGCCAGCTCCAGATCCTCGACACACAACAGTTCCACCATGGCCAGTGTGAGTTCCAGAAACGTCCTTGTAAAAACTGATCATGCAGCAAAACAGGATACACACCAAGATATTTTTGCCACCTAACTTCATTAACCCAATGAAACATGAAAATCAGCTGAATTTCTTCTAAAAGTTAACAGAGCCCATGAATAATTCCACAAAGCCATAAACCAGCTCCTATTTGAAACATGCAAAGATATTCTAAGCTTAACACTGATTTGTTTAGCAGCATACTTGGCGTAAGTTATTCAAATACAATTCCCAAAAAAGGTGGGCATCACTGCTACTTTTTCTTATTTATTAAAGCACTAAAAAGTTGTAACAGATTACATCTTCCTTTTTGCTTTTCCTCCTACAAAAAGCAAAAAAGGGCTTTGTTGTTACAAGCATAACTATAAAGCTACATATGCCAACCTACTACATATTTTATACTTGAAGTTTCCAAGACTGCAACAGCATTTATCTTGCATATCATAATGTCAGTAATTATCTCTAGACTATCACAAAGCCAGGGGAAAGGGATGACACACAACAGAAACTTAATCAAATTTTGGCCCATTGTTTCTATGAAGCGCCATAGGGCAAGCAGAACTCCTATGTTCTGTCTCTATTAATGCTCCCAAGTTTGGATTGCTAGCTGATATTCAAACATATGGTCAATCCAACTCTGTCTCTCCAGGAAGTCAACTGCTAACGGTGCCCAGGGGTCAACAGGACATTCAATATACACAGAGCATAAAAATTAAATTTTGTGCTTAGGAAGAAGTAAGACTCAGTTGATGAAAAATATATTTTTGACCTTATCAACCGTATAAGCTATTTCATCATCCTAAAAACCCCTGAAGTTTTATTGGGAACAATTACAAGCACATTTTTATCTTCTTATTAAAGCTGTACCCTGCACACTTCATACAGCAATCCTGTAACAAACCACATTACTGTAATTGGTAATAAAATTCCTAAATATATTTCATACATGATCCTTAAGGTCAGACATACTATTATTGATAGGTAATTTTGGATCACAAGCTGACATTTTAGATTATAAGAGACATATATGTCACTTTGTCTTTCCAAAGCTGCTAAGCAACTGGATTGCAGAATTCCACCTTCTGCACAAAATTATCAATACTTTTTGTCTAGACAAATTTAATTATATTAGCTCTGATGAAACAGCATTAAAAGTACATAAAAGGACACTTTTAATTTCTGAGGAAGGATTTTTTCAAATGCAAGAAAGCACAAGTCCCACTGAACAATTAAACTTCTTTTTCCAAGTCTCATGGGTACTTCTAAAAGTGATACACACCATTTTTATAAAAAGCCTTTGTTTTTAAAGACTTGTATTAAGTTTCCAATTTTTTTTTTTTTTTTCCTATTCAAAAAGAAATGGTCATATTACCCTGGATAACTCTGAATCTTCATGGCTTGAGCACGTCAGAAGTAAGCCCTTGGACAATGAAAGTTAATTAAAATCAAAAGCCCAGAAGTGTTATATTCACCTTTGAGTACTGCATAGGTAGATTTAAAGTCTCTTTTGAGAAACGTATGAAAGCCAGAACAGTAAAACAATTATGTCAATTAATTAACCTTGTTTCATAACCCTATTACATATTTCATATGTAAAAGGACATGAAACCAGATGCAAAACAAAAATTTTCATATATGACAAAGCTGGTTTGCCCAACTTAAAGGCTACAATGGCTGCTACTTCCTCCCTCCCATACTTAGAAGCCTCATATAGCAACCCAAATGGCAAAACAACCTCAATGGCTTTTTCATTAGCTGCTCAACCTGTGGCACTCAAGTTTCACAGCTATATTTTTCACTTGAATACGCTGTAGAATATGCAAGGTGGATACTGCCTTTTTGCAAGTCCAGTAAAGTCTCTTTCAAGAAATGCAGCAACTTGCAATTAAAGTTATAAAAGTAGCAACTCCCCTTCCAATTTTCATTTAAACACTCTTATAACCCTACTTTGAATTTATGCGCCACATTTCATCCAGTGACTTTGAAGTGCTTTACCAAGGTGGGCACTGGCACTATCATACAAGAAGAAAAAACTGAGGCACAGAATGGCTATCCAGTTTGCTCAATATAACATAAAAGGCTTAAGAACAGAACCCAGATATGTTGCCTTGCTGTTACACCAGTGTCGTCTAAACTTTTGAAAGCCGACTCCGATACCAGAAAAGTTAAGTTAGCTGTACCCTCCAACATTACCAATAGCTGGTGGGATTTCAAAGCTAGGCCCATGCTAAATGTACACATCTTCTATGCCAGGCTTGTCCAACATATGGCCCACCAAGCTATTTTATCCAGCCCGTGGCAGAGCTCGGAGCTGCAGCCGAGCCACTGCCACAGTGCATGGAGCTGGCGGCAAGGTGAGGCGGGCAGGGCCAGCCCGTGGGCCCCAGCCAGCAGCGAGGGGAGGGGAGCTGCTTACACCAGCAGGGCCAGGCTCATCAGTGAGCCAGGTCCTGCCGCCAATGTCCCGAGGGCAGCACGGTGCAGGGCTGCCCCAGCTAAGCCTGACTGGACAAGCTGGGGACAGCACATGCAGCTTCTTCTCTAGGCCCACCCCTTGTCCCTGGCACATGGTCGGGGGAGCTGCACCATGGCCCACGCCCTGCCTGCATGTGTGCTGGACAGAGGCATGAGGTAAGTTGCTGCGTGGAGCTGGGAGCACCTCAGGGCTGGGCCAGGGCTACGGGGCGCACGGTTCCCAGAGGCAGGCTGGGCAGGACACAGGAAAAGCCTGGCCCAGAGGCGCCTTATGTCCAGCCACCTCCTTGGCAGTTCAGGTCCTGCTAATGTAGCCTGCATGGCTGAGGACTGGGGTCTCCATGCTGCTGAAGGAGCCCGTGCGTTGAGGGGATCCTAGGGGCCCACCCCCACAGCATGCAGCCTATGCAACACATTTCATATAGACATCAGGGCTGCAAGGGACCTCAGGAGATCATCGAGCCCAGCCCCCCGCCCACAGGGCAGGAAGTCAGCTGGGGTCAGAGGATCCCAGCAAGATAAGCATCCAATTTACTCTTGAAGGTGTTCAATGTAGGTGCTTGAACCACCTCCGCTGGCAAACTGTTCCAGCCCTTGGGGGCTCGGACAGTAAAGAAATTCT
>NW_017728886.1:168331286-168377921 GCF_001723895.1 Crocodylus porosus | reverse complement strand
GGGGGTCACACTCGATAATCTACTCAGGTCCCTTCTGACCCTAGAAACTATGAAACTATAAACAGGCAACAGACAGCTGCCTCCAGCCAGTAAATCTGTTGAGGTTGAAGGAGGGGGGGGGGAAAGAAGAGACATGGAGGAGGAAGGGATTGGGGCAAGCTGCCCAGCCAGGACAGAGAGCCACAGGGTGCAGGTGCACCAGCACTGGGAGCAGGGGTTCAGTCCTGCTGCCACTTGCCCAGCTGGGGCAGTGGAGGGGAGCAAGAGAGATGCGGGTGCAGCTCACTCCAGGCAGAAGGGGGCAAGTGGCAGCAGAGCACAGCCCCTGCTCCCAGAACTGCTGCACCCGCATCCCTTTCTCCATACTGGCTGGCAAGCAGCGACAGGGCAGAGCCCCCACTCCCAATGCCAATGCCTGGGAGCAAGGGCTACGCCCTGCTGCTGCCCGGAGTGAGCCGCACCTGTATCATGCTACCCCTTCCTGTCTCACACATTGGCTGGGCAAGCAGCAGCAGGGCATAACCCTAGCAGCTCCTCCCACCGAGGCAGAAATAGGCGCAGCCAGAGTCGTCACAGAAGAAGCCCCCATGGTTGTCTTGTCCTACCCGGCCCCATCCCCCACCCAGTCCAGCCTAGTCCTGGCACTATAAAAAAAAAAGCTCCATACTCACCAGCTGTGCAGCAGCCATCAAGGCCTCTAAAGGCTTGTGGAACAGCCCCCTGCACAGCATGAGGAATCACTTCCCCACTTTGGCCCCTGTGCAGCCGCTGCCGCAATGGGTGGGTGCAGCACAGCTCAGCAGGGCGTTGCGCACCATCTGGGAGCTGGAGTGGCTCTACCAGTCAGGCGGAGCCCAGCACCGCTCAGCTCCAGCTCCCAGAAAACATGGAGCAGTGATAGCTGCCATGTGGGTGCTAGGCAGAGGGGTGGGGGGGGCAGCAATCCCTACTGCCCCACACTGTGCAGGGGGGCTCTGCCACAAGTGCCCAGAGGCTCCCAATCACCACTGCTGCAGCCGGTGAGTATGGGTTTTTTTCTTTTGTTTTTACAGTGCTGAGACTGGCTGGGGATGGTTCCCCACACTTTTTCCACAGGGAACCAGCCAATTACATGATTTCACGGAAATTGAGTATTTGGTAGGTCTTTGATTATTTTTTAAAGCAGTGCAACAGAAGGACTTTTTAATAGTTCTGTTTTAGGGTCCAGCTCAGATATAAGGGGTCATGATTATGAACATCCATTTTCTGTAGTACCTACAATTTTAGAGTCATCTGCTGGTAAAATCACCTGTAACATAAGTCATCTTTCATTACTAAGCAAAAGAGAATGAGTTTGTAATGAGGACCAGAAGATTCCAGCAAGACTCCTTAAATGAAACAACTGCTTAGTTCATTTAGGCAACCATTTCTCCCTTTCATTTTGTTCAGTTCATTGACAAAATCCAATTATTAAAAAATAAGTTCCACTCTACCAGGCAGAAAAGATTGCTAGAAATTAACAGTGTGCAAAAACACATTGATGGGAAATTCATTAATCTGCGTTTTCATGAGTGCAGCAACATGCACAATGACTCAATAATACGTGCTTGTGTGCCAACAGAAGATTAATACCTGTACCATACAAGAGCATTTGATATATTTGAAAATGTTCATAACTCTCAATGTTCAGAAGAAGTCAAAGCAGAGGTTGAAAAAACCTGAGCATTCTGGTGCCAAGTGCACAGCTTTGTTACAAATGTTGCACATGCAGCATAGAGGACAAGTCTAGGAAACAATGAAGGGAATCTGAAGCTTGCAGGGTTCCAGTGCTCATTTGATTTGTCTTCTAGGCACAGATGCAAGTAATTCCAAGAATAAAAAGGAACATACTGAAATGGCAAAATACTCTGACAACTACTTTGATTCAGCTGCACTGAGAAGAGCATGATAAAAATAATTTTTCCTCATAGAAGTACAAAGGCATTCCAGTTTTTGACTGTTCTGAGCTATTTATTTAGAACTGGCTCCTTTTGATGGCAATTTGTGTAGAAAATAGTGACAAAATAGATGGAACCATCACAGCCAAAGAGTAAACATCACGCTAAAGAGAAACATGGAAGATAAATACATTGAGTTCTGTGTCAATAGCTTTAGACAAGTTACATTCAGCAATTTTACAACTATCTTATACTACTGCAATTTAGGAAGAACTCCAAGAGACACTGAAGAGCACTCTGGGAAATTAAATTACAGACAGAAGACCAGCAAAAGAATCAAATACTTATTCCATCTGATTTTCTTGCCCATCTTTCCAACCTAATATACCAAGGTAGATGCTTAACTGCTGAGGAAGAAGATACTGCTATGGCATGGGTATTTAATAATTGACCTCCAAGCATGCTAACCAAAATAAATTTCAGGTCTGGAGGCAAACCATTCAAGCAGTTGAGATTTGCTGATAACATGCTGAAGAAGAAAATCACACCACTAACTTGGTAGAAGTTATTAGTAAGCACCTAAAAACAGTTTGCTGAAATGTTCAGCTAGATTTTGACAACTGTCACCTTTTCTTCATTGACAAAAAAAAACAAAAACAAACCCTACTCTTAGGTTGGACTGATTTATGCAAAAATGAGAAGCTGAGTAGAATCTGAAAGAGCAAAAAGACTCACCTTTCTCTTTGAGTCTATGACTTCTATGGCAATCCCTTGCAGTCACAGGCGATTGTAAAAAATAATGCAAAGGGAGGATGAGATCCACTCATTTTAAGACTTTGAAGGCTAGCCTAATAACTTCAGAGACTCATTTTCAGAAGATTTATGCTTCAGTGAAAGTGACTGGAATTCTACCCATTTGAAATTCACAGCCAGTCAGTTTAACTCACTTACTGCAGTTAATCCTTCTTCAGGTGGTCATTTAGATTTTTTTTATAATAAAAAATATATACACACACAAAAAAATAAGGTTGGTTTGTCAGATGTAAAACACATAAAATGTCTCTATTTAATTAAATTTCAGTTAACATACTAAAACTATTTGACAAATCACAAGTAAACAGATACCTTGAAAATAAGCTATACACCTATCATTCACCATTTCCTAACACACCAGAAATTCAAAACTACTAAAAAATGAAGATAGTAAACTATACAATAAGTATATAATTATAGTGTATCCCCCTAGGTAGCATAAAAAGTACTAAGTGAAATGCAAAGGTTCTTCTTAGTTGTGAATTTATATGTTTTAACATTTATATCAATACTGCATTTTTTTTCTTATTAAATAACCAATTTAAATTGCCACTTTCTGTCAAGGAATTCATCTTGGTGATTTAAGTGAACTTGATTTAATTTTAAAGCAATCAATCCAGGTGTGAACTAAATTGATTTTCAGGGCGTAGGAGGAAATATAACAATCCAACCTCTGATTTTAGCTGGCTGCTGCTTACATTAAAATTACAGGTTTCGCTAGCTTGAATTCATAGCTAATAATAAATATTACTTCATTGATATTTTTATATTGGCATTTGCATTGAAGAATGAATTATTGATTCCATTCATTCTATTAAACAGAAAATCTGTGGCTGTTACCTGCAGTCTTAGTTTGCAGAAAGAAAAATAACAATAGACCTGGTGTCTGCAAGTTTCAGCATCCTGTTTATGCTTGCCTGAGTTTTTTCCTACTGGCAATAACATTATAGAATTCTTCCAGGCTGGTACGAAATTCCTGGGTAAATGAAGCTTATTATACCTGCTCCTGTAGCATACAAGTTTTCCTGGCTACTGATTTGTTAATCAGTCCCCAGCCAATAAAGCAATGCCTTCAAGAAATAGCAAAGGAGAAGCCTAGAAGAAAGTCCCTCTCCTCATGTGGGACTTACAGCAGATTAACATCTTGCTGTACTACTGGTACTTGAATAAGGGTTAAGATCATTACTAGTAAAGAGACCCTGCATCTTTGATACTGACTCCTCCTACCTGCAGGGCAGCCCAGAAAACTTTGGACAATTGTTTGAAATCAATTTTATAGGTACGACTTACAATTCTGTCTGTGAACTACTTTTGATCAGGTAAACATGCAGAGATGAAATGAAAAGCATAATGAGCACCAATTTAGAATCTCGCTGTGGTGCCAAAGGTAAAATAAAAGATGCCTTTCTTTCTTCCTTCCTTTCCATTGCCAAAAAATGTACTGCATCTTTAACCATCTTCCACCTCAGAGACCTCTTTGGGTAATGGCCCAGACCCAATGAGAGAAGGAAATTTGCAAGAAATGCACAGAAGACTTCACACAAGTCAAACATGTACCTTCCAGAATGACAGCTGAAACAAGACAGAGAAAGGATGAGCTGAATAAATATTTAAATAAATAAAATCACAGACCAATATGAGCTGAGAGACCTATGCATATTGTGAGAGAGTGCTTACGCTAAGCAAGGCCTAGCATTAAAAAAAATGCACTAAAACTCCCAGAATGCTTCAAGGAGGTTGAGGAGTCAGTGATTGACATTCTGGTAATCACTTTCTGACCCTTAGATGAAAATACTGAACTTCTGACCTTTGAACAATGATAAAAATAGCAGACATGCCGCTTACATTGTTAAGAATAGGAAACCGCATGGCTAAACCGCAATGACGAAAAAACAGCCGCATATAATGTCAGCTTTGACATTTTAACCCTGCAAAACCCAGCAAAACTTATAGATGAATAATGTATTTAGGTTATAGAAAATTAGCATAAGAAATATAAAGGTCATTAAGGATTAACATAAGAAGTGTAATGATTATAATACAAAGCGTATCACCTGATATTATAATATAGATAAGTTAACTAAATAACCAATAGAAGTAAGAATTAGAAATGCGTATGTATAAGTGTTATCATATATAACTAATAGTAAAGTTATGTTAGATGCCTCACTTCCACCGTGGGGACAGTTTTGTATCTTTTGCCTAAAAAAAGATACGGACTCCTTTTAAATGAGCTGTTGACCAGTTCTGAGACTACTGAATCAGGCAGCCGCACCTAGCCTCCGGGTTAGAGAGCAAGGGCTTGATTTGGGAACCTCGTGAACCAACAGACCTCCTTTAGTTTATGACTTTGTGAAACAATAAAAATTTTAAATTGAACAGGTCTGAGCCTGTGATTAATTCAGTCCTATATAATTCGGCATCAAGCTCACACACATCTTCCTAAATGGTCCTTCAGATATACGCACAAGATACATCTCACATCTGGAAACTCCACACACAATCAGGAAACCATTAAAATCAATCCCTCTTGAATTTGCTTCACCTCAAATTTCAAAGCTTATAGTTATACTAATATTCCTATACAATTAAGTTCACCTCTCCTTAGTTCTCTTCTTACTATTCAAATACCAAAAGCGTTTTACTACCAGCACCTGCTTCCAGATATTTACTGGGATTACTAGCTGCTAAAAATCAATTGCCCTGAAGATGCATGAGAAAAGGAAAAGAAAACATCTAAAAATATTTTAATCAAGAAATATTTTTAAAGTAAATTTTAAAAATATTATTTTTAAATTTAAAAACTATTTTGAAGATTAGAAAGAATAAACTATATCCCAATCAGTCCCAAAATTTGACTGACCCTTAAACATGGGATTATTCAAGGAGTTATACAATGTTAAGAGCAGTTTCAGAACCCAAGGAGATATATAATTTTAATCAAAGTCAGGCATCTAACTCCTTCAATTCCTTGAAAAACCCCAGACATCTGATCCTAATCTGGTTGCACTAAACAAGGAAACAGTCAAAATGATGGTCATAGAAGGTACAAATATGCTCAAAATCAATTGTTTTACTTCACTGAAACTTGTTTTCCTCCTTTTTCACATGCCTTTGTTAATCATAGAACCACAGAAAATTCAGGTTGGAAGTGGCCTCAGGAAGTCATCTAGTTCAACCCCCTGTTCAAAGCAGGACCAGCCTCAACTAGATCATCCCTGCCAAGGCTTTTTCCAGCTGGGTCTTAAAAATCTTCAAAGATGGACAGTCCACAACCTCCCTGGGTAAACTGTTCCAGTGTTTTATTACCTTTCTAGTGAGAACATTCTTCCCAGTATCTACCCTAACTTCAAACTTCACTTGCTGCAGCTGGAGCCCATTGCTTCTTGTTCATTTATCTCCATCCTCCTTGGAACCCCCACTTTAGGTAGTTGAATACCATTAAATTCCCCTCCATTCTCTCTTTTCCAGACTACATAAGCCTAGTTCCATCAGACTCTCCACCGTAAATCAGGTGCCCCAGCTCTCACCATTTTCATCGCCCTCTGCTAGACTCTCCAATTCATCTACATCTCTGCTGTGGTGGGGGCCCAAAACTGAATACAGTACTCCAGATGGGGCCTCACCAGTGCTGAACAGAGGGGAATAATCACTTCCCTCAACCTGGTAGTAACACTCCTACTCATGCAGCCCAATATGCCATTAGGTAATATCTTACAGTCCATTAAGCCTTCATGACTCCACTACCACAGCCTGTTTATCCCCACACTCTCTGATCAAGCTTGACAAGTTTTTCCTCTTTCACCAGGCCTACTATTGCCATTAGAAATTTCAGTTTTCTAAGAATCAAAGTATTTTTGATGTCAGGACTTCCTGAGGAAAGAAGAGAATTGCACATGAATGCTGGTCACCCACCTATATTATAGTTTTGGAGATTTAAGTATCTGATGTTTGGGGTTTCTCCACATTAGAGAAGGAATGTGCAACAACATGTTTTAGGGCCAACCTCAAGTAGTCAGATTCCACCCCCCCCCCGCCCCCGCCCATTAGCTAGTCACACTTTCAACAGTAGATGAACCAGTGGAGTTTCTGCTTGTTCAGGTTTTGCTTTCCAATTCTGTATGCACTGCCTACTCAGTTCCTTTTGTAAATCCAGCATTTGAGACAAATGAGTTGTTGTGCTGTATAACAAACTCACAATGAAACATAAAACTAAGGCATTGCTAAATAAATCAGGCTAAACAGAAAGGAGAACAGTCTTCACAAGTCACTGAGAAACCAGTGCCATAAAAGCTACAATGTAAAAGAAACAATAATTAAACCCACTACACATTTGCTGCACTTATGGAGTTTTTCTACTTTGCTAAAGAGTATATTCATCTTGCACTCATGAGCTTTACATGCCACAGCCCAACACACTAAAAAATAACTGTTCGCAGTTATAATGAAGACGTAACTATATTACAAAATTCTGACTGCAAACTGTATGCAGTGTCTCACTACATGAGACATGTATGTTTAGAAAGAATGATTATGGTAAAACTGATCATCACAAAAATCCAGAGTATTCGATATACAAAAATTGTATGATTATGAACAAGTAAGAATTCATAGGAAAATATTTTACATGTACTCATGACCAAGATATAATGCATTTCTGCAAAGTGGTATACAGTACTTGATTTTTCTCTGTCTTGTTGAGCAAATTCTGGGCTGATTTACTATTTGGAACAGCATCAGCACCACTGAGAGTACTCTGATCCAGTAGCATTTTGCAGCTTCTCTAGCTATATATCTCAATGACTATCCAACTCAAGACACTCTATTCCACCTGTCTCTTAGTCAAGGTCTTTTTCAAAACACTTAGTCACTGCAGTGGTTGCCCCACACAAGTTGTATGCAGTGCAAGGCAGCATGGTAAGGGTAATTTAATACTTGCAAAGTACCTAGCCATTACAGTAACCAGTCACAGAAGAGAACTTAAATGAATGTTTCACTCGCTGTGCATGAAGTCTACTAATAGCTAGTTGTATTAAATTAACCCAGACAAAACTATTAGCTTCAGATCTCAGCTGTTTTTGCCATCCCCCATTTCTAAGACTTCTAGAGTTTCTCTCTTAACAGGATGACAGTTATTTCTCTTTTTCATTTAGAAAGCAAACAAACCACAAACACAGATCTTTCTGCAGAAAACACCAAGAGAAATGTTGAGAGGAAACATCCCACACAAGTCAGGCTCTCCAAAAATCAAACTGTGAAGTAGCAGTGGATTGTTGCTATTCCTTTACCAAATTTACCTCTGGCTTTGAGCCCTGAATGGAAACATTTTCCAGTTTTTTCCCCCCTCCAGCCAGGTTTAAAAAAAGAAAAAAAGAGAGAGAGAATTACCCTGGCAAATCCCAGGACTTGGCCCCCAAGGCTGTAGCCAAACTTGTTTCCATCTTTACTGGAAAAGATGAAAAATCGCAACCAGCCAGGAAGTGCCAGGCCCCAAACTAAGGGCTCTGGCTTGCCCCTGCCTGAGCAGCCTCTGGGGCTGCTGAGCCACCCCAACAACCCTCCAGCACACAGGGGTGCCCCAATTCACCACAGACTAGTGTCCTCTGCTGGGTCTCCCCCCACCCACTGGCTTAATTTTTAACCTACACCTCTCACAGCCGTCCCCAGTTGGTCTTTTAGCTGCCTTGAGCCACGGGCAACAGGACCTTGGGGGCCCCCCCATCACCCGGGGGGGTTACAGCTCTGCAAGAGGCCCCACCAGCAAGGGATGGGCTGGCACGTGCGCCCCCACGGGAGCTTCTAGGGGCAAGGTGGGCTTAGACCCCCCATTTCTGCCCCCTGCCTGGAGCAGAGGGCTCTCCACCGTGGTGCCCCAGCCCCAGTCAGGGGACAGCCCGAGCGGAGGGGGGGGGCGGGTACCTGGGCCGCATGGCGGGGCCCGCGCGCGCCCAATGCTGCCGCAGGACCCAGCCGCGGCCCGTCGCCATAGCAACACTGAGCCCTGGATGTTACCCCCCCGCGGAGCTATTGGAGTTAGCGGCACCGTCACGTGACCCGCCAGGAGCATTCCAAGGAGCGGCCTCGTTGTCGCGGGGCGGGGCTTCTGCGCCTCCTGCTCTCGCCCCGCCCGCGCCCAACCCCGCCTCCCCCGCCCTGACGTCATTCAACCTGTGACAGCTTCATAACTTGTGTGACGCCTGCAGGACTAGCACGGCTGGGGCGATGCAGAAGTGTGACACGCTGGGCGTTATTTAGTGACACTTACTGCCTGTTAGCCTTATACCACTGCAGGATAGTTTTTGCTGTGACATGCTAGGCGCAGTGGTATGATGCTAATGTGCAGTAAGATGCTAGTGTCCCTGCACCCAGTGACAAGGAGAGAGAGCTTTTGGGATGAGACCTGCAGCCTGGCTTCGCAGCCTAGAAGTTGTACTACATCAGCCAAAAAAGGGCCCAGGCTGCCTCCCACACTTAGTGCTTTATCCCAGAAGCAAACTCCTTCGTGCTTGGCTTCAGATGACCCTTGATCATCATCACATCCTCTGGTGATGAGCTGTCGCTGATAGCAAAGCCATTAAATTGGTCCTGGATTTGATCCACTCTGGGTGCATCTACTCATGAAACCAATCTGACGCAAAAAAACTCCCAAAAAAACTCTGCAGTTTGCAATGGAGTTTCTTTGTGTCACTTTTACAGGTGCGTCTGACACCACAATATGTTGAGCCACGGTGGACCAGCCCCAGCAGGCGGGGGGTGCCGGGGGTCCGCCTGCCAGCCTGGGGCTGCTCCGACTCAGCTCAACATGCTGTGGAGGGGCTGGCTGGGGTACAAAAGTGCTGCAGTGTAAGGCAACCCTCATGCGCCAGTCAGCCCCAGTCAGAATCTACATTCATGTTGCAGCAGAGTAAATAACTCCATCATAGGATCATACTTGTGTTGGGCAGTACTGTCCTATGGCCGAGTTAATTAGTTTATTTCAGTTGAATAGCACCGCATGTGTAGATGCTACCACTTTACTGTGGAGCTAATCAGTCAGCTCTGCAGCAAACCTCTCATGTAAACGTACCCTGTTTGTGGGAGATCTCGAATGGGAATAATACTATTTGTGTTACTCTTCCTTTTCCAGCATTTCTTAAAAACAATGTTAAATAAATTCTTCCTGTAACTCTTCAGTCTGCCTGTTAAACTCCTCTTCATTTTCCATCCACATGTATTCAGCGGATGCATTGTTATCTTCATGAGCATGACCATTAATAATAATCACATCTTCACTGATGATGCTTGGGCTAGGACTGCTGCCATTTGGATCTTTCATGGCTGCACGTCTGATCTGAAGTAGAAGCATGAATGGCTCTAGATTTTACAAAGCACTCTTGTAGGCTAGTGGCATGAATCTTTCTTTCCATAGAGCTAGGATTTTAAAAAATGGGGGGAGGGTGGTACACCTGGTGAGGGGCAACATGGCATCTAAAACTACAGGTGTTTCTCTCCAGGTAAAAAGAAATTAGACTATTCCTAACAGGCTAGAGGCCTAGGCAGGGCTGTATTATTTAGTGTTAGATTGAAGAAGAAACAAAGAGAATGTCATTGGAAAGAGTTCAAAACTAATCCACAGGGCTATAAGATAGGAGCTGCCTCACCAGGAGCAGGAAACAGGCAGTAGCATAGCATAGCATAGCATAGCACAACCTCTTTGCTTAGTGGGACACCAAGCCTATTCAAAAGAAGGGAAGAATGATATACACATACACATATGGAATGAAGAGTTTAGGAGGGATCAGGTAGATGATAAGGAGCCAGGAAGTCATAGTCATAGAGAAGTAGGCCTGGAAGGGATCTCCAGAGGTCATCCAGTCCCACCCCCTTGCCTTATTCAAGTGACTCACTCAGCGCTGCCTATCGAGAAATGCTGCTGTCACTGCCAGGTAGTTGGTTTTAAACTTTGGGTGGAGCAGAAATCAAAGGGGTGCCTCAAGTCTATCCAAGGGTACCTTGAGTCTAAAAAGGCTGAGATCCACTGGGAAAGGTGCAAATCTACTTTGCCTTCTCATACTGGCTACCTGAGTACAAACTGTGGCTCCAGGATCCCTGAGAATAATAAGTTGTCATATTTAGAGAGAGGGAGTTCTCCAAGGAACTTGATACAAGAAACTTACTCTTCAGCGCTAGCTAAAGGAGCCGTTTTCTGCTGGAAGAATAATTTGCAAGTATTACTATCCATCCTCAAGAAAGAAAAGTCAGAAGCAGCCGCCTAGTCAAAAGACTTCTGTGAATTTAAACTATATGGGAAGTTTGAACTGCCAGAGTTATTCTGCTATTAAGATAATTTGAGACTAAAAAAAGGTCTGACACCTGCTGTTAAATTTCTTATAGGACCCAACTAATAATTAAAATTAAGCCTAAACCATTTAACAGATCTACTTCCAAATTCTCAGAATGTTCCATCTATTCTCAAAGAGCAATTGCTGCCATTTGCATGCATAATAAATACTTTGTCTGCTTTAAGAACAAAACCTAAGTGACAGATCTGTGACTAGCATCTCCAAAATAGCCATTTGGTACCTGCAGCGTTGGGACTGATTCTTCCAACAAAGTAGATTTATTAGCATATGGTTAACTGTTATTTTATAGATCCTTAAATGTATTTTTATACCAACATGTAGTTTGAGAGGCACTTGGTATCAGTGGAACCAAAGAAATCATCTACACCAAGGACTGTCAAACTCATCCAGCCCCACGGGCCAAATGAGGATCCCTGGGGCAGTCTGTGAGCAGACCAGGACCAACTCTGTGTGCAGCGCATACAGCATGAGGTCCAGCCTGAATGCTGCACACACCAGTTCCAGGCCTCACTGTGCATGTGACAGGGAGGTCTGGTACAGGGCACGTGCTACATGTGGCACAGCCTGATCTACACCAGGTCATAGCCAGCATGCAGGGCTGGTCCTGCAGAGTGCAACATGCACTGTGTGCCCCAGACTGATCCCCTGTGCTGTGTGCAGGACACACAGTGCCAAGTCCAGACCACATGCTGCATGCAGTACATGGGGTTGATCTAGCCCATAAATCACAGAACCATATGGCTCCATGGGACAGATACAGCCCACAAGCTGTATATGTTTGACACCTCTCTACACATATATGTGGTTATGGTTGAAATCTAATTCCTATTATATATTCTGTATTTCAGTTGCTCATCATTTTCTTAAATTCCCTGAAGAGGTTCATTTTCATGTAAAGTTTGAACAAAATATTTTAAGATATGTTTGAGTGGTGGCTTTATTTTGTATATAAATAATAAATATGTATACTGCTGTTGTGCGTTTTATGTACGCATACCCCAAAATGTGTAAATATATTTTATAAAATTAAACACACCCAAACTGAAATTCTATCTTCTATAGTACCTTTGTAATATACAGTAGGTGAATTCAGTGAGGTTGCAGGGGTGCAATTAATAAAGAGCTTGGCCTTAATTATAGAATAGGGTTTTGAGATATTCAGCTTTGTGATAATTGTGTAACTTCATACAAAACAATACTATAATAAGAGATGAAAGGAGCTTGGAAAGAATGAGATAGATTATGTTTGTTTGATGTTTGAGCAGGGAGTTGGACTAGATGACCTCCTGAGGTCCCTTCCAACCCTAATTGTCTATGATTCTATAACTGCCCTTTAGGCAGTCAGTAGCCCTTATACTGCCACAGCTAAATAAGAAAGCAGTATTTCAGGTCATTTATGTGAATCTTAGATCCACCTCCACCCTACACAGTTCACCTTCCCCTTCTGTGGACAGGAATCATTCCCAACTCCTTCCACTCTATTGTGTTCCCATTCTGGCCAGGGATGTAACTCTGTGCATAATCCCAAAATAGTAATCCCAATTCTAGTCCTATAGCCTAGTGCAGTAGTTCTCAACCTTTTTTGTACCAGGCCCCATTTGTAAACACTGATGGCCAGTTCCAACCCAGTACCCCTCACTCCCAACCCAGACCCCAAACCCCAGCCCCCCAGTGTGTGGGGCAGGGGGTGGGTGTGTGGGGCAAGCGGGTGTGTGAGGAAGGGGGACGGGGGGCAAGCAGCCTCTCGTAAACTGGAACTCTGCCAGCCTGCAAGGGAAAAACAGTTTCCCATGTTTTTTCCTGTAAAGGACAGTCCATTTTTAAAGTCTGTTGATCCATTTATAAAATTTGCTCCCCACCCTTTCATATATTCTTGCAACCTACTTTTGGGTCACAACCCACAGGTTGAGGACACTTGTCCAGGAAGTGGAAAATTCAGCTTCTAGCACCCTACCTGCTGCTCCACAAATTTGAAACCTGTATCTCCTGTTTCATAGCAAAGCACACCAACTGCAAGGCCATGGAGAAGGCCTCCTCCTGAAACTTAAAAAGCTAAAAACCAAGGGCCAGAAATAAAGCAAACTGAAGGAAATGCAACTCAAAGAGATGGGTGCTGGGTTCTGGCTCCCTACCCCAAATGGTGCTCCTAGATTTTGCATTTAATAATAATTTTATAAATTGGGTAGACAGCAGGAAAAACTAGAACACAGAGCCACTTTAGGTGACCACATAAATCACCCATGTGATTGCTACCTGGAGTTAAATTTGGGCCTCAGTTTAAAAGCAGAACTGCTAACCACAAACATAAAGTTCAAAAGAAGACAATAAATCAAGTGGGCCCAATTGCTGCACGCTCACACTCCTGCTCCAATTCACGAACAAATTTTATTTCCATCGATTCCCATGTTAAAAACCATTCAACCCTAGCCCCTAATTTTGCAGTGCACCTCCAGTCTTTGCAGTATTGGGACCTTACATCACTAGTTTTCCTCTAGGATAGAAACACTTCCTGATTTGCCCTTTTACAGCTTCATGCAAAAAAAAGCAAAAGGCAGCTTGCACTTTTGCAAGATCCGACTGAAAGAAAAGATGTTTGCAACCCTTGTTAAGACATTAAACGTTGAGAAAGAAAAGATGTATGAACCCCTTTCTAAAACACTGAAAACTAGCAAAGTAGGGAACGCGCCAAACACTTAACCCTGGGAGCAACAGCACATTACCTACATGCTCCCCGTGCCCCAGCCAGTGGCTTTCGATTTGTCTCCTGGATCGTGCGGATTTCAACAGCAGGGGCTGGTGCTTTGCATTCTGGGACTTGTAGTCATTTGGCCTCCAACCCCCTTAACTCGGGGCAGAAGAAGAGTTTGTGCAAACTACCTTTCCCAGGTTCACAGGGACTTTGCAAAGGATAATGGCGGGGCAAGATGCAAATGTCAGAGAGCAAAGGGGAATGTAGGGTTTTGAGTGAACCGACCAGACAAAAAGCGACAGATTGCTCCAGTTGTTCTTGCTTTCTCAGGGGCTGCACCAGCTGAACAGCAAGCAAGGTTAGGTTAGCCTTAGCTTTAAGGAGGCTGCGTTGATCTGAGCCTATAGCATTGTCAAAGGCTTGATCTGTCCCAGCATGTTTTCTGCTTCCCTCATGCGAGTGATTCAGTGCAGCGAGAAGCTACAGCTCTCCCCAGGAAAGTGGTTTCTGGCCCGCCATGGGAAAGTGTTTTTAAGGACTTGGTCGTGTTTCAGTGGGAGACATGAACTTGTCCCCAGAGAAGGTGTGCGGCACCCTCGGATATTTCTCCAAGGCGCAAAGCAAAGTCTCTGGACCCAGAAAGGGTCTCTGAGAGCTGAGAATAACAGCAAACAAGTGTCTGTGCAAAGAAGCCAGAAAGAAGGAGCATCTCTGTCAGCTGTTCGGAAAGGTAAGGAGAGGCCCTTTTAAACCAGAAAAAAAAATAAATAAATAAAAGCCCTTTTAAACCAGTAGCAATTCAGAGCAACATAGAGAGAGTTTCACACAAGGGCCCTGGTGCAAAATTGAGTGTCAAAATTGAGATTTGAGAGTTGCAGCATTCAGGAATTAACAATTTATGGTTCTTAAGACTGCTGCATCTCAGCCGTCTCTCCCCCCTCCCCTCCTTGACTTGATTTTGCCTTGTTTTGAATTGCTTTCTACACTGGTAGGTATCCAGGCATTGGATGCGTAGGGGATGCACGTGCACCCCCTGAGATTGGCCACCACCAACGCTGTAAGTGGCACCTGCAGGCACTTACCATTCACCTCCCCTCTTCGCTGCTGATACCGCTGGCAGTGTCCACGGGCAGTTGCTGATCGCCAACACTGCTAACAGCATCTGCGGGTAATCACTGGTCAGTGCTCACCACTGCCACGGCCACCTGCGGAAGTTTCCCGGTCACCGCCGCCACGGCCACACCACCAACACTGCTGTGCACCACCCTATCCCTCCCCAGCCTCAGGAGTCATGTGATGTTCGTGTACCCAGGTTGTAGCTGTGTTGGTCTAGAGGAAAAAAGGCATCGTGACCTGCGGTAGAGGTGATATCTTTAATTAGACCCAACTAGATTTTTATAAAAAAAAATAATTGCAATTAAATGTCTTTAGTTTAATCAAATTGCAATTTAATAAATGTAATTACACTGCATAAATGTAATAAATTTATTAAATTGCAATTTAATTAAACTAAAGACATTTAATTGTAATTAAAGAATTTTTTTTTGCAAAAATCTAGTTGGTCTAATAAAAGATACCACCTCTACCATAAGTCCTGATCCCTTTTTTTATACACTGTTAGCTTTTACAGATACATCACTCACAGGGTAACATTTCCCTTGCATTACCACCCACTGCATTAGCTGACTTCTTTGCAACACATAGGTGTATGAGACCAGGACCTGACCCACCCAGTGTAAATCAGGGTGGCCTCTGGTAACCTGTGTACTGTAGAGGTTTTGCTAATCCTAGTTCACTGTCAGCAAACTTAGTGTCAGTGGGACTTCATTTTCAGAAAATTTTCCTGCTATAAACAGGATATTACTGGACAGCCAGTAATTTTCCATTTGTGCACAGTATATTTCAAATGCCATTATAATCTTTCTGATGCATAATAAATGGCTGAATAACAGGCCTCTTAGATTTAGACCAATAGAAGGAGGCTTACAATTTTTTAGTAACTTGCAGTTTCCTAACCTGCTTTATCAGTTATGACTGGGGCTGCTATATGCATAAGCCTGCTGCCAAATTTCTGTTTCCCTTGGGTGTTTCCACACTAAATTGCAATCTGCAATATAGACATATCCTTGCATTGAACATAACCTTAAACTTACTGCAAAAAAAATAGAGAGGATTTAAACACCTTGGCTGACTAATATTCTAGGAATTGATTCTCTGCAAGTGGTTGTAACAGTTCAGAAAATAGTTCTATATCCACATAATGTCCTGAAGATTAAAACCTGTCTGAATTTAATGACATAAGTGAGTGGTTCTGAAGAGCAGTCCATAAATAGCCGGGGTGATTACTTTGCACTGGCTCTATAATTCCACTGATTTTAAGGCCCTAGGGGCCCATTAGAAAATCTAGTCTGACCTGCATATCACAGGCTCTTAAATTTTAACTAATTACCCCTGTATCAACTTATATAACACGTCTGACTGAAACAGGTTTTCCGGTAAGGAATCCAGTCTTGATCTGAGGAATTAAGAGATAACAGATTTACCATTTACTTTGGTCATTTGTTCAAATGATTCATTGCCTTCATTTTGAAAATTTAATACAGGTAATGCCTTTTTTGCAACAATTGCTTGTTAAAGCAATAGCTACATTTCACTGGGAACATTTTCACTGCTGTGTCAGATGATCTGTACCGGAGCAAGATCAGTTTAAGAGCAATAGAGCACGTCTGCATGTGCATTAATACGGCATGGGTGGTAATACACCGTGATTACTGCACATTAAGTTTGGGAATGCACAGTAACTGGCACTACTGTGCAGTAGTGTCTACGCATGCCTTTTAAATGACGGTAATGTGCATTAAACCAATTGTACTGTATATTAGCACAATAGCACGGCTTTTGCAGCAATGCACTAATACATGGTAGAATTAGTCTACTGCACATTTAGCGTCTCATGCAGCCGTGCCCACAGACCACCAGAACATTAGGCTGTTGCTACTAAGAGTTGTTTACTGTACCTTATTTCTTGTCTGAATTTTCCTAGCTCTAGCTTCCAGTAATTAGTTCTTGTTGTTATTTAACAATGCATTTACAACTGTTACATTGAAAACAGGAAATGCTTTCTGTATGCTACATTTTTGCATCTATGAAAAATACTACTTGCCAGAGAAATATCTAGTTGCAAAATGGAGAAAAGGAGACTTACCCCCGCCCCCCAAAAAAAGCAGCATAGCTACCTGAAAAAAAAGGACTTGGGTACATTTCAGGCACCACAGTTGAAAGCCAACTACCCCTTGTCTTCTGTGGCAAACAATTCAGTAGGTATCTCCTTGTTTAGCCTACAGCTTCCTTAGGCAATTACTGATTTGGTTTGGGACATGTACATGACTGTCATGGCCCTCGTAGCTTGCTTCCAGCTAAATCCCCATTGGGATGTAGAAGTCTGCCAAATGTATTCAAAGCACACCTAACATGAGAGATTTGGTTATGTACTCCCCCACCCCCACCATACCTCCAGGAGAGTGCATGAATATGTAGCCAGGTAGTTGGAGCATTTGGCTTGGATGTGCAAGTCCTGGGTTATGGTCTCTGTTCCGAGGACTATGTTCATTTTTCATCCAATGCCTCTCTCTGATGTAAATACATAACATATCCTGGGAGCAAACCCCAGAATTAATCCCAACCCCCAGTGTGATGTGCAAGACTGAATATCACAATTTAATGTCTTAATTAAGTTTCCCTTAAGCACCTTGCAACAAATACCTTTTTATGGTAGATCAGTTTATTTCCCTAAGGATTTAAGATTTTTTTCTCGTTTAGTTCAATGACTCGTGAAAGAAAGATGAAATACCATGCTCAGGACCAGGAAATAGAGAAGAGAGTTTTCTTAGAGGATTGTGATTCAGACATCTGTTCCTAACAGCATTCTTTTTCTTTTTTTCGTAATTAAGTAATTTGTGACATCAGTTATAATGTATGATCCTATCTTCTTGGTTTCTCCAATTTATTCCTTTCAGCCAAAATATAATTGTTACACAATTAGCTTCAGAAATTAGAAGTACTTTGAAAAGGTTTGGGCAAAACCTCAACTGGTGAGAAAGATTTGGAAGGCTGGAGGAAAGGAGGTTATTAAAGTTTCCTCATTAATTTGCACATTGCTAAAAGGCATACTTTATAACTTCCTCTAATTGATAGTTTCTCCCCACTTCTCAGTAAAGATTTTTATGGCAAAAGTTTTAAAGAGACCTCATAATAGTAACATTTCATTATTTTTAGGGAATAGACAACAGTGCATTTACTAGCCCACTATATAATATACTCAAAGACTACAATTGACAAACCAATAATCAACATGGGTTTTTTGGATGTGCTATCCTTATCTTTAGTTTTTACTTCAACTGATAATTCGATAAGTCCCTAAATTCAGTAATTTACAATAGCTTAGCTTTGCACCTCCTGTCTTCTATTCTGATCTTTTCCTTTACAGTATTTAAAAACTTGTTCTACATGTATAGCTTACTGAATAGCTTACTGCTGAAAATATAATACCAGTATTTAAAAGAAAACATCATTATACATAAGTCTGAGAGCTGTAGCACCAGTTATTCTTGGTCTTGAAATTAACTACTAGGAAGGCAGAAAATAACAAGGGTTAATGAGTATCTATAAATATGCTGAAATTACTTTAAAAAATGTCATTTTATTTTTCTGCTGAAGCATTATAGAAGGAATGGAACAAAAGCATTCCTCCCCTCACCACTATGAGACTTTCATGTCAAAATGCTATCTGAACCTTATACTGATTTATAGAAAAGAACTGATATGATAAATTTATGCAAGTTTTATTGTCAGCTATTTTAACTTCAATATTGGTTTCTGTCTATTACAGTGAAAGAAGCTGGAAGAGACTTTACCTATTTTATAGTGGTGCTCATTGGGATTGGTGTTACAGGTTATAAAATATATATATATATATACACATTCTCTATAAATACACCTTTGTTCATTATTGTCCATCTAGTTAATTAGCTCTTATTTCATTGGTATTTGTTTCCCTCTATTACAGGTGGTTTGTTCTATGTGATTTTTAAAGAACTCTTTTCTTCCTCCAGTCCCAGTAAGATTTATGGAGATGCGTTTAAGAAATGTAGAGCTCACCCAGAGGTTGGTTTCTGCAACTGAGTTACAAGTTCATATTTGAATAGAAGCATTTTTCTATCTTACGTTCCTCTCCAGAATGGAAGTCTGCAGCACAATGCTCTGAAGCAAAGATTAATCCCACTAGATTTAGGGACACATGTGGTTCCACAAAATACAGCAATTATTAGCCCCTACTGTATCCCACAAGTCCTTGCTGCTGTCTTCATTGCCTACTGATATTGTATTGATACACAGCACCAGGGTTGCACATCAAGATGAAACCCAGGCCACATCCAGATGGGCATGGCCACGCAGTATGTGGCACCACAGACACGTCTGTGGCATTACATACCACATGTTCATCTGTTCTCTGCACTGCAGGTAATAGAGCGGGGGTTTTCTGAACCCTAGATATCCAGGGGTCAAAAAAAAACCTGCACCAAAAAAAAAAAAACAGTGGCAAATGTGGGGGCAGTATGCACCGCTCAGAACTGGAGCTTGGTCGGCTGGAGCCATGTTCTGGCTATTGGCCAGGCTCCAAGCAGCAGGATCACCACTGTTGTAGCCCCAGGAGGCCCCCAGGTAAGGCTGCTGGGGCCAGCCCAGTGCTGGCCCTAGCCTCCTACCATACCTGGTGTAACCTGCCGCACACCAGAGTCCATGTGGCACAGGTTTCCCCTGGAACAAAGTGTCCACACTCATGTGAATACAGCCCCAGGGTCCAGTCTAACTCTAGGGTTCTAAGATCAGAATGCCATTGTGTTATGTGTTCTGCAAATACATTGGACTATATAACCCCAGCCCAAGAAACCTAAAACATATTTTGGAATAAGCTGAAACTTACCTGGGTAACAAACCATAAACGGAAAAGGAAGGTGAGGGTAACTGTAATAAGACTGCAAGTTACAAAAAATGTTAGATGCAAAATAAATACGTTAAAAAACCCACAAAGCAAGACCTCAGAAATCATTCTTTCAGACAAAACCATAAAAGATATGTAATTGCTTTCCAGACAAGACTTCTGGCAATATCACGGGGATTCATATAGAAAAGGAGTGACAAGTTTTCACTAGAAAGATTAAATAATAGACCTGGGCTTTGGAAGAGGTTTATAAAAATAAGACCTCATTCCAGTGCTTTAACTAAATCATCCTTCCTTTCTCATTTGACTAAACATGCTTTCCAAACCATTTTTTGCTAGGCTTTGAATCAGGTTTATAGAAACAATAAAACCTTTATAGTTTTGAATAAAAGGAGTCACTGCTTTTTCCATTTAAATAACAAGAATTTGCATTTTAAACTTCAGTGTTGGTCAAGCATTCTTTGTGCTGAAATGCAAGTAGACATACCAGCTTTTTCTTTCTTTATATAGTATAACCCTGTGAAGACTAACATATATAATACACAAGAATGTCTTTCTTTGTCAAATACATAGATGTGTAAGTTTTATGAACACAATGAATCATTTAGTTTATAAAGAAATCTGAGCCCATATCAATCCATTTAATACATATCTTCTGTTCTTTTGTGCTTTCTTTTCTGAGTTCTTGTGATGCAACTGACAGTTCAAGAGTACACTGTTGATATTTGGTGAATAAAAATTATTTCACCTTGGAGAGGTGAGCTGACATTATAATAGTGATTCTCAGCCAGGTGCTGTGATACCTTGGGGTACCTTGAAATCTTTTCAAGGATACTTCAGGGTGCTAAACAGTGTTAGCACTGTTAGGTATGTAAACAAGATTCAAAAGATAGAACAATATCTTCTGTTGCAAAGGTCTTAGAAAGACCACAACAGGTCAGAATATTTTTAACACTAAGGATTCCTTTTGGAATTTCTGGGTTTATCTTGTGAATCGTGTTTTTCCAAAGTAAAAAATGAGTGAAAACTAAGAGCTAGCATTTTCTGAGAAGTGCCTTGAGTCTAAAGAGGTTTAGAACTACTGCACTACGGGGTCTGTTTCAACATGATGTGCTTGGCAACCTACATCTCTTCTCTCATAGGTAATAAGCGTTTTTGGTGAACCCATTAAAGGTTATGGTGAGACTACACGACGAGGAAGAAGACCGTATGTCAGGTATCTGTTTGCATTTTTCCTCTATATGAGCAACAGTTTTCGAATAGCAAAGATGCATACCCAATCCTGCTAGGTTGGAACCAGGCTGCTTGTTTGCAGGAGATGTATTGACTCCCCTGTCATTTAGTAAGATAGATAAAGTGACTCCCCCCCCCCCCCCCCGGATACATAGGTAGGATTCTGTAGTTTTAAAGGACATTTGAACACAGTGTTTAGGTGGAAGACTTCAAATTAATTCTGAGGAAATTAAATTAGAAATTGGACCTTTATTTATGATTAAACTGAATTACTCTTGAAAAAGGTGGGATCTATTTTATACAGAGTAGCCTGACCCTGTTCACCATGTGGAAAAGCATGTATTTATGAAGCAAAAGAGCAGACCGGAGAAGGGCACTTAAAATAAGAGAGATCAGCCGAAGGCAGCTTTATATTCTTTGTTTTAAATATAACACAACACTTTGGATTAGATCTACAAATGGACTTATGCATGGCAATACTGAGCATCACAGAACCTACCTTAGACATCTGGTTCCTGGAGTAGAATCCAAAGGCTTGAGTTAGGCATCTAGGGCATTTTCACACATGCTCTGGGACGTGGTGTTGGGCACTTTAATTAGCAAGCTGCACCGAAAAAAGTGACACGGGGGTGCTTTGAACTAAAGCTCACCCAACATGTTTTATTTCAAAGCGCACTGCTGCCATTTTTTCAGTGCAGGGACGCTGATGCACATGATGCAGAAGGATGCCAGAGCACATCAATTTCCATGCTCCAGCGGACTTGATTAAGTCTGGATTTCCAGCATGTTGGAGCAGGCTCCTTGCACATCTGTAGGAGCCTCTAAATTCCCTATGCAATGCATGGCGAGAGTTTGGCAGGTACCTACTGGCGGCACTGAAAAATGTTGTGTTTTGAAGGAAAGTGAATTTGTGTATTGATGTCGTTCGGTAACTGGTATTGGCATTTCAGGGTCTTACATGATAGATTTGAGCCAGTTATCTTAGACGTTTTGGGAAAAGCTGAAAAGAATCCACAGTACCTCCAGTGCCTCCTACAAGCACTGGATATGTTCTCTCCTAGTGGAGCTCCACAAACTTTTTTTTTTGTTAAATGTAACTTTTATATAAATAATACATTTTAAAAATACATTAAAATAGGAGGAACAAGGGGAGAGGGAAGCAGAGCAGGCTAAAATCTTTCCCTCAAACTATTGCAAGTAAGACAAGCTTCAGTTGATTTGCTTGAATTATCCCTTTTCTCCAGATAATCAGGTCTAATGTTTAAGCATAGGGAAGTCCATGCATTGTACAAAACTGCTATCAAAGATGCTCCCTTCACTTATGTGCTTGGAATTTCCATGGCCTCTCAGACTTAAATACATAATGTGCCATATGATGTTTTGTTCCTTTTCTCAGTCACATTGAATACGTAAAAGATGAATTGAAGTACATGCGTCTGAAGTTCTACATTGAGGGGTCAGAACGAGGAAAACAAGGAACAGTCCATGTGGAAGTGAAAGAGGTATATATGATTGTCTCAACAAGTTAAGATAGTCCACAAGGATTACTCGATATTTAAACTAATGCAAAGAAAATAAACATAAGCACACCCTGAAATATTTTTTTCTCATTACAGAATCCTGAAAGTGGAAGATATGAGTTCCGTTACATATTTGTGGATGTTGATACCTACCCTAGAAGAACCATTGTCATTGAAGACAACAGATAGCAAAAAAAAAAATGCTAATATCACAGCTCAAAGAGTACAGTTTAATAAAAACAAAAAGGTTTACCGATATTGTGCTGCTACGTATAGCCATGAAATCTCACTGAAGCCAAGGGACTGCATTTCTGTAACTGACCTGTAGAGACTACAGCATGTCATAAAGTGTGTATTTTTAATGGAAATGACATGATTTGCTATAATTTGTGGCAAAAAAATCATGACATAGGAAAAACACAAAAAGCAGTTAATGTCGAATAGTAGTTCTGCAGTCTCACTGCACCCAGTATCTGTCTTCCAAACTTTCAAATATTGTTTTCCTTTCTCTTGTTCAGATTTTACATATACTGCAATAACAAATGTGGTATTTAATGAAGAGAAACTTGTTTGTTTCTGTGTTATACGCTGTGGACATCAGATGCATATTAGGATGAAAAGTGCTCAGATTTTAGTAGTTTCTCAAAAAAACAAAAGTCAATAGAGCAAGGAACTACAAGCATCCTAGCCCCAGTCAGACAGAGACACACACAGCTAGAGGATGCTGTCTTCCACACACCTTCCAGCAGAAGGAGCCTGGCTGGTGTGAGCAGTGTTATGGGGATTCTGAAAATAAATCACTAAATGGCCATGATGAGTTGCTTGAAAGCACAGCTTCCTATTGTGATATGTGAAATTTTATAGGAAACTATGGCATAAATGTAAACTATACCAATAAGATAATTTTGTCAGTTTGATATGTCTCAGTGATTTCTAGACCCTCAATAAACCCCACCTAAAAATCCAGTAACAGTCTTTGGAGTACTTGTAGACAAGGACATCAGTCCTGCAACTTTTGATCTCTTTCTTGTGGTCCTCCACAGGTTGCTTTCTTGTGTTTGTTCATGTATTAATTAGATTTATATGCCACCCTTTCCAACAAAGGCTCAGGACAGCAAAATAACTCATAAAACAAGTGAACCAGAGACCAAACCAAGAAAAACAAAATAACTTATAAAAATCAATAGAGTATTAAAATAAACGATAAAACAACTCCCTCCCTAACCTGTATCCCAGCTTAGCCCTGCTTGCTAAACACCTGCCCAAATAGGAAGGTCTTAAAGCATTTCTAAATGATGTCCAAGCTCAGGCCCTGGCAGGCTTCAAGAGGGGAGGAGTTCCAGAGCTATGGGGCAAGTACCAAGAATGACCTTCCATGTGTTATTGCCAAAACAACTCAGTGCATTGACAGTACTTGCAGGAGGTTGTTCTGGGCTCATCTTAGGGAATCAAACTGTGGCATCAAGGAGAAGATGGTCCCTTCAGTATGTAGGGCACAGACATAAAGTAGACCACCATATTCAGCACCAACTACAGCTTTTGGACAGTCACTGAGGGCAGTCCCACGTAGATCACACTGGCTACATCCACATGAGCAGGCGTGTACATGTGCAGCAGCACAAACAATAGTGGCACAAATTGTGCCACTATGTGCTGCGGTGCATGCCCCTGCTAATGAAGTTACACGTGGAGACGAGAGCGGGCAGACCAGGGCTGCCTGCTTCCCCATCTCCATGCACTACAGAGCCCCCGCACTGAGGCACCCTGCGCCCCAGCCAGTCACTTCCCTGGGTGCAGGGTGCCTTGAGACGGGGGAGCAGGAAGTTCCCTTGGCTGTCTGCTCCCCTGTCTCTGTGTGCTGCTCCCTGGCTCGCTGAGGCACAGGTTACCTCAGTGTGGGGGCTCCGCAGCATGCAGTGATGGAGCAGGCAGCCCCAGGCTGCTTGTTTTCCCATCTCTGCATTTGTCATGGCATACAGCCCTTTGGCATGCTTTGCTCTTTTCTTTCTTGGGATTTTTACTGGGTTTTTTTGCTATCAAGAAATCCTGGTATCAAATTTTGCCACAGTGCTGTGGGGCACGGTTTAACATGCAATGTGCAGTTTGTGGTGCCACAAATGACACATGCCCTCACATCTGGATCTGGCCACTGGTTGGATACACGAGGTTTTGAAAATACAGATGATGATGGCCAGATCTGATTCTGAAAGAAAGGGGCTTAGCTTTCTCACTAGATGGAGCTGATGAAAAAGCACTCCTGGTCACTGCTACCACCTGGGGATCCAGATGCAGGAGATGTTCTAGGAGACCCCCAGGCCTGTGAACCTAAGAGAGAATGGAAGGCTGAAGTCCCCATCAATGATAGATATTTGATTCTCCCCTCCACCTGGCTATGTCTTGCCTGGATTCAACTTCAGTTGGTTCATCCACATTTGATCTCCCAACTGCAGCCAGACACTAGGAAAGGACAGAGACTGGGGGCCTGGGTCAGTTGAGAGAGCATAAAGGGGCTGGGTGTCATTAGCATACTGATGGCACCTCCCTCCAGATCTCAGTGTCATCCAGCAGCCCAACTATACATTTAACAGGAGATGCAACAGGATGGAGCCCTAGGGGGACCTCCACATGGAAGGTCTTGAAGGGATGATAATGGTTGTCACCCATCACTATCCTCTGGACCCTCCCTGCAAGAAGAAAGTAAAAACAATTAAAAGCAGTCCCATGAATATCCAGCAAGTCATGGAAACACTGTATCATCACCTTATGGACAACTGTTTGAAAGGCTACTGAAAGATCTAGCAAGATTGGCTGGACATAATTTCCTCCGCTGATCTCCAATCAAAGCCACAAGGATTATCTGCATGTTATGCCCAAGGCAAAAGCCAAACGGACACCCAGCCAGGAAGCTGATCACAGCCAGATGCATATGGAGCTGTCAGGCAATTGCCTATTCAGTGACTTTTCCCAAAAAGGACAGGTTGGAGACAGAGCAATAACTGGTAGGGGAGTTAACATCAAACACCATTTCTTGAGTAGGGGGCAGACAAGAGTCAAATGTTTTTTGGTTTGCAGTGAAGCGTAAGTGATGTCTTTAACAATTTGTTTATTTAAACACGTTCATATCAATTCTTCAGCCCTTTACTCCTTTTTCCTACACCTCATGAGCATCCCTGTGCCCTGGGCATATCAGACTACAGATAAAATGTGTTTTCTCCCCTGCCAAGGAGCTTGTATAAATATACTGGCAGCATATCACTGACTGATTTGCACTGTACAAAATTCAGATCGGACTTTTCCATAGCTAATTTTGCCAAATGAAGGAGCACATACAATCTTAGAAACAGAACTGAAGCTAACCAGGACAAATTAAGCATAAGTGTTATACACATGCCACTACTGAATTCAGATCAAGTGCAAGAGGATAAATAAAAGTAGTTGCTGTCTGTGTACAGAGCTGAAGAAGCAGATGGTTCCCTATTAGAGAAATTTAGCAACCAGTGTAACATCTTCTCACGCCAGACACATCCTACCAATGCTGTCATGTTTGCTGCATTCTTTTTAGTAACCTATCATTCATTTGGTCCAGCATAGACCTTGGTTTTAGTTTTTAAAATGTGTTTGAACATTGGTAAGCACTGTGAAAACACTAAACAGGAGCCCAGTCATTTTTCTCTGGCTGACAGAAAGAGGTGACCTCTTACACTTGCTGAGACACCCACAGGATCTCCTGCTGCCTCTATTCATCCTGCAGAAGTTACAAGAGGACAGCCTGGGGCTGTTGTCCCTGTGCCAACTGCTGCAGTATCTCCTCTGCTAAAGGACACAGAATGGAGAAGGCCTCTTTCTTTTTTTTTTAACAGGGAGTGTTGTACATGAACCTCAACTTTCAGCTATGATGGAGAAATGAAACCAAGACTTAAAATTAAAATCCTTTTTATTAGCAACAGCACACAAATACAAATAAATCAGCTATACCCTCAATAGAAAAAATAAACTGTTACAATACCACTAGCTGAAGTCTGCAGATGTCTTTGGTCTTTTCTTGGTCTTTTTCCTGTGCACGAGCATCTCTATAGATTCTTCACTTGCTAAGGCTGTTTCTCGTATTGTCTTTAACTTAGGCAACTTTACCTCTTCTTTTCTGAATTTTTCTTTTATTTTTTTAGGCAGTGGTGACAACTCTGACAAACTAACCCAAACTAATTTTTCAGAGTACCTTGCAACACAGCAATTGGACAAGATGTGTCACGACAGGATAATGTGGCTTTTGAGAGAAAGAATCTTGTATTTCCTTCCCACATGGCCTGGTGTACACATGCCAATACATTTTTTTATTTTCTCCCCTAACCCACATACCCTTCTTGGTCACACTGAAAGAGACTGTTTGCCTAAATTTTCACTCGCTTGTGTTTTGCTTCTGCAAAGCTTAGCATAAGCAAGTAACATACATAAGCTATAAAAGATTCTAGTTCACATTACCTTAAGTATACTTGTAATCAAAAGCACAGCATTCAGTCTATATATAATTTTGGTTGTCTGCATAAGCAGTTAGGCCTCAGGTTCAAAGCAGATATTGCTGTTTTTCTCTCAGACTTCTCAAGCAGGTAAGCCCAGCTAGCTATCAAATCCCATGCCACCCTCAGTTGTGGACTCCATTTTTCTCTCCTGTCACTGCTACTGCCTACATTGCTCACTACACACAAAGCATGCATGTGCTGGTTAACTATGTTAGTAAATAAAGAAGGATTTGGGGCCTTTGCTAGGTTATATGAAAGGTGGTCAGATTATACTAAAAAAGCTAAAGGGAGACTGAGGTGTATAAATGAGGACTAATCAAGCTAGGTTTATATCCATCAACTTCAGTCCAGTGACACAGAGGATAAATGTGCCCAGTTTCTTTTGCTGGTTTCCTTCCTTAGATAAAATGAAACTTGTCAGGGCTAACAAGCGCAAAATTTTACTTATCACAAATACTCATTAAAGTCAACATTTGCCAACTCTTTCTGCAGCTCTCCAGTTTCAAATAATGGTACTTGACATATCACCACATGGTAACTTTAATTATTTCTATTGTAGATACAAATATGGGCCTTCCATGTCAATCTTGAAAAGGTTAGCTTAAAGAATAAGGGCACATGACCCATATTTAACCCTGTGTCACTTTCCTGAAAGCAGCTGATTCAGTACCATATCCCATTTCTAAGGCTGTGTTGATGTTTCCCAACTCTTAAGATTCTGCTTTACTTGGAAATGAGAACTAGACCAGATTTCAAACCAGTCAATGGTAACAGATTTCAACAGCAGCAATAACAAAAACTAAAAACAAATGGACGCTTGGTTTGATTAAGAATTGTTGGGTGTACAGACGTGTGGAATAGCACATAATGTTTCCCTGCTACTACCTATCTATTCCATTTTTATGAGCAGATACCATACTGACATTTAAAAAACATGCTGTCCTCAGGTTTTATCATCAATAGAAGTACGGAACATAGTCATGGCAAAGGAAAATCATCACTAATCTGCTTATACTTATAATGCACCTGGCACATTTCATTTTAAGCTCCTAGTCTTGATTATGCACTATACCTTCAAAATAAATGGGTTTTTTTAATTAGTACTTTTCCTTTTACAAAAGTTCTGGCAAGAAGGTTAGTTCCTCTCATGCCTGTAAGGCTGCAGTTTGCTCTTCTGACTGAAGTCTGTTTTCAACTGGTTTCATTGCTGGAAAGAGCAGCACTTCCTAAAGCAAGATTCAAAAATAAATGTCATTAAAGGTTACCACCCCCAAGTTTTGCAAATATCAGGAGACAAGCTGCCCCCCAAATCATGAGATTGGATTAATGAACAACTCGTATCCCAGCGGCTGGGAGGGCATGGTGGTGGCAGGAGCAGTGGTAGTAAGTAGGGGAGTTCCTGCAGATGCCGCCAGCACTGTTGGCGGCAGGGGGAAGGGGTGACAAACACTGACCAAGTGTCGGTGACCACCCGCAGCCACCACCAGTGGTGTCAGCAGCAGGGTGGCAAGCAGTGACCATGCACTGCCATGCTCAGGGGGTGCACGTGTACCCCCTACACATTGCCCCTGATTGGATTGAAACTCATGAAGTTTTTATAAAACAACAAATTTTAAGTTCGTTTTTCAGGTCTTGCAGTGTTAGAGCCCCAGTGCTCTTTGTCATATTTTCAAACAACCCTGAGGACTACAAATTTAATTTTCTAGAAGAAAAAGAGGTTAAACTCACCAAACCACATGCTGCCAGGATGTTTGCCTAAGGCAAACATCAAATATTGCAAGTCATGCAATCCTAGCATCATTTTTTTACTGTAAGAAGTGGCAACACTGGTTAATGCTTTTGGTTGGCTTCAGATTGAAAGCAGGAATGTAGGGCCTGATTTTCATTTGCATGGGACGCCCTAATCGATCTTCATGACTGACAGAGCATGCCTCACAGGATGGGGAATATTTGCAGTGAGAAGCACTCTGTGTGTGACATATCTTCATATCTGCTTGCTATGTAAACAAAGACCTAAATCAAAGCAAAACAATATTTGCCTGGAGGGAAAAAATTGAAAGGCATAATCCCCATGGGCATGAAACTACTTCTCTGTTTTTTGCTCCTACTTGGCAAACTTACCTTAATGTTGTTGGAGTCTGTTAGGAACATGGCAAGACGGTCAATCCCTATTCCCCAGCCACCAGTAGGAGGGAGGCCATATTCCAGTGCTGTGCAGAAAGTCTCATCAATGCTCATGGCTTCATCATCACCTGCTGCTTTAGCCTAAGTCCACAAAACAATATACAGACATCTTAAATATCTTTTTCCAAAAGTTCTACACACTTGTAACTTTAGTGCTAAAGTGTAATTTGGTACTAAAAATTGTATGGTATCAGCTAAATTAGTGCCTCAGAACATTTGAGGTAACATACTGACTATTCATTGATGACCACTGCTGAAACTAACCCCCTGCTGTGCAGCCCAGGTACCGCTCCGCCCACAGGCAACTCGCCCTCCCCTCCCTGCTGCCGGTGTGTGCAGTGGGGTGTGTGCACGACACAGGGGTTTAAAGGGCCCTACATTGAAGCAGGGTTTTTAAAAACCCACCACTTCAATTTAAGGCCCCCATTTCATCTACACCTGCCCTAAAAGTCTCACTAGTAGCAAAAGGAGTGAAAATCCAAATGATTTAGAACAATATTTTTCATTTCTTTCTAGTGGAAAACACTTTTTTCTGACTTCTAGAGAAAACTTGCAAATGCTAAATAGTACTTGGAATCAAAAACATTTTTAGCCATGCTGCAGGTTTTAAATCAAGCCAATGACAAATAAGAAAGCCAAAGCAGTCTTTTAATCATCAGAAAGGGAGTTTCTCAGAAATTTTTTTCAGTAAAAACTTGTCAGTGAAATAAAGGACCTCCATAGCTTGAGTTACTTTCTTGTTCTCCGCTGTATTACTGTTCTCTACAAGATGAGTTCAGCTCCATGATACCTCATGGGTAATTTAAAAGAAACAAACCATGAACAAAAAGTAACTATACCATGTAGTATGTATATTTTCTGATCAACACAGATATTTCATTGGAAGTACCCTGTCCTTTTTCTATTGATGATAAGGTAAATAATTCATAAGGAACAGAGAGTTCAAAGGTAAACATGTTACTCCTGCGATAATTGTGAAGTATAATTCTTCTTTTTTTTACAAATATTTGCCAACATCCACTACTTTAATAGAACAAAGTGAATACAGTAAAACTGAGAGACCAATCGGAGGTTTCACTGCGGAGTCAGTCTAAGATATTCTTTTCTCTTTCTCTCTATACACGGACAGAATACAATCAGTTTTTGAAGCACTATTTTAACCAAACTCAACATAAAGCAAGCAAACACATTTAAAGTGAGTATTTTATCTAAGCTAAGTAAAGGAGATTACTCCATTTGGTATTTCAGTTCAGTGCAGAGAACACTGAGCTATCAGCATGTGGCTCAAGAAAATATTGCTTTGTAGCTATTAATTTTTTAAGTGCTTTTTTTAAGTTCTTAACTTTTAAGAAAAAGTTTTCTAGAAGTCAGAAAAAATTTACACTCACTGATGTTTAATATAATGTTTGAGTAAATACTGTTGTGATTTTGTAGTGGCTTTACCTTAGACTGCTCTTTAAAGAGCTCTCTCTGCCTCATTGGATCGTTGAGCTCGGTGTATGCATTACAGATCTCCTTTTTCAAGACAAAGAGTTCAAAACGTTCACTCAGTCCTTTCACTGAACGGTGCCTAGTTAGCAAGAAACAGAAATAATCATCAGGTACACTTTAACAATTTAGTATCTCACTACTATTTGGGATCAAGGAATTCCAGTGAAGGATTCAATTTATACATATAGTTCAAGGCTTAGGCTCCATTTTAGATGTTCTTTCCTCTAATTTATAAAAAAGCCATTTAATTATATCACATCGCCGTTATTTTCTGATGTAAAACTACAACATACTTCTTACTAGAATTGCGGGAAAAAAATCTCACTGCTAAAAATAATAACAGTGATAATTTCACAGAGATTAAAGTACATTTTCCTAGATTAAAATACATTAGCCTAGATTATTGTAAGAGGGAAAAAAAACTTTTCCCCTTGGAGGATGAAACAGTGTCATTTGCCAGGGCTGTTTCTCCAAGAGTCTGGAAATAAATTGTGATTGGGAACATTTAAAATCACATTGCAACTCAGCCTTCACTAGCCTTATGGATCAAGTAAGTGTTAGTAAAATGTAAATTAGATACCTCCATAGCTGATTGATGGGAGCAATCAAGGTATTCTGACATGTGAATAACCTAAAGAGCACTCACAAAAAGCTGGGTCTGCTATGTATATTTATGGTAACTATGACTAAGTATAGCTCCACGAAGTAAATATACCTTTGAGGGGATTCATTCTGCTGAAACTCAAAATACCAAAAAAAGCACCTTAAAAAATAGCAGACCACAATATAAAAGTTTATAAGAACAGAAGTCAGACTTTTCATTGAAAACTGTCAATACACACAAGTATCTTTTCTGAACACTGAAATAAGTTGAATACAAGGCTAAGACAAGTAAAGACCCAACACTATTTAAGTAACATACCATTTAGCCAGTGGACTCATGATCTGGGGGTGGTCACAAATGAATGTGGGGTTGATGCAGGAAACTTCAATAAACTCACCCACCAACTGGGGAGAGAGAAAGAGGGAGAGACTTGTTTTACTATTTATTTTCATTTCACTTCGTTCACACCAATATTCCATTTTCCCAAATGGTACCAGCAGAGTTGAAATCCAGCCAAATAATTGTGGGACTATTCCCATCTTCTCGGGACCAAGCTGATCCTGCACACTTAGCTTTCAAAGACATTAGTATGCCCTAAACCATTTTGGAAGCACATTTTTTTAACCTTTTAGTTCTTATGCCTAAGGACCTACCAAATTCACAGTGGAAACGGGCTGCATGGCAACTCCTTCAATCTTGTAGATTCCCCTGTGCACCCCCTGGCCCTGGCTGATTGGGAGAGGGGGCCCCGCCACTCTCTCCTGATTGGCAGGGAGGCAAAAATGCGGTTTTAAATATGGCACCATTTTTGCCTCCTGGCCTGTCAGCAGCAAGCAGCAGGGCCACAGGGGGGCCCTCAGTCAATCAGCAATTGTGGGGAGAGGATGGTGCACCGAGGAACCTGCAAAATTAAAGGACCTGCTTGTGCAGCCCACTTGCGCCATGAATTCAGTAGGTCACTACCTATCCCTATCTTGGGGAGTTCATTGAAATAAGAAATTGACAAAAAACATAAGAGGAAGAGATATCAAAATAAGCACTAAGAATACATTAAAGCAGTAGTAAAGTCAGGAGAATACAGAGACTATGAAGCCCAAGAGGGACAGTCTCAAATAACAAAGGTAATTTGACTGCTTTCAAAAGTGGCAGTACAGTCTGAGAGGGTATAAATGGAGAAAAGGTATTGGCTACTTTCAGTGTGTCTACGTGTGCAATTAGTACAACTGAATATACTTCAGCTCAATTTGAGTTACTAATTCCAACATCCCCCTCTATACAGGCATTTACACACAGTAATTTACTGCACTGCCAGGTACCACTTGGATCTGGCGGGACTATCTAGCTACACAGTAAATTCATCTACTGCATCCTAATTGCCACGCATGTGGAGAAGGTGACGTTTTACTATGCAGCAAATTAATTTGCTGTGTGGTAAAGCATCTCATGTAGATGTACCCTCTGAGTGAAAGACAGAAGAGATTCACTAATAAGAAAGCTGAGCAAGTAAGAGCAAAAAATTGAAGAAGAAATGTACAATGTATTCATACAGATAGACTGAGGTTTTCTGGAAACTTTCAAAATCCCAGCCTGATCTCTACAGTGAGCCATGAGTACACTGTATGGAATATGGTAAAATAGCTGCAATGCACACATCTATAGGCAGCCAAGAATACTGTCCAACCTAAGATTCATAGATTCATAGATTGTAAGGCCAGAAAGGACCTCAGAAGATCATTGGGTCCAGCCCTCTGCACCAAGCACGAAAGATAACTGGGGGTCAGGTGACCCCAGCAAAGTGACTGTCTAATCTCCTCTTGAAGATTTCCATGGTAGGTGATTGTACCACCTCCGGAGGGAGCTTTATTTCACAGTCTATACACCCTGACTGTGAAGAAGCTTTTTCTAATGTTGAACCTGAATCAATCTTCCAGGAGTTTGTGGCCATTACTCCTGGTTTTCTCCTTGGGTGCCCCGGTGAGCAGAAGCTCACTAAGCCCTTGATGCCTCTAGTGTAGCGGTAAGCTTCTACCAGGTCCCCTCTCAGCCTGCTTTTCCTCAGGCTGAAGAGACCCAGATCCCTCAGCCTTTCCTCATATGGCTTGTCTTTTAAGAGTCTGATCATACGTGTTGCCCTTCTTTGGACCCTCTCAAGCTTGTCCCCATCCTTGTTAAAGTGTGGTGACCAGAACTGGATGCATCAGTGGTCTTACCGGTGCTGAGTAGAGTGGAAGAATCACCTCCTTAGTCTTACTGGAGATGCATTATTTGATGCATGTCAGAGTATTATTTGCCCTACTGACTACAGCATCAGACTGCCAGCTCATATTCATGCTGTGTTCTATTATTACCCCCACATCCCTTTCATTCATGGTGCTAGTCAGTTTGGTGCTGCCAAGCCTATAGGTGTGTTGGGAGTTGCTCATCTGAGGTGGAGCACTTTACATTTCTCAGTGTTGAAGATGGACAGTAGGCAGACAAGGTTCTTTGGGTAAATCTGATATCTTTTATTAAACCAACTCAAATAGTTGGAAAAATTCTTCTTTGCAAACTTCCAGGTACAATGCCTGGAATGCCTGCAAACTTCCAGGTACAACGCCCTTTGTCAGGCTGGGGAAGCATCTGCAGTTGGTGTGTGCTCTTCCTGGATGGAACGAATAGGAAAGAAGCCAGAGGCTGGTGTGCATGCAAGAAAGCTAGTCAGTGAAGATGTAAAATTTCATCTTCACTGACTGGCTTTCTTGCATGCACACCAGCCTCTGACTTCTTAGATATTTGTGTGCATGTTTGTGTATATATGTAATATAACACAGAATAGCACATCCAATGTTCTTATGTGTGTATGTAACAGAGTAACCACTCTGTAAGAAGGGGAAACCAGCCCTATTAAGGATGCCCTAATGAGGGAATGTCCCACTGGGAAGTTAAAAATCCAGAGAAGAGAGTAGAAGAGATCAAGCTGTGAGGGAACACCTTGCAAGGAGAAGTCTGGCTGCTGTGCTAGGGGAAAAAAATAAAGCAGAGAGTGGATCTTCTCCTAATGCCCAGAGAGGCTGGAGGATTTTGATTTGTTTGGCTTGTGCTGTGAGACTGAAGTTTGCTGTTTGATGGGAATTCAGTTGCCTAAATGAGAGCGAACTGGCTTCCAAAAGGCAGGAGAGTAAAAGACTCACTTACAGTGTAATATATACAGTTCTATACAGGGATATGAATTAGTTTCATCCCAATATATGCAGCATAGCAGATGAAGATTTTCTATAACATTAAGTAAATAATAGACATATGAATATAGAAGATGACATTTTTACCTATGTAACTTGTTTTGTATACCGATCTAACTGGCACCTGGATCCAATGTGACTTTCCCAGGGTGGCTACATGTAATAGGTGTTATTGCAATGCCTCACCACTAGGTGATAAGGAAGCAAGCAAGACCTGCTTGCCTTGAGCAAGCAGCTATCCTTGGGTAAGCTGGGGTCAGCATATATACCAGCATAATTTACACTGGTGTAGTTTTAGATTGGGTGAAGTTTCCCAGTTTAGGAGTACACATTATCTCCCTACTCCTTTTTTATACTGGTGTAATATTGATTAAGCCCAGTGTAAATGTGTCATCTGTGCAAGCCCTAAAAGTTGGAAAACGTAGCAGAAATGATAATCAAGAGAAAAAAAGCATAAGAAAGAAAACCTTGTCTAAAAGTCTTGCTGTAGTCCTCGGAGGAGAACACTGGACTTCGTTCTTCACACACACCTGATCAAGGAACTGTCGGGCTTCTGCAGGTAAAGGGGATAACCATTAATATATGTGTCAGTAAAAGAGTTCAGTCATGAATGAATTTTATTTGCCATGGAGGAAAACCTAAAGATTTGTTTCCTCTCAACATTCAGTATCCACTGCTGCTTCTCAGTTTAAATGTCTGCATAAAAGAAAAAGAGCTAAAACAATTGTTGAGCTTATAATTGTCCATATAATGGAGGTAGGAGCAGGATTTTGAAAGAAAATGTTAGAGAATTTAAAGCTAGCAAGACGTGTCAGGTATTTGAACCAGATTTATTATATGCAATCATTATCCATCCAGGGAACAGGGAGCAATAGTTTCCTCTAGCTGCTCTGGACCTGCATTTACCTGGAGGTCACAGGAGTAAGATAATTCTGATGAGACTGTAGTTCCAGAGTGGGATCATGTGTCTGATTCCTTATCTTAAACCCCACTGTGACCTAACCTGAAAACATTTCCAAGGCAGTCATGTTTATCCAAGCTGTTTCACTGCAGCCTCCTTTTATCTGAATGGCAATTCCGTTCTCTATCTCAAATAGTGCTCTCGAGTTTCTCCCCACAATTAGTTTGATCTCTATTTATCCAAATGTGTTTTCTTTACACTTTTTAAAAATGTAAACAGAATTTTACCGCAACTGTGTTCTTAATTATGTGTCCCACTGAAAACTTTACCATTTAAGCCATGGTTCCATGTTGTATAAGCCACAGATGCACATTAAATGCATATCAGATGCACATCAAACTCTGCTGTTTCATTAATATTACCATATCAACAAAGAGACTCAAGTGAATCACAGCTGTGTATTCAGTCCGGGGCCATTCATTATCTGGTGTTCAATTCAAGTCCATCGAAGAATTATGAATGTTTTACAGCAGCATCAGTTGCTTTCCTTGCATAATGTTTGACAATTAGATCCAGTACTGTGCATATGCTTTTTTATTACTATTTACTTTTATACTACTTCTGTATCAAAAGAAAATACATGAACAAGCTAAGAAGACAGGAAGAAATATCTGAAAAATCTCATGGATCCAAGTAGAAATCATTCCAGTACAGTCATATGAATTAAAATAGTGTGCCTATGCACCAGTATAAAGCTTTGAAATTATTGAATAAGTTTTCTTTATCACCATCATAGCTTTTTGGTTTGTACTGGTACCCAAAGCTTGAAAAGTTTAGATATTTTTCACTTCACTGCAGAAAAATGTATTTCCTCCATACCCATACTTCCATTTTTCAAGCACAAACTAGCAGATACCAGAAAACAGAAGAGTTTATTCATAGACGAAAATTCAACAGAAAAATGAAGATAAGCAAAGAAAAGCAGCTTTGCATGGAAAATCATAAATTCCATAATAAATACATCTCCTTTCCCTACAAGTGTGCTGAAATTGCACAGAGACTATTAGTGAGTAACAGTAGTTCAGGCTAAAAAGCAAGGGAACCTCATGCAGTTGCACATCATCTGAATCAATGATTCTTTAGTGACTGATTAATGGTCTGCTTAACAATTTAAAAATGAAAATGGCTTACAATTTAATTCATCACACCATTAAGTATCTAGAGACAAGCCCAAGTATATTAAACGCACCCTCGGTATCCAGGCTTTCTGGTGCTGGCAACTTTTCTCCAAGTACTTTCTCCAGTTCTTTCATCATGCTGACTCGTTTAAAAGGAGGTCTGAAGTCAATTTCTACTCCTTTTCCCTCAGGGCCATCTGGATGGTAAGTGATCTTGTATCCGCCTGTCAAATGCTTTACCATGCCTTAGGGGAAGTCAGATGCCAGGTTATCAGAAAAGTCATCTTAATCTGACTAGCTTCCTGACTTTTAGATGAACAGCCCTAATATAACATGCAATACACTGCCTGTTAAGATCAAAAGATATTTTTATTCCATACCTTATATGATGTACAGTAGTTTATTTTTAAGACAAGTGTCAACAAAAAAGGTGTCCTATCTTCTCAAATCTTGTTTCCCAAAGTCTTATTGTTCAGGATCATTCAAACTAGAAAATGTATTAATCCTTTCTCCTTTCTCTATATTTTTGCAAGTGATTGCATTTCCATTTGGTGTATACATGTTATTTACCTCTGTCTATAACACACAGTAGCACAACTAAGGGGAAGGGAGAGGTGACTGGGACAGCAGCCTTGGATGCCACAGTTGTATGGGAGTTGGGGGGAAGCAGAAAAAATAGCCTCAGTGACAGGAGCAACTGATCTCAACACCTTCAGAACCACGACAGCCAGCGCTGCCCTGTGGGCTGTGGCTGCACTGGGGCTGGAACTGCCCTGCTACACCTGTGACACCTTCGTGGTGGGTGTGTGACTAACAGTAACCTCAGACATTCAAGTTGCTTACTAATGAATGAATACAATTATTGCCCAAGGGCATACCTGACAGCAGCTGTTCAGTGATGTCCATGAGGTCATTGTGATCTGCATAAGCCATGTAGAACTCACAAGTCGTAAATTCTGGATTGTGGGTTTGATCGATTCCTTCGTTTCTGAACTGGCGTCCAACTTCATATACCCTCTCCAGACCTCCAATTACTAGCATCTAAGAAGAAGAACCAGACATTTCCTTGTGAAACTGTCTTCTAAAAGAAAATCATTTCTGTGTTACAAAACTCAAATGAAGACAAGTTAGCTGTAATCTTCACATATGTTAAATGAAGCACTGTTTACTGATAACTGTGCAGTCATTTAGTATTTGGGTATGCAAGTACTAAATGACTGTGCAGTAACAACTGCACAGCGGGCATCTCATGTAGGTGTGCCCAGTGGCTGGCTTCCTCTGTGAGGGCTCAAGAATTGGGGGTCTTCAATATTTTAAAAACTGAATTTAGATTCTGTGCTTTCATTAAAAACAAGTGTTTTGTTATGTACGGATATTTGTTTCTCCTAAATATGAATAGCCTGCATAAGTGAAAGGATTGTGCTTCAAATCATGATGTATCCACAATGTGAGAGGGATAACAATAACTTACTACTTTTCCAAACAGAAGTGATAGAAAATTAGTGATAGGTGGTAGAGCCCACTTCTCAAATGTAGCCTAACTTTAAGAACATTGTGCAGGCAATATTGAGTACATATGTGAGAAATCTTGTTCTGTGAAACAGTAAGAGTATTAAATATCTTTGCTAGACACATTAGCTGATGTTAGACAATCACTGTACCTTAAGGTATAGTTCAGGAGCTATCCTCATGTATAGGTCCAGGTTGAGCTCATTGTGATGAGTAATAAAGGGCTTGGCTGCAGCACCACCAGGTATCATGTTCATCATGGGAGTCTCCACCTTTAAAAGAGTAAAAGGACTGACTATCTTCCTAACACATAGGTTATAGCCCAACAGAGTTATGGGATGGGTCCTGAAAGCACTGAATGAAATTCTGTATCTTGCATTATGCACAAAGTCAGATTCAATTATTATCATGGCCCATTTCTGGCTTTAAAATCCATGAAAGAGAAATTGCTTTATATAACAAAAAGAAGTATAAGGATGGGCTGGAAACTGAGAGATTAACTATTTCTACAGGGATGCTTCAGTGGGACTTCAAGTAAGGAATTATTTCGCATTACTGTATTCAAGAAATAGATTAACTTTTCTAAATAATAACTGTTTTTTAAATAAGAGAAGGAGTGAATATATTTAACATGACTTTCACTGGAAGATTCTTACTAATGCCAAAAAACATTTCTGCACTACATTTGTCTTAACTATCAGCATTGTTTTCACCCCAAAATAAAAGGCAGTTACTTTCTACAGGTAAAAGTGTGTGTTTCTTTGTTAATTTGCGTTGTTTTTATTGCACAAAATCCCAGTGTTGAGTTGAATATTAAAACCTCACTGTTTAATGGCAATGTACAAGAGAATAGGAAGCAGAAATTCTTGGTGGCAGGCGCAGTGTTCTAGAACAGCATTTCTCAACCCGTGAGTTGAAACCCAAAAGTGGACCACAAAAATATACAAAAGGGTCATGAATAAGCTTTTTTAAAAGATCATATTTTGCATACATTTTTGAAAAAAATAGATGCTGCTTGTGCTTCACTGTATGTTAATGCTGTGCATACTAATAAACAAGGATCCAGGTTTTCCATTTGCCACAGAAAAACATGGATTTTCTCTTTTAAAGGAGAAAAATGTGGGAAATCTCAGGTCTCTGCTTGAGTTCCAGCCTGCAAGAAGCTGCTTGAGGCTGGGGGGAGTGGGAGGGGGGCAATCCGGTAGAGGGCGCCAGGTGAATGTGCTCACATACATATGCAGGTAGCAGCCAGGAAGTGTGAAGACCACCTCCCACAGCTCCCTGCAGGTAAGTCTATGGGGTGAGGGAAGCACAGACAATGTGTCAGGGTGGTGGGGGAAGCACAGGTGACATGTCCAGGAGCATATGCTCCCCCAGATTTGTGCGCCCACTAGGGGCATTGGGCTGCAGCCTGGCCCCACTGGCATGGGGAGCAGCAGCCTCCACAGCAGGCAGGACCTGGTGGGGCAGGGCAAAGCAGGGCATCACAATTCGGCACTCCCACCACCACCAGGACCCCTGCACCAACTACACCACCAGAAATGTGAGGAGTAATAGACAGGGGAGGGCATGCAGCCTTTCTGCCGCCAGCTGCTCAATGTACTAGGTAATGGCTCTACCCCACTGCCATGACCCGGCTGCTGCCACTGCTCCCTTCAGGCCGCAACCCTACTTCAGAGGGTAGGTGGGGTGGCAGGCAGAGTGAGCATCCTGCCATTGCAGTGGCAGCAGCTGGGCCATGGCAGTGAATTAGAGCTGCAGCCCAGGAGCAAGCAGCTGATGACAGAAGAAATTGAAGGCAGTATGGCCCCCACATCTGTTAGTCATGCTGGAGGCAGCACAGCGGGTGAAGGGATTCTAGCAATGGCAGCAATGAGTCTTCACTCCCTGCTCCTCCCTCCTGCTCTGGGTCCTGCCTACTGGGCTGTGGAGGCAGCTCCTGCCCATGCCTGTCTGCCCAAGATGCAGCCCCATACCCACGGTGGATTCACAAATATGGGGGGCATGTGCCCCCTATACCCCACAAGCCCTACACACCCACACCCTGCCCCACACACCAGGGGGCTGGAAAATGGGACAGTGGGTTGGGAGTGAAGGACACCAGTAGGGCTAGGAGGGTCAGGGACCTTGAGTTGGGAGTGATGGGCACTGTCAGGAAGAGTGGGCTGTTTTCTACTTAAACTATTTACTGGGTCGGGACTGGCCATCGATGTTTACAAATGGGTCCTAGTACAAAAGGTTGAGAACCACTGCTCTAGAACACTGTTACAGAAGGAAGGCCCAACTGTACTTATTGCTGGGATTCAACATATGCTTATTTTGCTTAATGGAGGCATTTGTTACAACTCTGCGTATTAGGCTTCTAAGGGCCTTGTTGCACATTACACTTAGGAAGTTTTTTATTTAGATCGTAGTAGGCGATACTATGAATTCAAAAGTTTTCTGAGCAGCCACATGAAAATGCTTACTATGATCTAAAGAAAACACATCCTAAGCACTGGAGTCATTGAATACTCCTCTGTGCTGTGGTAGCTGGGACCAACAAACAGATTTTTGTTGGTCTCAACTTCATCATCACACTGGAATCTCAAACCAGCTCCAGTACAGTTGGCAGGAGGAGGCAGGATACTTGTACTCTAGCTCTAGCTTTGCTATATTACAAGAGCACTTAGCAGGTTTTACTGTGTAATGCTTGGACGCAATGTAAGTGAGGTTAACTTGTCGAAAGTGTAACATGCAAGAAGACTAATATATTCACTCACTCAGAATTAGCTGAGGGTGCCTAAATCAGGCAATGCTGTGCACTGCACCACACTGGCAACTTATGAGAAGCCTGAGGATTGTATCCAAGCCTGCCCACACAGTCGCTACTAATTTCAGTGGGAGCTTTGCCTTAGGAATCTAAGATACATATACTCGGCCGTAAAACCATCTTATACCCATCTATTCCTTACTATATGGTTAGAAATAACTGCTAATAATTGCTCTATCTCAGCAGCCAAGAACAAAGCAACATTAGAAAGGAGTTAGCTTTTGGTTCAGGAATCTCTGAAGACTTCTGTTCTATGCACAAGATACAATCAACTGGCTGGAGGGGAGCTAACGTTAGAATTCTGCAGGCTACTCCTGTCCCTCAGGCTCTGCTTTGGACAACCATGCTGTGTAATTCTGATTAGGTTTTTCAAGGCCAGGAATGGTGTTGAATGTTTTAGAAGATGAATAACCCCTTAAACACACATACGTAAATGAATCACATGCACATACTGAAGTAATCTACTTCTTCAGATCAGTGGAAATTAGGTCTTTTTTACTAACAGTAAAGATGGTTTATATACTGTGTAAGATGGTAAAATTATCTCAAGGAATGAACAGAAGGCTGGCGATGAAAGACAAAGGCTCATTCAGGGCAATGGACTATTATGGTTAGGGTACACGGGTTTCCATGGACAACAGCACACCAAGGTATGGTGTGGTTAGCATCACATCCAGCTACCTTTGACACCCCACTCAAATAACCAAGTATCAATTTATAGCTGTGTTGACTAGGGCAGTGGTCTCCAAAGTGGGGTGCATGCACCCCAGGGGATGCACAAGATGATCCCAGGGGGCGCGTGAAGAAAATATTAGAACTTATATTTTTATTTTTTATTAAAAAAAATAAGAAAGAAATTAAGCTTTACTAATATTTAATATACAGATTGACATCAGCGCCCTCACTCAGTCTGTATGTCAGATAGTCACGTGTCACATATGGTACGTGAGGTACCCTGAGGGAAGAAGCATTCATTCTCTTTCATAATATTACAACGTATTGCAGTTTACGTGTGCCCGGTTAAGTGGATTTACAGATTATATTATCTAGTTTTAACTAAACTAACCCTCACAAAATGGACAAGTGGCTTAAAAAGATTCCGGCAAAGAAACTGCAGATTGAAGATAATACTAATAATGTGAGCAGAAGCGAACAACAAGAAAATGGCAGAGCTGACACTTCTCCTAGTACGAGCTCTTTGTCAGCCACATTACGAGGTAAAAACAATGGCGATTTAACTTCTATTTTTTGTGTATGCTTTATAATGTACATAATATATTAGTACAGTAGTACATGTATATAATTTATAAATAAATATACATATATTGGGGGTGCGTGCTCAAAATTTTTTTACTGATAGGAGTGCACAATCAAAAAAGTTTGGAGACCACTGGACTAGGGTACAGTGGTGGCCAACCTTTTTGTCAGGCATGCTACAAATTAGCCTTGTACTACCAAGTGCCATTCCAGTCCTTTGCCCCTACCCAATCTGCTGCTTAGTCTCTGTTCCCTGACCAAGCTGCTGCTCTGCTTTCTGCTCCCTGACCTATTTACCACTGTGCTGCCTCTCCCTTCCCAACCTGTTGTGTGCCACTCAGAGGCTGCCCGTGTTATTTGTGGCACCCTTGCTGCAGATTGGCTGCTCCTGGAATAGGGGCAGATGTTGCCATTAGCTCAGAGTAAGATAATTAACTCGTTTGCTTCTGAAGCCATAACAGGACACTGTGGCTCTGCCACTAAGACCCAACAGGCTGAGAATCAGAAGATACTAATTCTAATCCTGGTTCTGCCACTGACTTCCTATATAGCCTTGAATTAGCCATTTTACATGTTCCTTTTTGATTTCCTCTCTCCAAAGCAAGAAGCATAATACTTATCCACCTACCCGTATTCTCTACACAATACCTTTGAACATATAGGACAAATTCCTCATCAGTGATCAATTATTTTGACTGCCCAACTTGAGACACCATAACAGGGACAGATTTTCAGAAAGCATTGATTGTTTTCCAAGTGAAAATCAGGAATCTTTAATGCGTCTCAAGTCAGGTACCCAGAAACCACTCATCACTATTGAAAATTTTGGTAATATGAGAGCTACTAAAATGCTAAGTACTGTGATGATAAGGTAATGCATTATAGCATAGTGTTATAGTCGCATTGACAATGTCATAGTTACAATGACAAGCATTTTCTCAAGTCTTACCTCAAGAAATCCAAGATTATCCAGGAAGATTCGCAGATACGAGATGATTTTGGCCCTTGTAATAAATTTCTGTCTCACATGCTCATTCATAATCAAATCCAGATAACGCTGACGATATCTGGTTTCCTACAAGGAATCATTAAATAATGATAATATAGATATTCTTGAAACTCAGACCAGACAGTTGCCTAATATTCATTAGATAAAATTAGTCATATCTATATTCAGGCGTGTATTTCTTTTGACTTAGAAGTATAGCCATTTTAAACATTATAATCATGATTATGAAGAAAAAAATTGAATTCTTATTACTAAACAGAGCAAGAGGAAAGCAGAGATTAACAAATGTTAAAAAAAAAATTGGAAATAGAATTGAGAGCTTTTTGGTTTCATTGCTCTATTTGTAAAGTTTGCGTATCAGTATTTAAATCCCTGTCCCAAATTTAAAAAACACATCATTAAACCATTACGAGGCAGGGCACCTTTGATGCCTGCCACTTTAAGAGATTTGACCAGGCTGTGGAGCAGCCTGCAGGTATGGTGCAGCTCAATGAGGCAGGCACATGACAAGAAGGGGGCTCCTGGACTGGAAGATGGGGCTGAGCAGCCTCACTAAAAACCCAGGCCCTCATAGCTGAGTGGGTAGTTGCTGGAGGGAGCCAGCGAGAACATTGGTAGCTGGAGCTGCTGCTCCCAGAACACCTGAAGGCCAAAGGTAGGAGCTATGGGACTGGAGGAGGTTCTTGGTCCTGGGGCATGACCTAAAACTACACCCTGCTGGGGTTGGATGGTGTGATGGGAGCAGCTTGGCTTTACCAGCCATGGGGCTGCACTGTAACATGTACAGGCATTCCTGATATCAGGTTAACCCTTTCTTAGATTAGGTTAACTCAAACTCTATCGAGGGAAACTACTTAGATTAGGTGTACCATTTTTTGAGCAATTTAACCCTCTGCATGCCTGCACATTTAGGGCATTTAGATCAACCTAACTGTGGCTAGGTCAATTTAAACATAGAGCCTATACATACCCCCTGAGTCCTACAATTTAACTGATTCACTGACTAGGTTCTATAAAGTTTACCTTTTTGAAATTTAAGTCCTTAGTTACAGACCTACTTTTGGTTCTGCTTCCATCTTAATTTAAACCAAGTCATCTCATGGTCACAATTATCTGAGATTAATTATATTACTTCCAGATATTATACAAGATCCATAGCTCAGTGTTCAAAGTATGTGAACAAAATCAAGCTAGCCTGGATTTACTTACTGAAAGAATCAGAAATAAATCCTTTGGCATAATTGTTTCCAGGCAGCTGTTCTGAGTTCCCAGAAGGCTTACCCTACCTTTTTCCCAGAAGGCTTCCCAGCCATTGTCCCTGAATGAAGTTACCTGATCTTTAAATCCATAATGAAGATGAGGCAACATATGCAGGCACGGTGACAGAAGAGTTATGTCAGATGATATGATGCTCAGTTCTCCATGTTTTGTTCTCCCTGGATATCCTTCAATTCCAATGATGTCTCCTCGTCGCAGCTTATTTATAGTTTCAGTGAAAAGCTCCTCGGACTTGAAAAATCTGACAAGGAGCAGCAGCTGACTTAGAAATGCAAAATCCTTTCCAAATGATTACCCTTCAGACTAGGGTAGAAAATAACTTTTACGCAAAATAAAACTAAAATCATCCATATAAACTGATGTTTAGATTGTTCTTTCATTCTTGGTGGAAATCTATCTAGGTCATAGATTACTACCATATTTGTTCGATTAGAAGATGAGGTCCCACCCACATTTAACATGGTGGGGGGAAGCCCCTCACCTTACAATTGAACATGAGGTGGGAGTAAAGATTCAGTTACTAGTGACATACATTTAGAGAAAGGAAATTTCCAGTTCCAACTTCTAAGTAATTTCCAACTTCCAACTTCTCTGGTGTAAATGCTTATCAGCTGGTGTAGGTCAGCATAGCTTCTTGACATGAATGTAATCATGCAGATTCACACCAGCTGAACGGCCCTGTGACCTGTGAGTCCAGCCTAAATAAAAAATCACAGCATGCAACTGTGGAACAAGCCACAAACTGAGGTATGGGGACATTTAGCAAATATTTCCTAAAAGAGAACAAATGTATAGGAACTACAGTATGTTCATTCATAATTCAAGAACAAAAAAGAAGGGAAGTTTTATTAGGATGTGTTTGCTCTAACTAGTTTAGCCATTGTAAAAATACTTGGCTTTTATTTAGTATCTACTTAAAAGCTCACTGAAGTTAGTGGGAAAAACTCCGATAAATGGGCTGAAGGTCATCTTTATGGAACTTTCCATTGTTCATAGCCTTGTACTAGCATTAACTAACTAATTAAGCTTCCCAGAATATAATAAGCAATTATATAGAAAAAAGTAAATAATAAAGAGAGAAAGCTACAAAGAGTTTGAGGCAGGTTAGATCTAGATCTGAATTTTGTGTTTGGCCTGTATCATGCAACACTAGTAAAGGATCATGAAAGAGAACCTTGCTTCTAATACAGGACAATAAGTGTTATTAGAATAGTATTAGCCATAAAGCTAGTCTCTTTTTTCCATCTTTCTCTCTGTCTTCCTCACTACACAGCTTCTACCCAGAATCTTCTTAGATTTTCTTGCAACTGATTTCAGGAAACGGGACATATATCCTCAGCAGACCCCTCTTTGTTCATAAATAATGTATACTCACTTAGCATTTGCCATAACTTGTAACTTAACTCCATTTCCCCGGAGATCATAGAAAAGCAGCTTTGCACCAGCAGATCTCTTGGCATAAATTCGTCCTAGAAAAGGAGGGGTTGTTTGTATATAAGACCAAAAAACAACATGGAGGTGAGGAAATTCCCTATCAGGTTACAAGTATGTAACCAAAACTACAGTAATCTTTACTGAGGAGTCAGAATTCTCCATCCTTTTGCTATTCTTCCAACCTTTGCTTACAAAGAAGAGACCACTTCATTGAGCATCCCTCCCTTCAGAACCCACGTGGGAGTACCATAAAAGTTTCTGCTGACCACTGGCAGTGGTGAGATGTAGGGGGTGCACAGGGGTGCACATGCACCCCCTAACAGCACCAGTGCACCCCCTGTCAGGCCACGCTCCCCATTTAGCCAGAGGGTAGGGGGGCAGGCGGGAGCATCAGTGCCCCCCCTGCAAGTGCCAGCTGGAGAGTGGGGCCACCAGCAAAAGTGGCTGTGCCGCTTCTGCTTTTTGGTGAGTGAGATTGGGGGTGGGGAACCCCCCGGTCAGCACGATTGGCTGCCAGGGGGACCCCTCCCAGCCACTGACTAGTGGCCCCCCTGACTAAAGAGGCACCAGTCACCCATGACCATGGGTGAACTGTGGACCAAATTTTCAGGAAATCCAGTGTAAGCTCACAAACAACTAACAATAGGCCATTCTAATGAATGCTGTAGTTTAAGTTTATGCTGACTGTCATGTTTAGCAGGGAATGGAATATGTTATATGTTTTGAAAA
>NW_017728886.1:168321621-168331186 GCF_001723895.1 Crocodylus porosus | reverse complement strand
TATGGATATTTACACACACCATTTTTCAGGTATAAGAATGATATGCGCTGCCAATTTTAATCCAGAAAAGAAGTGTGCCCCAAGTGTCAAAAGTCTGGGAAACACTGAAGCAGAGTTTAACTTCATGTCTGCAAACACTTCTAAGTAAGCAAGTTGTGACATAATTACTATATTTAGCACCCCCTCTCTGAGATAAGAACTGGGTATTGATATACGTCTCATAGATTCCTTGAAAAATGAACAAGAATGTTGGTATCCATGATACACTTCAGGTTCCTGATTTACAATAGATATGCTGTCCTGCATAAACACAAAGGAGGTGATACTAGTGATAGTGAGGGTGCTGAATACACCAATAACTGATCTGCTTTAGATATAAGGAGCAACCCAAACCTTATTATTTTCTTTTGGGGGGTTTTTAAATCATCATTCATTTTTCCACCTCTGCAGAAACACAGGGCACCAGTCCAGCGCTGTCAGGTTTCATAGTTAGTAGGGTCAGAAGGGACCTGAGCAGATCATCAAGTCCGACCTCCTGCCATGGGCAGGAAAGAATGCTGGGGTCAAATGACCCTGGCTAGGTGTCTATCTAGCCTCGTTTTAAAGACCTCCAGCTCCTAGCTGCCCTGACTGTGAAGTAGTGCCTCCTGATATCTAGCCTGAATCTACTCTCTAACAATTTATGGCCATTATTTTTTGTTGTTCCCACAAGCGCTACTGGGAGTAGGGACTCTCCCATTGCCTGCTGGTCTCCTTTGGCCAGTTTATAGATGGCCACCAGATCCCCTCTCAGACTTCTCTTGTGGAGGCTAAACAGGTTCAGGTCTCATAGACTCTCCTCATAGGGCCTGCCCTGCTGCCCCCTGATCATGCAAGTGGCCCTCCTCTGGACCCTCCCCATGTTGTCCACATCCCTCTTGAAGTGTGGCACCCAGAACTGGATGCAGTACTCCAACTGCAGCCTGACCAACCTCATATAGAGGGGGAGGATCACCTCCTCGGGCCTGTTCATGATGCATCTGTGGATGCATGACAAGGTATGGTTAGACTTCCTGACTGCGTCCCCACGTTGGCAGCCCATGTTCATCTTGGAGTCTATAATGACTCCAAGATCCTTTTCTGCCCTTGTGCTGATGAGAAGGGAGTTCCCCAGCCTGCATTTATGCTGCTGGTTCTTTTTTCCTAAGTGCAGTACCCTGCACTTGTCAGTATTGAATTCCATACTGTTCTCATCCTCCTACCCCTGTAACCTGTGGGTTGTTTGACAATGGTCAGCTGAGGCCATTGATTGCATATTCCATGGCTAAGTGTACTTGGCTATAGCTCAGGATTGGACCCCCATATCCAGAGAGGCAGGCAAGATTATTACGAACAACCCCAACTGCTAACTAAGACCGGCTAGGAAAAAACACTGTATGGGGGCAGTTTATGTTATGAGTTACTTTATTTTATTGTAGAGCTTTTGCCATCTTTTTCTGAAACAACTAGAACTAGTTGCTCTCTAGGTACAAGGCTAGATAGGCCATTCAATTAATTCAGTCTGACAAATCCAATAACGTTATATTTTAGCCTGGAAAGCTGGTTAAACAATAACAGAAAATGTAGAATGGCTCCCAAAATGAATGGCTCCATTTCTGAAGTATTGGCTCAAAATTCTGGTATGACAGTATACTTAATCTCTAGATAGGCTATGCTGAGTGCATCTACATGTGCAATCAATGTACTGAAAGCTTATTGAGTAGTAAAATATTGCATAGTAAGTTTTCCCTGGGAATGCACCTACACGTGCACCCATCAGGAGAAAGTTTGACAGGAGCAGTTCAGAGCACAGCAAATCCTGAGGCTGACCTCAGGCTAATCCTGAAGACAGGCCTGGGCTCCAGGGGGCGGAAGGAGCTGTCCCACCTCTGGAGCAGATGGCCCCCCACCCTGCATCCCTGCCTGGGCAGCTTCCTGCTATTGGGGCAAAGGACAATGTCCCAGCCCTATCTCTGACTGGCTGACTGGAGCAGGGGCTGAGAAGCAGGTATCTGCCTGGGGGAGGGGTCAGTTCTCCCTCCCCTCGCTGCCTGGGTTGACTGGGAGCAATTTGATCCTGGTCAGCTATGTACCTATGCGTTACTACACATTAGTTAATGCGTAATAAAGCTACTACCCGAGGTAATAGAATGCATTAGCCTATTTCAGGGTTTTTCAACATCTTTGAATCCGTGTACCCCCAGCGGCTGGACACGGTGCAGCATACCTCTGGCAGCCGGATGTGGGGTGGGGGGGAGGGAGGTGTTGCACAGCTGCTGCATATCAGCTTTCACCCCTCTGCATCTGGCTGGGTTGGGCCTGTGCAGCAGCACAGAATGGTGCATGACAGTGATCTGTCCCTGCCCGCCCACGTGCACCCCCTAGGGCCTTTTAATGCATAGTAGCAGCTGTACATGATTACATAGTGACATTTTACTATGTAGTAGATTAGTCTACTGTGCAGTAAAGCATCTCATGTAGATGGACCTGCATGTAACTGGGCAAATGCCTTAACCTCCCTACACTTGAGTTCTCTCACCTGCAAAATAAGTATAATATTTACATATATTTTGCAATGGTTTTATAGGACTAAGGGCTTGTCAACATGTGGACTCACAAGAAATATGATCTGAATTAACTTTTAAAGTAGATTAGTTAAACAGCATTAAATATCTGCATGGAAAATCTCATTCAGAATTAAAGTAGTCTTAATTCAATTTAGTTTACTTCATTTCTATAGAGAATCAAGCTAAATCAAGTTAACACCACTTTAATTCTAAAGTAGTCTATACAGAGCTCTAATAAAGTTTAATCAATCCATTTTAGAATTCTCACCTTTAATTTGGATTAAATTTCTTGAGGTTTCATGTGTAGACAAGCCCTAAACTCATTACTATTTGAAAAGTGCTCTGAGAGGCTCAAATGCTATAGAGCTATATATTTTTTTTTTATTCTAATTAATGGAACAAATTAAGATTTCTGCATGCATTGTTAAAGAGTATTTTCTACTCCATCTATCAGAGAGAAATCCTAGACAAGAGTTATACAGTCAACTGGAACGTACTCTGCATTAGCGAAAAGCTTTTTGTCCAATCTGACCTGTGGAAGGGTGGTTAGAGTAGTGCACTAAGAAGTCAGAGAGACCCAGACCCAGGAAAAGTTCCCAGGGAGTTGGGGGAGCGAGGAAAGGCTGCATGGCTAGAAGCTGCAGCATCAAGCCGTCATACTCTCTCAGGGTCCGGGAAAGACCTCAGGGTTTGAGTGAACCCTTTGTTTATGTATTTGCTTGGTTGCTGATTAAGGGTTTAAGTTGTGTGCTACAGGGCAAGTTTGCCCATGAAAGTAAAGACTATGTTACGTGAACTAACAATCCACTACAATACTGCATATCCCACAAGGCAGTAGCAGGACCCAAACCCTCTGACATTTCCTAATGACCACACCAATTCCCCAAGTTCATTAAGCAGATTTGGGGAAAGCCTGAAATGCCTGAATAGACAATAATATCCTGAAAACAGGATAGAAAATGCACGGTCTCATCATAGTAGATGGCCTTTTCAGTATGATGACTCGGAATAGGTGCATTGAATGTGACTGAGTCATTGGGCCACAATATATTTTTCCACTGCAATCCACCTTCTCTTGTGAACAAGAAATAAATGTTAGGAGCTTTGGGAGTAAACAGAGGTCACTACCCTGTTAGAAGCTCACCTGCCAAAGAGACTTGTTTGTCTGGAAGATGCTCCCCTTCTTTCAGGTGACTGAACTTGTCAATGAATTCACAAAGTGTAATGTTTGTTTGAAATTTGTGTGGGTAAGGATGCTCCCCTTGTTCTTTCAGTTGTATGATGGCATCACTTCGAATCTGATGGTATTGCTGTAAGAGAGATTTGGACAGAATGAAGGCTTACATATTAAATACACTCTATAGGTACATATTCTTATTCTACCTTATACACTTAAGTATGAACTCTTATTATAGATGGGGCTGGCAGCACTACCTCTTATCAGTTACAAAACCTTGTTTCATATTACTTATAACCAAGGAGCCTAGTCTTCCATGGGGAAAAAAACAGAAAATCTCCATCTAAAAGACACAGAAATCTGTGTTTTTCCACAACCTACCCAAGGTGCGACAGCATCCCATAGCAAGCAGGACCACTGTTCTCTTATTTTTGCTGCAGTTTTTGCCTCTCAGCCAATCAGCAGCAGGGTAGGGGGGGTGAAGGGGAGGAGGAGAGCATGTTGCTGATTGGCTGATGAGCAACAACTGTGGCAAAAATAAGAGCAGAAATAGTGTTGCTTGCTGCAAGACATTACTATTCTTCCAGTAGGTCATGGAAAAAATATGGATTCCACAGTTTTCCACAGCAAATGGGAAACTAGGATCATTATATAACATTTGTAAATTTTAATCTTTTAAGATGAAATTTTCCATATGCAGTATCTTTCTCAGGCAGAATTTTACTTCAGCCAAAATAGTTCGTCCCTTTCAGGAAATAAGCCTAAGCAAAACAAAAATATGGGTTTTTTGTTATCCATGTTAAATTCTGTCAATCTTTTCTTTGAACAGCTCTTGTACCATGATACCTTGAAGCAAACACTTGGAATTTAGCTTTTGTAGCAGTGTGTGGCTTTCACTGTCCCTGTGAAAATTCACCCAACGTATAAGTCACTGAAAAATCATAGTTTGCCTGTAATCATTAGCGTCTTCTTTGCATTTAGCTGCTAAATTCACTGAAAATTCTGGCCACACTGAGCATGCTTCAGCTTGGGGTTGGGCAGGAACTTCCCCTGCAATTGTAGCTCTGAGCAGTCATGCAGTTAGCCCATGCCCATGTATCTCAACTATGAGCACAGAATTTCTCTCTCCCATGCTCTCAATATCCCCACTGATGGGCCCAAACAGTATGGGATAAGAAGCTGCCTGATCTGAGTGAGTGGTATGCAAGAAAACTCGGACTGAAAGCTAAGGTAAAAAACTGAACAGGGCAGGATGGTAGGTGGGCAAGGCAGTAAGACCAGATGCAGAGCTTCAGGGCAGAGGTAATACTAGGACTAGTTGTTCAGGTGACCAGAACTAAGAAAGACTGAGGAGAGACGGGAGACAAATCTCATGAGTATCTAGGAGGGGAAGTGAGCCTTCCAGGACAAACATGATGAGATAAGAAGCAGAAGGGAAACTCGGCAATTGTAAAAGTGGTATAAGGAGAGAAATGTTAATTAGAAACGTGGGGAGGAAATCCCTGGTTAGCTAGAGTGACTAGAGGCTATGAAGTATGAAAATGACTGGAGGCAAAGAAAGAGGAAACAGAGAACAAGTGACCAAGGAGGTTGGGATTGTGGGTGTAGAAAGGCTGGCTAGAAATAGATGTGCTGAATGAAGCCGATCAACTGTACAACAATGTCTTGTAGCACAGCTGATCCACCACACTGGGGAAAAAAAGTTATCCCTTGCCCTGCCCTTGATGGTGCAGGATGAGAGGTGATATGATCTCTTAAGACACCTTTGGGTTTGGAGGGAAAGCCCTGATTTACCTTCTCAGCCAGGCCTGTCCTCCGTGGTTGCAGGAACAAGTCTGGCTGAGTGGGACAGGCCCACTTTCCCCACGTATGAACAGGCACCCTGAGCTTCTCAAAGATGCCTGTCTGTAAGCAGAAAAAGTGGGCAAATGCTCTGGGGTGTGAGAGGTGCCCAAGCTCCCCAAGCACCTGCTCAGAGTAACTCAAGAGTGGAAGCCGTTTAGGCTGCCAATACTCTCCTGCCACAGAGCTAATAGACATCCACCGTAATGAAACAGCGGAGTTTATCACTAGCTTTTGTCATGCCACTGATGTTCCTTTCATGTTGCACAACAAAGGGTAGCAATGTCTATTTGCTTACCATAAAAGTTTTTATGGTGGCACAAATGAAATGTCAGGCAATGTCTATTTCCACTTGCTGAGGCAAGAGACAGAAAATCCATAGGGGTGAGATTAGGACTTGCACTCAGCAAGGAGAAGGGAACCAAAATGAGGAACTGTAAGTGAGGGGGAAAGAAGTCTGAGAAAAGATAGGACAAGGGATCATGCTTTGTGGAAAGGGAGGGGGAACAGGGAGGCAGAAATCTGTACCCGCTAGAGCATATTCCCCCTCAAAACCTAAAATGAAACCACCCTCTCACAGAGACTTGCAAGGCAAGCCATACAAGGAAAGGCTGAGGGACTTGGGCCTCTTCAGCCTAAAAATGAGAAAGCTGAGAGGGGACTTGGTAGCAACTTGCCACTACATCGGGGAATACATCAAGGGCTCGGCAAACAACTGTTCACCAGGGCACCCTTGGAGAAAACCAGGAGTAATGGCCACAAACTCCAGGAAGACCATTTCAGACTTAACACTAGGAAAAACTTCTTCACAGTTAAGGTGTTCAGACTGTGGAATAAACTCCCTCCAGAGGTGGTGCAATCGCTTACCCTGGAAATCCTCAAGAGGAGACTTGGATGGTTACCTTGCTGGGGTCATCTGACCCCAGTTGTCTTTCCTGCCTAGTGCAGGGGGGTTGGACCCTGATCATGAGTGACTGCTGCCTCGAGTCAGCGACTGGGGCAGGGGCGTTCCTTGTGGCCGATCTCACTGACCAGGCTTCCCTGGTAGCCAATCTCACACACCAAAAAGTGGCCATATCACTTCCAGAAGTCCTGCAGCTACTTTGGCTGGGGAGTGGGGCTGCCAGCAAGCGCTTGCAGGGGGGACACTGGCACTCCTGCCTGCCTCCCTGCCTGTTGCCTAAACAGGGAGCGCAGCCTAATGGTGGGTACACCTACACTGTTAGGGGGTGCACATGCACCCCTGTGCACCCCCTACACATTGCCACTTACCCTGATCTTGCAAGGTCCCTTCCAGGCCCTTACAATCTATGAATCTATTCCTTGCTATGAACAAACATGTTTGAAAAGCATTCACAAAATCCCTTTCTAGTACCTATCCATATAGGGCAGGGGTAGGCAAAATATGGCCCACGGGCCGGATTCAGCCCGCAAGGCCATTCTATCTGGCCTGCCGGGCCCCTAAAAACAATTAGAATATTAAAATGTATCTGTCCTTGGTTCCTGTCAAAGATGACAGGAACGAAGGTCAGTAGGACCCAGAGGAAGCCCTGGGGAGCTCCTGCAACAGTAGGGCCCTCCTAGCCCTGGCCTCCTACCCAGAAGCCCCAGCAGGGGCTTCTGGCCTGGGATCATGTGGCTGCCCAGCTGCCCCAGCGTGGGAAACTCAGGAAAGGGGGGCGGAGGAAGGCAGGGGACTAGCTAGCACTGAGCACAGGGGAAAAGCAGCCCCTCCCTTACCTCATGGCTAGTGCTACCTGCTGGAGCTCACACGCTGTACAGCAGCAGTAAACACTGCCCAGCGCAACAAGCAGGGGGGCTGTAGCTGCTGCTGCCATGTGCAGCCCCAACAGGTGAGCCCAAAGATGGCTTGGGGCCCAGGTTGGCAGCAGAGGCAAGCTACAAGTTGGTGCTGAGTGCAGGGGAAAAGCAGCCCCTCCCCCACCCTATGTCCAGTGCCCCATGCTGCAGCCACTTGCAGCCTGCGTGGGGCTGCCTGTGCCTGCTCAGGACAGCCCGGTGCAGGCTGCAGGCAGCTGCAGCAAGGAGTGCGGGCTATGGGGCGGGGAAGGGGCCACTTTTCCCATACGCTCAGCACCAGCTCCTTCCCTGCTGGTGAGCAATGGGTCAGGGCTGCACACTGCCCCCCATCTGTACTCCCAGTGCCCCCCCAGCCCAGAGCCCAGCTGGCAGGGGCTCTATGGAGCCAGGCCAGCTCCCCCCTCTCCCTGCTGGTGCAGCCCAGACAAGCTCCACAGACCCTTGCCAGCCTGCGCCCTGCTCTGGGCCCCACCAATGCTGGCCCTGGGACATTGGTGCCAAAACATTGGGACATTGGTCCCCAGATGGTGACCAGGGGGCGGGGCACCTGTCAAGGGGCGGGGCTACCCATGCAGCCCTTGACAGCTTGTCACAACTTGGTAAGCGGCCCTCCACCCAAAATAATTGCCCACCCCGTTATAGATGATGCTGTAAGAATTGCTGCAAGTCACACCATTAGCTCAAGCAACAGAGATGTTTGGTGAGTTCAGTCCCACTCCCACATGGGAGTCAACATGATGCCAGAAAATTCTGGTTTTCAGGTTTGCTTAAAATACATTAGTAGGATGCAGTTGTTGTTCCTAGAACACTATGCCAAATGGGCAAAGGGCTGTTTTATTGTATTACGTGTTCTATTTGTTTAACTAAACACTGTTTTCAAGGGTGGGAAGGATGGGTTGTGGGGGGACACCCATGGCTCCCTTTGGAGGGGAAGATACAGTTTGTGAAAGACCGCAAGCAGGGGGATTCCTCTGGGTGTGAGCCAAGGGAGGTGAATTGGGTAGGAATAGGAGGCAATATGGGGTGGAGGGGATTTTTATTCTCTGTCACAGAAGTATTGAATGTGGGTTGGAAAGTTAATTTGGCTGGTGAGGGAACAGATACTCTCTTTGAGAGGCAGGGGATTGAGAGGGAATAGACTTTTTTTGAGTCCCAGGTTTTAGGGATAGGGTTCCTCTGTGGTACTTTCTTGTGTTAATATATTAATCTGTTTCTATATGTTTTTATTTTATTATAAGCATTTTGCACTGAAGTCCACTCTATTTGGGGATGCAGGTGGAACAATCCTATATCGTTCACAAAATATCTTTACATCAGGGGATGCCCAGCTGCCACTTTAAGGTAGCTTTCTATCAGTGAGACAACACTTGGGGACCCTGAACACTTTATAGGGAGATCTACTACAGTCATTTAAAATATTGCTAAACTGAATAAAGATGAGAGATATTGCCATCTAGTGGTCCTTTGAACAAGCTGCAGCACACCGTCACTTTCTACACTTTTTCACAGCATTATAAAACCTGTTGGGCTGCTATGAATAACATTGCTTCTAATTTATTTTAATTGAATATACAAATCCTCAGCAGGTGTAAATCAATGTTAGTACCCTCTGAAGCCAATGAAGCTACACCAGTTTGCATTTGTTTAGGATCAGACCCCAAAAAAGTAGGTGAGGCAAAGATATTTTGGTAGATTGATATCCTTTTATTAAGCCAATTGGATGGGCAGGTTTTAAACCACCTTCTGGACACAAAGTACTCTTCTTCTTTGTGCCCAGAAGCTTATCTAAAAATCTCCCTCACCCATGCAGGTTTTCCAATAAAACATATGACCCTGCAGAACATCCTTGCTTCTTGCATTAGCCCAAACTTGCTGTGTGCCTAGCTTAGATGTACAACAAAAACAACAATTCTTCTCAGTGTTTTAAATGCAGGTGTTTGTTCTTCCAGGTGCCATTTTTCCCCACAGGTTTTCTACAGAAAATAGGGTCTACATCCTGCAACATGCCTGAGCCGGCATATTCAGGAAACTATCCTTTTTCCTTGACAGAATGAGCTGCTGCCATCAGGAAAATTTATTATAGTGTAACCTAGTGTGTGAGAGAGTGCTTATGCTAAGCAAGGCCTAGCATTAAAAAAAA
>NW_017728886.1:168313598-168321141 GCF_001723895.1 Crocodylus porosus | reverse complement strand
TACTGAATCAGGCAGCCGCACCTAGCCTCCAGGTTAGAGAGCAAGGGCTTGATTTGGGAACCTCGTGAACCAATAGACCTCCTTTAGTTTATGACTCTGTGAAACAATAAAAGTTTTAAATTGAACAGGTCTGAGCCTGTGCTTAATTCAGTCCTATATAATTCGGCATCGAGCTCCCACACCTGGGTGGTGGCTCAATAGTTGCCACCTCTGCCCAATATCAGGGATGGTGTGATGAGTGGAGCAGGGCTTCCGGCCAGCACCCATTTACTTTCCAGCCAGCCCCTGCTCCCTACAGAGCAGCCCATGGTCCCAAGAAGGTCTAACACTTAACTGATTTAACTATTTACACTTTATTTACAAAACAAGACTAATAGGAAAGCTTATTTACAAGTGAACTTAAATGGCATAACCAGAATAACAAAACAAACCAGAATGCATTAGTCAGCTCTTCACTCAAGAACCACAGGTAGGGTACCTGGCAGCTTTCAGCCACTGCTGAGATGCTACCAACAAGGAAGCAAGGTGCTCACTCCCAGCAGCTCCAACAGGCTTCCCAATAAGTGACAGACTGCAACAGGTTAAGCTCTTCTCGTCTGCAGCAATCAAATTGTATCAAACCCCAACCCCCCAAAGAGGCTGAAGGGTGACCCTCCGTGGCAACCAAAAAGGCAAGCAACAGAGTATGCTCCTGCAGCAATTGGCATGACCCAAGCACAAACCTCAGGGACTCTATCCAATGACAATCAGCCGCAGAAGAAGGGACAGGACTGTGTCCCCTCTGGGGCAGTCAGTAGCAGAGGGTCAGCAGCATAGGCAGCTCTTGGGGTCATTGCTCTAAACCCCTGCTCCAGACAACTGGCCAGGCATCCCTCGCGGCTCGCCAGTCCTGCTCCAAGTGCCGGCCTGCACCCCGAGCTCCTGGGGATCCTCATTCTGGTGTCCTGCTGCTCCTCAGGATCCCAATGCCTTTCCTGCTGCTGTCTTGCTTCCCCAAGGAAGGTAAAGGGTTTCCTCAACTCACCAGCCCAGCTCCCTGCCTGGGATGAGGATGCCCGCCTGCACTCCTGGCTGCTGCTGCTTCTCCACAGTAGAGTGGGAGGCCAACTGCCACCCCTAGCCTCCGGGACACCTGGCATGTCCAGCACACTGCGATGGGGCGTTGGGGCACCAGCTGTCTGCCCCAAGCCCTGGCCACTGCTCCCTCTCTGCTGCAGGGCTGGAGGCACGGCTGACTGCCGCTGCCTTCTTCTCCCAGGGCCTTCAGGGCTCTTCAGAAGGGTCTCTCTGTTCCCCCTGCTGGGTCAGCTCACCCCAGCTCTTCTTAGGCCTCCTAAGTCATTCCCCAGGGTCACTGTCAGCAGCCCCCACGCCAGTTCAGCTGCTGCTTTTATCCCCTCAGGGAGTCCCTCCATGGCTCCCAACCCCGGCCATCCCCCTTCCATGCGAATGAGAGGATTGAAAACCCCTTCTTTCCACTGGCTTCTCCTTTTCCACAGGGCAGGAATCCCTGCTCCACCTTTGGGGTCACTCAGAGTTCACCAGCACTGTTTCTAGCCCAGGGTAAGTATCTCAAATGAATCTGGTGAGCCCACATTGGCAATCTGTTACAGGAAAGCCTTGGTCCAGCTGTGACTTTTTAGCTTTTGGAACTGAGTTGCAGACTGAATTAAACATTTCCTTTTCACTGGCTATCAACTTGGTTTCACTAACCTATAAGTTTAGGCAGAATACTAACACTATAAGATATAAAAGGGATTGCTAATTGGCTGAGAATTTTTGATCAGGGAAGGAAATGAATGTAAAAAAAATTAAGGTCCACACAAAGAAGGAATAGGCATGTTAAATTCAAAAGGCCTGGTCCTACCCAAAGTCCAGGTGGGCAGTTGTCCAGTGTTACTACCATGAACAATGCAAGTTGCTGATTACTTATGTCCTACAATTCCAGCCTTGAGTCTGGCACTGGAGACTTCTGGATCAAACAGCAAGAGGTACCAGGATTCCCAAGGAGGGATGAAGGCACACTTTTTAAAAGATTTCCTTTTGAACATTCACCCTTTTATCCAAAAGTTAATAATGAGTAATCCTAATGGGAAGTGGCTGCTTTTGATTGTTCTTTTACATAATGTTTTGTAAATTACAAGTCCATCATCTCAGCTCTAAACACTTGTATGAACGGAAGATCAACAAAGCCACCATCTCCCAAGTGCCAAGTGACTGGGTTGCTCTGGAACAGCTCTGGTTATTAACTTGAATTATGCTGCTATAAAATCCAGCCACAGCTCATCACAAAAAAGACATTGGTGGTAAAACAGTGCTTTGTTCCAGGGTAGACTATAAAACTGACAGTCTGATTTTTGCTACTGAGGAGGAGTTAGGGGTAGCAATTTCATACCATATGAGTTAATCCTCTTACAGATATAGGGAGGGATTTGGTGCTGTTTCACAGTAGAATATGATGGGCATCTTCAGGGCCACATGGAAGAGTAATTTACATATCAGTTTTCTGGTATTATCTATGTATGTCAGGTGTACAAGAAAAGTGCTATAGATTCTATCCAGGTAAGTACACTACTCTTAGTAAGGGCTGCAACCACTCTCCCATTGTAACAGCATAGCTGAAGACTGAAACTACTGGAAAGTACAACTGACTCAAGTACTTCAATGGGTTTTTAACAAAAATCTTTACAAAAAATGGTTGTTTTCATTGAATTTTGGGGATCACACTATGAAATCAGGAAAAAAAACCCTGAACAAACTGTCCATCACTACTGCTGTCACCCCCACCCCCGTCACCATTTTCCAACTAGCAAGTGAAGGAAATAGAGAAAGGAAGCAAAAGGGGAAAAGGAAAAGAACTTTATATTTTCAAAAGGGGTGTTTTCCTTTTATCTTTTTCACTGAGTGAAACCAATAATTTACGCAGATATTTTCAAACAAATGGGGGGGAAAATGCCCCCATCATGTTCATCATTATTTACAGGGCATGATGAACCTACTTCTCTAACAGGCAATGTACAGCCAACTTTTGGTTTGGCTTTGCTAGCCATGGCACGTGAGGTTTCCAAGGAAAAGGTAAAATCTAGTGGACTGAACAGAGGCTTAGGCATCCCAGCCTCTAGCTATATTTCAGCACAGCTAAAAACAGAAGCCTTGTCCAGGAAACTAATCCAAATAGGCACAGTTTGGTGCTTAGAGGATGCCAGTACACTGAAAGAGGAGAGTTAGGTGCCTCCAAAAGGCAGGCCAGAGCTCCTTGGTGCGGAGCAGGGAGTCACCCAGAGCTAGCCAATATGAAATGCTAAGCAACAAGTGGGAGGGGTCTGAATTCCAATAACTCTTCAGAATTTAGGCATCTGACTCAGTGCTTTGCATTAAGCACCTCTGTCCCATTAAAATTCAGAGCAGCAGCTGGGGTTGCCTTGTTTTTAGTAGTAATCTGGCACACATCCAGAAAGTCAGAGGCCTGGGTTTTAGGCCATTCTTAGGCAGAGAAGGTAAAAATCTCTCATCTCCCAAGTAAAGTGTTGTAACCATTAGGTTATAAAATTGCCTGGGTGGGGACTCATTGTTTTGTCACTAGGCAGGAAAGAATAGCAAGAGCCCTGGGGCCAAGAAAGAGAGGGAGCTAGTGGGAACACAACTCTAGCCCAGTGATAACTAAGAAGTATCCTGCATTCTTGTTCCTGCTTTCAGGGTTATTTCTGTTTGGTTGCTTTTCCTTTTTTTGATCCAGTGAGTATGTAATGTGGAATGAGTAAGCAGGCCTGGGAACAGGTTTCTTCTGGCTTGCAGAAGTATCTGCATTTGAATTCTTGGCTGCACCATGGGACTAAGTAGCCTGAGTACTATAGCTGGCATGAGTTCCAAACAATTTGCAAAGGTACACTCAGAAGTCCAAAATATTTGGAGGCTGATGCCTAATCTGAATCACTGGAGGAAAATTTTCTTCTAAACAAAAATACCCTTCAGCTGTTTGGAACAGATGGTAAAGCAATAGAAGTGCTGTATAACTAGAAGTCAAACATCAGAGAACAGTGTCCATCAGAGCTGAGCCCATTGCAATGAGATGCAAATGTCTAATATTACTTGGGAGTAAAAAATTAGCTCTAATATTCCACATTTGATATTTCATCACCTTCTGTGTCTTTCTGTCCTTATATAGCTAACTTGCAATCAAAATGGGGAGAGTTGGGGACATGAAAGAGAACAGGAAAATGTTTTATTGCATACAGATCAGTTCATTATCACTATATATTTCTAATGAGCAGCAGTGTTTTATTGTATGATATTAATAATTTCTTCATCTCTGTAGGGAAGCTGGCTTTACTGGAAAAAAAAAGCGTGTTTCTTCCCAATGTAACTACAAAGTGATCAACTATAGTATAATCTCTATACTATACACAGCCCTGCCTATGCTTGAGAATTGGTTTCATCTCCCTTCCCCAGCTTCCTGTAACCTGACCTCAAGATAACATTTCACTGCTAAATGAAAACTGATGTACATTTAATATTTTCCGTGGTTAAATAGTGAACAGAGTATTTAGGACTGTCTCAGAATGATGTGTGGAGTCTCATCATTCTAACAGCGAAGCTGCATGTTCCAGAGTCAGTGCCTCTGCTTCTTTGCCATGCTGCAAATTGCTTCCAAGTTCATATTAATGTATATAATTGACCTTGCTATATAAATATTGGCCAGCATTTTCAAACAGTCAGAGTTTGCAATCTAAGAGCCTTGTTGCACAGTAAGTTTAGGCAGTTTCTAGAGCTCTTAACCCCTGGATTGGCTACACGTTAACACCTTCAAGTGATTTAAAGTGCTCATTATCCAGTTTAGAATTACACCGTTCCAGGGCCAGATTATTTGTACACCATTTAATTTTGCTCCTGTTCCATTAAGGTGTGACCATTCCTTGCAGCTATTGCACCCAAACTGAAGTCCTCCAGTATTCCAGGATGCAGTGTCCCCTCCTGAATCAGGGTGAGCAGGGATGCCAGGGTGCAGCAGGACCTGGCACACAGTGCCTCACCTCCTGGGGATGTTGGACAGAGCAAGCATGGCAGCCTCAGAGCACCTGGCTGCTGTGGTACCTCCTACTTCTGGAAGGTCATTACCAGACATCCAGGTTTGCCGTTCACCATGGGTAAAACCTGGATTTTCTCATTTTAAGGAGAAAAACACAGATTTTCTTCTTTAAAGGATAAAAAACACAGGAGATAGTGCGTTTCCCCTTGCAGGCTTGCAGAGTTACAGCCTGCAGGAGTCTGCAGGGAGGAGGGCAGTCAGGTAGAGGGCACCATGTATACATGCACATGGCTGTCATGCAGCCTGGAGAGAAGCTCTAAGTCTGGTGGGGTGGGGGGAGTGAGGCTCCCATAGTAAGTGGGGGTGGGGAGTTAGGCAGGGCTGGGGCTGCGCCTGTGGCTGCTGCCCAGCCCAGGTGATATGTGGGGCTTGGAGCCTGGGGCTGGGGAGTGGGATGGAGCTGCAGGCAGTACATCTGGGGGTGAGAGGGGCTGGCTCCCTGTTGCTGTGTGCACTGGGGGGGGGAGGGATGGGGAGCATGGGTGTGGGCTGCCCACTGAGGGCTCAGGCTCCCCCAACACTGCTGCCCTCCCCTGTGGCCTCCACAACCCAGGGGTAGGACCTGACATGGCAGGGTAGAGTGGGGCTGGGTGGGGAAGCTTGGTGCTGCCACTGTGAGCCCCACACTACCATGGCCCTCTGCCCACCCGGAAGCAGGAGGCAGCACAACCCCACATCGCCACCCCCACTGCTGCTGGGCAGGCAGGGGGCACCTTGCCATGATGGCACTAGGCTTATGGTGGCATCACCGAGCTTCTTCTCCCCGCTCTGCCCTGCCACTCTAGGTCCACCCATTGGACCACAGGGTGAGACCCAGGGCAGCAGGGTGGGAAGCCCCAGGTACACAGTGGGCAGCCTGCACGTGCCCTTCCACCCCACACTACCCGTGAAGGAGGGTGGACTGAGCTCCACACTCTGCTCGGCTGCAACAACCACTGCCTCCCACAGGTGGCAACTGGGGCTCAAGCATTGCTGTGGGGGTAAGGGGGTTGTGGACCCAGATCCCTGGCCTCATAGCCCTGGCAGCTGGGGGTTCCTCCAGGAGGGCTGGAGGGCAGGAGTGGGGCTGTGGATGGTGAGCAAGGGGCACTGGCAGGGCTGGGGGGCTGTGGGCAGGGAGTGAGGGGCACCAGCAGAGGTGGAGGGGCTGTGGGTGGAGAATGAGGGATGGTTGGGTTTTTAATCGTAGAATTTGTGATAATCAGAGAATTTGCCATTTTTAAACCGAGAAAACCAGGGTCTTGTCATAATGACTTGTAGTTCAGTGGTTTATTTAGAACTAGTGGTCTTTCCCTCTGCTTTGCACCCTGACAACAGTACAAAAGAGGAGTGGGAGTCAGAACTGGGGCCATGGTTTTCTGATTCTAGCATATACAAGAGAAAGGGATATTCACTGTTAACTGCATGAACTAAGGTGTGCCTAGCTTTATGCACAATCAAAACTTCCTTTTTTATTAGTGAAAGGAATGGTTATTTATAATATTTATATAGTGCTAGACTTACCTGCCACTTGACAAAGACCCAAGAAGCTTAGGCCTAGACTTAAGCTTAAGGTAATGTGGGATTTGGGTCACTAAAGATAAATTGAGATGTCCACAACCTCCAGCTAGCATGAAGCCCACAAGTGCCTCGCTGCTGGACATAAATTCTGGTTCTGCTAAGGCTCTGAAGTGCCTTGACCTTTCAGGGCTGAGCAGCCCAGGGCCTCCCTCACACCCAGATTGCTTCAGGATCATGCTCTTTCTCTCTCTCAGTTAATTCCTCCATGCAAAACTTGAAGAGCTTCAGAAAAGAATGAGAGAATCCTCATTACAGCCACCACCTAAAATAGCTAGTTATAGCATGCTACGGGAGACAAGAGAGAGGCTTTGCATTACCTTGGGCACTAGTGATGAACTAGGGGCTCCTATATCTCAGATGAATGCTGTGACCACTGAGTTCTTATATACAAGGGAAGCACTTCCTTCTTTGGCCATGTTTAAAGAGGAAAGCCTAAGGGCATACTTTCAGGAGAGGTTTCAAGCTTGCGACTCTAGGTAGTAGGAGATTACTTTCCAGAAGAATAAGGTACTTAAGCCCCAGAGAAGCATGGGATTTAAGACGTCACTCCCCACTCAGTGGGGTGGAGGTTTGTGGATCCTGTTCTAGGACACCCAACTCTCCCCATGCATTGCTAAAGCTAACCTATTAACAATTTCTTTGCCTCCATTTTTCTGAGCAGGGACTGGGTCACCCCCCACACCAAGACCCCCATAGGCCCTAAGGGAGCACACCCAGGCCTAGGGTCAGTGAGGACCTAGTCAGGGAACTTCTGGAGGAACAGGACAGATTTAAATCAGCTGGTCTGGACAATCTCCACCCCAGAGTGCTGAGGGAATTAGCTGAGGTCATTGTGGGACCCCTGGCATGGCTTTACGAGCACTCGTGGTGCTCTGGTGTGGTGCCAGAGGACTGGAA
>NW_017728886.1:168281318-168312408 GCF_001723895.1 Crocodylus porosus | reverse complement strand
GCACTACTTCATGGTCAGGGCAGCTAGGATCTGGAACCAACTTCCAAGAGAAGTGGTGCTGGCTCCTACCCTGGGGGTCTTTAGAAGGAGGCTGGATGAACACTTTGTCGGGGTCATTTGACCCCAGTATTCTTTCCTGCCATGCCTTGATGATCTGCTCAATTCCTTTCCGACCCTAGAAACTATGAAACTATTGTACCAAATTCTGAGCTGCAGATTCTGTTATGGGAGCTAGACACCTAAATGTTAGATACTGCAAATCAGTGTCACAGCCTAAGACCTTTTATGGATGTTGGGCCTATAGTCTAAGAGTTATGTTGAGCAAATTACACCTAGTTTCTTTGAGTACTGTGTAGTGCTGACTGTCTCAGGGGAGGTCTTCAAAAGGAAGTTCATTTTCTGAAGTAAAATTCTTTCTGCTGCTCCCAGCATGCAATGGGAAGAGATTTACCGCTATGCCCTTGAAGGAATCATATGTCAGTTCCTTGCTGCATTAAACTACAATCAATGTAAATCAGGTTTCACTTGATTCAAGAGAGTCCAAACAGGGGGTTATAAACTGATTTTAAGACATAAAAGTGCACCTGTGCATAGAAAAGGGCTTCTCTGATTAGCCGTTAGCTGCACACCTTGAAAGCTTCAGTAAAGATTTTAAGTCTAGTCTTACTCACAATGAGCATCTACTCAGGTATAGTTCAGTAGGATGCACTCACCTGGGGCCCCCATGCCTCTTCAGCCTCCTCATTTCCCTTAGATGCATTATTGAGGTTAGATGTTGCATTCAAATCCCTGCAAAAGAAGACAGACCACAGTGAAGTGAGATTTATGTTTGACACTGCCAGTTTTTGTAGGTCCAGCACTTTATTTTTGGTAAAAAGTCATTTTTAAAAACAGAAAGGGTTACAACAAGACCAGGATACCAGTAATTGTATCTTGCCCCCTCCCAATGAAATGTTGCTAATCCTAATCTTTTAAAAATCATGACCCAGGCCACCAAAACTCATAACAGTTAAATAATTAGTGTGATAGTTTTTATTTTATTATTTTTATTTGCTCCCTGTTCTGGTGGCCTTTAGGATTCACATTGTCAGGAAAATACAGGAACTAGAAACTAGCATTTTTTTTCCTGAAAGTCTCCGTTTGTAGTTAATCACTTGATTCCAGAAGCTGAAGGTTGAGACCTTGAGGGTAGCAACATTTGTTTTGTCCATGGCATTAAAAAAAATTAAAAACTAATTAAAAATTACAAACAAGAGGAAGCAAATCAAGACCTCATCAATTCTGCAGCAGTGCAAAGCTCCATAGGCAACAGGAGTGAAAAAGAGGACCGCATTATTCATTGCCCTGCTACCTGTGGAGGTGTAAGTCTGGCTCCAAAGGGTGCATCCACACATGCAGGCACGTGCACCTGCAGCAGCTGAAATAGCAGCAGCAAAAATTTGTGCTGGAGATTTTTGCCTCAGCACACATGCCTGAACATGCACTTTGGCATGGGGTAAATTGTGCCACTTGGGGCAAACTGACCCTGCCCAGCTCCTCCCAGATTTTCAGCCAGGGGGAGCTAGAGGCAGTATAAAAAGCTGCCCTGTCAAGCATCTCAGGACTGCTTGCCCTCAGGAGCTTCTGAGGCCCAGCTAGTTGGTAGCTGGGGACACTAATCTAGAGTGGCCCCTGCACCCTCTATCCATTGCAGCAGTCTGGCAGTAGGGGCTGCTGCCTGGCTGTGATCTGCTACCACCTGTGACCGCATCTGGCCCCTTGTATCTGTGGCCTCTTGGCTGAATGCCTGCCAGACCCAGACTGGAATTGCATGACCACCTGGGCTGTGGTATGGGCACTGTAGCAGAGCCTTTTGCACCTCTAGGCAAGCTGCCAGTGGGCCATGTCTGCACAGTTGGCCTTTGTGCAACACTGCTGTCATATCTTCTGGTGCACCCACTCTGCCATCTGGGCAACTATTGCCCAGAAGATGTGCTGGTTGCAGTGGGCAGCTATGAAGCGTGTCCCCTTGGCCCCAGGTGGACAAGTCAGCCACTTCATCTGCCCTCCAGCTGGGTCGCTCCTCTGCTTGGGTCTCACTACTTGCTTCACCAGCAGATATCCTGGTGGAACCAGGACGGAACTTACCCGCAGCGGCGGCGGAGCCCGAGCGGAACATCTGCCGCTTGTTTACACCAGTGTTTAGAGGTGCTGGCAAACAGTTGCCAGCGATAAAAGTGGCCGTGGAGAAAGGACGGCTGGGGGAATGAGCTGGGGGCCTCGCACCAGCCAAGGTAGAAGGCCTCAGGGGGGAACGAGCTGGGGGCCTTGCACCAGCCGAGGCAGAAGGCCTCAGAGGGGAACAGGCCACGGACCCCTCAGTAAGAGGGACGGGAAGCCCCCGAGCAGGACAAGCCACCAACCGCTCAGCTCGAGGAGCAGAGAACTCCCAAGATGAGCAAACGGCTAACTCCCCAGAGGGAAGGACAGGGAACCTCAGCAGGGAGCCGCAGCTTACCCAGACGGAGGGGAGGATACCAGCTACGGCCAGCTGCAGGACGATGAGTAAGGAGCGGCAGACGAGCTTCGAGGATGAGGAATCCAGCGGCAGGGAATTTTGGGACTGCGAACCTGAGACGCGCAGGACTTGCAGGTCCAGGGTTGGGGTGCCGGCGCGGGGACGTGCCACTGCCAGAGAGGGTCGGGACCCAGAAGAGCGCTGAGGAGGCGCAGTCGGGCGGAGGTCGCCGCCAGCTGGCTGCGGCCATAGACCAAGATAGGGGTTGCCCAGAGGGGACCTAGGAAAGTCCAGGTAAGAGACTCAGCCAGTAGGGCTGTGGAGGCCTAGCTTTCAGTTCTTTTCAGGTTTGTTTCCCATTAAAGGGATACCCCAGCTGAGGGGTATAGCTGGGGAGTTAGGGTCAGGGACCCCGTAGTGAAACCCTGCCTTGGCTGTGACCCAGTCCCGGGTCAACCAGGATACGAGGAACCCGAAGACAAGGGTCGGTCAGACCGGTGAGGCAGTCAGCCCGTCTGTAGGGAGCCGGGTCCCATATTAGAGGGGAGCACCAGAGGAGGCGTAAGGCCGGGGTGCAGGGGTGGTGTAGCCCCGCAACGTGACCGTCGAGGGATCCCGGGCTGCGGGGTGCCCAGGAACCGTCCTAACTGAACCTAAACAACAACCCATGGCGGGCGAGAACTATGGCGGGGAATGGACGTCATAACACCTACTCCAAACCAGTAGCATTCCAGGGTGATCAGCGATGGTCCTCCTTCCAAAGGCGACTACCCACGGGGAGGACTCCCCCCACCCCAGTCTGGCAGTCACACCCTGTTTTAAAATAGCAAATTCTCTGATAAAAAATTCCCAAATTCTGTCATTAAAAATACCCACAATCCATGTTCTTCCATGATTAAAATGAAATGCAACCATATATAAAGAGATAAATTAAGCAGTGTTTTACTGATATATTTACAATTTTAAAGCAAATTGGAAGCCTACCAGTGTATCTGTCATCATAATAAATTAATTGTAAGTATCTATACACTTTGGCATTTGTTTTTGGGTTTTTTTATTAGAAAAATCAGAGCTGCCCTTACCCTTTTGCTCACCAGGAATTGAGGCACTGAGCAGCACTGGCATGCCAGTTCCCTGCCCCTGCCCTTGCCCCTCACTCCCAACCCACAGACCCCACAGTGCCCCTCACTCCTGACCTGCAGCCCCTGCCTGTCCCCACTAGCTCCTTCCCAGCAGCAGCTCCATCCAGCACTAGGACATGGGTCCAGCTGCAGCTGTCCCACCTGCTGCTTTGTGGCTCTGAGCAACGCCAGCCCTTGAACAGGGACTGGGCTAGGCAAGCCCCTTCCCTTCCAGGCTGGTCTCCACTTGCACAAGCTGCTCTAGGGGCACAGGGGAGCTATAAGCCTGGCTCTGGCAGCCTCTCCTAACTGAAGCATTTCCCCACCCCCAATCCCCATCTCTCTTTCTCTTTCTCACCCCTACTGCCACCTCTACCCCTCCCTTCAGCCCATCAAACACCCAAGTAGCACCTGGGACCAGGAGCTAACCCAGGTTGGGGCTGCATGTCACAGCACTGGTGTGGGTACAGGGCAGGGCTGCAGTATGGCAGTTGCCCCTGGAGCCACAGCTCCTGCCATCAGGTCCCATCCCATCCTATTTGGCTGGCTGGCCACTCAGGGTGTGAGATTAGTGTGTGGGATGTGGGGTTTGGGGTGCAGAAGAGGTTTATACAGTAAGTTTGGGAGGGTTTGTGGGTGGGTGTAGGGTTTGTAGGGGTGAGGTTTATGAGGGGGTTCGGGGCTCGTGCAGGGGTTTGGAGTGGTGTGGAGTTTGAGGCTGGGTATGTGGATGGGTGGTTCATGGGGGTGGTTTGAAGATGTGGAGTTTGTGGGTGGCTTGAATGGGGGTTGTGGGTATGGGGAAGACTGTATGTGTGGGATGACTCCTCAGGAGGGGTGGGTCTCCTGCCCACCCACCCCCAGCAGCAGCAATGGCCATGGGGTGCCCACGACCCGTTACTGGCAGAGCCCATACCCATGGTGCAGTGCAGCCCTGGCTGCTTGGGACCCAGTACTGCCTGTGCCACATGGTGTAGGCCCAGCCCAGAGGTGTGTGCCTTCGGGCAGGACTGAGCTGCTTTTGCTGTTACCTGGGGCCCCTGGCACTGCACACAGTGGCCACATGTCAAGCTAGGCCAGGTCCTGCCTCCATGGAGCTGGCCCAGCCTGATGGCATGTGGAGCACTTGAAGGCAGCACCTGGTCCAGACCAATGCGTGGCTCTTGCATGCAGTGCCAGGACCCTGAGTAACAGCAAGAGTGTCCCAGTTCTGCCTGAAGATGCATACCCCTGGGCCAGGCCCACACCATGTGGCACAGGTAGCACTGGGTTCCAGGTAACTGAGGCCGTGCCATGACATGGGGGGAATCTGCCAGCAGCAGGCCCTGAGTGCCCCACAGATATTGCTGCTGCTGTGGGTGGGCTGTGCACTGTGCAGAGGGGTAGGCCGGGGACCCACCCCTCCCAAGCAGTCCCCCCCAACACACACAGTCGCCCCACATGCACAACCCCTGCCCCACTCACCTACAGTCCCCCCACCCCCAACATTCCTACTTACCAGGGACAGAGCCTGGGTTCAAGACACTGCTGCAACCTTGCTACACTCCTATTTGCCCTAGCACACTGAACCTTTTTTTTATTCCCAGCATGCCTCTTGCACAATCTCAAACTGCTTGGAGATGTTGCATCAGGCATGTGCTCGCTTGTTTGGATGTACCCAAGTGGGGTTATCTGATTTACACATACTTTAGGTTTCAGGTCATCATATCCAGCACTGGTAACTAATGATCTACCACAGGGTTGATTATCTAAAGGCTTAATAAGTATTGTTGAACCCATCCAAACATCATTTCCAAAATTGCTGAGGAGGCTGCCTTATCCCATTTAAATCCTGCAGAAGTTTCCATGACAAGCTATTGTAACCTCCTGCCTGTACTGAAAATAGCTAGCTCTTTGTGATCCATTGTGGAGTTTGGCTCAAGACTCCCAGTTCTCACTGGAGTTCTGGCAGCAGTGGCAGGAATTTGGGCTCTGGCACCCATGATGCCACCACAGCCACAGAGGCAGCCACTCTCCCACTGGCTTGTGGAAGGAATCTTGGCTCTGGCAGGACCTGGGACTCCAGCAACTACAGCAGTGGTAGCCAAGTCTTATCAGGGTTCCCTTACAGCACTGCTGCCTAGCAGGGAGCCAGCCTTGCTCCCTCTCTCCATCTCCCTTGGAAGAAGGAAGGGAAAGCAAAGGACTCTGGGATGTTGGGAGTCCTAGAGACTCTTGTAGCACTACATGCAACTAAACAGCTGTTACATCGGGCACTACAGAGAAGTTTCTGTTTCAAAGGGGTACTATTCTGTAGAGCTCAGTGGTGCTACAAAATGTGAGCATACAAGGACTTTAATAGTGCTGCAAATGTAATGGCTGTCTATACCCTCAGATTCTACCACATAGTGACAATTGTTAGCTAGGTATAGGACAGATCCCCAGCACCACTGATTTCAGTGTACATAAGCTGATTTATATCAGCTAAGCTTCTAGTTCCCAGTATACAGAAACCATAACTAGAAATCATATAAAAAGGAGGGAAGCATAACTCAGCAAGTATATGATATTCTATAATATTCCCAGATATCTCAAAATCTAGTGAATATATCTAAAATACTGCATTCATATACCCCAATCCAGAAACTGTATATTGTAAGTAGTGGACAGGCTGTTTCTTGCACATAGTGTGTATCTACACATGCCATTAGGGGGCAGCAATAAACTGCAGAGCTTATTGGAAGCTCCTGAGCACCCAGCTGTGCATGCACCAAGACTGCAGCACAATGAGGCAGGTCACAGCAGCCGAAGCTGGCAGGGGGGTCCCAGGGGTCAGCCTGCCAGCCCAGGGCTGCTCCAACCATGTCAAATGTGCTGCAGAGAGGCCCAAGGGCTGTGTATTGATGAAACGAGGGGTGTGTGTGCACAACGACACTTTAAAGCAGGCTAAATGCTTTTGCACTGCTTTTAATGGTGGTGGTGTTTGCACACCTCCGTGGCATATTGCGCATTAATTCCAGGCACTGTAAGAAATTCAGAGGCGTAATACATCTTAAATGACTGAAAGGAGTTTTAGTTTGCTTCCCCTACAGCTGCAGAGGGAAGTACTGGACTATATGCAGCTCAGCTCTGCAGGAAGCCCTGCAAACAGCTTGGCAGCAGCCGGGGAAAACAGGTTCCACCCAATAAAAGTGACAAACCTGATCTTTTTGTTTCTCCCTTCCCTGGAGCCAGCCTGTCTGAGGTGCGCGTGGGCCCAGTGCTTCCCTCCACACCTGTGGTGTCCCCTGGAACCACCTGAGTCAGGTGCCTGTGGACAGGTGCCACCTGGGGGGGCTGCCATGGAGGGAAGCACCGTCCCCCCCCTCCCACCCCACGCAGCCCAGAGACTGCTTCACCCATCGGCAGTTCTTCCCCCCTCCTCACTGGAGAGGCAAGTAAGTCAGCAGGGTGTGTGCACGACAAGGGGGTTTAATTGGCCCTAAATTGAAGCGCTGTTTTTTAAAACCCACTGCTTCAGTTCAGGTCCCCTGTTTCAACTACACACACCCACACCCACACTAAAGCACCCTCATGCCCCAGCCATCTGGGCAGCATCTACATGTGCACTGCCAGGCACAAAAAACTCTGCAGCAGGGTATTACTTGTATTTACAACTACTACCCTGCTGTGGAGTTTACCAGTTTTGTGCACCCTAACAGGGGTGCATATGTAGATGCTGAGATGTTTATTGCACAGTTAATTAGTCAACATCTTGTGTAGGTGTGTCCATAGCAAGTTAATTTACAGTATTTACCTTTCCTTAGAAACGGAAACATTTACCCTCTACAACGATTCCATTAGCAGTCTAGACATGTAAAAAAACTGCTTTCAAGATATGCGTCTATTGACACCTTTGGATTAATGTCAACTGAATGCCTGCAATTTGGTATTATCAACTGACTGCCTGAAATCAGATGTTGCATCACTTTTTTCAACATGCATCACTTCCAATGATACAATATCTTCCCCACAAATTGCACCTTTGTGCTCTGAAATTGTTTTCTAGCTTTCTAATCGCTTCACACTATGTGACAGTACTGCATATGTAGGTATGGTTTCCCCAAAAATATGGCAAAGGAGAAGAAGATTAAAGACACCCGGGGATTTGTTCTCTTAGTCTTCCTGAACCAGAATATCTTCCTCTATCCATGAATTAACCCACTGTAACCTAGTTAATCTTTACCAAAAATGGAGAGGATTTTATAGATTTTCATCTGCATCAAATAGTGTTTTCCCCTCTGATTATAGTGACATATAAAATTGGGATAGAGGGCTATTATCAGGCTTTGGGCAAGCCATTCACGTCTGTGCCAAAGGATCTGTATGACACAAAGAACTCTTCTTCAGTGCAACACTTACTTTATTTTAGTACATTTGAATCACTCAACTCCAGGCAGCCTAGGTCAAAAGACAGCAACTACGCTCCAAAATAACATTCAAAGTACAGAGGTTGGATTAACAGCACAGAATGATTCAATTAAGATCTGATAAATTGTTCAAACCCCTAACATTAGCTGTATGAACAGCAGCAGTAGTCCAACTTCTATCCTTGCTGCCTGCCAAAAGGCTCGCAATCAATTTAAGCACAAACCTCAAGCTAATGTGGCAGCAACAGCTCAGATTAATGACCTCCAACCCCTCCTGCAAAATCTCAAGGTAGCTATGGGGGACAAACCTGTCCTGATTTACAGGCAGCCCTGTGCCCCTTTATCAACACAGGCCACATCATCACTGGACCAAACCACATGGATTATAACATCCCAGATTCATTTACCTGCACCTCTACCAATGTCATATATGCCGTCACCTGTTTACAGTGCCTCTTTGCTGTCTGCATTGGACAGCAATGCAAATGCAATGCAGACAAGGTGAAACCCACATGAAAGAATGAATGAACACTGATCTGACATCAGTTCCAGAATGACAAACAAGCCCGTGGCAGATCACTTTAACCTCCTCGGACATTCCATCACTAACATCAGAGTGGCTATTCTTTGACAGCAAAACTATCAAAATGAATGGGGAATTGCAGAACAAGAAATCATTGACAGACTGGATTCTGTTAAGTACAGTCTAATTCCAGACCACAGAGCATTTCCCCTTTACCTGGATTAGGTTTTATAACACTTATGTCCCTGAGTGTATTTACTGCCTTGTTTTTTTCTCTCCTACTTAGCTTGCCTCTGCCAGCAGTCCACCTTTCTTTTTGCTCCCCCTTCCCTAGCCTTTGTATTCTAAACTATACTTCCTATTTAGAAGTTCTGCTTCCTGCAGTTAGTTTGCTCACAGCACCCGCTGAAGTACACCACTGCTTACAAAAGCGTAGGCTATGCATCTCAGATTTAGTGAGTCTGAGTTTCTAAACTACCCTGACTTCTGCCTGTCTTCAGACTAACATGGCTAACTACCTCCCCCAGCAAAGAGAAACACTATGATGCAGTGGAAAGGGGGAAAAAAACAAAACAGATAACCTAGATATAACTGACAGTGTTTAGCACCTACTTGAGACTATATCCCGGGTTATCCCATTGCATTGTTAAAGATTAAGTCTTAAACCTAGGTTAAGATCTTCATGGTCATCTCTGTTAAGAGTGCTACCAGGTTCTGTGTAAAACCCTAGCATCAATCTTGTCAGCAGGAGTTATGCCGCTGACTTAGCCAGGACTTCCCTCCTAGCCTGGAACTGAATGGATTTTTCCAGGACATTATGTTTAACTAAATAACTTCCAAGAATTCAGCACTACAAATCAGGAAACAGGCACTGTTCTGCTCACAAGAGAAAGAAGGGATTTAAAATACAAGTACTGATATATGTAAAGTATCACAGAGAAAGGGTTGAGAATCATAGAAATTTAAGTAACATACATGGAGGGTAGCCTAATCCTTCTCACCTGTCCCCTACTGAAGAAGGATCAATCTAGTGGTCTCAGGACACACAACATCTTTCCAGAGTAGTTACAAATATTCTTCTAAAAATAGTTAGTATATTTCCTACTGGGATGATCTAAGAGAAAGTTATTTTTTTTTATTTTTCAGCTTGCACTGCCATGCTAGAGTATACACAACCTCCCTGTGCAGCATTTCTTAATACAAAATATTAATAAATTGAGACAAGTGGTGACAGAGCATTCAGCACTGTCATAGTAACTCACTGACAGAGCATTTCATATGTTCATAGCATATTATTAGACTAGCAAAGGAAAGTTAAAAAGGGGTTTAAGGAGGAATGTATAAATATTAGCTCATTAATTTTAAAATAATACAGTAAAATTAGACACAGAATATTTAAACAAAATCTATATGTATTAATTTTACAATTTCTCATAATGTTGCCAAGTTTACACTACAGTGAAATAACTTACACTGAAGAATCTGCCGAGCACTTTTTTGGGTCTGCCATGCTGTATACCTCTACAAAGCTGAGTGCAGTTGAAGTTACTGCATTCAAAGCCTGCAATGCTTGATTTCCTCTGCCGCTTGCTATTTATACTGACTCTTGGAGGGAGAGGTCTCGAAACTGAAACTTAAATTTCATGTTCTGCACTAAGTAAATCAACGCAAAAAGATTGATTTCTGTGTTCTCATGACCTTTAATAGTCCTTGACTGGGTACCCTGTAAACAATAGGGGGTGGAAACCTTATAAATTAGTTTAATTAAGTTTAGAATTACAGATGTATAACAGACATTTCTCTTTAAATTCATCTTTCACTTTCCTTGACACATAACATGTGTTCATAAACACATCACATGTGATCCAGAAACAATTCAATTACCCATTTACAGGAAAGGAGTGTCTTTCTTTTAAACCAAACACTTCTGTTTCACAAGTCAGCTGTTTTCCTGGATTCAACCGGTAAAGCAAAGAAGGAAATGCACCCATTAAATGGTTCCAATAATTATGTTCCAAGACACTGTGAGCCAAATGCCTAGCTAATGCCAAGCAGCATCTTCCCACTGAAATGCATTTACCCCAGTGTGCGCTCAAGCCAACCACAATAGCAAGCCAGCCTGTGACAGGCCCATGACACTTACCACTCTCCTGGCATCCAGGTGACTGGTCTCTTGGAGGGAGGAAACCAGCATGGCCAAGGGGAAAAGAAAGAAACTGCACCAAAGAGGGAAAGAAGAAACAGCTGGGTCAAGCAGCCAGCGAATAGGAAGCTGCCATGGTGGACCCAGCTGGGGAAAAGGGAGATTTAAAGGATGCTGGGAGGGCAACCCAGGGTCAGATGGAGAGTGGGGGAGATGAGAAGAAAAGAAGAAGACTGGTGAGATCACAGAAGAAGGGAACTGACCCCAGAGCTTAAGGGAGAGTTTCAGTCTCCTGACTTACCTGGAGTGAACCAGTGAAGGAACTTCTTGGACAAGAAGAATCATCACAGGAGCTGAGGAAGCTGCTTGTCCCATGAGTCCAGCCCGGGTGGTGGGGGGGTGGTAAAAGTAACCACTCCAGGAACCTTGAAGAAGATAGAGATATGGAAAAAGTTACCCCCCCAGGAGGGAGGGAGTCCATCCCTACCCTGAAGATAAGAGCAGGATTAGATATAAAAGAGAGCTGCCTGGGGATCCATACAAGGAAGAATGAGGCAAGCAGCCCAACTAAGAAGACTCCGAACAGGGGTCCTTTAGACTGAGGCCAGAACAATGGCCTCAGAGGCAAGCAACAACATTCCTAGAGCACCTGGTGTGGATAGGGCAGGGTCCAGGGGTGGTGGAGCCCTGTGAAGTCCAACTGACACTTTGAGCCTATAACAACCCTCATCTCCCAAGAATGTTTGAACATCTTTCTCCCATAACATCAAAGGTATGGCAGGACATTTTTTATGAAGGAAGAAACACTAGCATCAGCAGGGAAATGCCTCAACTCTAGATGGCGTGCCATTGACCTTTCACACTGGGGTACATGGCCGGGTGGCAGCAGGCCTAGAACCACAGCTTGCCTGGGGAATAGCCACAAAAGGAAAGCCAGGCAAACCAAGCAAAGCGCTCCTCACCAAACACAGAATGCTGAAGTGTTGGGTGCGGGTAGCATCGATGCCCTGCTTGCCTGCATCATGTGAGCATGTTTAGTTTCATTATCGTTAAGTTGTGCATTTGTCAGCCAAGAAGGCCACATCACATTCCCGGGGGGACTGTGCAGCCAGGCATGCCAGGAGAATGAATGGTGCAGTAGCCCATAGCAGACATCACTGAGACAAGACTGGACCACCTGAGTGAAAAGGGGTGATGTACGGGGATGGCAGAGCCTCACAGAAGACCCACTGGCTAAGCCAGCAGGTGGGCATGGCACACTAGTGGCAGCACTGCAAGCATGTGCCTTCCACACAACCGTTCTACCTAAGTCAAAGGAGGGTACACGGATCTGCTCCACAAGTCATGGATTCTCTTAATGACACATAGACCCTGGAAATACCCTGTGAACACCTGAAACTAATGGCATGTCTACATGAGACACAGTGCAAATGTCAGGTAGAAATCTCATAGCTTTAGGCTCCTGGCCATCTTTATAGTTCTTTGTTAGGGAATATATTTGACAAGCTACACTCTGACAATGCTAGTCCCTTGGGGATTCACTATATTCTTGGTGCATCTGCTGTAGTGCCCTCTCTCTCTCAAGGAACAAATGGGAGCAGCCAAGGGAAAAAACTCACTCTGGTTCTATCCAGCTTCAGGAATTGAGGGGGCCCCATCTGGCAACAGGAAACAGCCTGAGTGAATTAGCATTCAGTCACTTAACTGTGTCCCTGGACCACTTCCAATCTGTCCTTTTTTGCTCATGGGCACTAATTCCATATTTGGTTCTCTGGGGCTTTCTGCACCACCTGTGTGTGAGTTCGATGCCGAATTATATAAGGACTGAATTAAGCATAGGCTCAGACCTGGATGTTCAATTTAAAACTTTTATTGTTTCACAAAGTCATAAACTAAAGGAGGTCTGTTGGTTCACGAGGTTCCCAAATCAAGCCCTTGTTCTCTAACCCAGAGGCTAGGTGCAGCTGCCTGATTCAGTAGTCTCAGAACTGGTTCAACAGCTCATTTAAAAGGAGTCCCATATCTTTTTTTAGACAAAAGATACAAAATTGTCCCCATGGTGGAAGTGAGGCATCTAACATAACTTTACTATTAGTTATATATGATAACACTTATACATATGCATTTCAAATTCTTACTTCTATTGGTTATTTAGTTAACTTATCTATATTATAATATCAGGTGATAAGCTTTGTATTATAATTTTTACGCTTCTTATGTTAATTCTTAATGACCTTTATATTTCTTATGCTAATTCTTAATTACTTTTATGTTTCTTATGTTTTTAGCAGGGTTAAAATGTCAAGGCTTACATAATATGTGGTTTTTTGTCATTGTGGTTTAGTCATATGGTTTCCTGTTTTGACAATATAAGCTGCAATTGTTATCATTGTTCAAGGGTCAGAAGGTCAGCATTTTTATCTAAGGGTCAGAAAGTGATTACCAGAATGTCAATTGCTGACTCCTCAACCTCCTTGAAGCATTCTGGGAGTTTTAGTGCATTATTCTTAATGCTAGGCCTTGCTTAGCATAAGCACTATCTCACAACCTGCAGTAGCCCCGTCCACCTTGACTTCAGCACAGGCCCTGTGTGGAAGCCTTCTCACCACTAAGAACTATCCAGCCAAGTCCATACACTGAAGATAATTTTTACCTTGTTATTCAAGAAACAGCCTGAACTGACCTTCCTTATTTTTACAATCTTACAGCCCTTTAAAGCAGATGGAGCCAGAAGTGACTGCTCTTCCGGTTCCAAAATAGATGTCTACCTTGACTGCCTTACATGGTGCTGTTCCTCTTTATCTTGTGAGGAGGTGGTAGGCAATTTTTCATAGCTGTGAACCAGAGCTTGTGATCCAGCCTTCTGCTAACACCCCAAATCTACACCCCCAGAGTGCCAAAGCTGCCCATGCCTACCCTTACATGAAATGCCCAAGCCCCCTGCAGTACAGGTAAGCACGGGAACAAATGACCACCAGAAAGGACTGCAGAGTGAGAATCTGAGGAGAGGATGGATTGCTCAGTGTAGCTGTGTTCTGCCTGATCTCTCCAGGCTGTCATGGGCTAGATCCAACTTTTTCATGGGGTGGATCCAGCCTGTAGTTCATAGGCTGCCAACCTTTGCTGTAAGGGGTCAAAATTACCTCTAAATAAGCCAATTCAGGAACCAAAAGCAATATAGCTCACCAAGGTGGCCTCACCAAGGTGGGAAGTATTGAGAGGGTGGACTTCAATGAGCTAAGGAGAATAGTCGGGGAAGCACTGAGGTCCCAGAGGGAAGGGGAGCCAGGTGTCCAAGAAGAGTGGTTGCTCCTTAAGGAGACGATCCTCCAAGCCCAAAGGGAAGTAATCCCAACACGGATCAAAGGGGGCAGGAGGGTGCAAAAGCCCGCATGGCTCACCAAAAGCATCCGGGAATGTCTCCTAGCTAAAAGGGAGCCACACACCCAATGGAAAGGAGGGGCCATCACCAGGGAGGATTATACTGAGGTTTCTTGGGGATGCAGGGGGGCAGTTAGGAAGGCCAAGACGAAGATGGAACTGGAACTAGCTTCCCAGATCAAGGACAACAAGAAGTCCTTTTTTAAATAAATAAGGGGCAAAAAGAAGGTTCTGGGTAACATGGGGCCCCTGCAAGACAAGCTAGGAAATTTGGTCGTCACACCAGACAACAAAGTTAACCTATTTAACGATTTGTTTGCCTCCATTTTTCTGAGCAGGAACCGGAACAGCCACCCCCCACTGAGCCCCCCTTAGACCCCAGAGGAGGCAAACCTAGGCCAAGGGTTAGTGAGGAACTAGTTAGGGAACTTCTGGAGGGACTGGATGTATTCAAATCAGCTGGTCCGGATGATCTCCACCCTAGAGTACTAAGGGAATTAGCTGAGGTCATCGGGGGACCCCTGGCATGGCTTTACGAGCACTCATGGTGCCCTGGTGTGGTGCCAGGGGCCTGGAAGAGGGCCAATGTGGTTCCCATCTTCAAAAAGGGGAGGAAAGAGGACCTGGGAAACTATAGGCCAGTTAGTCTTACCTCAATCCTGGGTAAGCTTTTTGAGAGAATTATTCTGGCACATGTCCACGAAAGCCAGCAGGGGAGGTTATGCTTAGGGGCAACCAACACAGATTCATTAGAGGCAGGTCCTGTCAGACCAACCTGGTAGCTTTCTATGACCAGATCACCCAATCTTTAGATGCAGGGGTAGCAGTGGACATAGCCTTCCTGGAATATAGGAAGGCCTCCAACACTGTCTCTCACCCTGTTCTTATTAAGAAACTGGGGGACTGTGGTGTCAACACTTACACAGTCAAATGGGTTGCCAACTGGCTGGAGGGCCACACCCAGAGAGTGGTAGTGGATGGCTCATTTTCAGCCTGGAGGGATGTGGGCAGTAGGGTTCTGCAGGGCTTGGTCCTTGGGCCTGTACTCTTCAACATCTTCATCAGTGACTTGGATGAGCGGGTAAAAAGCACCCTGTTCAAATTTGCTGATGACACTAAGGTATGGGGGGATGTGGGCATGCTAGAAGGAAGAAATAGGTTACAATCAGACCTCGACAGGTTACAGGGGTGGGTGGATGAAAATAGGATGGGATTCAACACTGACAAGTGAAAGGTGATGCACCTGGGGAGGAAGAACCAGCACCATACCTACAAGCTGGGGAACTCCCTTCTGCAGAGGCAGAAAAGAATATTGGAGTCATCACTGATGCCAAACTGAACATGGGCCAACAGTGTGGGGATGCAGTCAGGAAGGCCAACCGCACCTTGTCATGCATCCACAGATGCATCTCAAGCAGATCCAAGGAGGTGATACTCCCCCTCTATGCGGCACTGGTCAGGCCACAGCTGGAGTACTGCATTCAGTTCTGGGCACCACACTTCAGGAGGGATGTGGACAACATGGAGAGGGTCCAGAGGAGGGTGCCTCGCATGATCAGGGGGCAGCAGGGCAGGCCCTACAAGGAGAGGCTACAGGACCTGGACCTTTTCAGCCTCCACAAAAGAAAGCTCGGGGGGGATGTAGTGTCCTGTTACAAACTAGTCGGGGGGGACCAGCAGGCATTGGGGGAGTCCCTGTTCCCCCAAGCACTACCAGGAGTGACTAGGAATAATGGTCACAAGCTGGCAGAGGGTAGATTTAGGCTAGATATCAGGAGGCGCTACTTCACGGTCAGGACAGCTAGGGTCTGGAACCAACTTGCAAGAGAAGTGGTGCAGGCTTCTACCCTGGGGGTCTTTAAGAGGAGGCTAGATGAACACCTTGCTGGGGTCGTTTGACCACAGTACTCTTTCCTGCCATGGCAGGGGGTTGGGCTCAATGATCTGCTCAGGTCCCTTCCAACCCTACTAACTATGAAACTATGAAACCACCACCAAGAAGAAGCAGTGGGTGGTGATGGTTGGAGACTCCTGTCTGTGAAAGTCAGAGGGAGCCATCTGCCAACCTGACCTGTTGTCTTTGGAATTCTGCTGCTTGCCTGGAGCCCAGTTCCGAGATGTCACAGAGGGATTACTGAAACTGATTCAGTAATCTACTACCCCATGCTGCTCATCCATGTGGGCAGCAATGATACTGCCAGAGAAAACTGTGAACAATAAAAAATGACTACAGGACTCTGGGTACAAGGGTGGAGGGGCCTGGGACTCAGGTTATGTTCTCTTTGATCCTTCTGGTCAAGGGAAAGGGCCCAGGCAGGAACAGGTGCATCCTGCAAATCAACACCGGGTTGTGTAGGCGGTGTCACCAGCAGAGATTTGGCTTCTTTTACCCTGGGATGTCCTTCCAAGAAGGATTACTGAGAAGAGATGGGAACCACCTGACAAAGAGAGGGAAGAGCATCTTCACAGACAGGCTCACTAACCTAGCAAGGAGAGCTTTAAACTACATTCACCGGGGGATGGAGACAAAAGTCCTGAGGGAAATGGGGAAGGGGGTGACCTGGAGGAAGCACAAGCAGGAGGGAGCAACATAGGGGGCCTTCTCATTCTTGCTGAAAAAGTTGGGCAATCTCAGGTGTCTGTTCACATATGCATGGAGCCTGAGAAACAAGCAGGAAGAATTAAAAGTCCTTGTTGTGGCAGAGCACAGGTTGTGCCTGCCACTTCAAGGGGTTTGAGTAGGCAGCAAGTAGCCTGCAGGTGGGAGCAGATGCAAGCAGGCAGTCACATGGCAGTCAGGAGACCACCTGATTGGTGGCAAGGCTGAGGAGCCTGGGTATATGACTACACCCTGAGAGCAGAACTGGCAGATGCTGCAGGGGGGCTGCTGAAGTAATATCATCCAGCCTGCTCCCAAAACACCTGGAGGTTCAGGGTAGAAACTATAGGGATGGAGGAGGTTCCTAGTCCTCAAGAATGACCTAAAAACTACACCCTACTGGAGCTGGATGTTGTGATGGGGCTGCCTGCTGCAGGGCAGTCTCCAGCAAATGCCATAGCTGTGCCTCGCCAGTGAAAGGTGAGTGGGATGCCAGAAAGGCACAGCCCCCACTGCCTTGAGAGTGATCTCATGGAGGGAAAAGGCCAGGGGGAACACACCCCAACAGCAAAGCACAGGGCCAAGGCCCACTGAGTGGTGCCTGAGGTGGGGTCCAGGCCAAGAGAAGGGGTCTAAGACCAGGTCCAGGCCCACTGAGTGAGGCCTGAGGCCTGAGAGGTGTTAGGCCAGTGAGGGGGCCTGGTATTGAGGCCCCAGTGAGGGACAGGATATTGGAGCCCCAATGAAGTGGCCAGCTGAGGCCCCAGGGAAGGAGGTAGCCTCAGTGAGGGGGCCCAGTAAAGGGGATATATGGCCCAGGTAAGTCTGAGAACGCCTGAGGCCAAGTGTGGGCCAGAAACTGAGTATGGCCCAGCTAAAGGGCTGGGGGAGTAATAGCAGACTTGAAAGCTGTCTGTGATGCGTGGGACACAGTATAAGAGAAGGTTCAGAGCAGTGTATTTCACTCTTGGCATCAGGACAATTAAATGAGCAGCCTCCCACCTAGGAAAAACTTTAGTTACAACAAAGGCAAGGCAGGAAAGGCAGGTGGCCAGACTGTCCTAGCCAGGTAGGTGGGCCAGTGTTTGGACTGGTCCCCTGTTACACTTGCATGGTCAAGGAACTATAATGCAATTGGAATAACAGAAACTTGGCTGGATAGCTTGCATGACTGGAACACTCATGGAGGGGTACAAACTGTTCAGGAAGAACAGGCAAAGAAGAAGAGGAGGAAGAGGAGTTGCACTTTATGTAAAAGAGCCATATGATTGCCCAGAGCTCCAGTATGAAACTAGAGATAGGTCTGTCAAAAGTCTCTAGGTTAAGGTTAGACAGGAGAGCAACAAAGGTGATGTTGTAGTGGGTGTGGACAACCAGACCATGAGGAGAAGTAGATAAGGCCTTCTTCAAACAGCTAGTGGAAGTTTCCCAGTCACAAGCCCTGGTTTTCATGGGGGACTTCAGTCACCCTGACGTCTGGGAGACCAATACAGCAGTGTACAGGCAATCCAGGAAGTTTTTGGAGAGCGCTGGGGACAACTTCATGATGCAAGTGCTGGAGTGGCCAACTAGGGGCTATGCTCTTCTTGACCTGCTACTCACAAACAGGAAAGATTTGATGGGGAATGTAGTAGTGGATGGCATCTTGGGCAGTAACCATGAGATGGTTGAGTTCAGGATCCTGAGGAAAGCAAGGATGGACAGAAGCTGAGTAAGGACCCTGGACTTCAGAAAAACAGACTTCGACTCACTCAGGATACTCATGAGCAGGATCCCCTGGGAAGCCAGACTGAGGGGAGAGAAGTTCAAGAGAGTTGGCTGTACTTCAAAGAAGTCTTACTGAGAGTTCAGGAACAAATCATCCCAATATGCAGGAAGACTAGCAAGTATGGCAGAAGACTTAGTAGGGAACTCTTCAGTAAACTAAATCACAAAAAGGAAGCTTATAAGAAATGAAAACTTCGACAAATAATTAGGGAGGAGTATAAGATCATTGCTCAGGCATACAGGGATGAGGTCAGGAAGGCCAAAATGCAACTGGAGTTGCAGCTAGCAAGGGATGTGAAGGGTAACAAAAATGGTTTTTATAAGTATGTCAGTAGCAAAAGCAGGGAAGTGTGAGTCCCTTACTGAATGTGGAAGGCAACCTTGTGACAAAGGATGCAGAAAAGACTGAAGTGCTCAATGCCTTCTTTGCCTCAGTCTTCATAGGCAAAGTCAGCTCCCAGACTACTGCACCAGGAAGCACAGTGTAGGGAGGAGGTGAGCAGTCAACAGTGGAAAGAATGGGCTAGGGACCATTTAGAAAATCTAGATTTATACAAATCCATAGGACCGGACAAGATATATCTGAGGGTGCTAATGGAGTTAACTGATGAGATTGCAGAGCCATTAGCCATAATCTTTGAAAACTCATGGTGATCAGGAGAGGTCCCGAATGACTGGAAAAGGGCAAACATAGCATCCATTTAAGACGGGGAAAAAGGAGGTGCTAGGAAACTACAGACCAGTCAGCCTCACCTGAGTCCCTGGAAAAGTCAGGGAGCAGATAGTGAAGGAATCCATTTCTAAGCACTTGGAGGTGAAGAAAGTGATTAGGAACAGTCAGCATAAATTCACCAAGGGCAAGTCATGCCTGACCAACCTGATTACCTTCTTTGATGAAGTGACTGGCTCTGTGGATGTGGGGAGACTAGCGGATGTGATATGCCTTGCTAAAATCAAGGCATTTTTATATGGTCTCCCACAACATTCTTGCAGGAAAGCTAAGGAAGTACAGACTGGATGAACAGACTATAAGGTGGATAGAAACCTGGCTGGAGCATCAGGCTCAGAGGGTAGTAATCAATGGCTTAATGTCTAGTTGGCAGGCAGTATCAAGTGGAGTGCCCCAGGGGTTGGTCCTGGGGCCAGTTTTGTTCAATGTCTTCATCAAAGACCTAGAAGATGGCATAGAGCACACCTCAGCAAGTTTGCTGGTGACACAAAGCTAGGGGAAGTAGCAGATATGACTGATGGTAGGGCTAGGATTCAGAGTGACCTAGACAAATTGGAGGATTGGGCCAAAATAAATCTCAGTATCAGCAGTATCAGCACCTCTGGTCTCTGTATGCTTTCTTAGTCAAGTAGTTAAGAACCACACAATTAAGACCAACTTGTGGGATCTCAACTATCAAATTTATTGTATGGGGTTGTGCAACTATTATACCCTGCACAGGATTGGAACCAAAAGGGATATCGGTCTCCTACACACATGCATGCACGCATGGAAGCACTCATTCATTCAAACCTATATAGTAGCTGCTGTACTGATTGTGAGAGCACTGGTGTTAGTGTATCTACCGATCTGAGGTGCTGGAGCCTGCTATTGATGGTCAGTCAAAGCTTCCTCCAAGGTGATGTCTTTTCCAGAAGGGGATCCCTGGCTTGTCCTTCTGGTTGGTAGGTTCTGGTGCTGATCAAAGAAAGAGGGTGCTGCTGAGGGTCACACTTCACTGCCTTTTATCCCTCTCTAGCAGAGAGTCATCCTGGCTGCCCAGTCTGGAGGTTGCTGTCCCATGTGGGTCTTGAACGGTGCATGACAGCTGTCAGTCACAGTCACTGGGGGTTCCGCCCAATGGTGCAGTTTTGGGAGTCCACCCTTGACTTGATTGACTTAATGGCTGTGTCACTGCAAGTTCCAGGAATCAGTTCTTTGGCTTTATTCGCTTAAAATGCCTTGTAGAATAGAGTTTTGTAATGGTAAGTTCCTCTGGATAGGCTACTGTCAATTAACAGCCAGAGGCTCTTGCTTTGTATTACCTGCTTGTCATTTAATTACCTACTGACTCAGACATACTCACATTCACTCAAGGGACCGCCTAGTACATTGTAATGGTGATACAATTCAATAAGTTTTTACAGCTACCGTTTCAGTATTACAAGGCTTAGCTAACTTAAAGACTATGAAAAAAATGTAAAGCATAAATAAAATGTAAGACACAGGATGCCGTGGCAAAAGTGTAGAAGGAATACATGAACAATAAAATACAGAAATGCATAATAGAATACAGAAATGAACATAATATATGACTATAACTTAACATATAATCTAAAAGGAAAAAAAAGGTGCTTCCTGACAAGAGAATGGCGGGGTGGGGGAGATCTTTTGCTACAAGGGGACTGGGAGACATGACTTATGAGGAAAGACTGAGGGAACTGAGATTATTTAGTCTAGAGAACAGGAGATTGACAGGGGATTTAATAGCAGCCTTCAACTACCTGAAGGGGGATTTGAAAGAGGATGGAGCTAAACTGTCCTCAGTGGTGGCAAATAACAGAACAAGGAGCAATGGTGTCACGTTGCAGCAAGGAAAGTTTAGGTTAGATATTAGGAAGAATTTTCTCACTGGCAGGGTAGTAAAACACTGGAACAGGTTACCCAGAGAGATGGTGGACTCTCCATCCTTGGGGGTTTTTAAGGCCCAGCTAGACAAAGCTTTGGCTGGAATGATCTAGCTGGGGATGGTCCTGCCTTGAGCAGAGAGTTGGACTAGATGGCCTCCTGAGGTCCCTCCCAACCCTAATTTTCTATGATTCTATGATAGCTACTTAACTTTATTACCCCACAGCTAGACTGGTTCCCAGGTAACTCAGATATCAATACGTGGATCTCCACTGTGCCATGTAGAAGCAACCTAAAAAAATAAGCAAGGAGTGCCAAAGTAGTTGGAAGTAATGTACGAAGCAAAGTCATACAACAGCAAAGCTCAGCAGAAACATATGTATAAGTTTCCTAGGCTCACCTGATCAGTAATTCTGCTGGTCAAAAAATTATATTTCAAGAAGCAGTTGAATGTCTCCCTTTCTTTAACTTCCAGGATTTGTTGGAGGGCAGCCAGCTTTCCCTTCTATCTTTTTGGAGGTCAACTGATAAATTCTTTCCCTGATGTGGGTCTGACTTATGGGATGTAGTGCATCTGTGCAGAGAATTAGTGGACAACAGCCTTGTATTTTAAAGGGAGAGAAATTAATAAAATAAACAGAGATAGATGAAGGCAGGATGTAGGCAGGCTACAAACATGATGTAGCTCCTATAAGAAAGCAGTATAGGACTTAGACAAAACAAGTGGCAGTCATTGGAGCTGTTGATATGACAGCCAGGTGGAGAGGCAGACGGGGAGAAAATCTACTGGAAGTAGCAAGGAGTCTCGAAACTTTATCAATATGTGTGCATAACTGAAAAAAAAATTAACTTTAGTCTTGTTTTGGGGGTGTGTCTAAGTAGTAAGATAACCTAGCAGCAGGGACCTGATATGAGCTCTTGTGGCTGACAACTATTCCAGGAAATGTGAAAGCAGGACTTGCTCTCTAACGCCTGTAACTTTTCTGTCTTCTTGCCAGGGTCTTGTTACATCTTACGCTGTAAGCCACACAAATGTTGATGGGTGTTAGTACTAGCTTGAGTTTGGAGCAGTCACACGTTAGGGCCAGAAGGGGTCTGGAGAACTGAAAGGTAAGTATCCCTCCTTCCCATTCCAGGCTTCCCCTTTGTCCCCACCCCTCCCCCCTGGCTTCTGCAGTTCCCCGCTCCTACACCTGGGTTTTCCCTCTACCTCCCCCTGTCCCCAGGGCATTACTTGTTACTTATTGCTGCCTGTACTGTCTGACCCAGGACAGCAAGGAAGGAAGGGTTGATCTGCCTGCCCAGCCCTCACTGATGCCAGACTACAGCTCTTCTGGCTCAGAGAGCAGCTGCTGAGCAGTGGCTGCAGGGAGCAAGCAGTATGACCATTTTCTGCTTGTCCCCGCTCCGCCCCCCACCCAAACAGACAGTGCAGGAAGTCACAAGTGGGGGGAGGGGCAGGAAGTGGGGATCTGGTGTGGTAGGGAGGGCCGTGGGAGCAGTGGGCCCTGGAGGTGTTTACTTGAAAGTGTAGCCTCGAGTGGCTACATCATTGTGTAATAGGAGCTGAGTAGTATTACACAAATTGCCAATTGCTCAAATCACAAGGGAGACTTTATAAAGGGGGATAAGGCAAGATGCTGCATTTATTGATTACATGAGTTAGACATAGAAGTTCAGGCACACCATTCATACAAACACACACAAATCATCATACACATCATTACACACAGGCATACACTTACACAAAACAACCATTTCATCCACACATACACTGCTTATAGTTACCAGCAATAGTTGCTCAATATCAGCCCAGGGTGGCCAACCCGGGCATTTTCAAAGTGTTCTTTTATAGGGATTGGCACCCTTTGTTTCAGTGCTTTGGGGTTTTTCCATACCCAGCTTCTGTTTTTGCACTTGTTCTTCTTTTGTCTTCAGTTTACCTTAGCCTTGGAGTGTTTTTGTTGCCCATCTGGCAGAATTTCTTCTTCTGTTATCTCCTTTGTGCCTTTGAGCTTCAAAGGGATTCTTCAGCCATTTGTTAGTTAGTTACTGGTTGGTAACTTACATTTGGCGCCTTGTTGCTTACATAAACAGTTGACTCTTCTTCCATCTCTATGCTATTCTCTCACCATTCACCCTTTTACACACACTCATACATAAAGGCTATGCAAAGTTCATTCACTTATGCCAAGCAGAAGGATACAGAATGGAGTTTTCAAGTTGCTTAGAGGACAAGACTAAAATGGTTATATTTCACTATTATTACACTCTATGTTAATATCAGCTACAGTAGTTCAGTTCATGCTACCATAGCATGAATCAAAGATAATCCTGCCCTGGAGTAGCGTAACTTACAGCTGCCTAACAAGCACTTAAAACTGGTTTCCAGTGTTAATGTGCAAATAATCCAGGGGTTAAGAGCTCCAGAAGCCACCCATAATTACCGCGCAACACGGCCCTTAATAAGTTAATAGCACTTTCTCTAACCAGGTTTGTAGTAAAATGTAAAATCAAGACATGATGCAGCCACCATGTATTCCATTTTAATTCCTTTTGATTTTTTTCTCTTAGCTTTTAATAAACATATTAAAGGAATTTTGTTGTTAAAGGGGCATTTCAAACAATACATCTGCAAGGTGGAAAGAATCCTGCATCCTCAAATAAACGACAGTCAAAGGCAAAGATTTAATGAAACCTAAGCTACTCACTTAGTCTTCATGAAAAAGAATGGAAAGAGTTGTGCTTGCCCACTGAGGTGTGTTCTAAAAGACTGAAGTGGATAACAAAAAAGGACGACATAAAGCATTGCATGGGTGAATCACAAACTTATTTTTTAGGCATTTTGTGTAGTTTCTGAGTTTTTCCTTCCTATCTCCTTCTGCAGCAATTAATTCTATTTAGAACATATAGCATACTGTGGATTGCAAGAGAATTGCAATATTTGTTGATGGATGGTTTCATTCAGCACCTTGTTCTAGAAATAATTTAAGCCAGTGGATCGACTGGTAAACCAACTATCAACCCATTAGACTCAATTTATCCATCTTAATTTGCCCAACATTTCAAAAGCATGATTTGGCAATGAACAGTTGCTTGCTTGGCTCTGTAGCTCACTTAATTTCTTTAGAGCTTTTTTATGATAAGTACTGAACATTTCCTCACTATAGCATTATAAACTTGGGCCAATAGGGACCTCAAGAGGTCATACATACCATCCCCCTGTACTAAGGCAAGATCAAGTGTACATACACCAACCCTGACTATCTCACCAGTTCATAAGCCTTCAGTAAAGGAGATTCAACAAGCCATCCCCTATGACCCATTCCAGCTCTTTTACCCCTCCCCCTATAATACCCAAAATAAATCTTCTTTGCTGAATATTAAGCTGACTTCCTCTTCTTCCCTGAGTAACAAAGGAGAACTTTGATTAACATTCCTTTAATAGCAAGGAACACATAAAACTTTTGGGCTATTACTGAGAGGGTGGAGTCAGGGGTGGGGGGGGGCCAAAGTGTCAGTTCTGCAGACTATATCAGGGTATGCTCAGAAGGCACTCTTCTTCTTGACCTACCAGAGCCCATATGTATCACAGCCTGATCTGAATCTCATAGAAAGCACAGAACATCTTTCCACTGAGCTTCATATCCTCTGCAATATGCTCTTAAGCAGGGCCGGACACAGGCATGAGCGAATCGGGCAGCTGCCCGGAGCCTGGACAGAAAGGGGGCCCAAAAATGGTGAAAATAATGATTATTATTATCATTATCTCTGGCAAAGGGGGGCCCGATACTAAAAGTTTGCCTGGGGCCACCAGGAATTTAGTTTCAATGCTGCTCTTAAGAGCCTGGTTCAAGGCTCATGTTTTACCTCCACCTCCAGTCCTAGATTTTAGAATTTTTGGTACAATAGTTTTATTTTTGTGTTGTGTAGGTGTTTGCTGGTGATATTTTTCTACTTCTAGAAGTGGAATAAGTAATTCATTATAGGACAGGATCCTTTTTACTGTTGAAGAATGCCTAGAGCAGGGGATCAGTACTACTAAAGACTTTTATATTACTGTAACCAAAACAACTGATCCTGAACAAAGCCACACTGTAGTGTGCAATCAGTTGCTTAGGAACACCGAAGGCGTGATACTATGTATGTAATTGTCTATCTACAGACCTCAGTTCAGAATATAGTATGTTCTTCCAACCCTGACAATGTTTGATGACCTGCACAAGATTGCAGAAGTGTTCTGAGAAATAATACTGAAACCAACCTGAAACCTGACTACAATAACGGCTGCTGACAGACATGGGGTGAGGCTCTTTACCGTAAGAGGCAGTGTGTTAGTTCAACCCAGCCCTGCAGAATCTGTATAGATCGCATACTTCACCGGGGCTTTATGGTACTTTTATCAATCAACTACTAGATAAAGCACCAGGAAAGCCCCACTGAAGTACCTGATCTATATAGACATTGGGCGAGCTGGGTCAAACTAGTAGGATGCCTCTTCTGGGCGTGCACTCAGCTAGGTATGGGGGTGCTTTAGCTTAAAGTATTGTTGGGTTTTTTTTATGTCTGTAAGCAGCCAAATGTGACCTTGCGAATGTTGCACCTGGTATTTCAACAGAAGATTTAAAATAAATAACATACCAGGCACAACAAACAATAAACTACATGATTTAGAGTAGGCAAAAAAAGGCATAACAGAGAACAAGTTGCTAGAAGGCCTTAGTGGAAGGTTTTATTGCTAATACACCATTGGTAAACAGTGAAATTTGAATATAAAGTACACACATGCATACTGTGGCCTTGGTTATATTGACAATGACTGATGAGTTATGTAATGTTGTGCAAGTTATATCCTGCTATATTGTATGTTTATATATTTTCATAAGCAAGCTGTTAGAAATTTTGAAGATCAATATGAAGGGTAGTAGCTTTGTTAGGGTGACTATAGAATGATAGAGAAACAAAAAGTTATAAAAGAAGACAACATTCTAAACCAGCGAGGAATGGGGTAAGAAATCCTCTCTTTCAGAAACTACTGTTAACCTTTGGCCAGGCACTGGATGACAGTAACAAGGGCTGTGTTCAGATAGGAATTTATACAAACTTTCTATTCTGGCTCAAGTCCCCACCCAGAAGGAATTCTAAAGTAAATTAATTTCCTCACTTGCAAGCAATGCTAAACAAAAACAGGGCTTATTAAAGGGGAAACTAGACAAACCTAAAGAAAAACTTAGCTATTAAATACTAGTTGAAATCCCAAACAGTTAACAATCCTGCATAGTCTCTGACAAACAAAGCCAGGAGACACAGTGTGTTGGAATGGGAAACTCACCCAAGATTGCCATCCAGGAGATCTACCACCTTCACCAACCAAAGTGTCAAGTGCTAGATATAGAGGCCTGCACTGGAGTTCATAGCCACTCCACTGATGAACAGCACTGCTTCTCTGTCTCAGGTCACCCCTGGACTACCACTGGGGGTCTCCTGATCCACTACCGCTGCTAGGGGGCACCACCATTCCACATCCACTGCTCTTGGTTAAGTTGCCTATGTACTTCCATTTTGGCCCTTGACCTACTCAACAATAAGCTCAGGGATTTCAGCTTATTTAGAACTCACCTCAACCTACAATAGGGACTGGTGCTCACAAGCACTTTTGCTTTGAGAATTTGCTTGCCAACTATAATGCTATCCACAGAGTAAGTCCTGTAGTGAAAGAAAGAATAATTTAGAGACACTCTTTAGTGTAGAAGAGTTTGGAATTAGGATATTGTTCCTTACTTAGGTAATAGCTGTTAGCTGATAAAACAGACAAAAGGGTCTTCAGAGGTTGCTTAATGCTGTACTATTAGTGTTCTTCTAATTCTTTCTATGCCTGTATTTCTTGAACCCAAAAAACACTACAATTCCTGTCTGGAGTTATTCCTGATCCTCCCTTCCTTCCTCTCTCTCTCTCTCTCTCTCCCTCCCACACATATCCCTCTATCTCCAACTGGGAACTGAGGGCTAATCCACTGTGGATCTCTGCACAGCTCTCAGTGAGTATGGACCCCTCATTGAGCATCATGCAGAACTTGTGTATGTGTATACTCCAAAATTTTGGAAGTGAGGGAGATAAAGATCTAATCCACCTAGGACTTTTTGTTTGCACACTTTACTCCCAAGCAGTAAAACCCAGGCCCAAGCAGTCCCCAGATCTCTAAACATGCATACTAATAAGGTACACAGAGAAGAAGCATACATTACCTTAGCAGACATAACCATAGCAGAAGATGTATAATATAAGCAGGATTACACTGCAATTGCACAAGAATATAACATTTGGCTAATGGATATCTTCGAAGATGGATGAGCTAGTTTAGGCTGGTTTCCACTGTGACAAAGTAAATCTTTCTCAAAAGATTTGGACTGCCTATACACATGCTCAGAGGTGTGTGGGGGAGGAGAGCATGCTCTAATTAAAACACCTCACCATTGACATGTTTTAAGCCCCCATATTTTAAAATGGCCACGGGACACTTTATCTAAATCTCATTCAACAAGGTTCAGTTAAAGTGCCCCATGGCAATTTTAAAATGTTCAGGGGCTTAATACAAGTGATGCTAGGGTAACACTGCAGTGTTCTAATTAGAACATGGAGCAGACTCGATTAATTTTTGGTATAATTAAATAATGAATTGAGTCTGCTCCAACATATTCCAATTGAAAAACCAATGAGCACATGTACAGGCAGGCTTGGTGTCCAGGAAGTGTGGCATCCCAAGAGACAATCTGGGTGATGCCAGCAGGAACTTCAAGGTAGCAGAGCACGGACAAGGCTAGCCATGCAGCCCAAGCAAGGGTAGTAGTAAGACTGTTACCTGTGTTCTGTATATAAATTCTTTTATATAATAAAGAGATTGAATCCCTCCTGGAAGAGCTGGTCAAGGAATTTGTTAGAGAGGGAATGGAGATTGGAATTCGCATCAGTGAGAAGGTCAGCCAATCAGGGCTTTTGTTGGTGCTCAGTTGGTTAGAGCTATTGTCAGAAATATGTGTAAAGGGCACTCTAGCAAAGCATGCCAGTATGCCTGCTCACTGGCCCTCTAGCAATGGAGTTGAAACTGTGCATGTAGGGATTGTACTAAGTGTTAACGGTAATTGCTCTGAACATATTTTAACTTTAATACCACATAACCTTACACAGATTTAACACAGCTAAGTACTGAAAAGCCTCAAGGTTCCAGAATTGTTCTTCCTATTCAGAGCCACCAATACTCCATAGTTATAGGAAAAAACATAACCCTCCACCATGAATACTTTAGCTTATGTGAAAAAGCAGTGGAATAAAAGGAAGCTTCCTTACTAAAATTATGTCACTAGAACCAGAAGGAAATTTGATACACTTGCCTTGCATCCAGTGGAGTTTGCTCCATCACTGAATAATGTGAAATTGTTTCTGCAGGACACCATAAAGATGTCTGAGAGAAAATATTTTCCAATTAAAGTAGATCTATCTTCATCAAGCATCAAGTATGTTTATAATAGAAGAATACTCTAGAATCCTATGCAGTTCCTTAGCCCCCTACACTTTCATCTCAACCCTGATCTATACTAACAGTGTATTTTCTAGGATTTTTTTCAGGAAAAAAAGAGTATTTTCAAGAGACGCTAATGCACGTATCTTTGGTGACACATTCAGAAAGTGTTTATATTTAAGAACAAACCTTATATTTTATCCTGACCACAGGGTTTATCACAAGCTAAGACTTTTCCTTGTTACCAAGATGGCAATGCCTCATGGGAGGAACTATGACTGTTGGTAGTGAGAAATACACTGTCAGTAAGGTTTTCATCAAAAGCAGCCAGTATTGGCCTAACTTTTCCAATGGAAGTTAACATTGGCCTTTGAAGACAAAAGTACCTCTGAAATCAAATACTGTTTTATGAAAAACTCATAAAATTCCTAACGTTTGTAAAGCATTGATTTAACATAAATTGAACAGGCACTAGATTGATCAATGAAGATCCACCTTACAAAAACCTAGATTGACACAAAGTAATAGCTACATGTTATAGATGTCAAGCCCAATGATGACAGCTGTGGGCATGTCTACATGAGACATTTACTGTGCAGTTGCCTAATTAACTGTGCAGTAAACAGCTCAGCATCTACACATGCGTCCCTAGGAGGGGTGCATGAAACTAATAAACTCTGCACCAAGGTAGGACTTGTAAATACTTTGATACTTGTATTTACAAGTCTTACCCTGCTGCAGAGCTTTTTCATGCACAGGAGCACACACATAGTCATCAACCAGGCTGGCTGAGGCACGAGGGTTCTTCAATTCACGGGCTGTCTGCCAGCTAGCCCACACTCAAAGTGTCCTTGTGCCCCAGCAAGCCCCTCCACAGCACACTGAGCCCATTCAGAGCAGCCTCGGGCTGGCAAGCTGACCCCCCAGGCCCCTCTGCCAAGCAGGGCTTTTCCCACTGGGCTCCACATGCTGAGCATGAATAAACTTTGGAGCTAAGTTCTCCAGAGTTACTTGCTCTCGGGTGCACATTCAAACAGCACACCCAGAAGCAAAAAACTCTAGAGCAATACACTCTGGAGTTTATTTGCGTGCACTAATTGCACATGTAGGCATTCCCTATGTTCCTTAGAAATAATGGAACTATTCCCACAAACAGCAAGCTAGTGAATGTAGGGCATATAGCTTCACAGCTACAGGCCTGAGCTTTGCTATTTAGAACAGAACCTATTTTTACCTCCTAACGTTCCTTCAGGAATTAAAAACAAAATCTAAGAACTCAAAGTAGCTCCTACTGCCATCATCAGGCAGTTTTGAGAAAAGACAAATCGAAGAAGGAGCTGCTTCCTCTGTCAACTGTTATTGGCTAGAAACTGTATGCATAAGTCACAACAGCTGCTGAGCTACAGTTTATTTGCTGCCAAATTACAATGAGAGATCCATAGCATTTAATCTTTACTCCACTAGACCTCTTGGAGCTGGTCAGTTTCCTTGATCTAGTTCAGGGGCAGGCAAATACTTTGGACAGAGGGCCACTTACTGAGTTTTGGCAAGCCATCGAGGGCCACATGACAGGCAGCCCAGTGCAGATACATATTAATTTTCTAAATTTTTTAGGGACCCCGCGGGCCAGTTAGAATGGCCTGGCGGGCCACATCTGGCCCTTGGGCCCCATTTTGCTCACCCCCGATCTAGTTCTATCAAGACTCAGGATGCCAGCCAGATAATGAAAAGAGGAAAGAGAATACATCTTAAGGAAACTATCATGTACAGATATCTTCTATCTATGTTTGATATGATAGATCTGGGCAGAGACATATATCCTTCTTTGTATGCTTCCAATTCAAAAGTTTATAGCCACTTTCACATGCTTCAAGGCCAACAGTGATCAATTGTCTGTCTACCTGTGAAGTAGAATCTGCCATGTTTCTCAGTCTTTTGTAGGGAATTCAGATAGGACTCCTCCTGAACTCTTCCTCAGTTGGAATACTCAAGATGAATTCTTCTGGGACACTTTTGTCTTGTTTCATTTTATTTCCTTTCAGAAAAAAAGAGTATTTTGAATGAGCTCTGAGGAGGACCCATAAATCTCTGGAGTTTTGGTTTTGTTTGTTGTTGTTGTTTTGCAGTCAGCTTTATATGCCCCATGATACCTTAATTACTTAACTATTCACTGATAACCCATTTAGCAAGAGATTTCCTGGTCTTTATTTTCCTTGGTATTTTGTGGTCCACTTTTAATTCTGTATTTTCTGTAACAAGTTAAACAAGAAGTGAAAAGATACTTTAACATGAAATAAGCCGAGTTCTTCCTTTTCCTTAGACCGTATCTGCATTAGGGACTTTTGGCAGTGCTACTCCAAAGCATTTCACATTTGTCATGTCTGAGTTTTATCTGTCGGTTAGAGTGCTGATGCCAGCAAAGCAAAAGACCATAATAACTTAGTAAGGACGCAGGCCATAAAGACCCCTCAGCACTAGTAGCCTTTATTTCTTTGCTAAAAGAAGCATTGCAATTGGAGTTTATTAAAAGTTGTTCT
>NW_017728886.1:168279517-168281218 GCF_001723895.1 Crocodylus porosus | reverse complement strand
CAATCACAAGGTTGACCTTTTGAACCCACTGAGGGCAGCCAGATGAATAATGTATCTAGGTCAAATGAATAGGTATCTAGGTCAGATGAATATGTATCTAGGTCACTGTGTAAGAACATAATTGGCGGTCAGTAAATATTCCCAATTGGCATGAGGTGATTGGTCATTGCTGACTATAAATAAGAGTAGATTCCACCATTAAGTGGAGAACTCCACACGCACATCTTGGAGAGATTGTCAGCAGATTGGCCACCTGCAGACACCTTCTCCCCACCAGCTGTTCTTCATTTGGTGTATCTCGTTCACCGGTTCGTCTGATCGTTTCGTCAAAGAGCTCTTGGAAGTTTACTAATCAAAAGTGCATTATAGTTTTTCCCTGTGCATGAGCTGTTGACCAGGTCTGGGACTATTGAGTCGCGCAGCCGCACCTAGCCTCCGGGTTAGAAAGCAAGGGCTCGGCTCAGAAACCCCGTGAACCAACAGACCCTTTAGACTGTTCTGTTTTATGCACTGTAACTGAACAAGTCAGCTATCCTGCCTATGCTGCGACCATCGGTAGCATAAGTATAATAAACCTTTCATACAACCAATACGCTTCGAGCCGCCTGACTTCTACTCGCTGCTTCTCCCCACCTGTCCGGTCATCTATCCCTTCTGCGCCAAGCCAGTCGTACCGACCCAGGCTCACAGGTCAAGTGTACACCGGTTATGTGGTGCAACAATATTATATGTAATTAATACAGTGCTGAAAAGAAAGAATGAGGCTTAAAACCAGTATTTCTACTAGTATTTGAATATGATCTCATATGGGAAATTTTTGCAAAAATTCCCTAGTGGGAAAAGAATATTTGTAATGCTGGTAACAGCAGTAAAAAACATTAACACATTTTTTCAGTTCCTAAAATAAGAAATACTGACTGCACACGTCCTAAAAGCAGATCTGTCAAGAAAGAGGATGCCATTTCTAAAGTAACTTTTCAGATCAGAATTGCACTTTAAATATAATTAAAATTTTGCAGAGAAAGTTGCTTAAATATTTAATGATGGGATTAGTTCTCATTAAAATAATGTTCATTATTTTTCAGATTAAAAATTCACAAGCATTCTCAGCCCTTTCATCTTTATTAGACGTAGTTGTTGTAAATGTTGTGTCTTTACATAAACATTTAACGAGCATTGACTGCTTGAGACTTAAAACTATTACATCTTCTTCTTACTTTTAAATGACTACAGCAGTGTGTACAGGGACATGGCATATGTGGTTACAGTACATATGGTCAACATTGTTGACGTTATTCAAATATGTCTCTGTCTCTCAGTTTTATACATTTCTATGCAAGCATACACACACATATGGAGATAGATTGAGGGGGAAAAAAGGAGATGGGTAGCTCAAGGACAGAGCATACAATATGGCAAACTATTTACAAACAAATAGCCAAAATGCATGGATTGCCCATTTCACCTGCATGTTATGCCCATGCCTCCCTCTGCTTAAAGTTCACTGTATCTTTTTTTCTTAATAAAGGTGGAGAACATCAAGTTTGCTTGAAGCCCATATCGATTCAGGTCTCCTCCCTTTTCCAAGACCCAAGCTATGGTTTCATAGTTTCATAGTTTGTAGGGTCGGAAGGGACCTGAGCAGATCATCTAGTCCGACCCCCTGCCATGGCAGGAAAGAATACTGGGGTCAAATGACCC
>NW_017728886.1:168277263-168279212 GCF_001723895.1 Crocodylus porosus | reverse complement strand
AGCGGGAGGATCACCTCCTTGGACCTGCTCGAGATGCATCTGTGGATGCATGCCAAGGTGCGGTTGGCCTTCCTGACTACCTCTCCACACTGCCGGCCCATGTTCATCTTGGAGTCAATGATGTTAACAGAGATTAATGCTGTCCAGTGCCTGACCATAGACTTATAGTGTGTAAGGCTGGAAGGGACTTTAGAAAATAATCGGGTCTACACTAAGCTGGAAAGACAACTGGGGTCAGGTGACCCCAGCAAGGTGACTGTCCCGTAGCGTCTTGAAGATTTCCAGGGTAGGCGATTGCACTACCTCTGGAGGGAGCTTATTCCACAGCCTGAATACCCTGACTGTGAAGAAGTTTTTCCTAATGTTGAACCTGAATCAGTCTTCTAGGAGTTTTGGCCATTACTCCTGGTTTTCCCCTCGGGTGCCCTGGTGAACAGTTGATCACCGAGCCCTTGATGTACTCCCCTAGTGTAGTGGTAAGCTGCTGCCAAGTCCTCTCTCAGACTTCTTTTCCTCAGGCTAAAGAGACCCAGATCCCACAGCCTTTCCTCGACCAGTGACAAATAGTTATTTGACAAGTCTTGCAGAATGCAAGGCAGGGTAGTATCTTACAGACTAACTGTATCAGAGAGACATAAGCTTTCATTAGCAACATCCTACTTCGTCAGATGCATTTGATGAAGTAGGTTGTCACTTACAAAAGCTTATGCCTGCCCTGCGTTCTGCAACGTTCCCCCTACTTACATACACAGGGCTCCCCCTCAAGTCTGAACTGTTATTTAAAGCCTTTCATTATGGATCTCAATGCAACTAGAAGCTAGATTGCCTGTGCCAGGTTTTCAAGTTTAAGATTTTAAACCAGCAATTCTCAATCAGAGTACTATAACTTCATGGAGTGAGGTGGGGTGCTGCACGATATTACCACTGTTAGGTGTGCAAACACCTACGCAAGATTCACAAGATAAACCCAGTAATTTCAAAGAGGAGGATGTAGCCTCAGACACATTCTGACCTTTGTTGTGGTCTCTGAATTCCTTGCATCAGAAGAATGATTACTTCTCTGTAGTCAAAAAGGAGAAAGACCTAAGAGCTGGCATTTTCTGAGAGATGCACTCTTTCTAAAAATTTGAGAACCTCTGTATTAAACAGGTTTTCTTTTGTTTAAGAGCCTGATCCTTAATCATTTAGTAAACTTCAGTTTATAATTGTATGTCACTTTTAGTTAGACCTAGAAACCAGTTAATGTATGTAACCCGGGTGGTAGTCCATGAGGTAGCCCCTCTCCAATTGAAGGGATCAAAGCAGGTGCACAAGCATTGTGGGAGGTGTAGGGACTCTCCTCCCCCTATAGAGACCACCAATGGAGACTTAACCATATACCTTTTAATACTGAGAACATAACAGGCATAAATCAGAGGGTATAGTGGACATTACAATGCCCCAAGGGGGCAGGATTCAACAAAGGTTAGACACTTACCCATTGACAAAAAAACAGGATTAACAAAATATAAAACACAAACAGCACAACAAACAATACAGGTTGGTGAAATATAAAAAAGGCACAAAATGTAAAATGACAAGGAAATATAAGGCCTTGGAACCTGCAGGGGGAGAACACACAATGGCCCCTTTCCACTGCAAGATTTGCTCCTTGTTAGCTGACTCACCCCAAGTCACCTCAGCTGGGACTTGAACCCAGATCTCCCATGTGGTAGGTAGGAACACTACCACACTGCTCCAGCCTGCTAGGGGTCTTGATTTTCCTCATGTTGAGCTTCCTAGCCCCCAGTGGGGAGCCTGCCCTGCTGGCCACACACCTTGCTGCTGAGGGTCCCACTGCTGCCTGCAGGTCCTGCTCTTTCAGGCTCTTCTAGGGCACTGCTCCTACCCCACTGGCTCAGCTCTTGCCAGCTCTGTGAAGCTCTTTCCTTGTTGTCCCTCTCTGGTCT
>NW_017728886.1:168222659-168277163 GCF_001723895.1 Crocodylus porosus | reverse complement strand
CTGAGGCCTGATTGGTGTGGAAAGGGAATCCCAAGTCCTCCAATCATCTTTTACCCCTTCAAAACCCCTGGGCCAGGTCACTGCCTGCTAGCCCGTCACACTTATTTTCTCCATAAAGAAGTTCAAAAGGTGTTCCTGAGTTGCACCAGTTCCTCTAGCTCATGGCATGGAGGGAAATGATGTGGTTAGCATCATGGCTGGCAACCTGTAAGTGCTCCTTTATGAATTTCATATACTGAAACACCTGCTTACAGTGTACCTCTGCTGAGTATATTGGACAGACAGGGCAATCCCCTTATAAAAAATGAATGAACTCTGATCTGAGATTGATTCCAGAAAGATACACCAACCTGTGACAGAATACTTTTACTTCCCAGGACATTCCATCACTGACCTCAGGGTAACTCTTAGACAACAAAAATTTAAAAACCAACTTGAATGGAAAATTATAGAACAAGAAATTATCCACAGACTGGATTGTGTTAAGTATGGTCTAAATTGAAACTACGGATTTTAATCTCATTGGCCAGGTACAGACATTACAGTTTTACAGGTACAAATGATCAGAAGCTGGTCAATACCCATAACAGAATAGAAGTTTGGCACGCAAGACCATTCTATACCTGTAACGTAACTTTATTTCACAGCTTTGGGAGACTGGCAAGATACCTTAACCATTCTGTTGCCAATGCATTTTTGTACTCCTGTTAAAATAAACCAAACCATTTTGCCTCATTATTAGCAAAGTCAAATCATTCTCTGCTTTCTATTAGCATCCACTTTCTGGACCATACCTGGATGACAGTTGTAAAATCCTGAGAGTTACTCTTGAAATAATAGCACAGTTTCAGGCATGGGGAGAATAACATAGTGCTATAGCTTTGAGGTAAAACACATCATTCCAACTGCACAAAAAGAGTGAGCTTTCTGTATGAAAAAGTATTCAGTAGTGAACACTCTAAAGAAATCTTATGCAGAAATGTGATTTAGTTAATGTATTTAATGTTGCACCTTAATATCAAAGTCTTATATAAATTAGAAAGATGCTAAAGCATGAACAGGACTTATAAAATTCCCTATCTGACAAACCATTTAGCAAGTTACTTTTCCACACCCTCTTCAAATGTATGACAGTGAGGAAGAGAAAGGCAGCTTTTGTTATGTGGTACTAATCTGCAAGTAATCTAGTTGGTAGCTAGAGGGAGCTCATTTGTAGCATTCCTCAGTTTCAAAGGCTGGCTGGTAAAAAGAATGAGTGAGGGGCTGAGCTGGAGTGCAAAGATTTCTGAAGATGAAAGATTTATCCTTTTATTGGACTGGTCGTCTGAGGACCTGCTGTCAGTCAGAACAGAGGTCCTGTGGATGATTTTATCTAGTACTGCTACAAAGTTTTCCAAGGTGCTTTCTGACCACAGTGGGGCAAACAAAATATTAAGTACACAAAACACAAGTATTTTGCTTGGATTTTAGGACTGTATCCATAGGCAAATCGAGGATTTTGAAATGCAGCACATCATCACATACAGCACAATACATTTTTTCCAGTTAAACAGAAACTAGAAGTCTTTCTAATATGCTACAGGACTACCACTATATTATTCAGCTGTAGATCAAAGCAAAAACAAATATTACTTTATCAGACTGTGCACTAACGTATTTGATTATATATTAAATCTAAAAAAACCACAAAATGAACAAGGCAAAAAATATCCAAAATTATCAAAAGATAGTATGTCATTAGTCCCGTAGTCATTATAGTTTAATGTGCATTTTTTATTCAGATTCCTAAAACAAAATCTAGCTTTCTTGAATGTTTTGACAGTGCTTCAAGTATCAGTCATATCTATGCCTGAGTTAATATTATCAGATCTGAGTTAAGGTTTTTAGCTAGAGCTAAAAATTATCTGCAGGCCTGTGAAATAGAAGAAGACATTACAAGGAGTGACTAACAGAAAGGAAAATTGCAGAAGAAAGGATAGCTGCAATAAGACAACATCCAAACCAAAATGGAGAGTGGGTTATTAACATCTATGGAGCAGAGAGGATTAGCAGAAACTGGGGAGATAATAAGTTTGAAGTCAATTGACTCTCTCCACAATACCTGAATAGAAATGCTGCTGCCTCTCCCAGCCAGTTGGTTTTATAGTTTGGGTGGATCAGGAATCAAAGTGGGGAGGGTGCAGCTGCATCCCCTGCACTCCTTCTGGATCCATCCCTGACTGAAACTATCGAACAGAAGATGCGATTGTATTCTCTGGCAGTATGAAAAGTATGATAGTAAGGCAGTGTTGTATAGCACAATACGGTACCATTTTGTAGTATTTCTAGGTTAAATGCTTTTTATACAAGATGTAGGATGATATTAAATTACTCCTTTTTCCTGGCTTGATTGTATGTATACTGTTACACCCTGGAAAAGAATGGATTCACTTTACCTTGAACTAGACCTGGGAGAGCAGGTGGGTCTTTGCATGTAGGTGTATCAGCTTTAACAGAACAGGCCATCAAAAGCACAATGGACTAATATGCTTACAAAGACGCACTAAAACCTGTCTGAATTCAAACCTCAGCACCTGGAGACTGCTTGCTGCCTCCCACAAGAGAGACAAAGAAGCCCCAAGTTTGAAAGCCTGGCTTGAAAAACAGATTTCAATTTGTTTTATGTATGCAATCCCCCCTGACTTGGATTCCACATATTTTAAAACCCTTTCTATGTTGGTCCCCCCCAGATTTTTAGCTCAAACTGCAATATTGAGAATGACAGTGTGCCAAAATGTCCACCTGTCTGTTAACTCTTGACCTAATATTTATGCCATCCAACGATTCTTCTTCTGCTGTGTGTCACAGTGGCTACTATACCACTGTGCTAAGAGTAATAATGCCAAAATAGAACCTATTAATTAGCCAAGGTCCCCATGTAACCTAAGATGAATACTTTATAGATAAAAAAGCATTATAAATAGCCTCATTTTATCCCCAATCTCATGATGTGCTTATTTACTATACTTCAGTGACACCCTTTGCCACGGTGAGGGCTACTGACAGAAAGCAAACCTTTCATCTCTCCTCCTTCAGAGGCAAGATTCTATATTTTCTTCCTACTATTTACAACATTGCTGTTCATCTTCCAAACTAATGCTGGACAAAGTCATGACATACACAAAAACAGACATCTTCCAGAACAAGAGCAATAGGAGATACATGGGTACAGGTCAGGTCTCCTCATGCAGCTATGTGTGTGGTCAGTCTCATCAGAATGGGGAAAATATGTATTTACAATCCACCATCTCAAAGAAAACTGAAAAGCATAGATCCATATTAAGATCAGTGGAACTTATGTACTTGCTTTTATAATATTCAAAGACAGGACAAACTATCTTCCAGGGGTAGAACTCTGCTACACCTGTGTAAGTCTGGAGAATGCTATTCCAATAATGAGACTAGTCCAGGTTTAATATCACAACATAGCAGGGCAAAGTTTGACTCATCAACTCTTCATTTATCCAACAGAAGCTGCCTTAAAACAGGTAAGAACATATGAACATAAGAAGTGGTCCATCTAGCCAAGTATTCCGTTTCTGACAGTGACAGGGGTGGATGCTTTAGAGGGAGAGCATTGAACCAGATATCTCCAAGGTAATCTATCCCCTATTGGTTACCCTCCCTGGCACCCCCATTGGTGGTTTAGAGATGCCAGCAGAAACATCTCCAACCATTCTTCTATCCAATACCCATTAATAGATCCTCATCCATGAATTTCTCCAGTCCCTTTTTGTACCGAACTATTCGATCTGCCTCTTCCACCTCTGGGGACACTGAATTCCATGAGTTAACTATGCACTGCATTAAAAAGTACTTTCTCTTGTTAGTTTTAAACCTGTCACCTACTCATTTCAGTGGGTGCACCCTAGCTTTAGTATTCTGGGCCTTGGTGAACAAAAGTTATAAACAAGATAATAAAAGTACACACTTGGTCCAAACCCTTCATAATGTTATAAACCTCTCTCATATTACCTCTCAGCTTTCGGTTTTCCAGACTGAAGAGTCCTAGCCTTTTTAGTCTTTCTTGCTATAGCAAGATGTAGCATTTTGGTATTCAGATAATTCATTACCTTAACACAAGACTGCAGCCAGAAGTATTTTAAATGCATACAGCTAATCCAGGCAAAGTACTTCAGTTTCTGGTGGTGTCAATCTAGACCAGTGGTTCTCAACATTTTTAGGATTGAGGCACCAGTCAGAAAATGCCTGCTCTCAGTTTTCACCTGTTTTTGGAGTAGACAGCAGAATAGTGTCAGTCATGTAGCCCAGCAGACCAGAAGTAGCCCAGCAGACCAAAACAGAACTGCAGAAGAACCTGCTCTCAATCCAGTTCTGACTCACTGTCAACGTTCACCAGTTTTCAATATTTTTATTTTGGCATCAGCAACTTCAAACAGCTTTTTGATTGTGGCTATGGAAAGAAGTTACACATAAACCAGTTTAAGTGATCAGAAAGTGGTTTAAACCTGTAACAGAACAGGAGTCCAGTGCACATAAACTGGCTGAAACTGGTTTAAGATAAACCTGGTTGAATGTAGTATCAGACTTCACGGATTTAGGTCAAACCAGTTTATGAAACTTCAATCCCATACCCCTTCCTGGTTTAAATTAAATCAGAGTCCCCCATCATGCTTTTCATCCCTGGGCTGTGTTGTCTGCTCCAGAGACCAGGGCTGGCCACATCCCTCTGTTCCCCAGCTGGAGCAGTGAGGGCTGGTTCACTGGCCTCACTGGCTGGCTCACTGCTTCCCTCCCCCAGCAAACCCCGGTTGAGGTCTGGGGCCAGGGAGGGGGTTTAAAGTCACCTTCCCCCAAGTACAGAGCTGCCTTGCTGGCTTACTTAGTGCTGGCTGCAACTGTAGACTACAAATCCCTCTTCCTGCTTCCATGCCTGGAAGCAGGAAGAGGAAGTGATGAGCAACCCTAAAGAATCCTGCTGCTGTAAATCTGGACTGCAAATCCCAGAGACCTCAGGGGCAGCAGGAAGAGGAAGTAAACACACATCCTATGTTGTGCTTATAGTTCTTCAGTTTATAGCTTTTTAGAAAAAGAACTATTCTGTTCAAGCTTTTATGAATTCGATGCCAGAACCTTTCCACTGCCCTGCGAGGCAGAGTATGGTCTGGGGCCTGGCCATGCCCTCTCTGCTCCACAAGGGAGAGGGAGAAAAAGTCTTGGAGAGCTTTCTCTCTTCCCTCCCCTTTAGCAGTGGCTGACATGTGTGCTCTAGCACCCCTGGCATGACTACATGCATTTCCAGAATTAAAAGTGAATGTGTGTCCATTTGCTTAGCGGTTCAATCCCTGCAGCTTAGACTAACCTGCAAAGACTGAATCAATTCAGCCTTGGCCTTATTGACTGTCTGTACTTAGCCTGTGAGTTGAGCTCAAAAGAATGTAAACCACAAACATCCACTTTCCCAAAAATCCCTACCCCCACACTGGTTTTTCATACATTATGTGCAAATATTTTATATATAAAGAAAAAATAGTGTGTGTGGGTTGGGGGAATTCCTAGATGGGTTGACAGTTGTGACCTGTCTGCAGCTCAATTCACAATCATAAAGCTACATGCCCATACACCCCCCCCCCCACATACATGTGTTTCTACATACCTTTAAAAATATGGATAGAATACATATTAAATATTATTGGGGTAAAATCCCCTTCCTAAAATGCCCATATATGGTAAGTATGAATACCAGCACTTGGGGGAAAATGCACAAGATGAACATTTAGGCCAGGTACAGACATTACACTTTTTATCAGTATAAGTGATTGGAAACTGGTCTAAACCTGTAACAGAACAGAACAGAAGTTCAGCACACATAGAGTAGTTTAAAAATGGTGGAAGCCAGTTTAAGATAGGCAGTCTGTATGCCACCTCCACCAAATGGCAAATGTGTGTTCTGTTCACTACCAAACGAAACTACACCGCTTACAGAAAACTGCATAACTTGAATCAATTGTGCCTTGGGCTTTTTGAATGTCTGTACCCTGCCTAAGAGTGTACTACTTCAAGAAGAGTTACTACTTGCATTTTAGGTAGCCTTATTTCGCCATAAAGCCATACAGATAGTTTCCCAGTTAATTGTTCTCTCTCCCCACTTCCCTTTTTCCCCCTTCAAGTGAAGAATAAATCAAATCAACAAAGAAACTACAAAAGGAAGACAACTTTTTGAGAGTTCCAAATGTAGGAACCTCAGCACTTTCATTTGCTGAGCAACTGAAGAAAAAGAAAAAAGAAAAAGAGCCTTGTATCCGTACTGCAACTAATTTTCAGGTTCAACGCATCTGGCCAAATAGCAATAACCAAAGTCTACATGAAGAACTATCACAGATGGATCAATGATCATCTATTTACAGGACTTCCCATAAGAAAAAAAGTAATTCTAACATATGACGTTATCTTCAATCCATTGCCCTCCTCTATTCAGGTCAGTGATTCCCAACCAGGATGCTGAGGCACTCTGGGATGCCTTGAGATCCTTTCAAGGGTGCCACACAATGTTAGCACTGTTAGATGTGCAAACATAATTCACAAGATAAAAGGCAGGGTAGAGATGCATCTTGTAGGTTAATTACATCAGCATATATAGGATGCATCTCCACTGTGACTTCTGCCTGAGTTCAGACTAACACAGATAACTATCTCCCGTTGCTCACAAAACCCAATGTTTTCAAATAGGAATCCACAGTGTTAAAAACATCCTGTCCTTTCATAGACTCTGCAACAGAAGTTCTTTGTAACAAAGACTCACTCTATTATTTCTCTGTAATCAAAAGATAAATTTAAATTAAGTGATAGCATTTTCCTAAGGGTGCCTTGAGTCTACAAAGGCTGAGAACCTACGTGCAAAGAACCAGATAAATGATTTCAGGAGGTCAGATGCATTTTAGTCTGTCAGCCAGTTTAAAAGGTTTAGCTCAGAACATTAAAAAAGACATCTCAGTTAAATATTAACAATACGTTGCCTGACCTCTGCCCCAGTATCTTGAAATCGAGAAAGAGCTGCCAGCAGAGGAAAGGGGAAAGTAAACAAAAGCAGAAAGAGGGTGAGGAAGGGAAGCATTATTAGTATCTGGGAAAAGAGCCTCAGGAGGGGGTAGAGAGCTGGAGGAAAAGTTGGCAGGAGGAATAGGAAGGAGAAGGAATAGCAAGAGCTACATTCCAGAGGGCACTGTAGCTGGCTACGAGGAGACAGAATAATTTAATTTATAATTTATCTTATCAAATAAGATATTTGGTAATGCTAAACTCAAACCCCAGTCCGCAGAGTACTCAGGTACATGCTTAAATCTTGAACGTCAGACAGTCCTAAAAAAAAAAAGATTCAGTAGTAGTAAGGCAACTATCTTAGGAAAAATGGCTTATTGGTTTGGGGAAAATGCCTCTAAAACAGAACAGTTTTTCTACTTCATTCAAACTAGTTATCATAACCCAAGTGGCTGTTAGTTGCAACAGCAAGCTGAGGAAAGCCAGGAGTTTGTATCTTGTTACCAGGAGAAATAGCTGTCCACATGGTTTCACTAGTTATCAGGGACACGTCATCTTTACACATGGGCCTTTTTCCTTTGTTGCTAATTTCTTTTGTCAGTTTTATTGTTGCTAGTCTTACTAATCCTTGATTGATTTTAACATCTTCTCTCACCTGAAATAAAAGTGCTTTATTGCAGTCTTTAATTTTTTGTAGCAAAGGCTAAGAGATGGCTTGACTCTACAAGTACCAAAACAGGGAAGAGGTTGCCAAGGACAGACCTGTCAAGCATCCCCAGGGGTTAACCCTTTGTGGTCTCCTCCAGGACACCCACTCAAGTCTTAAGCCTTTAGCTCTCACCTTTCTTGGAGAAGGATCCTTCATTACTCCCCCAGCAGATTGAGCATGTGAAAAAACTTCCATGGGGTAAATAAGGGTAAGGGTTACAGTGCATCAGATGCTTGGCATAACAGCCCATATGGCTGCTCTTACATCAGTGTAAGTGAAAGGTAACCCACAATAGTGTCAGACATGCAATTATCCAAGAAGGCATGACATTTACTCTCCAACCCTATTGTGACTTCTCTCCTCAGCTAATCTAAGCTATAGTCAGTACCTGCAGCTCTGCTCAATCAGGGGCCTTAGCAGGGTTTAGTAGTAGTGAGACAGGTCTCACCAAGCAAGATGTTATTTATTTATGAAAAAAAAACTGTTGAAGAGAAAAAGGATTTTAAAAACAACAGCTCACCATTGGTATCTGGCAGTTCTTGGATCAAGAGTCTCTTTTCTCCCTTCCCCAGCTTAAGGCTCTCGTTTTACACAGTTTACACATCTTCATTCCATACCCTGGCTAAACCAGTCTATGAGCTTCCTCTGCAAGGTGGGGGTGAAACTATTGTCTGCTTCAACACATTAAACACACAGGCAGATAATTCATTTCTTCATGAAAGCCTCCCGTACATTACCCTTGGAAACAGGTAAACAGAGCCTTTGAGACGCACACAACCGCCACACAGTGAATACAACACTCCTTGATATTTCATAATTTCATAACATTTGCAGCTGTCACATTGCTAGCTTCACACTGCAGGGGGCAGAGAGGTGGGAACAAAAACCAAAAAACACAAGATCCAGTGGCTGGAAGTTGAACATGATAAATTCTGACTAAAAATATAACATATGCCTTTACCAGCAAGGGTTTCTGACTCACCTAGGGATGTGCTAGTTTGCACTTTCAGTCTTTAAATCAGGGCCAGTTATCTTTCTAAAGCAGCAGTCAGCAACATTTCAAGACTGCTGGCTGGATTGCCCCAGAGGCTGGGGCAGGGAGGGAGGGCCGCCAGGACTCAACCACTGCTATGACCTACTTAGGAAACTGAGGCACGCGCAGTTGAAACCTTGTTATAGAACCACAGAGCAGGAAAATTATGTTAATAAATTTATGTGGCACTGTTTAACATGATTGGTAATGTTATTGATTGACTGGAATGAAGGAGTTGCGATTGGACCACAGGCATGATTGATAGGTGGCATGAGGTGGCCACCATAAAAAGGGGCTTGGCCATTGTCTCAGCACGTGTGTGCGCGAGTGGTGGAGAGTGCATGCATTGAGAGGCTGTGTGAGCTGAGTCTGAGAGTTTTGCATGGTGTTGAATCTGCTGGAGAGGCTGGGGAAGATGGGGAGTGCAAGTGCTGCACGGTGTGTGTATGGGAACACCTGAATTCTCACCCGAGATACTCATCTTCATTTCCCCATAGGACAGGTAAAGTATCACCCTTCCCTTTAGAGGTCTCCAAGTACTCCACTTGTGGAGGAAAGGGTAGAAATCCTTTGCCTGGCAGGGATCTGACAGCAGGCCCTGCAGCCTGGGTGTCAGTGCTCTTGGCTGCCACTGCGGGTGACAGGCTGGCTTGGCTTTCTGTACATATTTGTATACAGCGTTCTGTTAAGTGGTTGTTACTTTTGGCTTGTAATACAGATTGCTGATTTACCCCTCCTTTGGTGTTTGCATTCATTAATAGTAGGGGCCTCAGGGTGGGGCTGGGCTGCAGGCCAATACTCTGAGGGATTAACCTTTTCAGGTGCAAGCAAATCATAGACCCCTGGCACAGTAGAGGCTTAACAAACCTCTGCACCTGTAATTACCATAGCCCTTGTGCCAGCCCAGTCTTCATTCTGACCTTAAAAATCTGGGGGCAGTGGTTATGATTACTATGCCAATTCAAAATTAGTGCTGGTCAAAAATTTATAGACAAAAATGTACACACTGAAAGATGCCAGGTACTCAAACATTGACTGCTTTTGCAAAACAATATTGGTTTTGGTGACCCTCTGGATGAGATGCTGGCAAGGTTCCTTCTGCCTCGACTCCTGCCGGCTTGCCTGCCAGACTGCAGGGGAGCTTTGGCTTCTAACTTTTACAGCTTCAGCGTCCCCTTGTCATGTAACGGAGTGCAGGGGAGTTGGGGGATGCAACAGGGGAGACCTGCAGTGTGCAGCTTGTGGAGAGTAGGAGAGACTTCACAGCCCACCCTGCCTGGCCACTTGCTGCTTCCTCACCTCTCCGCCACTTATGTTTGGGTTTGACTCCATCTCTAGCCCCAACTGACCAGGCCAGCAGCTGCTGCCACTGCTTCTGCCTAGCCAGGCTGGGCCTGGGCCATGGCCAGAGTTGGGACCGGGGCCAGTGCCAGTGATGCTGACTGCCCCAGAACTGGAGCCAGAGTAGATGTGTACGGTAAGCAGGGTGGGGGGGAGGCAGGAGGGGAGCAGGGGTTCGGGAGGATCACATGGCTGGGGGCAGCCCCCCTCCGTGGCTCAGCAACTGGTGCTTCCTGCATCTGGGGGGGCACCTGGGGTCCCCCTGTGGCTGATCACTGATCCGGGGGGGGGGCAGGGGCAGTGCACTCCCTGGCAGACCTGGAAGTACTTCCAGCCCACTTCTGGGTTAGCCCCCACCCCCAACCCACCTGTGCTCCTCTGGGATGCTCCATCTGCCCCAGCAGCCATGCCTGGTACCTCAAGGTATGTAGAAAAAAACTTAAAGCTGTGTCTATGGCCAAATCACTGATTCTCCAAATCAGCACTGAATCTTCAGATTTGGATTCAGCCAAATTGAATCGGGGACAGTGATCCGAATCAACCAATTGAATCACAGTCCCCGATTTGGGCCATATTTGAATTTGAATTGAATACGGCCCATTTCGCACACCCCTAATATGCCCCCTTAGCCAAAAGGTGCTGGGAGCTAGAGTGCCATCAAAGCTTATGGAAAGAGCAGATTAGAAGGTGGAATCAATATTCTCAGAACAAAAATGACAAGCACAGCCTGGGCCCCCATACATCTTCCCATAACTGGCTCAAACCCAGAGCATGAAAAGCAGTAGACCTGTGTTGTATTTCTCTTGAAGGTTGCCTATCCTGGAAATTAAGATTACTTAACCATAGAGATGAATACATTATATCCATGGGTGGATGTGGTTATTGCAAAGCAAAGCTGCCTCAGGTTGTCTTTGTCCAATTCAATTTAAATTAAGCTAAGCGCTTTCCCACATGTAATGAACTTTGTTCCATTTCCCAACCCTAGATTGGAGGCTGGTTTGTAATTTGCTACTCTACAACTAGCCAGGTAGGCTCCCTGTATTTTGGAGCATGATTCAGGCACCACCACCAAGAGTTGTACTGTATATTTTTTCCCCAAGGGGTCTATCTGGCAAGACCAATGGCAGTGACTGCATAGTTTTGCTCTTCGATCAGTGATTAACTCATTTGAAATAATTATTTGAAGAAAGAATTTGGATACAAAACTTACCCAGCTTCCTTAGTAGGGTGAAACAACAGGAGCTTTTCCCTAGGCTATTATATTTGTCAGTCTGCTTAAGGGGAAGAAAAAAAAATTCAGTAAGCCATGAATAGAAGCATGTTCAGGAATTGTTTTAAAGACAATGAGAAAATGCTTTATTCTGAAGACAGACAGATTAGTCAGTTTTAAGAGTTCAGGAAAAACTGGACCTGAGAGACCATATGAGATTCATGGAATGTTGAAAGGCAACATGTTAATGTATTAACTTGAGGCAAAGCAATATACTGAAACACTGCAACACCTAAGATGCCTGGCTGCCTAAGAGGAATGCAAAACTCTACTGCCTGTCAAGGCACCATATGCCTGGGGAGAGTTACCAATCCCAGAACAGGATCAAAAGCAGCCAGCACACCAAGCAGAGAGGTGCCTAGAGCTTTTTAGGCAACATTAAGAGATTCCAACCCACTCTAGGGCTTCAGCAGCTCAAGGAGACAGCTCTCTACTTGGGATCCAAAGCTTGGAAGCCCCTTCTGAACAAAGCCATCTATACCTTTTCTTTCATAGAACTGAGAAAGCCTCAAACTTTTCTTTTAAAATGCTTCAGGAAGAGTGTGAGGTAATAGTGCCCACCTGCAAGGGCAGATACAGGGCAGTGCAATACTGCAGTTGCAACCTGCTTTTGGTAGGCTCCACATGTGCAATGAATTATCTGAGATGGTGAATGCAGGCTGCTGCTGGAGTTCCACCTGTGCTTGGAATAATCATCATTTGGTGGAGGCTGGCTTTGCTGCCATTCACTCCTTTTCCCTTACCTCTGACTTCAGCATGGGGGAAAGCAAGGGTCCAGTCCAGCATTAATGCTACCGCAGCTTACCTCTGTTCCTCCTCCAGTAGGTACACACAAATAGTGCAGATAGAATCCAAACTGTTCACCAAAGATTGCCATTATATGACTATATGAGCACATCCAGACGAGAGCACATGTGCCAGCACAAACCAGTTTGAGATGCTGCAAGAGGCATGCTGCAAATGAAAAAAGTTCCTTTGAAATCCAGGTATCCAAAAAAACCCCATGGGGGGGGAAGCGGGGTAGGGCCACACCGTGCTGTGGGGGCACTCCAACAGCAGCAGACCCTAAGTGCCCAACGGCCACTGCTGCTGCAGGGGTGAGCTGTGGGCCCTGCAGGAACTGTGACCCTGTTGGGGGGGGCAGTTCATGTGCTACATGGGGGGGCTGGGGACCCAACTCTCCTGAGCAGCCCTCCTCCCACACAGCCGCGCCACCATCCCTTACACCTACCCTCACACCCACCCACACCCGTTCCCACTCTGCTTCTGTAAACCCCATATTCCCCCATCACACACCCATCGTGCCTAGCTGCCAGACAAGATGAGACCTCTGGCAGGAGTTGTGGCTGCAGGGGCAGCTGTCCCTACATCCTAGTTAGTGTAGGGGCCAGGGGGAGCTCTGTTGTAGGATAAGAAAACCAAAAGCAAACAGTAAAACATATTGATATTTAAAGTTAATTTTATTATGATGATAGAGACACTAGTAGGCTTTCAAATTGCATTCAGATTGTAAATACATCAATAAAACATTGCTGAACTGATGTATCTCTCTCTCTCTCTCTATGTGTGTGTGTATATATATCTACCACTATATAGATAGATAGATATAGATATAGTGGTCTTTTGTTTTAATTGTAGAAGAACATGGATTTGGGGGTATTTTAAAGAGTTAATTTGGCCAGCAGCACACATGGCAGTAGTGCTCCACAAAGGCCAGATGTATAGCCACAGCCCGCTGGCAGATGGGCCAGAGGTGAAGATGTCTCTGCTGGGCTGTGCAGTCCCCATCCCAGTATGACAGGTGTGCAGCCTTGGGTCCAGCTGCTGTCACAGATGGCAGCAGGTCACAGCCAGGCAGCAGCCCCCACTGCCAGACTGCTGCAGTGGGTAGAGGGTGCAGTGAACTCTCAGGGCTGCTTCAGCAGTCCAGCTGGCACAAGCGGCAGTATCCCCAGATACCAATTGGCCAGGCTCCATAAGCTCCTGAGAGCAAGCAGCCCTGAGCTCCTTGTCAGGGCAGCTTTTTATACTGCTGGGGCCAGCACAGGTGCTGACCCCAGGCTCTAGCTCCTCCTGCCTGCAGATCAAGGAGGAGCTAGGCTGAGTCTTTTTGCCCCAAAGTACATGTCCAGGCCTAGGTGCTGAGGCAAAAATTTGTGCCGTTTCTATTTGAGCTGCTGTGAATGCACATGCCTGCATATGTGGACGCACCCTATAAGGCCACTTGTGTACCTGAAGGTAGAACAGGATTTAGCCCTAAACAAATAAAGGTGATACACAAAGATACAATATACAGGATATGGGCAGACAAAAAGTATTTAACAGAAAAAGGAAAAAGCAAATCACACACACAGTCAGAAGGAAAACAACTCCTAAACAGTTTCACTCCAATATCTCAGAGCATAAAAGACGGAGATCATGACATGCCATAGACACCTGCGTCCCATATATGTGGATAGGAGCCTACTGTCCTCCAGCAAGTAAGTCTTTACAACAAACACAATGTTCTCTGCTTGGTGTCAATGGATGAACAGAAGATTTCATAGACATCAGGGCTGGAAGGGACCTCGAGAGATCATTGAGTCCAGCCCCCTGCCCAAAGGGCAGGAAGTCAGCTGGGGTCAGAGGATCCCAGCAAGATAAGCATCCAATTTACTCTTGAAGGTGTTCAATGTAGGTGCTTGAACCACCTCCGCTGGCAGACTGTTCCAGACCTTGGGGACTCGGACAGTAAAGAAATTCTTCCTTATGTCCAGCCTGAAGCGGTCTTGCAGGAGTTTGTGACCGTTCGACCTAGTCATCCCTTGGGGATTGTTAAAGCTTATTCAAGGAATGACAGAAGCTCATTCACCAGGAAAGTGGAGCTGAGGAGAGAGAGGGACACTTAGAGAAATTTTCCCATATGTCAATATTTTTACCTCACCATTCATCAAGATTCACAAAAAGAAAACTCATAATTATCAAGGTGGTTCAGAGTCTCGAAATCATGCTAGAATCATCACTGCTCTAAGAGATGACCATATAGATTGATACATTAGAAATAAATCACTTTTAAATAAATTAATTGCATTCAGCACAGTGGTATTAATAGCACTAATATTACTATAAATTAAAAGTGGTGGTAGAGCAATTCCTGACAATGAGGAAAGAATTGAAAGAAGCCTCCTGACAGCTTTGCTAATATTTCTGTTCTGTCTTCATTTTTAATATATGTAACGCATTTTATTCTTTAGGAGGCCACAAAATTAGTCACTTACAAATTCCAGTTCAACTCTCCTGCTTCTCTAAGCCTTTGCCTTTTGTTCTGTTTTATTTAACAATTTAAAAAAATATTTGCATATGCAGCCATTTTTCATTTCAGTTACCATAGTATAAACAAGTCATAATGACTAGTAAAATGATAAAGGTGATGTTGGTTAAATTTATTGTGGTTGCCTGGCTTAGAGAGGAGGGATAAATCAAGGATGAAGATGCTAATTTAGACCTCAGCAGACAAATATAGCCTTCTCCACTACAGTTTTCCTGTCCTGCCTTCTAAGTAAATTACTTAAGCCCCTGACACATGCTCACTTAAAGGTGCTGTGGGCTGTGAGCCCCAATCCCAACAATTTCACCTTGTGCCATGCCACACACGATTTCAGGAAACAAAATTTTGGGACCAGGAATCAGATCTTAATCATACACCTTACACTTGCCGGTTCCAGGGGAAGATGTGGTCAGGGTCCTGAGCTCCTCCTGGGTGCCTGCAAGCTAGTGTGACCGAGTGTGGTCCCAGACTTGGTGCCAACAATCAGCTGTTGTCAGTCCCAGGGCCAAGACCAAATGGGTGGGTTGGAGACCCTGGGCTGTTCTGGCACTGCAACTGACAATCAACTGATTGTTGGCACTGGCCCTAAGGCAGCCCCAGACATGCCACCTGTTCAATTTAAGATACCAGACAAACCAGCCATAAAAATGTTCTATACTCTATGTGGAACATTTTCATGGCTGGCTTTCCATTTTATGGTGCCTTAAATTGGGTGGACAGGTAAGCACCCTTGCCATTTATGCCATGATTAACACATTAATTGCAGCCTAAATATAGTGTGTAGAGGGGCCCTTAGTCTCTCCATCTGTAAAATACGGTAATGGGTGACCTATGACCTATAGACAGAAAAGTTTACTCCTCTTGTGGTAGCCTGGCACACTATACCTATATTCAATTCATCCTTTGAATTTCCTTAACTTCATGTTCTGCTGGGAATTCATAGGAACCCTGCAAATGGAAGTTCTGAAAAGGATATGCTAAACTAGGATATCCCCCAACCAGTATATAGTGATTGTGTTGTGGTTCACATTAACACTATTAATCCCCAGGAATTCCCAGGTTTGGAGTCAGTTGATTCAATCTGTCTTGTGGACTGTTTGCTTAAAATGTTGCAGCTGTCTAACTGGGATTCCATGTCCAATGGATTAATGCATAACTGCTAGAATCTGTTCCTACTTAAATCCATGCAATCTCATTTAATTTACATAGGCTATCTAGTTTGGAAGATATCAAACTAAGAGCTTCAGGACAGGAGCTTTCTTTTAACACATCTGTATCTACCAGTACCTAAAACAAAAGGATCCTAATCTGAGGGAAGCCTATACCACATGGAAAGTAATAGCTAATTAGATTCTGATGGTTTTGCAGTGAAAAAAGAAGGATTTTCTATCATTTGTGTTGCTCTAGAGACCCTTAACTGTAAAATTTAAACACCTATGAGGGATTTTGGAGGACAACTACTTTGATCTATTAGTAAATATTTGTTTTCACCCTAAAGCAGAAAAACTTTTTGTTGTATAATCAACTCTGGTAAGATCTCAAATGATTTTCAATGACTTAATAAGAAAACTAAAATTGTTTAACCTATCCAGCAGCAGCTGCTTAAGAAAAGTCTAGGAGCATTTCAAGACAAAAATGCGGTGCCTGGGCAGAACTGGAAAAAGCTTGTACAAAAACAAGCTTTACTATAGTCAATGTGATCAGCCTCATTTTCTTGAATACTAAGCCTCAGTCCTGCAAATGCTTAAATATATGCTTAACTGGAAGTCAGTAGAAATACTCATATGGATGAAATAAAGCATATGGATTGGAGAAACAGTCATTAATTCTGAAGATTATTATAAACCAGAAACAGAACATTGCAGAACTGCCTCAAGATGTGTGCCAGGATAGAGATCATATTATGATAAATTCTGGGCATTTTCTTACCTTCCTAGACTTCAGGAATTCCATTGTTTATTGGAGACATACATTATCATCATTCAAATAGAAAGCCTTTTCAAATCAATGGATTGCCCCATCCCTCTCACTTTAGTGGAGTTTGAATGAGACTTCTTATCCACATAGTAAATAATTACACTTGACTAAACTTCCAGGCAAACCAAAGGAAGCAGAACGTAACTTTTTAAGTGAAATCTGTTTCTAATAATATTCCTGTTGTCTTATTTTACCCTGTGCTCCATCATTGTTTCTTGATTTGCGTTAGACCATCAGCACTTTGAGTAGAGACTGACTATGCAGTTGTGCTTATGCAGAACCTCATACAATAAGGTGCAGACCCATGACTGGGACTTTTAAAAGCTACAGCCATATAAATAATTAACAACTATTGGACACCCAACAGGTCACGTTTGCAACATAAAAGGTTGTGGCAGGTCAGCAACCTCCCTTTGGCATGAACTACTTGTCCCTCATACTCTCTCTACAAAATTCTGGAGGTAGTAGTTAACGTGCAAAAAACAAATGTATTAGCATGGTGATGGTGTTGGGTGGAAGGGAAGAGTTAGAAATAAAGCTTACTGGGTTTATCCAGTTAGCTGGACTCTATTTTCACTAATATTGTATTTTGTTGCATTTCTACTCCCAGAAGTAAGTGCAGATGACATTTTTGCCATTCCCCTATTTTTTATAAACTACCTTGAAAAAGCCGGAAAAAATCTCAGCATTTTGCCATTAGTCAATATACATTATACATCTAGTTTCATGCATCAAATTACTTGGATAAACACAAAAATACTTTCCTACTGCTTTAAAATCTGTGGGTGCATCTACATGTGCACTTTAATGTGCAGTAGCCTATTTTACTGTGCACTAAAGCTTCACATAAAAAACATGCAATTATGCCAATGCACAGTAAAATCAGCAATAACTCATTAAATGTCACTTTTAAAACATGTGCTTTTGATACTGTGCATTAGGGCAGCCTAATGTGCATTTATCTGGTACCTCACCTTGGAGGTACTAAATTTAATGCACATTAGGAAAAGCACATTCAGGCACATGTTGACATGCCCTGTATTTCTTTGTTCCTCTCCTACAGCTCTCAAATCACAATAAAAACTTCTAGAAAATAAGAAAGATGCTCTCATTCTCCAAGAGGCCCAGTAATAAAGAAGAGAAAAAATATGTTCACCTTGCTTCTCTATTCCATAACTTGAACTACATGCAGTTTTAAGTAGACCGTACATGACAATTAATCAATTTATATGATCCCCCAAATCCAAAGAATTGCAGATTGCTTATTCTGTGCTTCAGCAAACCAAACGTCTAACACATCTGCTTCCAAGATCTTCATTGCCTTCATTAGTAAGCATTTGTCTGACCTGTTCATATGGATGTTCCTTCACAACGGTCAAATGAGCATCATTTGCCTCATTTTAGAGATGCATGTACCATAGTATTCAGATCTGGCAATGAAGGGTCATATAAAATAAGGCATCTCAAAAAGGGAAGATGCAGGTATGGATTTAAAGGGGGGGGGGAAGACGTACAATATTTACTTTAGGGAAAAAACTAGGTAAAAGTGTATATTTGAACACTAATCCATACTCAGTATTTACAGGCCGACCTGACTGGAAAATTCTAGCCTGGAGCCAGTTATACCACCAGCCATTGAGTCAATGATCAGACCAACCTTGCAAAGCACTGACAAAGTGAATATATTTCAGATGCGTCTTTTTATTGCAGGTTTGTGAAGCTTCTGCCTTGAGTAAATTAAAAAAAACAATTCCTCAAAAGAGTAGGGATTAAGCAGATGATATGCTGGCTACAGACTCACAGTCTCCTCCTCATCAATGCATCAGGTAGAGCACATAAGAGATCAAGCCCCCTCTCTGTCTCATAGTTCAGGTAACTATGACGGGGCTATCCTTATACAAGTTCAGGAAACATTTGACCCCCCCAAATTTTAAAAATTCTATACTATTTTCTTTCTATGCTAAACTTCAGACTTAAAATGTTAAGTGAGGGAGAGGGGAGGGAAAACACCATGGATCCACCATCACCCCAGACCTGTTGGAACATACAGTCTCACCAACCATTTATCTTGCTATTTGCCTTACAGTATTATTACATGCTGCAGCAGTTTATTGCCCTGTCATCAATTTACTTATGCTTCCTGCTGAGAGCAGGAACACTAAGAATGAGGATTCATGTGATATAACACTGAAATAACAAATACTTGGGTTTCAGAAGCTTTATGTTGAACAACTGTAATTCTATCTTAATACAGAAGGGGAAGCTGATTCACCTCTACTCCAAAAACCACAATTTGTTCCCTGCTACTAACGTATTTTGACAGCAGAACTAATTTCTGTTCAAACTTATAATTCACGGTTGCACTTCTCACAGTTCTAAATGTGAAGTTTTGGCACAATTACAAAATCAAGATAGCTTCAAACTCACCACAAGGTGCCCAAGCCTTGCAGGGAGAATATATGCTCTCCCTTAGCTTACATATTGAGCAGAGATTACACAACTCCCATAAGGAGAAATTTCTTCCTTAGCTGTAGGCACTAGAAGTACTTGAGTTCAACAATCATTTTACATGCTCATGCACTTAAATAATTACCTAGGGGATCATAAGTTGCGTTGTAGAGTTGTTCCCCACCCCCTGAAGTCAATAAAAGCCACACAACACACAACAAACTGTACCATTAATAATCAAGAGCTACTTCACAGATAAACCCAAGAAATGGTTTCCCTTGCAATCTCTCCACCATTTTCTGTCATTTTGGAATGCTTGAACTATGAAAAGGTGCTTTGGGCTTTTAGGTCTAAACAAAACTTTCAGCCAATTTTAGCACGGAAAGGAAAAGTTTTCCCTCTGTTTCCAAGTTATATTTTGTAGTCAAATACAAAATCAGTGCTCAAAAACTCCACCATTCAAACTTGCATAGCTCTGCATCTCACTGGACAAAGGAAGATGATAAGGGTCTGAAAAACATCACTTTAAAAATTCCTAACTTTTGAACTCCTAAACAGATATAGCCACATGTATGCCATTAAAGAAACATAAAACAGGTAAATTTTGCAGCACTGCATATGATTGGAGCAGTCCTGCAATCTTTCTTTTATTAGTATGCGTCTGTAAGCTGCCAATACAGCCACAGATGCACCCACTCCTTTACTTTGCCAATTCAGAGCCTACCTGATTAAAACCTCATTCATTATAGTTGTGTTTCTGACTGGCCACACGAAAATGCCTCTAAGCTGCTGAGATAGCTTAGCTCTGCTTCTTCCCAAGCAATTTTAGAAACACTTGTAAATGAATTACAATCTTAATACAGGGCAATGGCTGACAAACTACAGCTCATGAAGAAGTTTCAGAGCTAGGTTTTCTAGCTCTTCATTCTCATTATCCATATGTAGCATTTTCTCTTTCCATTTTCTTTAAGAAAGTAAATTTTAATACATTCTTCATACTGTAATGCATGATCATTTTAACTACAGATACGGCATGTCTACATGTCCATTAATACACTTTAGTTAATGCACATTAAATCTAGTATCTCTGGGCATTTATACACATACGTTTTTGTCCCTCGACACACCCGAGATCCGGCAAGTTGGAGCAGACTTGATACAAGCTGACGTGCACTGTGCTGCATCACAGTCATATAAGTGGCAAAATGTGCATCAGCATGCAGAAAATGGTGATGGTGCACTTGTGAACTAAAACATCTTTGAGGTGTTTTAGTTCAAAAGTGCACCACTGCCATTTTTTCAGTGCTGACGCACATTTCGCCACTTATACAACTGCATGCACCGCAACACCAAACACTTTTTAAAAGGCAAGCATGTGTACAAATGCCCTCCATTGTGAGATGCTGGGAAAATGTGCCTTAGCCTGTCTTAATGCACATGAACTAAAGAATAGTTTTTTAGTGACACTTAATGTGCATCAGCATTTTTAATGCACAATAACTAAATAGCACCCTTCTATACATTTGTTCCATGGTGGGGTGGGGGGAGCTTTAATTAAAGCACCCAGAGCTTCACATGTATTCAGCATCCTGAGCTTCTAAATGGCAGCAAGGGTGCTTTAACTAAAACTCATTCAATGAGCTTTAGCTAAAGCACCCTGCCACTATTTTGAAACATGGGGATGCTGAATACACAAAGTAGAGGCTGCAGGAGTGCCCTAATTAACACATGCTAATTAGCACAGCAGAGCAGAACTCCATCGATGTGTAGGTGCCCACGGCTTTTAGTGACACTTCAATGCACATTAAAATAGGCAAATATGGATTAAAGTGCATTTGCAGATGCACCTATAGGGCAAAACATCTGAACTAACTGTGCTTCTTAACTCTTCAGCCTGTTCTAAGAATTCTCTCTCTTTCCTATTGCATTCATGTTAGATCTGTATGTAAGATGCAAACCTGCTGAACTCTGGGCTCTAGTCATGATCCAGCAGCTGTTTAAGAATATGATTATGTCTATTGACTCTAATTTAATTCAAAACCAAATTTTCAGCCAGTGCTAAGGAAAGCAGCTCTTTAAAAGAACACAACACTGTAGCATATTACTACAGAGTAAGCTAAACAACAAAGATAAATGCTGAGTAAGACTGAACATTGCAACAGGATTGGAGGTGATAGTGGGTTGAAGGTGGCTTAAAGCATCCTAGACTAACTGAAACATTTCAGGCATTGTCTACAATAGTAAGTTATACACTGAGACCCATTTAAGACCATATAAAGCCAGAAGCCTGCTCAATCTGGAAATTTTTTGCAGACCTGGCTTTGTGGAGAGTTACATGTATTTAGTCTGTATAAGCCAGAAACTAATGCAGACACAGAAAGCAAATATTCTGAAAGTAATTACCGTGTGTCTGTGTGTGTAGGGCTTGAGCACAGAGCAGAGCAGATAGGATGGGCAGAGAGCATGAGAAAGAGGGGAAGAGAAGCTTATCAGATGGAGAATGGCTTAACTTAATTTCTTCATAGTGTCATGCAATTCCATCTTAGACAGGTTTTATTGTGTTGCTTTAGCTACCATCTGTATAGTTACCAGCCTCATCTTTATTAGAAAATGTATGCTAGTTATTACTGGCATAGTTACCACAGGAAATCCATTTAGCAGAGACAGTTTATACAACACCCAGTTCTTCTTCTGGTAAAGCTTATATGAATGTCACAGATTAAATAAGCTACATGGATGGAAGGACTTTTTTGCCAGTATAGTGATCCAGTTGGGGGCGGCAGCAGGGTTTGCTCAGTGTAGATACATTTATATTGATTTACAGATGCTTTTAATGGTAAACTGCATCCGCATTGCTCTTGGTATGATTGTAACAATACAAATTAACCCCTCTAGACAACACAGTTGTACTAACATAACATTTTTAGCATATACCAGGCTTAAGTCACAGGAGCTTTGCTTGGATCCCTGTGGGCGCCTTTGCAACTGAAGTGCCCACAATGCCAAACATAATCCCTACTGGGATGCTTGCTCAGCAGAACATGTTTTAAGGCTTGCAATTAAGTGAGCTGTTGATATTCATTGCAAAGCCTATATCAGGAGGTAGCCATGTAATGGGCCTTTAACACCTTAGCACAAGAATGTAGGAATGTATAGGGACTGTAAAATGTAGAAGAATCTCTCCTACTGAACTAGATGCAAACTGAAGGGAAACATTCAGCATTCATAATGTAATGGTCCAAACTGAAATTTGACCATCATGTAATGCTAATGACTTTCCCATTTAGAAAAGTTCCAGGGACAAAGTTTTGCATAACGTTCAAAAATACACATAAAAATATTGCTTTGTTTATCAGACAGATATTCCCAAAGTTCTCCAGGCTATATGTATGACATGTTTTGGATATCAGCTATCTGTCAAAAGCCAATATGTTAATCTTTTTTCTAAACTAAATTTGATAGTTAAGGAGCTCACTTGCTTTCATTTTTCCTTTGGATTGCTAACAATTCACAGCACTCAGGATGAATCGCTCTCTGTAACAGCACAGTATCTCTGATTTATAGATTATATTCATTGCTTTATAGTGACACTTCTAATATCTGAACTGTTCAGTGACAGGAGGAAAAAATACCCCTAGAAATCAAAGTAATATTTTTGCCTGGGAAGTTCAATCTTCAATGAAACATCTCCTGCAATATGCACCTTCTCTCTATCCTTCAGAGCAGACATAAAATCAGGGCTTGACCATTCAGAGCGATTAAAAATATCTCTTGGCACTTTTTATCAGAGCGGAGAGGTGACATATCTTAGACAAATGTGCACACAAGCATTTACTTGCTGTCTAGCTAAAATTCTCCTGGCATTTTAAATTGGTTATGACATTCTCAATTGACACTTTTTTAAAAAAAAGGAATTATTAAGAAAAAGAGAAAGGCAAGAGAAACAAGCCTGTATTGTTCCACTGAACCAGAATACAATAGCTTTGTGTCTACAGCAGATGGCTAAATAATCCCTATAGATATAAGGTCTTTAAAGTGCTTTCTGATCTTTCAAGATGAAAGAAACAATACAAATGCATTACTATATTTTTAAATTCATTGCTTAAGAAGGCTCAGATTTATCCTCAGTACTCAAAGTCACAGAAATTATACCTTCTGGCCAACAGACTTTTAAGCCATTCACAAACACTGTGCTTCCAGTGCATCTTACCTCTGATCTAGAGGGACCATCTTTAGGGATGAACGGACAGTTTAGTTTACAGTTTGGCCTCTCTGCCAGAAAAAGCGACAACACCAATGAAGACAGCGGTGTCTGTGGACAGTTTGCTCACTAGGGGCTCATGTACATGCTATGATTTTTGCCCTTTTATACATTGCAACTGTGTGTCTGTGTGCATGAGCAGGATTTCCTGATGCTTTAAAAGTCTTTCTTGTGCATTAAACTAAAAGTCAGATGCAGTTTAGTTTGGCTCACTGGGAATTAAAGTGTTGCGTCAATGGATTCGTTGCATGCAAACACAGTTACTCAACAATGTGTAATGAGCTTCTTTATCCACTAGAAGGCACTGTGACTTTTTTGTAGTTCACCCCTTCAAATTGCTTTTGCTTTCAAATTGCTTCTGAGGAGCATGTCCAAGGAGTTTTTTTTCTTGTGTGGTTTGCTGGCTCCCTGCTTGCACAGCTGTGTGGCAGGGCATGGGCATGGGGTGAGTGGGGGGCCCCAGGCCACGGTGGGGCAGCACCAAACTATCCCGCTTTCCTGCAGCGCCAGTCAGAGATCCAGCTTAATTAGTTTGAAAACCCAGTGCATGTAAATGCACAAATGCGACACTCCAAGGCTTAATTCATTTGAAAACCTAGTGTATGTAAGCACAGATGCAACGCTCCAAAATAAACACGTTTAAATTTTATAAACTTATTTAATTTAATGAGGATTAAAAGCTGTTGTGTGTACAGGCACTCCACAAACTCCCTGGAGATCAGCTGCTCATTTCACATAGGATGAGAACAGACATTGCCTTTTGCCACCGTCATACCTCTATAAAAATATTTATGGCAGCATAAAGGCCAAGCAAACAGTTGTCCATGTCCCTCACTGCACCACAAACACCCCAAATTTGTGGCTGTGACAAATGTAGCATTAAATGTGTACTCCTATTTAGTGACAGACGTCTATTTAATTTGTAGTGGGAAAATGATAGCAGCCCTGAGCTGTCTGCACTGTCCAGCCACCTCAGGCAGGAGATCCAGGTGCTTGAGGGGCTCAGTCCTGTGCGACCCAGGAATTCCCACACAGGATTAGGTCTCTCAAGCTCCAGAGTGCCTGCCCAGCTTTCCCCCACTTACAGAGGTGCTCTGCAGAATCTCAGAGCACATTCCCATAAGCAGGGAAATCTGGGGTTTTCTGCTTGCAGAGGCGCATCTTGGGATTGCCCAGGATGCTTCTCCGTAAGTAGAGAAAAATCAAGGGTTTCTGCACAGGATTTCCCAGGGAGAGCAGGACTGGGTCCCCCAAGCTCTGGGAAAATATACCACCCATTACCCCACAGCAGCAATGGGAAGAGCAATGGGCAACATGCGTTTCACCTAATAAAATGGATTAGCTCTGTTGGGACACATTCTGGCACAGCTGATCTGCTTCTTTTGGCAACACCTATTTCTTGCTATAGACTTTCAAATGGCTGATTACTGGCAGTCACTTAACCTGAAGGAGTAACTCATAGAGGAGACTAGGGTTTGAATATTGTTGTATCCATAATAGTCCAGGAAATGGCTGAGAAGCAAGAATTTGGGGGGATATCTTTTATTGGATCGACACCTCGTTGAGGGAGATGTTGGATAACTTTGCAGCCACAAAGTTTCCTTATTCAGGTCAATCCCTTCCTGGATGTGTGCGCACAGCACCAAAGGATCCCAGGAAAAGGCTTGTGCAGATCTGCTTTGCTGCCATTTACCAAACTTCAGCACCCAGCTGGCAGGAAGAGAAAGAAACAAGCATCTTTAACCCATTAGCAGCCACCTGAGCTAATTTGAGCTTCCATTTTGTTCACTTGCTAGGGCACAGAGTGCATGCCGCGTTGGGTGGTCCCTGGCTCAAATACTTATCATAACTGTCAGTTTAAATAGTTAAATGATTTTCTGTTGATAACAAAAAGAAACAATATATTTCACAAGACAAGGAGACCATTCTAAGATGCTGCAAAAGTGTCTGGTGTATGTTTGAAAAAAAGCAAAAAATCCTATGAAGGTAATCACATTCTTAGACACTGCTGAGGTAAAAAGACAGCATTCACATTTGCCTGGAAGAAAAAGAAAGGAGCCCATTCTCCCCTTTGCAGGAACCTAACCCCTTGCTGCAGGTGACAGCAGGTTTTTGTTTGTTTGGGGGGTAGCGGGGGGAGACAGGGTTCAACTATATGAGCACTTCATACAGTTATTGCAAGCATCAGGATGAGATTCGCTCTGCAGTCACTGTTGAAACTTCCAAGTCATATATGTTGCACAGATAATAGCATTCACAACCACATAGCTAGAGAAAAACTAACAATCAGACATGTATTTACACCTTCGGTGCTATTGTGCTTGTAAAATACAGGCATGTTTTTCTGTCCAATGCAAACTGTACCCTCAAAAGAGGTTTCCCCTTTTTAAGTTTGGGTCAGCTCAACCCCATGTGCTATATCTGGCCCCAACCCAATGCTGCACACTAACCCAGCTCTGTCCACTGGATCTGGCTGTGGAGCACCCTGGCACATGAGGATGTCACCTGGCGCATGGTACTCCCCAAAGTCTGGCAATTTAGCCATGAAGGTGCAGTAGCAACATTAATTGCTGCAGCTTTTCTACCAGGCCTAAGACAATTAATACTGCCACCACTCCCTTGCTGACAAATTTTGGGCCCATGGGAAGTGTCCCAGGCCAGATGACACAGCCCTTCTGGACTGATTCAACCCATGGGCCAGAGGTTGAGCATCACTGGTCTGTCTTTCTTGAAGAGCAATACCCACAATGAGACACAGCCCTCTTGTTAAGGCTTTAGTAGTGCTGGATAGAATGAAGGCATCACTGCCCTCGACTCCCAGACCACACTCCTTTTACTACAACCCAATATGTTATAGCCTTTTTTTTTTTTTTTTTTTGCAACAGCAGCACACTGTTGACTCATATTCAACTTGTGGTCAATTATAATCTCCTGGTCCTTTTCTGCAGTAGAACTACCTAGCCAGTAGTTCCCCATTTTGTACTTGTGTGTGTAATTGTTGCATCTTAAGGGCAGGGCCCTACATTCGTATTTTTTGAATTTCATTTGATTCAGTTTAATCTATTTTTCCAGTTTATCCAAGTCATTGTGAACCCCGTCCTTCAAGGTGGATGAAACTCTACCCAGCCTGGTAGATAAGACCACCCTCCTTCTCCTTGCCCTCCCTCTGCCAGCCTAGGAAAGTTTTGCCCAGGGCACAAAACTCAGTTATGCTTCTGCTGTTTCCTGCGTTAGGCTTATCAGAAAACCCTAATGCATTGAAGCATGTGGCAGTAATCTGGCTGAGAACTACTAAGGTAAGCAGAGGCAGCACAACCATGGTTCTCAACCAGGGATACCACCACATTTAAAAAAGAGCTGTGGAAGGTGTACTGCCTCTAAAGACTGAGCCTATATTTCCTTAGCTGACTGATGAGAATAGCTTGGAAGACAAAGCCCCTTTCACTGTAGAAGAAAAATCAGGTTGGTCAACCATAACTTATCTTGACATGGTGACTTTATCTTGTCAGCTTTCCTAATCCCCCTGCTAGCCTCTAACTTTTTAAAAAAACAATATCTTGATGCTTCATAATCCATCCAGATATCAAGACCCAATCCTCCTCCTTCACTTTTTTGGTTTGTTTTTTAAAACAGGCACTATATTTGCCCTTTTCTAGTCTTTTGGGATCCCACCTGACCTCCATGAATCCACTAGGAAGATAAGGCATGTGTAGATGAAGTGGGGGCCCTAAATTGAAGCAGTGGGTTTTAAAAAAACACTTGCTTCAATTTAGGGCTGATTAAACCCCCGTGTCATGCACACACCACGCTGACTTATCTGCCCCTCTGGAAGGGAGGGGAGGGAGAGCTACCAGCAGGTAGAGCGGCCCCTGGGCTGCGGGGGGGGGCTGGTGCTTCCCTCCATGGCAGTGGCGGCCCTTCCCTCCCCCAGCAGCCCCCATCTGCAGGCACCCAGCTTGGGCAGTCCCAGGGGGCACCACAGCCACAGAGGGAAGCACTGGACCTCTGCGCAGTTCAGGCACTCTGGCGGGGGGCTGGGGGTGGGAAATGATCAGGCTTACTGCTTTTCTTGGGTGGAGCCTGCCTTTCTGGGCTGCTACCAGGCTGCCTGCAGGGCTTCCTGCAGAGCCATGGAGCTGCACAGAGCCTGGTGCTTCACTCCACGGCTGTAGGAGCAGCAAACTAAAACTCCTTGGAGGAGTTTTAGTTTGCTGTGCCCCAAGTCATTTAAGGCACATTACGCCACTGATTTCCTACAGCGGCTGGAATTAATGCGCAATACACCGCCGAGGTGTGCAAACACCAACACCATTAAAGCAGTGCAAAAGTATTTAGCCCACTTTAAAGTATTGTGCACGCACACCTCTCGTTTCATCTACACATGGCCATAGCCTGTGGTTCTGCAATTACTTCAGCCAAAACCTTGAGTACTTATCCTGCCCTACACACTTAAAAACCCCTAAATAATCCCTAACTTGTTCTTTTCTTTCTCTATACCAGTCTGTTACATCCTCCCCCTATCCTTGCTGGCAACTCCTTGCTCACCAATTACCAGGATCATGTCTAAATCTTGTTTTAGTAGTGTCTTATGTTTAATTTTTTCTGACTTTAGCTATATGATAAGAAGAATCCCTGTTTTATCACACTTTTACTGAAAAGAAATGTTAATCATCAGAAAATAATGTGGCAGGTTGATTTTAGCATATCTTGTAAACTGTCTTGATTCAAGGTCACCATGGAGCTGATTTATGAAACAACAAATAAACATGGAATATCTCTGCCCAAGGCTGCTAGACAAGCACATCTGTTTTCACTTTGAAAAATGTTCTATTCCTTGTGGACATCCTATTTTCTTCGTGGTCATTGACCCTCTATGGTAATTCCGTAAGTGCAAGGTTACCACTTACATGATGCTTTAAACCTCTGGGGCACTTTACAAGCTTATTAACTAACTGAATTTCCAATCATTTTGTATAAGTCCATCTGAATGAAAGAAGTATTATATATATATTTTTTATGAAGGGGAGAAAAAACACAACTACAGGCTTGGGAAATTACATTTTACCAATGATAATGCAGTCTACGATGCAGATATTTCACACCACTGAAGTTAATGCTCCCAAAAATAGTACATCAATTATGCTCTGTAAGTTGTTTGTTCAGGGTGCTCAATATGAATATTTTGTACAACATCCTGTACTCAGTACTCTTCAAGTTGAAATTGGTTATTCTCATTTCTTCCATAATTTTTCATATTTTTTGTTAGCGTGAATAGAATGAAAATATTTTCACTCTAACAAAGAGGTGCTTATATTTATCAGTTAAAGTAATTCTAGAACTATTAACTTTGCTTCTGAGAAACATCTATTTATCAGTAGGATTTGTATTACCATCCATATTTAGTGTTTCTGAAGATCTCAAGCATCCCCAGAAGGAACAAAGAGTCTTTCTACTATGTACGATAAAAAACACATGCAAGGACTATTCCTTGCACTGAAGAGTTTAATTTTATTGGAAGATAACACTTTTTACCTTCAGTATCTCAGAGGATTTAAATATGATGTGTTATTTACATGAATTATTCAGATCTAGATTTCTTTTTTAGGATTACCTTGCACAGCCAGGTGACACAAAGGAATATTCATAATGACATAGCTGGTCACAGAAGGGGTCATCTCAGTACAAAGGTACTCTTGATACAACGTAAGTGCTCTTCTTACAGACCTCACATGGCGGGATACTGCATTTGTGACCTGGGCTCCCCAGCATTCTGTGAAAGCCTGGCTACTGTTACCTCCCAGCGGCCACTTAGGTCTCATTATTTAAACCCAGTCTTATGAATACCTCTTGTGATTTATACTATGCATTGTTTGGCTGCAGCAAAGGGTCAGGCCCTCACTTCTCTATGAGGAAAGAGGAATTCTATCTTCCAAGTCACAGAAGTTCTTTTTGTTTTAACAGGCTATTAAAATTGATAACAATGGATTAGAACACTGTAATTCTGTTTCAGAAAGAAACATGAAACTTCAAAAGGAACTAGATGCATTCAGGATTAAGTTCTCAAAACTCTGCACCCAGCACAGTGAAGTACAATATAATTGCTATTTCTCAAGTAATATCTTCTTTTGTTTCCTTTTGTTCTGTTTGAAATACTTAAAGCACATTGGACCTTTCCAAATCATCACTCATATTCCCACTCATTCTACAAGCTATGGTTGAGTGCCAGCTTCCCTTATTTTGAATAATTCCAAAAATTTTTCCTTCCCCCCCCGCTTTATATGTATGCAGGAGATTGTTAAGTGCATCTCTACTCTGAAGAGTGATTCTAGAAAAATGGCCTGCTCATGTTTCAAAGTTACTCATCTTACAAATCAAAAGATATTTTTGCTAATTTTCAACCCTACTAATTCTCTCTGGCTGTCAGGGCCAAGCTGGGTTTTTCCTTCATGTCTCTCACAGGCATTAATAAAGGTTCCACAGACCCAATTATGCTCTCAGTTACATGCATGCAATTCCCACTGAAGTCTAACAAGGTTGCATAGGTGTAACTGAGAGCATAATTTGGCCTGGGAAATTTTTATAGTTAGGAATTACATGGCAGGAGCAAAGAATCTAAATTTCATACTAGAAACGACGACATTGAGGGAAACAAGGTGTTCAGCACGGCTTGCTTTTTTGCACTCTATTTACCTTCTGCTATTTCTTGAAGCACTATTTCTGAAATACGCTCTAGTTAATGAGACAGTAACCTTCCAAAGCTATAAAATATTAGCTCAAGTAACCAACAAAGAACCAAATTCAGCTGACAAAAGCAGGTAGAATTTCACAGGGGCCCTGGAGCTGTCTCTGCTTATGATGAAACCCAATTAGCCACTCAGCTGTAGGCAGTGATTCATACCACTGGAAGAGGTGGCTGATTACTCCATACACTGGCCCCCGGGGGAATGAAAAAATGACTATTGGTTCATTTCTTTGATTGCCATACCAATGTGCCCATTCATCTCATAACCTTCTTCTATTTGCTCACCATTTAAATGATTTAGCTGTCTTACCTTGCAGTGCTCTGTATTTCCTAGTTTTCTCCCAACATACCAAGCAATGATGTCCTTTTTGGGTACATAGTCTGCACAAGCACAGGGCAAATGACATAGCTCATCAGAGAATGAACATAAAAATGTCTAGGATGGGACTATCTAATTCCAAGCATAGTCAGCATGACTGACATCTGTATTTTGTCAGGTGTCATGGAAACCAGGGGCTGTATCAATCAATCAGTTTATGTTGATGACTGTAGGGGAAAAACAGCTGGAAAAAGATTAAGGCATTTTCAAGTATTACTGCTGTCAAACTCTTAAATACAGGAAGATTAAAGAGCAGGTCTGGCCAATGTCCAGAATGAACAGGAAATCCAGTACAAATCTCTGTTATGAACCAAGTATGAAATATTTCAGGGACTCAAATGTCCTGTCCATTTCATCAGTGCCATTGTGTTCTGAATTGCTGTATCACGGGTTTAAAAAATTTCACCCTTAGCTCCCCAATTCATCCTTCTGCACCTTTGATATGGGGAAAATAATAATAATAATTCAACACAAACTCAGAGGAGTGTTTCAACGTACAGAAAGGGTATTGGGTCCTGACTCAGGACACCAAAAAAGGGAAAAAAAAATAATACTTGAGTCACGAGAAAATCTCAACAAATCAAACAACTAAAAGAGCAACCAAAGGGAAATCTAAAGGCATAAGGAATGAAGCAGAGTGAACTCAAAGGTTTTGCTATATTTTCATTCCAATTACCAAAATATTTAAGTAGGACTAGGAATCAAATAAAATTCATTATGTCAGCACAAATGTGCCTATAATTTAACAAGATAAATTTAATTCATACACGAGTTAGGTCCACTAACAGAAGAATATAAATCAAAAACTGTGTTGTCTTCGTATACTTTGTTTAAAAATTACCTTAGGGTAGATGGGAGTTCTAGAAGGAAAACTTTGGAGTGCTGAAGGGATTAATAGTTTAGTACAATATCCATACCATTACTCAAGTGTGCTTAGGGAGACAGCCATTTTGTACATATTCAATTTCTAAAAATCTTTTTTAGGCTTTTGCCTAATCAAGTGACCTTTAAGCTTCATCCTTCCAAAGCTAATATACAGGAAAATGAAAAACATGGACTACAGATCTGAAATGGCAGTTGAATGCTGCTCACTATGCCAAAGAGCAATTCTATGCATTATCACACTTGCATAAAATGTTCTATATGGAGTACCTATCCAGAAAAAGAAGAGATGGAGGTGTGCATTCCCAGCCCAATAAGAGAGACAATTCATTGTTAGATCTGCAAGACAGATCCTACGCATACAGATTTCCTTAACTCTTCACAAAAAGGCATACTAATTCCTCTCTTCCCTCTCAAGAGGGAAGAATTGCCTGTAGAGTCTGAAGTTGATGCAGGAAGAAAGGGGGAACGTTAAAACAGACCAGAGAAAAAACAGACAGGCTACATCGTGCCATCTCTTCACTATGAACATGGAGAGTTATGGAGCAAGCTGCATAGGCTTTAATGCCAAGCAAAGACTTTCATACAAAGAGGAAAGCTTTAGAGCAGCTACCCAGTCACTATCCCCTACCTGTTCAACAAAGCAGCTTTAAACACGGCTGAAGAAGTCCCAAATAGAGCATCTCAGATTAAAGCTAGTGAGAGACCCAACCACAAGGACTAGTACAGACCAAAGGTGTCAAACATGCACCTCAGAGAACCATTCCTTCTGGTTGCTGGAAGTCTGGTGGGCTACCAGAAGTCAGGGTCCCTCAACCCAATGGACATGGCCATCTGCAGCTGGCTCCAAGACTCATGGCAGCACCCACCCCCAGACCCATGGATCTGGTCCAGGAACCCCCTGTGATCTAGAACTGGCCGAAGGTAAGTTTGATACCCCTGGTATAGACAAAATGTAAAAACTGTAAAAATATCACAAGATACCAACAGAAGCTGGCAGGATCTAATAAAAAGTGTACTGGCCTTCTGTTGTTTATTTGAAGAACATAAGCTAGGGCAATGCACCCCTTCTGTACTGCTAATGTGAAAGAAACCCTTCAACCAATGTTAAAACTCCTACTGAACCGCCAGTGAGGCAGGTTAGTGACTTGGGCTGCTACTGATGTACCATATAGCTGATATACCATTCAGGGCAATCTAGAGTAGCAGCTCTTTGGAAGGATCCTTTCACAAGTTTCTTTTTTCCCTGCATGCCACACTACCCGGACCTCTAATGCAAGCTGGCAGTGCTAAAAAAGCCCCACTGATTGGAATGCTTATAGCATTGGATACATCAATATGTTTTGAAGACCCAAGGAAAAAGAGCATTACTGACAAGTAAATTGTACATGTACAAGTTAAACAATCACATCTGAGGAGATGAGATACATCACAGATTAAACTTTTATTCATGATATTGTACATGCAAGTACTTAGACTAAATTCTTACATAACACAAATAGCAAAATTCCTCTTCCAGTTGTATATCATGGTCAGTACATTGCATGTTACCTTTTTCTCCAAGTGACCCATAAAGAAAGAGCACAGTCAGTTAATTGGTTAGTGCAGATTTATGTTATTCATTTTATCCACAGGGGTACTAGGACTTAAATCTTTATAAACAATCTTGTAAAAAAAATCACAGAATTACCTGAGTGCTTGGCTGAGAACAGCACTACCTGGCACCATGTTTCCCACCGCAGAATTTATCTGATAGCGTTTTTGCAAAACATACAGGGGATGTTTCATGAAGTGAAAACAGTGGGGTTTCTTTTTCTTATGGTTCAATTACTTGTTTTCTAAGGACAACAGAATTAAATAAAAAGCCTTCTGATAGTAGTACTCTATACCAGTGGCAGAGACAGGGATGGCAGAGAGGAATTAACTAAGAACATTCTGCAGCTTATATATGTCCACATACTGTGTAAGTTAGATTCTACATATACATATAAAGCTTTACAGATATCACATCATCATCCCACTAACAGCATTCTCCACCATTTTATTCTTAATAAAAAGATATTTTAAATCCAACTAGTTACGAGTTCTTTGTGTATGAAAAACCAAAGCCATTTGAAATACTACTAGAAGACAAACACAAGACTGTGGGTTAAAAAAAGGCACATGCATGAACACATACACACATGGTTTAAATGGTCATTTAAGGCTCAAGGTTTTATATGAAAGTCACATAAAGCCTAAAGCATTAAAAGAAGAAAGGATACAAATTTCAGGCTGGTACATACGTAATGTAAATGTTCTTTAACAGAAATCAGTACAGTAATCTTAAAGTGATTCATTAGAGAAAACTGTTATACAAAAAGAGAAAGACTACCTTTATTACTTTAAAAAGTTTAAATAAAAAAGCAGCGTGAAGGAAAAAAAGCGTGCTGAAGAATAGTTTTGGTTTTCTGAAATAGTCGCATTTTAAAATTTTCTCGTCATCAGGCTCTTCTGTTATCAGAAATGCAGTGGGTTAGGATGGTTTCTGTTTTCCCCCCAGATCAGTCTCTCCTTTCATTACTTCTCTGGAAGATTTACTCCGATGAGTAGAAACGATACATTAGGGCCACAATTAATGCTGCTATTGCTGGGATCACCCAGTTGGTCCACGAACTAGAAGAAATCATAAGAATTATTTCTGTCACATCCAACAGCTGATAAATTTAAACATTTTGACAGACTGGAAGAATCTGCTTGGTAATCTTTCTCCACCATTCAACAGAAGGAATATTGCAGAGCATTTGGGTTGGTCTAATATCAATGCAAGTGATATGCATGTGCCAGGCAATGTAAGATTCTCCTAAGCTAAGCTCTGAAGTCTGCTCACTTGAAGACAAGATTCCAGTCAAGGTTAAAGCCATGGTATTGCCCAGAATGCCTATCAGCTGAAAAGCAGATAGACTGGGTAAGTCCTACCCAAAATAAGTTGCAGAATGTTCCTTAACTAAAAAGATTCCCTTTTAAATTCTCCTACTATACATAAATGATATTGTTCTATAAATTTATGATTGTGCTGGAATACTAAAATATCTGTACAAGCCAATTATGACAAACTACTATAGCTCAGCATCCTCCATTTTATATCTGAGCTGCTGCATGTCAGTGAGCCAGACAGAAGAACAATTACTCTCTTTTACTATTACAATTACCTCTTACTAGAGTAAAATCACTAAATATATTTTAGATTAGTAGTATTTCTTGTGGTAAGCAGTGACACCAGCGCCCCACCCCCTGCCCACCTACTACAAAACCTCTCATACTGTGAAAGATTCAGATGCAAACAGATTTTAGAAATAAGCACAATAGTTTGCCTCACCTTCTAAGGTCCAACTTTTCAACAGTTGCACACAAAAATACCACCCGATTCACTGAACTAGGCGAGGGTATCATGAAAAACGATATTTTATTTTAATTACAACAGAAGCCATGAGCAGAGAGATGTAGGTAGCCATGTTAGTTAGTCTGATGTCAAGCAGAAGGCAGAAGGGATTTGCCTCTTATAGACTAATTAAATTAGAGAGATCTATACAGCACAAGCTTTTGTGAACTGGAGCTGACTTCAGCAGATGCTGTGAAAACACATGCACAGAGCCATACCATACCTGGAATTAGACTGCACTGTAGTAATAAGCGTGTCCTGAAAAACAAAGTCATAACAGATACTTAATTCAAGATGCCACTTTTCCTTTGTTTCCCCCAGAAGCCTAGCTAATAAAATGGGTCTGACATAAGGGCTCAGCTTGCCCCCTTTTCCAGTATGTAGCCAAGGGAAGAATACATATTTAGCTCTCAGACTAGCAAAGTCAGATTTATGGTTACAAGTTTCTGTAGTCACTTTCCAATCAGATATTATTCTGAGAGCATGCTTCCCTGCTACCATTTGAACCATACTTGTAACATAGATATTACATTAAAAACCTACTTGGCATTAGTTTCTTATTAATCAGAGATCTGCTGTAGTCAAGGTTACATCAGACTCTTTATAAACTGTTTTTGATATGTGAAATATCTGTTGGTACTTAAAATTTTCCATGCTTCATTTCTAACTCAGATTAATGATTTTAAAAGCGTTTCAACTACTTGAAGTAGAAAACATCACACATTTTAAAGATCAGGATGCCTTGCCTGCCAATAATTCCATCTAAATATAACTTTAAACTTGTATATACATATTCATGGAGAATCCAGGTGGAAAAATTAAAGTAACTGATTTACATGAAGTCAAAGTTCTAAAGTTCTAAAAATAATTTGAAAGCTAATCCAACTTTAGAAAAACTTGTACTGTGAACTCAAAAATCAGACAGATTTTTAGATATAATCGATTGTTACGGCTTCTTGTAACATGCAAGAACTAGATCAGTGATTCTTAGCTAGGGTACTAGCTGGGGTTGGGATTCTCCTTCAGATCCATTCAAGAGAGCCATGGGGTGACCACACAATGTTTACACGGTTAGGTATGCAAGGATGATTCACAAGATGAATCCAGTGATTTTAAATAGAAAACCATAGCTGTGATGAGTTCTTTGTAACAGAATAACAGCTCTATTGTTTTTCTGTAGTCAAGAAGACAGAGAAAGTGAAAACCAAGATCAGGTATTTTCCAAGGGATGACTCAAATCTACCCAAGAGTGCTCTGAGTCTAAAAGAGACTGAACATACCACTGACAGAAGATATGGCAGGACTGAGTCTCTGATTAACAAATATCTGATTAACAAATATCATTTTTTCCATAGGTCATATTGTGGTTTCAAGCTAAGAATGTACATAAGTATTTTAAAACACTGAGATTATGTATCATGTTTATAATATTATCATTTAAAATATATTGGATACTACAGCAATTTTGTTTGGACTTCCAATACATGTAAATTACTGTGAAATGCCCCAGCCCTTAAATCTCTCTCTTGGGCCAAAGTTAGGAGCTCAAGGGCCTTGTCACATTACACTAAGGATGTTTTTTTATTTAGATTGTAGTATGCATTATTACAAGTTCAGAAGTTTTCTGAGAAGTGGAACAGTAATGCTTACTACATTCTCAGCCCTCTGGACAGCACTGGAACCACTTGTGCAGTTGACAAACAGCTAATTATTGGACCGAGAACCTCGCCTCTTCCCCAGTACCACACCTGAATCTTGAACAGGCTCCACTGCAGGGGCGGGGCTAGAACTGATAAACAGGTATTTTTTGGTCCCAGTCCCAACACCACACTTGTACCAGTGAAGACTACTAGTATTATCTCCATGGAGCAGTCCCATGATAGCAAAGCATGTATTACTTAACACCACCTGGATATACGCCTTGCCCAAAAAGTCCTAACTTTACTACCATAGGATAGCTCTTGGAACATTTTTTCCTGAACACATGGATGCTTTTGGTTTAAGTGTAGTTAACACATCCCAAGTGTAATGTGCACCCAGGCCTAAGTGAGACTTGCTCCTTGAAGTCAGTGACCTTAAACTATAAAACAGTGCATATACTCTAGATAAAGTATCTGAGTTTTCTTGACTTTTGGAAGGCTGGTACATGAGGTTAGCAAATTTTGCTCCTTATTTATGTTGGTTTGCCGCGTCTAGAGTAAATGAACGAGTATTTTTCAAAGGACAAATTTTACATACTAAACTTTACATACTAAACTTGCAAGAAAAATCCATATCAAATTTGAAATTCTACTAAATAAGCAACAAGAGCAGAACAGCAACATGAATCTTAAGATTCAACAGGAAGAGCAAACTAACTCATAAAAACTATTTTAGATATTTAAAAAAAATACTGTAATTCTTACCAGTTTCACAGTAATCCCTCAAAGAGCATAGAGTCTGATTAGTGCAACAAAACGTGCATTATATAACAAGTTTTTAAAAAACTAGGGTTTGTCTTACTGGAACGGAGCACATCAAGGCCATGTACAAATGTTCAACTCTAGAGGTGGAAATTTTCCAATGCTAGAAATGATTCTGAGAGGAAACAGTACAGATGTTCATTCTGCAACCACTCATCTTCTCCTGTTCCTTGTGCCTTCCCAAGACTAGAGTGATCCCAGTCCAGGTAAAGTGTGGGCTGCTGTAGTCCTCCCATTCTCCCCAGGGAGTTGAGCAGCAGGGCAAAGCCTCCTGCCTGATCCTTATACCAGGGACTCTGGTGTAAGAAACAGTTAAGGACTAACTGGCAGCTGCTTCTCCCCTCACCTCCTAGTCTATATATGACAGGTGGGAACCACTACCTCCTCCACACCTTCTCCAGGTTGTGGTGACCCCTGTCTCAGGAAAGCAGGGGAGGCTTTCCTTTGGCTCTGCTCCTCCTGGATCCCTGGGGGAAGTTAAGCCAGGGAAAAAGTATGCAGACAGTTTCCCAGAAGCGATTTCTACCTTGCTTTAAACAAGTTATTTTTCTTCCGGAGCAGACATTTTTGCTTCAAGACGAAAAAGCAAATGTCTTGTGCTAGTGGTTTCTACCACAAGGGCAGCAATTCTCTGAACTCCTACCCATGGTCTATGATTCAATACTGCATCATAAAATACTCAGGAAGCCATTGTTTATAAGACAGCAACAGGACTACAGGTGTTGAAATTTAAACAAGTGGCACCAGTAACTCACTGCTTCCAACTTACTAGTACCACATGATCAACTAATGTAACTCTTTATAAACTAGAAGTACATCCAAAGATTATGGGTGCATGTTCTACCATGGTAGGGTTAAAACTTTAAAAGCAAAATCCAGGTAGGATGATGAATATAACAAATTCTTTATGAATGGTAACAGGTGAAGTGGTACATGATCTCCCATCTGATGATTTAGATTTAGACTCCAGGTACCCCTCATAAACCCCAAGAAGCCAGTTCCTAGTTTTCACTCAGTTTTTGACTACAGAAAAATAACAGAGCAATTATTCTGATCCAAATAATTCAGAAAGATCACAGAAGGTTTTTATCATTACGGACTCCTATTTGAAATCCTAAGGTTTACTCTGCGAGTCATGCTTGCACACCTAACAGTGACACCCTTGAAAGGAATTCAAGGCACTTGATTAGGAATCACTTGGTTAGACTGTGATCTCACATCTAATGGTTTAAACAGGGATGTGCCTGCCTTGAGCTGAGAGCTTGAGCTTAATGACTGGAGATGCATTTCAGCCCTGCTCTTTGATGATTCTATCCTAACTTCATTCCTACTCTCTATCCTTACTACTTAAGCGTGGCCTAAACATCTCACGCTTGTTATAGTATTTGAGAAGTATTCCTAAGCGCCACAATGCAGATATCAAGGCACTCGGAAAACCTTTAGCTATGCTCAACTCTTGACATCAAACTTTAGCAAGAAATTTAAAATCACTTCTACCTGAAAAATTATATTTGTATCCAAGACTTTAAGTGACCAGAAAACAGTTTAGTTTGTGTACTTGATAGCACTTTTCCTGTAGCAAAACTAGGGCTGAAGTATCTTTTTGGCTGTCTGAGAATCCCAAAAAAGGCCAACCTGAAACACTGATCATAAAGCCACAAATACTGACATACCACATGTCCATGCTGCATATGAGTATCTACACGTGTCCCAGTAGCAGCTCCCTGTAAATGTGATTTAATAACTGGTACCCGCAGAGCCAGGACTCAGCATGGTGCCATCTTGACCAAAACAGAGGAAGTCAGGGGATCTTAAGACAAGTAAATGACCTAAAGTACTAAGTTTAAGTAGTATTAACCACCTGCCTGGTAGCAGGAGGTTTCTGGCACACTATGCAAAGACATGTTGGCATTCAGAAGAAATACTGGATTTGAAGGTTCAAAATGAATAGCACTTACCGTTGGTTTCTGAACCTTCTCTCTGTCATCCTGAAAGAAAATAAATGAAAGTTAGATAAAAATGCACAACAGAAGTCGTAAAGTTATTCATTTCACTTACGTGGTCCTCCCATACTGTACATAACCATTTGATTTTGGGGTAGGGAGCCAGCGAGTCTGCTGCGAGAGTAGTTTAAATATAACTGAAGACATCTGTACAATTAAGTTACTTTAATAGATGGGATTTATCAAGATATACTTGCTTGCTTACAAAATTCCTATCATGTTTCTTTATTCAATGGAATGTAGCTCTCCAATACAGGCCAAGGTTCCCTAGGCCAACATATTTGCATTCTCTTTGCCCCTAGAAGACACAGGCTCCTAGTCTATGCATAGAAATACAAAGGAATACATGTGGGGCAGCATAAGAATGAATATCTAACAAGCATGTTCATTCTAAGTGTGCATGGAGACTAGCAACATAGTCTGGACACAGGTATCAATATTGCAGTAGCAAGAGAGAATTAAGGTAAGATGGAGAGAGGCCATAGAGTGCCTTGAAACCAAAGTAAAATACCTTATGTTTAATACAAAAGAGAAAGGGGAGCCACGAAACAGATGTCAAATGAAGAAAAACTGGTAAAAAAAAAAGCAGATTAGGAAAATTCTCTCTGCTGTGCCATTTTGGACAGCTAAAAGGTACAAGATCATACGAGTGAACTCTTTGAACAGATAGAAAAGCTAATATCCTAGATGCTACACAGAAAGGTTCAGAGAGCTTTAGACAACCTGTGCTGGTAACACCCCAGTTACCAGCACAAAGGTGGTGATGTTTTCAACAATCTTTAAAGAGTGGTCAGGGAAGAAGTCACAAAGAGCATTTTTATCCACAGGAATCCTTAATAACCACAATCCTAGAAACCTTTTAAGGATGAAGAAACCTTCATTTTAAGGAATGAAGCATAAATTCTCAAGTACATTTCTATTCCAAGGAGAGAATGGCACAGATACAGAACTGTAGAAGAGTAGGGCTAGAAGGGACCTCAGGAGGTTACCTAGTCCAACTCTTTGTTTGAGGAAGGAGCATTTGTCTAAACTATCCTGGACAAGTTTGTCTAACTGCTCTTAAAAACTTCAAGGATGGAGATGCTACAGTTATCCTATTCCAGTGCTTGACCGCCTGCAAATGAAAAAGTTCTAATACCCCATCTAAATTTCCCTTGCTGCAATTTAAAACCATAGCTCTTTGCTCTGTCCTCTGAAGCCACAGAATACCATATATCTCCATCCTTTTTATAGCCACCATTCAGGTATTTGAAGGCTTTTATCAATTCCCCCTTATCCTTCCCTTCTCCAGATTAAATAATCCTAGTTCTTTCAGCATTTCCTTGTAAATCGTGTTTCCCAGTTTTCTAAATCATTTTTGTGACTTTGCCGGACTCTGGCTTGTCCACATTCTTCCTGGAGTACGATGCTCAAAACTGGACACAGTATTCCGATGAGGACCGAGAAGCTGAATAGAGTAGAATCACTTCCCTTGTATTGTGACACGTCTATCAATATGGCCCAGTCTGTTGTTGACCTTTTTTTGCAACAAGAACACACTGTTGTCTCATTTAGCTTAAGATTCACTGTAACAACCAGGTCCTTCTCTGCAGTACTGCAGCATAGCCAAACATTCCCCAGCCTATATTTATATAAGCAACTGCTCCATCCCAGGTGAAGGATTTTTTACCTGTCCCTATTGAATTACATTCGATTGTTTTCAGACTATTTCTCTGGTTTGTCCAGGTCATTCTGGAATCTAGCTCCATTCTTCTGAGTATCTGCAACTCCAACTAACTTGGTGTATAACATGAATTTATTTTCATCCTCTGAACCATTAATGAAACCACTAAATAATACCAAACCCAGGGTAGGCCTCTGAGTAATTCCACTTGATTCCTCCTTCCAACTAGATGTTCAGCCACTGATGACTATTTGAGAACAATGATCCAAATAGTTATATCCACCTTTTGGTAATTTTCATCAACTGTATTTTCTTATCTTACTAAACTCCAGGTCTATAACTTTCATTGCTCCCCCTCTCCTTCCCCCACCAATCCATGACCCTGTTACCTTTTCATACAAGGAAATCAAGTTGGGCAAGCACAATTTGTTCTTGATAAAACCAGGCTAGCTGTTCTGATGACCTTGGTCTCCTCCAGGTGCTTAGAAATATGATTTCTTGATGGCCTATTTCATAATTTTTCCAGGTATTCAGTCAAACCCACTAGTGTGCAATAGCCAGATCCTCCTCCTTCCCCTTAATGATATTATAATTAGTTATCAAGGGCCTCACCTGACCTCCTTGATTTCTCAAAAGGGACTTGCCAATGGTTCTTAAGTTACCTTAGCAAATTCCTTCAGTACTGTAGCATGCATTTTGTAACCTCACTGACTTGAAAATGCCTAGCTTCTCTTCATTAATTCTAACCTGTTTTTCTACTTACTTTAGGCTGGTTGTCTTCATTCCTATTCTTGCTGCCAACTGTGTCATCTGGTACTGTAGATCCCCTGCACTAACTAAGAGCCCTACACATACCTTGGTCTTCCTCTTACTCCTGACATACCTGGAGGGTCTCCTTCTATTGCCTTTTATGTCCCTGGCTAGTTACACATGAAAACATGCCTTAGTCTTCCTGACCTTCTCCCATCAAGCCTGTACAGCACTCTAACCTAACATTATGGCCAAGTTTCCACTTTTTGTAGGATTCCATTTTTAATTTCAACTCACTGAAGAGTTCACTGTTTAACCCAGCAAGTCCCCTGCTGCACTTTTCTTTCTTCACATCAGGATACCTTGTCTCTGCATAACTAATAAGATCTTTTCAAAGCATAACCAGCTCTTCTAGATTCTTTTCTCGCCAGACTTGCGTCCCAGGGGTCTTTCCTAGTTCCTTCAGTTTGTTAAAATCTGCTTTTGCAAAATGCAGTGTCTCTTTTTTTCTGCAGCTATTCTTCCTTCCTCTTTTCTAAGGATCTTGAACTGTATCATTTCATGGTCATTGTCACCCAAGGTATTTTTCACCTTCACATTCTCAAACTTCCCCAAACTTTGTAAGCAGCAAGTCAAGAAGAGTTTCCCTTGCGCCCCTCCCACACACCAAATTATCCCTAACATACTCCCTAAGAACTTACTGGACTTTCTCTGCACTGCTGTGTTTTCCTCCTGGCAGGTATCACGGTAACTAGAGATGCCCTGCAATTTGTTGTTTAAAGAAGAACTCATTCACTTCTTCCTCCAGGTCTGGTGGTTTAGAGAGGTGATAGCATGATGGGTGTATGCTCCTGTTCTCCCCTCTGATCTTAACCCAGAAACTCTGAACAGTTCTACCTCCCTCTTCGCATGGAACCTCAGAACAAACACATCTGTTATGAAGCAACGCCACTGTCCTTCACTCCCCTTGCCTGACCTTCCTGAGCAAGATATACCCATCCATGACAGTACTCCAGACAAGAGCAGGTGTCCCCCATCACCCAAAGGGGCATGAACCTGTGTCTTCCCCATGCCATACTCTAACCACCACTCCACAGATCAGGCTTTTTTCCTTGGATTGTACAGGGTCCTTTCCAGTTTCATTATGCAGAGAGGCTGATATCATGAACCAAACATAGGCATCACACTTTGCACAATCCAACTGGAAAGCACCCTGTACAGTTTGTATCCATAGCAATCCTTTCTTGGAATATGGACATACTTCAGAACATATGCTTTATTATGAATAGATTTCTAGGACTGCTGTTCCTAAAGGTTACAACCACAGTGCAGATATGCAACTGCTGGTCAGTTAATGCTTTTTTCTGAACCTTACAGAAGATTTAGACAAATTCACAAGTGTACTGGCTTCAAGGATCAGACACCATATTTATGTATCTCCTGTTACACAGACTGGGGAAAGCAGGACATCATATTCCTTATGAAATATGAGGAAAACTGTCAACCCTAGGGAAAGCAAATGCACATATATGACAGAATTTTACACCAGGTCATCTGCACGCTTCACAGGTCTCTAATCTCTTCTTCTGCTGGACCAGGAAAGATTGTTCTAGTTTCATCTACAGGTGGCCAGTGCTGGGAAAAGATACGGCTAGAACCAGCAACTTACCACTTACAGTATTTTTACGGACTATTACAGAAGTTTCTGAACCCTAGAAGGGATGTTCTGTGTGTAGTGGTGAGTGTCTATACCATGGTAAAATGATGTACTCACAGGATGAAGCTCCCCAATGATGAATGACTCTGACAGTGTTCTAGCATCTGTGGAATGACCAACATCCTCAAAGCTTTCAGTGGCATCTCCTCCACCTTGTTCTCTTAGGACTTCCTCACCACCTGGATGCTGTAGGAAAAATGTTTAGAAGTCAGTCTTTGATCCTGGAAATCCAGTTGCACGATTTTCTAGAAGTCAAATAAGATTGTGGATGGGTTTGGTTTGTGCCTTCAGAGGACGTTCTATTAAAAAAAAAAAACCCTATAACTCACATATTCTCAAAAAAATCAGAATGTGAGGGATGTTGTTTTAATTCACCCTCTTTTTGCTTTTAAATTCATCCTTACCTTTGATTTCTTTCCTATGTTTTAACTACAGTTTCTTCAAAGTCTCCACCTGGGTAACTATATTTGCTATAAACAGCATCATATACTCTAGTCAGAACTATACCAGTCATGACAAAGAACATTATTTATTTAAATACTGCAGGTATCAATAACACGTGGGCATTATTTATACCTCTGGCAACAGCCCAAACAAATCCTAATGCACTGGATAGTGGGGACTCTTACAACAGTTAGGACACATAAGGACTTTTACTTAATTTTATGAAAAGCTTTACATATCTAGTTTCCCTAGCATCTGCAACCTAAAACAGAGGCCAGCTATCTGAAAACTTGCAATGAATAGAATTTCAGTTATTTTGCAAGTTTCTATTTTAACTCTTAGTGGAACTCATAAGATAACTTAAAGGTACACTGAACATTTAATACCTACTTAATTTTCCCCATACCGTAGTTTTCAACCACAATTTAACAAGTCCATTATAGCTGAATAAATGCTTTAAAATGATTTTTAAAATTCAATAATATACTGTGCTTCAGTTATTTCTTCCAACTATAACAAGTAAAATAATCAAACAAGTGACATTTAAAACTACCAGCACCTATGAACAGCCAGCAGCAGTTTGCTGGAAGCAAAGATTGGCTGCCTGCTCTTAAAGGAAAGAAGGGAGCACTAGGTCACTGAGAATGACACCAGAGAGAACCAGAGGAAAAAAGTAATACCTTACCCCATACCCCCTCCTCCCCCCAACATACATTTAAACTCTCTGGGGGGCATGATCCACAGAGGACAAGAAGGAACATTACCTTGAAAGGTATTTGCTACATAACTGCTTTGCAAAATGACACTGAATCTAGGTGGCTTCCTCCCCGCTCCACCAACCCAGCCAACTAACTACTCCTTTTCCTCGAGACAAACTTGTAAGGATTTACCAAGTTTCTTCAAGCTCAGTACTTTCCAAGTAGTGGCAATGAGTCCCCACGATCTGGTACAACATGTATGATGGAACTCAGCAACAGTGACGCCAAAAGTATAAAGAGATCCAACATTTTCTAGTTCACAACTATTATATTCTCTAGTACTAAGATGTCACACATGGCAATGCAAGTCAGACAGCAACATGCCAAAAAAGCCTCCCTCCCGCTCTAGACTTGGAAATGGGATACCATACTTCTAATGGGATACCATACCAGACATTGGATCCTAATGCACCTTAATTACATTTGCTTAATGAATGCCCTGGGTCAGAGTTATGAAAGCAAATATTGTCCAAAAAGGCAAGGCTTACCACTTTTAATCACTGGAACGGAAACAAGATGTCATGCACCATGTGCATCAAGATGTCATGTACCATGTGCATCAACATAACATGCACTACATTCAAAGAACTAAAAATCAAGCATTTACAGGTAAGAAATGTTTTAATACAGACTACTTTAGCACCATAAGGTAATGTTTCCTCACTTCCAAATTTTCCACTTTGCAACCTTAATGAGCTTTTAACATTTGGGAGAGAATTCTGCATTTGAGAGAGGGGAAAAACACTAGGTACTGAATCAATTATTAGACAAAGTTTCCTGCTGCTAGCCAAATTCAGCCAATGTTTCACAACATGAAAGGCAAGGCCTTCTTTACGCTGAGTCTGAAACAGGAATCACTGCTTTAAGAAACATCAGCTACTTCTCTGAGGTTTAGAGAGTTCTCACTCCCACTTTCTCATAACTATTTTACTGCCTATATCCTTTCCCAAACTATAAATCAAATATCCCTGCTCATGGAAATCAAAAGGAAGCCACTGTTGCAAGTTTCAAATGATGTCTACAAAAATCAGAAAAAGCGTAACAGCTGAACTCATTTCTTATATTGTAAACAAGTGTTTACACATGCAACTTTAAAAGGTTGGGGTTTTGGTCTTTTTTAAGTTACAACTTCCCTGAGCAAACAGCCCAGACCATATCCACCGTGACTAAGCAAAAAGAGGGAGCTTTTTAAAAAGTGCAAGTAGTAAAGATTAGAGAGTAACTGTGCCAAAAAAAAGTTGAGGGAGTGTGTGCAGGGGACAGATTATGCAAACTGACGTGCAAGTATGGCACTCATACCAAATCCTGCCCTTGAATCAGTTCTGATAACTATTCAGAGAAGAGACAGGACAAAGGTCTAGAAATGAGCAGCACTAAATGTCACTGCCACGAGATTTACAGCCTACTTAACTGACTGAACTTTGCTGTCCATGAGACTGTGCTAGTTGTGTGCATAACTCATTCTTCAGAAAGGATTAGTTCAGTTCCAAAAAATTTATTTTTACTGGTATTTTTATATCACAACACACGCATCAAATAGCCACAGTGGCTCCCAGAGCCATGAACAGTTTATCAGTTATTAACTGCAGTACTACACTGATAAATAGCCTATTTACTGCCATATCACACCTACACACCTTGTCCCTCTCGCTCCTCCCCCATCCTCCCCTCCAAAAATCAGCCCTGAAAAAATAAGGGAAATAAGCATGGAACCTTATTTCTTCACCAAGGCAGAAACATGGAAAACCAGCTTTCAAGACACTATGCTTGAAGGAGGCTGCCAACTTCTCCCGTCCTGCTAGCAAGCAAGAGGGGCACAGCAAGAACTGCTTCCAATTTGAGAGAGGCACTGAGCACCTCTACTTCTTGCTAGCAGGAAAAGAGAAACAGATAGACATTCTGAAGCAGGGTGTCTCCATGAAAAGCTGGTTGTATGCTACAACTCCAGGAAACCAACAAAAAAACCAAATTCTCTACATTCCACCTTCCAAAATCAAGCAGGCTTCTTATTTGGGAGTGTGTGGTATGCAAGCAAATATGGTACTGCTTAAACCATTAGTCAGCAATGGTTTCTGGCGACAGGCTGATGCTAGGACCCAACCACTGACACTTCTTTCTGCCTACTTACAAGTGCAGGCAAAGCCCTCTCCTACCAAAGAAGCCAGATCCAGCCTGCAGACAATGAGGTGCTGACCCCTGTTCTAGGCCATAACTTCCTGAGAAGGAACTGGAAACGTTTTTTATGGAACTGATTTTCCAATGACAATTAAACAAACAACAAAAGGGAAGTGAGATTATGCTGCTCTTCATTCACCCAGCTAGACCACATGTTTACATATATGCACATACTAGGGCCTACTCCAAAGTCCACTCCAGTTAATGCAAAGACTGACAGTTATTTCAATGGGCTGTCAGACTAGGCCCAAAACAGACGCTCCTTGCCTAAAGCAAGTAAATTAGGTTTTGTGCACGCTTCACTGTTTGCCAAGACTGACACAGTAAAAATTACTATGGCAATCCATGTCTAACCATGAATACAGCTTATGCCTGCTTTTTCTGCTTCAAGCTAAACCAGTTTCTCAAATGGAACAAATCTCAAGGGTTCTTCTAGTGTAACTGCATGTCAAAGGAAACAATTTTTCTAAGTATATGTTAGCAAAGCTACATGCAGAACAAGACTTAGGCAACGACACTGACTTTCCAGCCAATCACTGGACCATACAGCCAGGAGAGCATGCGCACACCGCCCCCCCCCCCACACCAGTTAAACATGTATAAGTGTTCCAAATTTTTTCCTATTAGTAAGAGTATGTCATCAGCATCATTAATTACAGAGAAAGCTAATGGCACCTTTGTCAAAGTGTTCAGGCCCCTGTGAAAAACTAATCATAAAACTCCACCCCTTCATGGAAAAGAGAAGACTCGGGGTGGGTGGCGGGGGGAGAGGCTTGGCAGCGAAGTACATAAGGGGCAAACACGAAGGGCTAGGAGAACATGTTTACCAAGGCACCCCAGGCAAAGACTAGGAATAACTGTCATAAACCAATAGATCGCTTCAGATTAGACATAAGGAAAATCTTCTTTACAGTTTGCGTGTTCAGAGTCTGGAACAGACTCCCCACAAGGGTGGTACAGTCACCTTCCCTGGAGATTTTCAAAAGATAAATGGATGCATACCTTGCTGGGGTCATCTGACTTCAGCACTCTTTCCTGCCTTAGAGCAGGGGGCTAGACCTGATTATCTTGTGCGGTCCCTTCTAGCCCCTAACTTCTATGAATCTAGGAAATGAAAGAGACATCATTGCTGCCACTAACCAAATGTTAAAAGTTACTTTTTCATTAGAAAGCATCAAAAATCAAGGTTGCACGTTCTATTTTAAGCCCCTTTTCAAGCTCTGTATTTTGTTTAGATTATACTGGATATTTGTTTATACTTTGTTAAAACATTTAACTACCAAAACTTTCTCCTTAATGAATATGTTAGTATCTCTTGACCCTAGGAATCTTTGACCAGGTGTACAGTAAAGTGAATAAACCCATCTATATACACCAGGACACCTCAGCATGTAAACGCAGCTTATACAAGCAGAAGTGTGCTTCCTACACTTACAATGGCTTTAAGTAAAATAAGCTTTAATAGCAAAAACGTCTTCATAATTATCTATTTTAGAAATTTTGCCCCTACTAAAACAACAAACCCAAGATCACACACGTCACCAATTAAAAGGAAAGTTTCTACTGTGGAATAGGCCTTAAGCTGCAACAATTCACAAGATTTCTAACAGGAGTGAACACTCATTATAGCTTCAGATAAAATAACTGAGCACAAGTTTAACAAACTTCAGAAACCATCGTTTTCAGCTTGGCTGAATGTCTACAGTTAATTATTTCTGAACCCCTCCAAAAGGTACAAGTCACTATTCTTTTTTCTCTGTCAGAGTTCAGTGCTCTATTCATTTAACCACCTTGATATGCCAAGTTTTACTTACAGGGTAAAGTAAGGCAAAATCCATAAATCTGCATATCTAGGCTCAGAGATAGAAGTGGGCTTTCAGCCTTGAAAAATCTGGATGCAGCAGAAGGTCACTGCTACAGAACATTTCATTCTTCGCTAAGGGAATAAGAAATGGAAAACTGCAGTGGCAAAGAGCCAGAACATCTTGGGAGCTTTGATCTGTTGCAGGCTCTTTGGTTGGGATAATTTAAGCTTTATCTACCACTACCTACCTCAGCCATGGGTTCCCAGAACTGCTTTTTTTATTTTGGGGAGTTTTCTGAAATAAAGTATGCGATAGCAAAACCATGAGAAAAAGAGTTGTGCATTGAGCCAAGTCTGAAACAGTAGTTTAGATGTACAAAGAGAAACAAACTAAACTCCCCTAAAGCAACTCTTTATTTCAGAAATCCCTGGTTAACTCTGTAAACTTGTGGAAGTCATTTCTGCCTTGGGCCCATTTTCTGTAATCAGGGGAGCAAAGAGAATAGCGCTTGCTTTTACGTTTAAAGATTTACCTAGTAAGATAGCTATCTATATAGATAGATAGATAGATCTCTCTCTAGAGAGCAAGCAAGAACTAGACATCTAATTACTGCCTTTCTCAAAACCTGAACAAGTCTGTCAGCCCCACTAACCACTACTTTGATGCTCCTCTACTACTGTTATTAGAAATGTTTCCAAACTCTCCCCAGACTTCATCAATATTTTATTATAGCAGAGAATACTGTTCCCTATCTTAAAATGTAGAGGTTCTGAAGTCAAACTTGTGTTTACTCAACTTCAGTTTTGTCATCATGACATACAATGTGCCCTGCTGGACCACTGTTTGATCTTTCCTGCCCAGAAGAGGATTAAAACACAGAACTGTAGCCTGATGCAAATGTACAGTATTACATGAATTCACTTTTTCTTCCCAGAAGAAATCAATGAAGTGACACAACCATACAGTGATCTGATACCCAGACATCATAAAGTCATATTCCTTCACTCTACGAACATTTTTCTTCTGAAATTTTCTCCAAATTCTTTTGAGGCAGCTGTTCAGCCTCTCGTTCAGCTGCACTGGCCCCAAAATGTAACCTTACAGCAAGTGCAAAACCAACTGGAATCAGCAGTCAGAGTCGCCATTTACTTTTGAAAACTGCATTTCTAAAACTAAGCTATTGCTCAACATATTTTATTAAGTAGAAAAATCTCTCTAAAACAAGAGATTTAAATTAGACATACTTCATTAAAAATACTGTGGTAGTGTATTTCTTGAACAGATCATATCCAAAATCTTAGACATACATATTAATTTCTGCTCTGCAATTTCTCTGACTAATCTGATTGATCAGTGTCTGATCCAGTTTCCAGTGAAATCAACAGCAAAGCTCTGTTTTAAACTTCAAAGGGAGCTCCATTAGGCTTTCTATAGGCAGGCTTAGGTACTTCCATTTACTTCACTGCTGCCATAAAAAAACTGGTAGTCTTTGGGCTCCAGTGACATGGGTCAGCAACAAAGCAAGAACACTTAACCTGCCATTTATCATTTACCATATTGATGATGTTTATGCTGCTCCCTTTACTTTGTGTATGGAATCACTACAAATGTGTTAGCCACTTAAAAGTGCCTGGGTGACAACCAGAACTCATGAGTTTCATCCTTCTCCTTACAGAAAGCAGGACCCAAATTGTTCAATTTCCTCCAATATAAGCAAATACAGCATTATGCCAGACAAAAGGTTTACTCATTGCAGCTATCAAAGTGTGTGACATGAAATACTCCTAAAACTGCAGTTGTGGGGGTCACCAGTCTTTCACCCCTCAAAAGAAATACAAATCCTGTAATCTACCCTAACACTAATATTAGCAGGAACTCTGAAGGATTTAACAGCGTACATGTAGATCCATGATCAAACTCTATTTTTAGTATATGGTCATCTAGTCATAGGGTCATCTAGAATATGGTTTACATGTAAAAAGGGTTGCAGCATCTTAGAAATAAACAATTTCTTCATGTGGGCTAGACACCTGCTCTCTCTCATATTGATAATGATATAAATATATGGATCTACCTATAAATATGAACTAATTACTTAAAAAATTCAAAGCATAAGGGAAATAGCAGAAAGAGCCTGATTTCCATAGAGAAGATGTAATAGTATTAAAGCCAATATTTTTGCTGGTCAAAAAAATCATTCTTAAACACTTTCCTTTAAGATACAATGATGTGCTGCTGTATTCAAGTCTGTCCATTTAAAAGGATACTCTTGATGAATAAATGTATCAAACCTCCTTTTGTTCTAAGGAGGTTATGTAGTAAGCCAAAATTAGCTCATTAACACCAGCATTAAGATCACAATTTGATCAATGAATACAAGACCACTTGAGGTTTTCTGCTAGTGCCTGACCAGTATTTATACCTTGTTAAAACATTCTGCACAAAATGTATTTATTGCTTTTTATACAAGCTTCTTCTCTGAGACTTACTCCTCGGTCATACAAAGAACAGAAATGAGGCAATTTAACCACAAACTGAAAAGGTAATCCATCTTGGGAACAGCTGCACACAAAGCAGTGCTCTTTCAGTACTCAGTCAGTATTTACTAACTGCATTTCCACTCTCCCAACCCACAAGAAAATCCTTTAAGCTTTTTGTTTCTGAGCAACCATTCCACTAGTAGCCAAAAGTTCACTGGCTTTATCTGACAAGAGTTTCTGACACTGTTGCATGCCAAATTTATCTAGTCTGAAAGAACTGACACAGATTTCATGTTCTGCATGCAAAGCTCCTTCCACCCCCAGGATTTCATCATCAGTTAGATGCATCTTGTTTGTAGGAGCATGAGTCAATATGCCACAGGTGGCACTCGGCAAGAGCAGAAAGCACCATATAGAAGAAAGCACCTTAGATGTTGGCATTGCCACAACATTCAACCCTACTCAGGAGATTTACAAAATGCCCCTGATCCAGAGCAAGGCAAAAACATCTGCAGTGTCAAAGCCCTGTTAACCTTTGATCCATCCAGCTTAGAGGCCAGGAAATCATTTTCCTCCTTCTAATGATTAGGTTTTAATAACCTTGAAAGTTTTATGTAACTTATGTGATAAGGTGATCACAAAGCAAAGAAAAACATATTCATAATTTTAGGTCTACATTTTGCAGCCAGCTGATTGCCTCCGGTGCAGTACTGGAACCTTGGAAGTTTTTCTCAACAACAGCAGGCAAACAATTTTTTCAGGCAGAGCTCCTACATGGACCGCGTCCACCAGAGAGCACAAAGGCACATGGAACTTCAGCACTGCATGCTTTTGACTGGAACTAAACACCTCTGCAGCACATGCTCACTGGACAGTTAAAGGCCCTACACTTTGACAGGTGGGCCTGTAAGTCTGGAGCAGTGCGGCAGATGTTAGGACAAGGGAAGAGCCCGTGGACACCCAAACGAGGTGTTTCAAATCACGGGTGACCAAGGGAACCTATTCCATCTGCACAACCGCACCAACTTTCAGGAGACGGGAGTCTGGCCAAGTTCCTGTGCTGGGGATCTCAGAAGGGAGATCTTTCAGTCTGGAAGGGCTGCATCACAGCTGGATTAGCCACACCACATTGTGCTAGACCCCACTCGCCCCTTAGAGCAGTGGCTCTCAACCTTTTTTGTACCAGGAGGCATTTGTTAACACCAATGGCCAGTCCTGACCCAGTGCCCCTCACTCTTAACCCACTGCCCCCAGGCCTCCCAGTGTGTGGGGAAGAGGACTGCATGGAGGGCCCCAAGCACCCCTGCAGGCTGGAACTCTGCCAGACTGTGAGGAAAAGCCTAGGGTGCTGGTTCTCACCTTTAAAAAACCCTGCAAGATTTGCCTGCAAACCCCACCTCCCCCACAAGAAGCCACTGAGGTTGCCACTACCCAAGAGCTGCCAGCCCGCAGCTGCTTCTAGGGCAGCATTTCTCAAACCCATGGGCCGCAACCCAAAAGCCGGTGGCAAGGAAGCAGGAAAGGGTCATGAACAAGCTTTAAAAATGGGGCAACAAACTTTAAAACTGAATTGTCTTTTACAGGGAGAGCACCTTCTTATAAAGTATACATAAATAAATACATATGATATATTAAATATGATATAAACAAAAGAAAAAACCGCTGGGAAGCTGGGCTGGGCCGTGCCAAGTGGTGGGGAGCAGTGCCGGACCCAAGGGCGTGCGCAGCCACCAGTCACCTCACCTCCTCGAGGAACTTGGTGACGTCATAGATGCGGTGGTGCACCAGGATCCAGGTGCTTTGGCTGTGGTTGTGCTGCTGCAGCTCCTCCAGCCGGTAGTAACGACCCCGCCAGGACTCACTCGGCTTCTCAGTCTCCTCCATCGCTCCTGCTTCCGCCGAGCCGGGCCGGCCCGGGCACATTCTTACCACCTCGCGCGCGCGCCCATTGGCTCCGAGCAGTCGCCATCCCGCTCCTCTGTGCCGCAACAGCCAATCAACTTCCGTCACCTCTTTCTTTTCCCCGCCTCTGCCGGCTCCTCATTGGTGGAACGGGAGATCTCCCCACCCCTCCCCTCCGCGTGTCCTTTAGTTCTGAGAATCTGACGTCACGAGTCGGGCGTGTCGCCGCGGGGGGCCTCGTGCTATTTCCCCCCTCCCCCCCAGCACCCTCCACGCGTGCTTCGCCGTCGCGCGGCGCTCGGACACGTCACCGCGCTCGAACTCCACCCCCAGCGCTCTCGCAGCCCCTCCCCCCTGCGGGGATTGTCCCGGGTCAACAAGGGAGGGGGCAATGCGCAAGGTCACCCGTCTGCAAACCTGGGCAAAGGGCGGGGTGGTAACCAACATTGATCATAAATCAACATTAACATAAATTAACGGTATATAATTACATGTTAAAAAAAAACAAAGCCCCTGAGCCCTTGATTTCTGGAGGTCATCAATTCCCCGGGGGGCAGGAAGGAGCCTAAGCCTTGGTCACAGCCCAGTACAATAATTATGATATTTGTACAATAATTGCAACCTGTCTAGCATGTATGATCAATCATAGTAAAATGGTTCAACACTTAGGATCATTTCTGAGGCAGCTAAATGAGGCAGCGTATGCAAATCCCAAATCATACTGGGGGGGTCTTTACTTTTTTCCCTTTTTGTGGGAAAATGTTTCATATGCCAGGTCAAATCAGCCAAATCAGTTCCAAATCCTCTCAGCTGAGTGAAACTCAATCGTTCAAGCACCATATGCGATGCTAGAATGGGCAAATATCCTCCACCCAGGACTTTTGAGCTTGGGGCTTCCGATGCTCCCAAATCCATTGGCAGCCATCCTTTGTGCAGGCCCAAGCCCAGAGGTCTTGGGGTTCAGATGCCCCCAGGTCTCACTTGTCCTTAGGCAACGGCCATGGGCAGGGCTGTCCCTGCGAGGACGAATCAGGGTGACCGCCCCAGGTCCCGCACTTTCGGGGACCCTGTGGACAGTGCCGTACAGGCCCCACCATGGCCCCCACCATGGCTGCCACCAGCTTGTGTGGACAGTCGCTACCTCCCACCCCCTGGCCCTGCACAGGCTGATATGCACCAGGCCCTGCACACCCCTAGGAACAGCTGTGGTTACAGAAGCAAGCTAGGGAGGAGTCCCCCGTTTCCATAAAGTCAGCGTGTAGCCGAGATCCTCCCACTGGAAAATGACCACTGGGGAGCTAATTACAAGACACACTAGGGTGTCATGTCCGCAGTGCACCACATGGCTGCACCCTCCACTACACAGTGCCATTCAAATCCATCTCGGTCCAGGCAACAGATTGACTTTTATTAGTAGATGTTTAGGATTGGGAATCCAGAAAAAAGATGACAAAGCTGATATGGAAATACAGAGAGCCCCAGCGAGGGACTAACAATAGAGGGATGGGGGTGAGGAGGGGAACGCAACTAGGTTACA
>NW_017728886.1:168220243-168222559 GCF_001723895.1 Crocodylus porosus | reverse complement strand
GGGTTTGCAATGCTGAGAAAGAAAGGAGATAGATACACACAAACCCGTTACAATGGTCCGCAATGGTGGAGGAAGTGGCTCGGAGGAAGCGTCTCAGTCCATACAGTCTCATCGTGGGGGTCCTCTTTGGGTGGAGCGGGGTTGTCCGTGGTGGGAGAATCCTCTTGAAGTGAAGTGAGGTGGCGGGGTGGTTCAGGCAGTGCCATCCAGGTCTGGTCTGGTGGCGGTTCGTCTGGTGGGGTCGGTGTACTGGCGGTGGCTCGTGATGTGCTCCACGTAGGTGTCACGGGACCAACGGATGGTGTCAGACACCATGAGGCAGCGCGTCAGCTTGGCGTAGCGGCGGCAGGCGTGGAGGACGCTCTCATTGCTGGGGTCCCAGGCTCTGAGCGTTCCCACGATGAGTGCATCCACCGTCACGTCATAGCCACGGCCCCTCAGGGTGTTGGCCAGCGAGGCGTACTTCTCCCGCTTGCGAGCCCAGGCGTTGGTGAAGGCTTGGCGCCGGTTCTCGAAGGGGATGGTGACTACACTTGATCTTAGCTCACAAGGGGCCGACTTTTGAGCTTGCTGTCAGCACTTTCTTATGATTGCTTTTTCATAGACATTAGATTTCATGGACATAAGGGCTGGATGGGGCCTTGTAAGATCATTGGATCCAGCCCCCTAATTTGGGGTGCAGCCCCCTATTTGCTTGACTCGAAATAAATGCTTAAGTTTAGATGACCCAGTTCTCACTCACTGGTAACTTATAGTGAACAATATAAAGTAAATAAGACAACTTACTTGCATACTTATTTGCATGATTATTTGCATATTGTTTCAGCGTACAATAGTTTTTCAGCAAATACGATAATTTTGATCTTCCAATATGATCATTTAATATTTAAGGCCATGCAATACTGCCATAACCTCTCCCTTTCTTCCTCATGCACTGACCAAGGGAGTTAGCCCTGCTCAGCTGCCCTTTGGGTCCTCCTCAGTTAAAGGTGCTTCAGAAACTGCCCCATGCTGTGCTCCAGGGGCAGATTTGGAGGGAGGGGTGTGCAGTGGCACATTTGCACCCCCTCTCCCCTTTTGATTCCTGCTCCACCCAGACTTCAAAACCAGTTGCCTGGCAGGAGCAGCTGCATTTCCAGTCACTCACCCACTGAGTCAGTTGACTTCATGGCAGTGGAAGAGGGAAATTGTAGCCCTGAAGGTCAAGAAAGTGCACCAGAGACATTATGCGCGATAAATGATGCTAGAGAATTATACCTCTGGCATAACTGACTTCATGGCTCCTTCTCAGCTTCCTGATTCCTGCTAATCTCTCTTTACTCCATCTGTGTTAGCCACCCTCTCTCCTTTTTAATGGTCTTGATGTTCCACTCCCTCAAACTAGCCCTTCTCCTGCAATGTTGCCCTTTCTGGGACTGTCTCTTCCATTTCACAGCCTTGCTCACTTGGTTTCTACTCTAGCTCAAAACCTGAACTCAGGTCTGGTCATATGAACTCAGGCATCAAAATGAGTGATGCTGAAATATTGGAGGCTCTGTCAAAACCTTCCAGAAGGCTAGGTTTTGGAGGTTGAATCCAAATGGGAAATGCACATTTAACTAGAATGACTCTGGGACTAATAGCACAGCATCTTTTGGTTATTTTTTATCCAGTTTGTTTGTGCATTTTTAGACTTTCTATAGCATTTAGCACATTAGTGCACATTTGCATAATTATGTTTGTTTTTATCCTTTGATCTAAGACTGAATAATGTCTCCTTTAAGCTACCTTAACCTACCTCTGCTGGGGTGAGGGGGAGGGCGGAGAATCAATGTGTATGCTCCTGCCAGCACGTACATAGAGAGATTCCCAGCTTTCTGCCAGCTGCTGCAAGGCCTTCAGATTTTGTTGCCTTTGCACCCTGATGGCACATCAGAGCTGCACATGGATATGAAGTTGCTGGGTTGGGGCAACTGCTATCTCTCACCAAAACTTCTTGCAGCCAAGGCAGGAAAGTATGGACAAGGCCTCTGGCCTCAATCCTATGGATTGCAACACCAAAGTTTGATAGTTGCAGCCTCTTTGAAATCAAAATGCTTCCGTTTCAACAAAGTCAGGGTAGAGATGTACCTTGCAAACTAGCTAAGTCAGAGATGCATAAGTTTTTGTGAGCCCAAGCTCACTTCATCAGATTGTTAGAAATATTATTAAAAATGCATTATCAATAGCAGATTTAGAAAAAAAAAAAAAAAAACACAGCTGCTACCCATCCTTGTCTCCTTAATGGGAGAGGGAAGGGGGGGGTGGAAATTGAAGGGAAAAACCACCAAAGACCCC
>NW_017728886.1:168203170-168220232 GCF_001723895.1 Crocodylus porosus | reverse complement strand
GGATAAAAGCCTGCTAATGATTATGCTCGGGGGCAGAGGGACTTGATCTTTTGTCTTCTCCCTCTGACCCTATTTGCAAATATATACCTTTTGTATTACTAATAAAGTGTGTCTGAAGCTGAAAGTTTTTTCCACCTCCCGAGAAACGAACCACGATTTTTTCTTCAACAAGATTCTGCGCATCTAATAGATGCAGTGTATCTGGTAGAATGATTTGAATACAAGACCTGAAATTGCAGAACAAGAAATCATCCATGAACTGGATTGTGTTAAGTATGAACTACTGAATCTGAATGGGATAAGAATCTGTACGGAGACTACAGATTCTTATCCCATTACTTGAATTAGTTTCAGTGACCCTTTGGGCCCTATGGGTTTGTTGCTGGTTTGTTTCTCCCCTGTTTCCTGTCTTTCGTATTCAGAAAGGCAAAGATTTCTTAGGGTGATATCTTTTATTGAACTGACTATGTAGTAGGGATAAAGTTAGGTTAGCTCTTGGATGCAAGACATTCTTTGTGAGGTACGATAAAAGGTATCACCCTGAGAAATCCTTGCCTCATGCGTAATTTCTGGACTGCCACAGCTACATCACTCTTACACTTTTGTATTCACATCACTCTCTTTAGTTAATAGACTGCTCTAAACATGCTGTTTCACAGCATCTGACAAAGGGAGCTGGGGCTCATGAAAGCTTATGCATCTCTGATTTAGTGAATCTATAAGGTACATCTCTATCCTGCCTTCTCCTTGACTTCAGACTATCAGGGCTAACACCCTCTCTTCAGTTAACAGCAAACAAACCTTTCCAACAGGAATGCAATGGTACTCAACACATTTACAGTACCAGTGCAGACCAGGCCTTCAGTTGCAACACTTCACAGTTTTCCAAAATGAGTGCACAGTCATTGTAGACCTTCAAATAGAATAATTGAGCACAAGTTAAATGAAGTTCAAAAATTATTTAGCTGGACATCTCCTCCTTGTGGATATAGGTGAACTGGCTTTGTTCTGCCCCAGACAGAGCTTCTGTTTAATTAAAAAATGCTAGCTCTAACTCAGCCCCATGCACACCCAGCCCTGAGGGTGCAGAGCACTTGTTCCAGTCAATCTGTAACATCACCTTCATTACCTCCCACTCCTCAGTGACTCACAGCAGCAGCAAGCAGCAACTTGAGGAGGCAAAAGGCCACCTTTCACTGGGCTTGCACAAGGTTTCTGCCAGGGATTCAGCCTGACACCCCCCAAAGGACATGCCCCAGCATGTGCTCTGATCTGCAAGTCAGCTGCTTTCTCCTGCACCCAAGCACAATGAATCCTGGAGCTACAGCAGCTTTTCCAACCTGCCACCTCCTTCATACCTATACATTTGACAGGTCCCAGGTCTCCCATCCAGGGGGAGAACTAAACAGCACCTGCCTAGTTAATGCAAGCAGCTGAGCACCCTGTACTGGTGTCACAGCAGGGGCAGGGTATCCAGGGGCTGAGGGCAGCAGTCACAGGGCAGATGCTGTCCCCACAGGGTAGGTGCATATGTGGGTGGGATCAGGAGAAGTACCCACCTCCCGGATGGCAGCACCCACTGAGGCGGCCTCTGGGCAGAGGGGGCATTGTGAATAAAACCTCAGGGGCTTCCTTTCGTCTAACTCTGAGCCAGACCCTCACGGCTAGGGCACAGGTCTCTGAGGGAAATGTGCCCTTGAACTGTCCACTAGGGGGCTTCATGCTTTTGGGGCTGTTTTTTTCTGTGGTGTGTGGTGTTTGGTGCCAGACGGGGAACTAAGGGTGTGTAGACCAGGGTGTCTACCCATTTGGGCCCGTAGGCTGAATCCAGAGAGCAAGGGTGTCCCTGGGGCCAGGTAAGCTGCCAGTGGCAGTGGCGTTCATCTCCATGGCTGTCTGGAGCAGCTGTGTCAGTGCAGGCCTAGATCCCAGGGAATTTAATACTACTTGCTTCCCCATTTTTCTCTTCTGCCAATGTTAGTTGCCGAGGGCAACCCAAAACCCGCATTTCAGGGGTGGGTAAGGGGGAGAGGTAAGGGACGGTCATTCTCTGCATGCCAGACCTGCAACCAGAGACTCTGGAAGACACAAGGCTTAACGCTGCTGTCTCAGGGGCTCCCGTCAGCCCCCATGATGAGCCCTGTGAGCCATATCTGGCCTGCAGAAGTAGGTGGTCTAGCCCATGAGAAGCCCTGCAGGCTAAATGACCATGGTCTGGATCCAGTCTTCAGGTCTTATGTTTGACCCCAGGGTTAGATCATGGTCTGATCCAGTTAGGTAATGTATCTGTTTAAAAGTTCCCCCATACCCATTTCTTACAAAGTCTTCCAATACACACTGTATAGGGACACTTGTTTTAATAAAACTGAAAATTAAGGGTAGGGGTGACTATCTGGCCAAAATGGGCTTTAAAACATTTTCTGTGATATGTTTTAAAACTTTTTTTGACAAGAATTGGGAGTGTTTGTATAAGGGAGGTGATGACTGCTCTCTGGCTCCTTTCTCCTCATTCCAGTCATCAGATCTCAATGCTGGTGCATTGGGAGGGGACGGCAATGCGGGTACTGTCCACACTGCAACAGCTGATAAAGGAGTACAAAAGTCACATTTGGAGTCAGGACCTTTCTAAGCTGTCTCTGAGGTCCCTGTGGTGTGCCATGTCAGAGTATCCAAATTTTTGATGGCTGATAAGGATTTAATTTACAGTTGAATACAACTGTTTCTAGGCAGTTGTGTCAACCAGGGATTGCTGAACCTCCCTACATCAGGGACAGTGCCCTTAGCACACTTCTCCCATGCAGGCTATATGTCATCTTTGCCTGGGAAAATCCCAACTGGCCACTGAGTACCACGACAAGCCTTATGAGAGCTGAGGATCTGGCCCTTTCTTTTCTTTTATATGGGATGATGATGCATCTTCCACTACTTGATGTTTTTCTTAAAGGCCATAGTTCTTAGTATCGTATGGTTAGGTGACTATCGCAGCTTTCATGTTTTAAGAACATTTCTTGCCCTCATGCTTGCAGAAGAAAGGGTTACAATGTGAAGTGAATATATCTTACACAAGCCAGTGATAAATAAAAAGAAGGTGAATTTTAACTCTCATAGCTTAAGACAGTCTTGTGGCTTCAGAGAAGGTGATTCAGGTAATGTGAACACTTGCACAGGCTATGTACTTTGTTCTGCATTCTTGTGACTTGACTTCAGTTTTGTTTTATAACATTTACAGGACCACATCTCATTCTGCTCTCATTTTACATAGGATTGCTTTTGGCCACAGATTCTCTTACTCTTAAAACTTAAATATACTTGCTCTTATTGTAAGCAAGACAAATGAAGACTACTGTAGTAACATTCATCTTTGATGTTTGTTCCCTGGTAAATATTCGTCCGGATTTACCATCATTTACAAAATTGTCTTTTAAGAAGAATGAATACTGCCTGCACATTTTGAGCAAGGATGCCACATAATTTGGTTACTATTTTCAGTGCTCTGGTGAAAATGCAAGATTTCATATTATATCTATTCATGCGAACGAGGAGAGGAGAATGAGAATCAGCTTTTTTTGTTAGTGGTGTTGGGCTTGAGGCTTAAATTCAAGCAGTCTTTTTATTTCTTCTCTCTGGAATATTTATATTAATGAGAATATAGAATAAGTTTTCTCTGAGCAGTAAAAAAGCTATTCATTAACTTTTTGTGCCATAAGTGATCTAGTTTCAAGCAGGCTATACACTACCCTTCTCAATTAGCTGAGCTGCATTGCAAAAAATAAGGGTATAAGATTTTCTGCTTGTGTAAACTGTCATAGGTTCTTGTTGTAATCTGTGGCTGTATTGGAGCCATTATAACAGTTAAGATCAGCTGTGGACCTGGCCCTTAACTCTCTACTCCTGTGAGAAAACTAGCAGGAATAAGCTTAAAAAGAAGGAATTTTCACCATGAAACTCTTTGATTCAATGTGGCTTCTGGCACTTGGGAAACTCAAACTAGTACAAAAACTCTCTTCAGTAATACAGCCTACAGTGAATTCAACAGTGCTGACCTCTACTTTCTATACTGACTTTCAATAGCATATCAAGTTCTATGTCTTAGTTGTTATCTTGATGGTGTTCGATGGCCTGACCCTAAGATATCCAAGTGAAGGCATAAAGCACCAGGATGAAAACCATGGTCAATCATTTTGCTTCTCTATAACTGGGATATTCTACAATAGGGGTAGACACTGTGTGGGGTGAGAGCTTTTTGGGTGGCCTGAAATCATCACAAAACTCATCCCACTCCTATTGCCAGTCATAGTTTGTTCAGTTTTGTGACAAGGCATGCATCATAGCAGAGATATTTAAGAAAATGCAGCCCTCTGCCCCCCACACAAAATACATAGTTGCATAAACTTCTTGCTCGGAGTGGAGGATGATAAAACAAATTATATATACCAGAGGTTAGGTATGTTGCTTAACTGCTGGAAAGCACTCAGATAATAGGGCAATGAGGGTGTATGAGAACCTATATAGAATACAGTGTTCCATACAGGTTGATACAAATCTGGTGAAAAGGACAGAAGTGTAGTACAAAAGGTATCCCACAGGGGTGCAGGATGGGGATCTCTCTAAGTGTTTTCCATGGCTTGTATTGTCCTCCACAATTTGCCCACTGCCCTTGCCTGACTGGAGAAATTCCTACTGAGATTTTGGTGTAAGGAGAAGGGGCAATGCACAGGTAGCTAAATCTCATATTCATATAGGAGGAGAAGATGATGAAAAATGTGTTTCCTAGTGGATTACATGATCAGACCTATTTTAGGCATAAGAGAATAACTTACGGAGAGTGTCATCCTTGACTTAAACCTGAATTTGCTTATAAGAGAGGGCCCATAACGTTACTTTAACATTGCTTTTGGAGATTTATGCATTGCAGTAGCTATAAATATGACAAATTATCTATAATAGCTTACCAAGTTATTAAAAGTTATAAAAGCCTACCTAACATTAACCAAAATACATTTGTATTGATTAATTTGGTTGCATACTTTCATATATTTATGTAACACCCACCTTGTTTTGATAATTAAGTAATATTTTTCTGTTAAAAACTAGGTTGCTGTGTTGGAATAATCAATAAAAGAAGATGAATGACACTAGAGACCAGTCTCTGTTCTTTATCAGTCTGCCTGATCTACAGAAACTCTGTGCCATTAAGATTACACTGAGCTCTGCTGTGTCAAAAACTCAGATTAGAAATACACAGTTGAAGATTTGCAGGTAAAGGCAAATAATTTTGAGAGCTGCTATTTTCAGAAGTAATTGTTCTGATAAAAATAATTCATAAGTAGTAATAGTTATTACAAATAAGATCAATGAAATTCGTAGTTACCTTGGGATATTTACTATGTATTTTTTTCCTGGACCTCCTCTTTTGAGGTAGGCAATAGCTGCTGAAAAACCAGCAAAATATTTCATTTCAATAAATTGTCATTAGGCTGGCCCTTATTGTGGATTTTGTTTAATTTCACAACAGCTAATTTTAGTATGGATAGCGAGTGACTGCTTTTGACTCTGACCAATCTGGATGAAATATAAATTAGTAACCTGAGCTGTCCAGCATTTACTACCAAACTACTAGAAACTTAATGTAAAATGTACTTATGCTTTAGTAGAAATAATTAAAATGAATGTAATGTAGTGCTGAGATAACAAGATCAATTTAAAGGATATTATTTTTATACTTAATTTTGAAAGTTTTATCTTCATAGGCAATTGCTCTTTCTTCATCAAGACATCCTCTCCTCACCTGTACCTGGAACACTGAATGAAATTTTAGCTGTAATGGCGGTCAGTAGTAGCATAACATATATAGAGAGTTATATATGTAGCTCCTTTTAGAGGCCTATTTATCAAAACTAATATCAGAAACTTAATATGTGATACAATTTAAGTATAAGTGCGCTCACGTGAAACAAACAACTGAACACTAACAGTATATATGGCATATTATTCCTCTGTTGAAGAAATAGCTCTTTGAAAGGATAGTGATGATGATATACTTTCCACATGCACTTAAGTGCGAAATACAAGGCTGAGTTTGACACCACTGCTTTAGGACATTTAGCGTCCTGAGCAGTTAGTTTTATTTGATGCCTCTGCCACAAATGGCATCCTGCTCCATAATTAATGGTCTATTATAGCAATAATTGTACTGAATGTACCTGTGGACATATTGAAATCAAAGAACTTAAGATTTCATGTAAAATGCTGGGGCAACCTTTGTCTGATAAGGCTGATTTCTTAAATAGCTTTCACAGGGCATGTCTACACATTCATTAATACTCCTTAGACACTGCACATTTAGTTTAGTGCTTGCTTAATGAAGTACCAACTAAATGCACAGTACGTAGAATTACTGTGCAGAAGTGCCAACGTACAGTAATTTAGTGATGCTTACCGTGCATTAGCTTAATATAACACTGCACAGTAAGCTAATAACACAGTTTGTGTTGTAACGTGCTACTATGCTGTTATTAGGCTAATCTGCAGTAACCATCTTGGGTAGACATGCCCATAGTAAACTAAATTTCCAGGTTATTTAATATAACATATAACTATACATTTTATACTCTGTGCATGTGTGTGGTATCGACTCACTGTGGCTCAAAGCAGGTAGGATATAACCTAGCATAATAATAAGCAGGGGCAGAGTGAAGAGAACAATGGTTTGAAGCATTTACAGATGATAACCTACATTTCATATGTTTTTTAACACTCTACAAAACATAAAATCAGCTTGTCAATAAAACATTTCCACACAACTGCATTAATTTAGCTTTGGTGGTTAGTTAAGGACATAGAATAAAATAGTTCTTCGTGACTCACTTGAAAATGGACTTGTCAGCCCAGGTAACAGACTGAAAGCAATTATCCTTTGTCCTCTGTTTTTTTGGGGGATACTATCTGTACTTTAGAACCGAGATTTCAATTGCCCATGCACCAGATCCAGCCTGCAGACCTGCTTTATCTGGCTTTCTGGGCTTTGAGTAGGCCAGTGAATTTTGAGGTGGGGCTGCCAGGAGGACATAGTCTCCAGGGATATAGGTCCCCAATGGGCATGACCATCAGTGGCAGACAGGTAGTCTGATATAGCTCACATGCCACACAGCTGCTTGACTTGTAACCACTTAGCACACCTCTATTTGCCCTCTGGCCACCATTGCTTGCTCTGCTGCAGCTGCTGGCCTCACTACCTCTGCTGCTTGCCCTGCAGATCTGGCCCGCAAGGAGCCTCATGTTCTAGATCTGGCCCAGGGCACAGGCTGAGTTTGACACCACTGCTTTAGGACATTTAGCGTCCTGAGCAGTTAGTTTTATTTGATGCCTCTGCCACAAATGGCATCCTACTCCATAATTAATGGTCTATTATAGCAATAAAAGTAACTAGTAATAATAAATTAAGACTGTTATCAAAGACTTTGCTCCAGTGGAGTGGTTAATACAGGTTAGAAATGTAAGGCTGTGCTATCAGGTGCTTCTTATATACTCCTTCTATGTTCAGACATTGAAAGAATTTTTTTTTCTTATTGATTTAGATATCTCTTTACAAAACAGGAAAATGTCAGGCTTACACAGAGAAACATGAAGCTACAGTAAGTTATTAAATATGTCATGATTTTTTATGCTGTTATACTTACATTTCTTGTTGTCAAAACTTGCAAGTTATAAAATTAATGTTTCTGTGACTCCAGGCAGATGTTACACTTAAAACATGTTTTTTTAACATCCCTGGCACATGAGGATCCTGGATTCTGGGAACCTGTCCCCAGTCCTGGAGCCTCAGTAAGCAGCATAACAAGCAGAGCAGGTGGCCAGGCAGATCTTGCAGGAGTGTGGGGGATGCACATTTCTGAGAGTGGCGGGACAAGCAAGTTCCAAGAGCGGAAGGAAGCAGGCTTATCCATGCTGGGAACTCCTAAACAGTTTCTGGATGAGCAGCTGCTGCCACTCGTCCTGATCCAGGTGTTCCTCTTAAAGCAGCAGCAGTTGGGGGCTGTTTTGGAGTTTCTGGCATGAGTATGCTGCTGCAATACAGACTCTTTAGGGGAACAATTCTGGCCCCTCCTAACTTTATGCCTGGGGCAGGTGCTCCTCTTACCTGCCGCTACTGATGTGATTGGCCCCAGTGCATCGAGACCTGGATCTGGATTTGGGTGTCAGTAGCAGACTGGCTAAGTTCACAGACAACACCAAATTATGGGGAAGTGCAGTCACACTGGAGGATAGGCTGGCAATTCAGGCCAACCTGGACAGGCTCGCAAGGTGGGCAAATCAAAACCTGATGACATTCAACATAGAGAAATTCAAGGTGCTCCACCTCAGGAGAAAGAACCTACATCATACTTATAGGCTCAGCAGTGCTACACTCACTAGCACCATGACCAAAAGAGAATTGGGGGTAATGATGGGTCACAAGATGAACATGAGCCACCAATGTGACACTGAAGCTGACAAAGCAAACAAAACTCTGGCTTACATCTACCAATGCATCTCAGGCAAGACGCAGGAAGTCATCCTCCCGCTTTACTTGGCCTTGGTGAAGTTGCAGCCGGAGTACTGCATCCAGTTCTGAGCTTCACACTTTAGAAAGGATGTGGAGAAGCTTGAGAGAGTCCAGAGGAGAGCCACACACATGATTAGAGGTCAAGAGAGCAGGCCTTATGAGGAGAGGCTGAGACATGGGACTCTTCAGCCTGGAGAAGAGAAGGCTCAGGGGAAACTTGGTGGCAGCCTATAAGTATATAAGGGGTGTGCATCAGGAACTGGGAGAACATCTGTTCACCAGAACACCACAAGGGAAGACAAGGCCTAACTGTCACAAACTGCTGGAAGGCCATTTTAGACTGGACATAAGGAAAAACTTCTTTACCATCCGAGTCTCCAGTATCTGGAATAGATTCTTTCCAGAACTGGTGCAAGCACCTACTCTAGATAGATGTTCAAGAAATGCCTGGATGCTCACCGTGCTGGGGTCATCTGACACCAGCTGATTTCCTGCTCTTTGGGCAGGGGCTGGACACAATGAGCTCACAAGCTCCCTTCCAGCCTTAATATCTATGAAATCTATGACCTTTAAAAAATGTGTGTGCTCCTGGTCTGCACACAAGATTTTCTGATTTCCCCTCTTTTTCATATTAATTAGATGGAAACTCCACAAAGAGTTAGTCGAGCCATTCTTCAACTCTGCCTCTCCTACACTCTTATAGCCAGACTTGCCCCAAGCTGGAATAAGGCTGGTCATCTTCTGGTACAAGGTATCTGACTCTACTAAATCAGAGACTGACCCTTTGATTTTCAGTGTTTTATCTATGCGTATGCTGTCTATTTTTTGATTATTTATGTTCTTTTAATATGTTTGCATATCTGTTCCTTTATCCCCGTTTAATGAATAATGTAAAAGGACTGGTAATTATTGTTTCTATCTTCCTTCTACTTTGTGAATTGATTTAATACACAATTAAATTGACCATAGCATACACGTTAATATGTAGTACAGTAAATATCTTCTTCAAACACTGGATGTATTTTTCAAAATTGGAATTTCATAATGAACATATTTTTATACAGTAGTAGCACATTTCTGTCCTCGGTATAACGTTAAATTGCATCCAACAGTCCTGGGGATAACATTAAACAGCATCCAGCAGTAGGACAGTTTTGACTGTCAGGATAATAGTTGCTGGCTAGAATCAATGCAGGTGGCTTATGGTTTGGACAAAGTTTGGACAAGATTCCACTTCTAGCCACTTAAGTGATTTGGTGGGGTGGATTAATGACCTACCTATAACGTGCAGCGTCTATCAGCTGCACCCTATAGGTACTCTGAGTGGAGATCAGAGATAATTAAGCAGTAAAAATCTCCACAAACTCAAGGTAACAGTTAATGAATTCAGCAGTTTATTAAAACAATATCTAAATTCAGCAATTATAATTACTACAATGGCTATATAATTGCCTATACAACTATACTGTACTTAGCTTACACTAATCCTAAAAGAACATACATATATACAAATTATAACAATAACACAAGACGCACCTACACACACAAAACACTTGCAAAGGGTAATATTTACCTCAGGTGTTGTGAACCAATACCATCAGAGGGAAAGTAAGTATATTCTGGGACTGGCTCCAACAACATCCTGTTGCAGTATCTTTGATGAACTTCTCCTATTGTTAGATCCGACAGCATCAGGTAAGTAGAATCCACAATATAATTTGAATACTTATTCACTAACCAACAAACACTCCACTCTTCACCATTCAGCCAGACAACCAGGATTCACAATACTCAATTAAACATCAAACTCCTCAGACACCAGGGGCTGTGCACCATGGCTACCCTCAGAAACCTCCTCCTGAACACTCTTAAAAAAAAAAAAAAAATCCCACTCTCTCGCAGGAATTGCATACAACCCACCATGACAAACTGACACTTCCCACGGCACCAAAATCTATGCACCACCCTTTCTGCATCTGAGCAGACTCAGCCTTAGAGAGCTAGATCTGGATTTTTTCCACTGTCTGCAAGCTGCAGGGTCACCAAGAGGTCAATGAATACAGTGGCCTACATAGTGAGACAAGTACTCTCTAGCTACTGCAGTCTCTGGGTTGCCCCTTAGGCAAGGCATTGCGCCCACCCTCCTTTACCAGGGTTACAGTTGAAGCCACTGGGTGCGCAGGACGGTAGATCATTTAATTTGGTGGATGCCTGGTACAACTGGGACAACAATAGAGGAGACTTGCTCAAGTTAGCTGAACACTGGAAACTGCAACAAGAAGTGGCAAACTATTGAAGAAGGCGTGACAGTCATTTACTCAGGAGGCCAGATGCACAAAAGAGGATTTGGGTTGATTTTGGATGAAGAAACCTCAAAATGTTTGCATGATTTTTGGGCCTGATAAAGTGATGCTTGTGAAAATAAAGGCTAAACCTTTCAATATTGCAGTAATACAAGTCTATGGACCGACAGCTGAAAGTGGGGAAGAGGACATTGATCATTTTTATGAAAACCTTGATAAAGTGAAAAAGCAATCCAGACCTCAAGAAGCAGTCATAGTTATGCGAGTTCTAAATGCAAATTGGTTGTGATTGAGCGGATAATATTGTTGGACCTCATTGACATGGAGAGAAAAATGAAAGAGGAATGAGATGGATTGATTGGTGTGTGGCAAATGATCAAGTCATTATGAACACCTGGTTTGAACACCACCCGAGAAGAAGGCATACATGGAAAAGTCCTGGTGATAACGATAGAAACCAAATTGATTACATCATCACCATCAACAAAAGATTCAGAAAGGCAGTTCAACTACCAAAAACTGATCATGTATTTGTAGTACAAGATAAGGTTGAGGAAACCTAAGAAACCAAAAGTGACAAAGAAGCTTGATTATTCAATTCTAATGGAAAAAGATCTGATTAAAGAAACGTATACAGTTGCAGTCAAAAACCATTTTCAATAACTTGAAGGTGAACGAAATATGTCAAACTGGGACATTTTCCAAGAAGCACTCACTGAAACAGCCAAGGAGGTTATTCAATCAAAGTAAGGCAAAAGAAACAGAAATGAATGACTGAAGAAATCCTTGAACTTAAGCAAGAAAAAAGGAAGATGAAAACCTGTAGTTTGGCAGAGTATACGAAACTGGATAAAAGAATTTGATCAACATGCAACAGAGAAAAGGAGAAATGGCTTAATGAAAAATATACAGAGATAGAAAAACAAAAGGATGAAGATATTACATCGATGTATAGGAATATCAAAGACATCACAGGTAAAGGAAGATGCACTGCTGGGAGACTATAAAAGCCAAGAATAGTGACGTGATCATGGAACAAGAACAATTATTGAAAAGATCGACAAAGTATATTGAAGATTTATTCCATGACAGTTGAGAAGAAGTGCCATCTATTAAGAAGAACATGAAAAGTTTGAAAATTCTTAAGTCAGAAGTACAAACAGTTATCAACTGAATGAAAAATAATAAAGCTACAGGACCAGAGGAGATTGCAGTAGAACAAATAAAATGTTTGGAAGAGTCTGGTATAGAAAACTTAATAAATGTTATCCATGAGATTTACAAAAGCGGAGAAATACCTGAGGATCTCAGTAAATCAATCTTTATTGGGCTCCCCAAAAGACCTGGAGCCATTGAATGTGAATTCCATCGAGCCATCAGTTTAATGAGCCATGTGACAAAGATCCTCCTGCAGGTGCTGATGATAAGAACCAGAAGTAGAATAGACTGGAGATTGCAAAAGTTCAATGTGGTTTTGGTGAAGATCGAGGTACAAGAAATGCTATCTTTATGGTATGAATGTGTTCAGAGAGGGCAATAGACACGAAGAAAGACATTTTCATATATTTTAATGAGTATACCAAAGCTTCTGATAGAGTCAAGCATAAGGAATTAATGAAAATGCCAGAAGACCTGGATATTGATGATAAAAACTTGAGCATTTTAAGAAAACTTTATTGGGAGCAAACTGCAGCAGTGAAGATAGAAAATGAACTAAGTGATTTTGTCCAAATTTAGAGAGGCGTGAGGCAAGGCTGTATCTTTTCACCTGACTTGTTCAACTTGTATAATGAGTAGATACTGATGAAGATTGAAGATTTACCAAGGGTGATCACTGGTGGACAGAATTTGAACAACTTGCATTATACTAATGACACAGTCTTAATAGCTGATTCAGAAAAGAAGCTGCAAGAAATTTTAGATAAAATTGTTAGTGAAAGTGAGAAGAAGGGGCTAAGTATCAACTGTAGAAAAACAGAATGTACAGTAATAACAAAGAAGAAGATTGTCCCTGTGTGTAACATTAAAGTAGATAAGGAACAGATAAGGCAGGTCAATAAATTTAACTACTTGGGAAGCTGGATAACATCAGATGGTAAATGGGATCGTGACATAAAATAGCGATTAGGGATTGAAAAAGATGCGTTTCTGAAAATGAAAAAGATATTGACATTTCTATGGGGACAAACTTAACGTTTTGGATTGCTATGTTATACCAGTCCTCATGTATGCGTCAGAATGCTGGACACTATTGCCAAGTATGGAAAAGAGAATTGAAGCAACTCAGTTGTGGTTCTTAAGGTGCATCTTGAAGGTATGTTGGACAAGTCATATCTCCAATTAAGATATTTTGTCAAGAGCAGGCTGTGGAGGAAGCTGATGATTAACCTTAGAAAGAGACAGTTGGAGTTTCTCGGATATGTTATGAGGAAAGAGGAAACCGAAAGTCTGGTTGCAACTGGAAAGACTGAAGGAAGGAGAAATCGTGGAAGACAGAGGTTGACTTATATCAAGAGTCTATCTAAATAGATGAATGTATTGACACTGGAAATTCTGTATGCCTTAAGAGAAGAGAACTGTGGAAGACCATAGTTGCCAATGTCCTGTTTGGATATGGTGCCTAGAGAGAGAGAGAGAGAGAGAGAGAGAGAGATCACATTTCTCTTATCCAAACTGAAAGGGACATGCTTGAAGACAATCTCATTCCACTATGTTTCATCATACTTATGGTAGTAGTCTAGTCACCTACCAGAGTAGCAAAGTATAGTCAGATACAGTTGGTTAACATTTCTAACACAGCTGCACACTGCTCACATCCTCACTGAAGAAATGTATAGAATATTATACCATTTAAACTGATATAAAACTGATGTTTTATATTTTAAGGTACAATATTATCGGACTCTTTAATATGAATCACTTTTTCTTTATTATTATTTTTTTAATTCCAGATTTAAAACCCAATAAGAAAAATTGTAAAAGAGAGAACTAGTTTCATTTAAGCAAACATTTAACAGTAACAAAGAGCTATCGATATATATCTACAGAAGGTCTTTTACAATTTAAGGACTAAATTGTAGCTTGTTCTGCTAATGAAGAATAGGGTTCAAAGAGTTTTCTTTCCTTCCACTAACTACACTGCACATGCCCCACACATGGTATTACCAAAAAATCTTGTGGTCCCAAAGACAGAAGAGAAATATTACACACTAGCCTAATTAGCTCTTCAGTAAAGTCTCAGCGTCTACACATGTGGCTGTATTAGGCCACAGGAAACTAACTCTGCCATAGGTTAGTACTTGTAAACACAAGTACTGCCCTACAGCAGCATTCTTTCATGCTCCACATATGTGGAGACTCTGACAGGGCTGGCTGGGGCACATGGGTGCTTCAGTGAGGCGCTGCCTGCCAGCTAGCCCCGCAATGGAGCACCCTTGTGCCCCATCCAGCCCCTCTGCAGCTCGCTGAACCGGTTTGGAGCAGCCCCAGGCTGGCAGGCTGACCCCCACCAGGCCTCCTGCCAGCCAGGGCTCCTCCAACCCAGCTCAATATGCTGCAGTCCAAGCACACATGTAAACACAGTGTCCAAGAGCAATAGACTCCAGTGAGATATGTACTTTATATGGAGTTTATTGTGTTGCATTTGTTTCACATGTAGATGTACCCACTGTGGAACATTTTGCCCCAAAGACATGGTGTTTTCTTATGTATTCTGCATGTTTCTGCTTTGTGCTCCCTTGTGCAAATAAAGTAACAATTTTGTTCTTAATTCTTATAGTACCATCTAAAATCAAATTTATTCTTAGAATTTTGTTTCTATCAGTAGGTTTATATGGATGATTGAATCTAGAGTAATATTTCATTCCAACTCCTCTTTTGAGCTTGAGGAATTTGTTAAGGGTTACCCAATAAAAATAATTCATATACAAATTTCTCATTGAAAAAACCACTCATGTAAATAGTAGTTCATAATATGTTTTCATACATATTTCAGTGTTTGTTTATATGCTATTTTATTTGTAGTTCAATGAAAAATTAATTGATATGCATTTTTCTTTTTGTATAAAGAATAACAAATCTGACAAGCAAAATAAGCTAGGCACTTTCTCCTTCCGTACATAAAGACATTTTTAAATAAAGGCTTTGGACATATATTTTATAAAAATAATGTACATTTCTTTTATTTATGAAGGGAGAGATTTCATGTCTCATAAGGGAAAACAAAATGCTGTTGGTAAGTAGAATATTTTGTTAAAATATTAAGTATGCTTGCACTTAAGCAAAAATACATTATTTCTAGAGCTGCTATGATTTTATTTTGAAATATGGGAATAGCAATATCAATCACATAATCCCTGTGTTGTATGTCTCTATGGCCCCCTCTACTCATTACAGCTATAGTGCAATTAACTGGTTAACTGGGACATAACCAGTTAATTAACTGATTGACTAATTACCTTAAAACCAGCTACATATGCAAAGTACTTATCACACAATAGAAAGCTCCAACTAGCCATAAAGTTAGACCTCAAAAACATATACTAACTCTATAGCTGGTTGCTATCGAGCTTTCATTGGCACGTGTAGTAGGGTCTCCCCTGGGCTGAAAGTCCCAACCTCAGGGGTGCACCATGTCCAGCATGAAACCCCCGGGCCCTGGGGACTGAAACAGCTACAGTCCCTAGAGCTCAGGAGTGTGTGAAACCCATGAGCCCTGAGGCAACCACAATCCCCAAGGTGTGGGGGTTTCATGCACCCCCGAGCCTGGGAAACAGTGGCTATCATGATTCTCCAGCCCTGGTGCTGCATGGGGCACCCCCACAGCTGGGAGCCCCCTCAACTTGCCCAGCTTGCTTCCTGCCAGTGCAGGGGGAGCCCATGATCAGGCTCCCCCTGCACAGGCAATAAGGAATGATGGGATCTAATGTGTGATCCCACAATCATGCCTCCTGCCATGCATATGTGGCATGGCAGAAAGTGCAATTGGGTGGATCATGTATTAGATACCATTGTGCCTTTACTGCACATGTAGAGGCGGGAGTTTTCATATCAAGAGGGAAACAGAGGGGAGCCTTTTTACCCATTCATTTAATTTTACAGTATTCAAAACATCAGGCCATATGTTAATTAATTAACCTGTTATGAAAGAATACATAGGAATAAAATAGTTTCTAGCAAAACCTCCCCTATATTTCAAAACCTCACTAAAGACTACATTTGCAAATGCTGCCACCTAAATTTGCAAGAGGGAATTATGTTCAGAAGTCGGAGTTGCTTGTACAAGTAGGCATTTGTATCCAAGCACCACCATGTGCACAAAACTAAGTTATTGATGGATTTATGTGTGTGTACATAATTTTATGGATGCAGTTTAATCATTGATATTAGAAAATAGAGACCAAAGTTTGTTTTAATTTTTAAGACTTGAAATGCAATTAATTGTTTTTCAGTGTTAAGGAATTCTTACCTTGTAGATTTTCAAACCACTACAATGAGCAGAATCATAAGTGGTTCCTTTAATATAAGCACATTCGCTTTGCATTTGAGAAAATTACATTAGTAAACAGTTTTGGGGGCTTTACTTTTAATACAGTTATGGACCTCAGTGTAACAGAAACCCAAGTTTGCATCAGTTTGGAGGCTTTCACAATTCGACTACCGCCACCTGAGGTACAGAACTTTTATCAATCATTTCATTCATCCTGTATGCTTCTTTATGGTCTTATTTTATCTACAATACTTTATTTAAGAATAACCAGTAGGGAAAATGTGTTTACTCCCTGTTGCTTTTGGACATTACTCAAACTATTTTCTTATCATAGGAAAGTAGGGTTGGAAGGGACCTCATCAGGTCATCTAGTCCAGCCCCCTGCTTAAGTTAGGAGCACCCCTGACTAGACCATCCCAGCAAAGTGTCTGTCTAACCTGCTGTTCAAAGTTTCCAGGGATAGAGATGCCACAACTTCTAGGTAGTCTGTTCCAATGTCTGACCATCCTCATAGTCAGAAAGTTCCTCTTAATCTCCAACCTAAATTTCCCATCCTGAAGCTTGAGGCCATTTCATAGTTTCATAGTTGGTAGGGTCAGAAGGAACCTGAGCAGATCATCAAGTCTGACCCCCTGCCATGGCAGGAAAGAGTACTGGGGTCTAATGACCCTGGCAAGGTGTTCATCTAGCCTCCTCTTAAAGACCCCCAAGGTAGGAGCCAGCACC
>NW_017728886.1:168184165-168202450 GCF_001723895.1 Crocodylus porosus | reverse complement strand
CTGATTGCAGCCTATTCCTCCCTTCTAGCATGCCCACTTCCCCCCACATCTTAATGTCATCTGCAAATTTGAACAGGGTGCTTTTTACCCCCTCGTCCAAGTTGCTGATGAAGATGTTGAACAGTGCAGGCCCAAGGGCGGAGCCCAGGGGAACCTCACTGCCCACATCTCGCCAGGTCAAATAAGACCCGTCCACCACCATTCTCTGGGTGCGGCCCTCCAGCCAGTTAGTGATCCATTTGACTGTGTAGGTGTTGACACCACAGTTCCCTAGTTTTTAATGAGAATGGGGTGAGAGACAGTGTTGAAGGAATTCCTAGAGTCCAGAAATACTATGTCCACTGCTACCCCTGCATCTAAGAGTTTTGTGGCCTGGTCATAGAATGCCACCAGGTTGGTCTGATAGGACCTGCCTCTAATGAACCCATGTTGGTTGCCCCGAAACATAATCTCCCCTGCTGTCCCCTTGCAGACATGTGCCAGGATAATTCTCTCAAAAAGCTTACCCAGGATTGAGGTAAGACTAACTGGTCTAGTTTCCTGGGTCCTCCTTCCTCCCTTTTTTGAAAATGGGAACCACATTGGCCCTTTTCTAGTCCTCTGGCACCATGCCAGAGCACCATGAATACTTGTAAAGCTGTGCCAGGGGTCCCACAATGACCTCTGCTAATTCCCTCAGCACTCTGGGTTGGAGATCATTAGGACCAGCTGATTTAAATACATCCTGTCCCTCCAGAAGTTCCCTGACTAGGTCCTCACTGACTCTGGGCCTGGGTGCACACCCCCAGAGCCTACAGGAGTCCCGATGTGGGGAGTGACTTGGTTCCTGCTCATAAAAATGGAGACAAAGAAATTGTTAAATAGGTTAGCTTTGTTGTCTGGTGCGACAACTAGATTTCCTAGTGCATCTTGCAGAGGCCTGGCATTACCTGGTACCTTCTTTTTACACCCTATGTATTTAAAAAAGGACTTCTTGGTGTCCCTTGATCCGGGTAGCTAATCCCAGTTCCATCTCTGCCTTGGCCTTCCTGACTGCCCCCCTACAGCCCCAAGCAACCGAGGTATAGTCCTCCCTGGTGATAGCCCCTCTTTTCCATTTGGTGTACGCCTGCTTTTTAGCTAGGAAACATTCCTGTATGCTTTTGGTGAGCCATGGGGGCTTTTGCACCCTCTTGTCCCCTTTGATCCGTGTTGGGATTACCTCACTTCGGGCTTGGAGGGTCGTCACCTTAAGGAACAACCACTCTTCTTGGATACCTGACTCCTCTCCCCTCCGGGACCTCAGTGCCTCCCTGACTATTCTCCTTACCTCATTGAAGTCCGCCCTTCTGAAGTCCAGGACTGCTGCCTTGCTGCAGGCCTTTGCCACCTTGCACTGGATGGTGTATTCCAGCAGGCAATGATCGCTGTCGCCCAAGTGGTTGAGCACCTGCAGACCCCTCACCAGGTCTTCACCCGTGGCCAGGACCAGGTCCAACAAGCATGGGCCTCTGGTGGGGCTATGTACCTCCTGGGTTAGATGGAGGTCCTGTATCTCAGCTAGGAACCTACGTGAGCGGTCAGACCTGGCTGACTGTACTTCCCAGCAGATGTCTGGAAAGTTCAGGTCACCCATGATGACCATGTCCTTTGACCTAACTACCTCTGTGAGCTGACTTAAGAATTCCTGGTCTAGCTCTTCCCCTTGGTTGGGTGGTCTGTAGTAGACCCCACCGTTAAGTCCCTTTCCCCTCAACTTCCTTGTATTCTAACCCAGAGCACTTCAGTGTGCCCCTCCTCTGACCCTGTGCTATTCGTTGAGGATGTGTATTTCTCCTTGACGTAGAGCACCATACCCCCACCTTTCCTACCTGTCCTATCCCTCCTGTACAGCCTATAGCCCTTGATATTTACCGCCCAGTCGTGTGTTGGGTCCCACCACGTTTCAGTGAGCCCCACTATGTCTGGGTTGGTGTCAGCTAGCAGGAGGGTAAGTTGCTCCTAGTCTTGTCCCATTATTCTCATCTTCTACTAAATAAATATACCATGTATTAGTCTCTATACCCATAGAAGTGCCACAGTCATGCCAATCAGATCTTTCTGGGAGATCAATTCTCTTTGAGTTATTGCTTAAAGAAACCTTCAGAAAAAAATAGTATGACCATGATTATCAGGCACAGGTATTTTTACAAGACTATATTTCCCAGGAGATAATCTTTCCTTCACTTTCATCCATTAACAGCATGAAGTAACATTTTATCCTCAGTCATTTATTAAGAACAACCAAAGAGGTCCTGTTTTCCCCCAAAATCGGAGCAGTGTGGGCTGTACTCTAAATATGGTTAACAACAATCTTGCTTCAGAATAAAAAAATAGTATTGGTTCTGACAAAGATATCACCTTTGCTGAATCCAGCTTGGCATACTTAATCATCTGGTGCACTGATTACTAGACTGCAGTCGAAACTTCTGTCTTCTCAAATAGTCTTGGTTCTCAGAAGAAAGGGGTTCCACTTTTTCCTCTTGTTGAGCAACATACAATTTGACCTTGAAAAAGACAGAAGCAATAGTGATGGAAATTGTCTGGGTATGGTTTCATCATTAACTATGGATGCAGTACAGAAGTGTGGGAAAATATTTCAGTGCTTGGGACACAGCTAGGGAGGCAAGGAATTATGCTGACCACTGAGGAGCAGAGGCAGTGAGCTTAAATTGTTGCAGCTGAGAAATGGGCTCACAGCATGCTCGTGTAGCATCCTGGCTAGCACAGACATCACGGGGCGACTCCTGGCGCCCCATTTGTTACCCCCCTCTGCCTGGATATTCTTCTGGTGCACAACTGCCTCTTGTGGCAAAGTCTTACTTGGGGGAGGGTGAGGTTGCATTCCACTCATCTTGTTCTCTCCCCCCTCCCACAGATACCCTACAAAGCGTGGGGATGCGTCTGCCTGGCTCCTGTGGCTGTGCTACCCCTGCCGTGGAAAACATACCTGAGGAGTCTTGGTGCCCCTTCCAAGTCACTGCCCAGGGCTGGTGCCCTGCTTATCCCACCCTACTTACACTACTAACTCAGTACAATCCTAGCATGGGAGATTTTTTTCCTTACAGACTGAAAATATCATGCTGATAGCAAGGACTTCCTTGTTCCTGGTTGGATGCAAGCCATGACAGGCAGTGCGCTGACTCTCAATAACTCTCCTTATTTAAAAAAGTGTTTAACTTCAGCTTGTCCTTTAGCAAGACTTTTGGGTGCTGATTTTCCTGAGGGGCAAAGGCACATAGTTGCTGGGTACTTTTTGCTTGGCTTTTATGCTTATCTATTTAAGTCTCCAGGTAGCCTAAGGCTAGAACATGTTATTTTCTGAGTTGCATTTAAAAGAACTGATGAGATAATATGGGACTGCTCTTTATCTGCAAAACTTTATGCAGAGTTCAGTATCTTTACTTATTAATTTCCATAAGACTTGCCCCTCAACTTTTAACATTTAGAATTCCTGAAAGCGTAAGTATTAAGTGAGTAGTAAATGAATAACCATATATTCATATTTATATGCATTTAAGTTTTCCCTTTGCATAAATTTAGCAGGTTTTTTAAAAATAATTAATATTTTATTTTTAAAGCTGGAAGACTTTGATATTTCAACACAAGTCATAAAGATATTCAGCAATAATGAAAATTCAGTCATTCAGAGACATTCCATTTTAAGTAATTGGTGCTATGTCTTACCAAGGTAGGATTTTATTTAAATTTTAACAGAGTCAAACAGCCACCTGCATTGTTTGCAACAAAAACTGTGAAGTTAGAATTAGTGACTAGAACCTGGGAAACAGCTTTAAACAAAAGTGAAACTGACCAATCTATTTCCCTTACTTAGATTAAAAAATACAGATTATAAATAAAGCATATAAACAATGATTCAGCTAGTGTTAAAAGTAATATTGTATGTATGTATGTATGCAATATATAGAAAGTGAATGGTAAATTGGATTTTTTTTAACCTTTTAACTTTAGTAATGCATGGTTATGATGTAGAAAAAATGTTTTCTCCTCTGTTTTACCAGAATGTACTACTTAAAAGAAAAATATTTCCACTTCTTTTTTCAAGCTGTTCCTGTTTCACATGCCCCTTTCATTATATCACTGTAAAAAAGCGGGGGGAGGGGTACAATTTAATTTTTTGTTTTATTTATTCTGCACACACCATAATTGTGCTGCAAATAATAATACAAAACTGTAGGTCACACTTTTACCAAACTATTGTTTTATATTCTAAGAAACAAATGGTCTGTATTAAAATTGATATTGTTTCACAAATGAACTTCTGTCATCATGACATTCCGAGCACAAATGTCCTAGTTCCATAGTTTGTACAGGCAGTGGTTTAAACAAGTTCTAACCAAAAAAAAGTTGTATACAAGCTGAATAAAATTGCTTCCCCTATCAGACCCCCATCCTGCACTAGTGTCAGGTTGATTTGGTCTCTATAATTCCCATAAAGTTATAAATAAAATCAGGGAGTGCATCTACACATTCATTAATGTGCCTTAGATACTGTATATGTAGTTTAGTACTCAATAAAGTACTAGAGTTTTAGTACTCAATAACTAGAGTTTCTGCACAGTAGTGCCAGTGCACAATTATTTTGTGATGCTTACTGTATATTAGTCTAATAACACTGCACAGTAGGCTATGAGCACAGTTTTAACCACCACACTACTGTGCAGTGTTATTAGGATAATGCGCAGTCAGCGCCTTGTGTAGACTCACGGACTATGTAGCTTCCATACCAAACCAAGTGACATTTCTGCACTTTGCTCTTAAAATATTCTAAGTGTTATTAAATATGTTGTATGTGATCTTAGTGATATATGGCACTTTTTTTTATCTTCATGCATACAGCCTGAAAATGGGTCAGATCATTAGTATCAGCCACGTAAGTCCACCAGAGTCTCCTTTTCGTTCATATAAAGACTTCCAGATGCACTGGAAGAGTCTGGTAAGAAAAAACACAAGGGCTTTTCTTAATCTTGTTTCGCTTTTGAGACATGTTTTTATATTTGCCAAATTGTTTATACAGTATGCCATTTTATATGCATTTTCTTTTTAGTATGGGTATAGTCTTCCAGAGGATCATGGAGAAACAAAAACATATTGCAACGTTTACTTCAAATTGATAGGAGAACAGCTCTTTACATATCCTTTTAATACAATTTACTTATGTTTCATTTCCTTTTCCTTTAGTATGCTGGTCAAGATACAAACTTTAATCCATACTAAGCATCAAATTTTTTGCAGGTGTAATTTCATTGAAGTCAGTGGAATTATTTCCATAGAGGATCTAGTCCAAAATATCTATTCTGAGCCCTGTTTTATTCTGAACCTGGTTTTATTAATGAGTGATATCAGATCTGATCTAATCTGCTTTGCTGGAGATCTTTCTTGAGTAGTGCTGATACATGAATAGGAGTTCTTACTGGGTCATGAAAACTGAAATAGATTTTCTTTCACGTTGTACAGCCACTGGATTAAATCAGTTTTAACAAAACAGAATTGTACAGTCTTTAAAAATTACTTCTCCTCTCAGGCATCGATCCTGCAAACATTTAAACATGTACATATGTTTAAAGATAAGCACGTTCATAAGTATTTGCAAGATCAGAACTGGAGTCAGATTTATTTCCATAATACCCATGAAGTTATAAACCTACATGTTCCTCAGCCTTCAATAATCATCCATGAAAACAAGATAGAGAACATCATAATTAATCTGAAAAAAGAAATCACAAAAACTCCCTTTAAAAAAAAATAAATCATTTCAGACCTATGGAAAAAAATAAATAGTATTGACTGAATTCTTTTCTGTCCAACCCACTCTTTAAAGAGGGCACTCTCATCTAAGATAAGATCTCATTTTTTATTTGCCTTGCAATCTTTGTAATCTGATAAGAAGAATCCTCCATACTCTGTATATCATTTTTTTAAATCCCCCAATCAATTATTCAGATACTGCAAAATATATACTATAAATCACGGATCAGCAACACCCAGCACACATGCCAGAGCATGGCATGCAAGGTCGTTTTGCTCAGCATGCCACAGCCAGCATGAGCTGTGAACAGCTGCTGCCAGCTACTGAGCCTGGGACTGCTTGCAGCAGGTAGCTAGGAGGCTGCAAGCCCTGTTGCAACCAACCCAGGCTCCGCAGCTGGCAACACCTGCCCAGCACCTGGGCCGGCAGCAGCCAGGAGGCTGCAAATAGCTGCACTGGGCTCTGGAGCCCCAGCACTGGCTCAGTGGCAGCAGTGGCTGCACACACACCTCCAGACAGACAGTGGAAGAGGGTTCTGGGGCAGTGCAACCCTGGCCCCTCCCCCACCATCTACCCAAAGACCTGCATGCAGCCACCACCACAGAGCTGGTGCCAGTGCTCTAGAGCCCAGCGCAGCTGTTTGCAGCCTGCCCACCAGCTGCTAAAACTGTCCAGCACCCAGGCTGACTATGGTAAATTGTTGGAAGGCTGCAAACACCTGCACTGGGCTCCAGAGCCTTTAGCTGGGTTCCACGGTGGCAGCAGCTACAAATGAGCCTCTAGGCTGGCCCATCACCCGCCATTCACCTGGAAGTATGTGTGCATGCAGCCACCACCAGCAGTAAGGATCAGGCCTCTGTGATCTATCCCTGGCATGCCAAGTCAAGGCATGGGTTAGGGTTGGGGTGTTCTTGGCACTGGCCAAAAGTATTTATAGCAGGGATCGGCAATGTTTATTTCAGATATTTTATTTTGTCTGAAGTGGTTACTAGCAGAGGGTAGTCAGGACAATTAGGAAACCCTTGAGAAACATGTTGACCTAATTAAGGATGCTTAAGGAAGTGTAAATAATAAAAAAAAAAATTAAAAAAAGGAAGATAACATATTTGGATTAGGACTGTGCAAAGCTGATTTGCATCAGAGGCGATTCAGCCCTATTTGGCAGCTGAATCTCCAAATCTGTACCGAATAAGGAGACCAGTGAAAAGATCCAAACTGATTCGAAGCTCTCTGAATCGATTCCGGCAAGATTCGGAGAACTTCAAAGATTTGGAGGAGGCAGGGGAGTGGGGGCTTGAGGAAGGATGGAGGGAACCATGGGGGGACCTCTGCCAGGCCCCATCCCCTGCCTGCTCCCTCAGCCTCCCTCAGTACCCCCCAACCCCCTCCTGCTCTCCCAGACTGTCCCATGGCTGCCCCTCCTGGCCCCAGTTCCTGGTTCTTTAAAAAAAAGCTCCTACTCACTGGCTGCTGTCAGTCAGGGAGTGATCTCCAATACCCTGCACTGCCCTGTGCTGCATGGGGGCTCTGCCACTAGCCCCCCAACCCTGCCCACTCTTCCAGCCTCCCCATGGCTGCCCCGCCTGCCCCAACTCCCAGCTCTTTAAGGGAAACAAAAAAAAAGCCTGCACTCACTGGCGGCTGTAGCACCCTTGGGGGTCCCCACGCAGCATAAGGCAGTGGTGATCACCCCCCCACCTGGCAGCAGCCGGTGAGTGCCAAGCTTTTTTTTTTTAAATTTCTTAAAGAGTTGGGAGCTGGGGCAGGCAGGGCAGCTGCAGTGGTGGTAGGGGAGCTGGGAGAGCAGGCAGGGGTCGGGAGTTAGCAGCAGGTGAGTGCTGGGCTTTTCTTCTCAAAGAGCTGGGAGAATGGGTAGGGATGGAGCCAATTCAGTGGTCGCCAAATCTCCAAATCAGATTTAGCCAAATCGATTCGGCACAGTGATTCGAATCACTGAATAGAACACTGTCCCCCAAATCAGCTGAATCCGAATCTGAAGCAAATACTAGTCACTTTGCACAGGCCTAATTTGGAGATCCTCCAGAGAGAGATTTTTTTTTTAAATAACCACAAATTGAACACAGCTTGAAAGAGAATATAAATATTTAAGCTTCTACCTAGTTATAGCAAAAAAATAGCCAGTTTCAATGCTTCGATTTATACCAAGTATATTATCTTTATTTTTCAAGAATTCTTGTTGATTTTGGGGCAGGGCTGCCCAAGGGGTAAAGTATTACTCAGAGGGAGTGAAGGTGAATATTGTCTAAGTAGAGTAAAAATTTCAAAACTTTAAAATATTTTTTTAAAATAGCAAAAATAGGCATGTTTGTTTGTTTTGCTATTGAAGACTTCTTAATGTGTTAATAGGGTCATCCTCTAAATAAAAGGATTAATACTTTCATTACACACAATACAAAAGGTCTTGTTATGTTGTCCTTAACACTTATTCAAGTACCCTATCAATTGCATCAGAAGCCAACCAGTACAGTATTTTCCTAGAGTACATTTAGAAGGTATATTAAATACCTTTCTTTCTGACCTGAAGTCTAATCTTCCTCACCTATGTGGATTTCCAGTACAGATAACAAGTAAACAACTATATGCTACACAGGAACTTGCCAAGCCTCTAATGCATGTAAGAAATTTGCATCTTAATATACATGGGACCCTGGAGGGGGAGGGCTTTTTGGGGTTTCTGGGGCTCCAGTGCATCTTGTGGGAAGAGGTTTCTCCCCTACGGGGGTTTGAGCTCTCCCTGCAGTGATGCGGGGGGTGGGGCATTGCCTGGTTCTTACAACATTTATGGGACCCTGGGGTGTTTGGACCTGAGGCAGTCTCATGGGAGGGGTTCCTCTCCCTGGGGTTTGAGTGCTCCCTGCTTCTCCGAGCTGCTGGGGGCTGCCTCCGGCTGTGCAAGGCACACATGGGAGCTGGAGAGAAGGGGCAGTGTAGAGGATCTGAGATGTAAGCCTTCGCACCAGCCTGAGCAAGCCTCAGTTCTGCCATCTGGAGCAACAGTGGCAGCAGCAACATCACTGGCAATGTGTAGGCAGTGCATGCAGGTGCATATGCACCCCCTGAGATTGGCAGTGCACCCCCAGGGGAACATGCTGCTGATACTGCTGGCAGCACTGGTGGGTGGTCACTACTCATCACATCCCTGCCCCTCCCTCCGCTGCCACTGCCGGTAGCATCTGTGGGGGGTTGCCAAGCACTGGTTAGCGCTTGCCACCCCGCCACACCTCCAACACCATGGCCACCTGCAGGAGCTCCCCACTCAGCCTGCTGCCGACACCGCCATTGTTGCCTGTGGGAGCTCCCTGGTGCCATACCACTGACACTGCCACCACCTGCAGGTGATCACCATGCCCCCCCAGCCTCTGGGGGCACGCGGCATTTATGAGCAACATGGAGCACACCTTTGTGCTGGCAGACTAGATCTGGGAGGGCATGCCTCTCCTATTTGTCATCCATGCTGCCCGGAGTCTGGGAGAGCTGTAGGTGGTCTTATGTGGGGAGGTGTGCAGGGGGTCTGAAAGTGATTAAGGTGGGAGGGTTTCAGGGACCCAACAGAAGGCTTCCCTTGCTGGCTACGCAGGGCAGAGCTTGCAGTGCTGGCTGTAGTACCTGGGTGGCAATGGGGAAATTGGCCCTCTATTATCCCCTTTTGTACCCTCTTCCCTCTACCCAATAGTACATTTTGAATAAATAAATAAAACCTACATAGACAAAGCTGATTATTTTTATTTTTGACTTATTTTTTTTTGATTACACAAAAGAAGAAGAATGATTTGAACCATGCTGATACTGGGCTGACTGTAGAGCTAGCTACACCTGGTGGTAGCAATTAGTACTTACCACTTAGAAAGCCCTGGTTAAATATACATGCAATAAAGGCAAATGAGGTGTTCTGACACCACTACCCCATTTCGCTTTGCATTTAAAACACATGCAACAGCTTTAATTAAGGTGATTCCTGGCATTTTAAAAGCACTCTAAAGCCACCCACATGTATTAAGTGACAGCTTCAGTCCCCTTTAAATGGTGAAAATCATTACATGTATATTAAATAGCCTGTTGTTCATGGTAAGAAGTGTACCATCTCATGGAGTTTTTCAGAACATTGTGAAAACATAAAAATGTATGTCCTACAATGAACAACTGTTAATACTTTAGGAAAATGTATAGCTTCGTACAATACAGTTTGAGCTTGGTATGTATGTTTTCTGCCACAAATATATAACTAAATAGGAAAGTAAATTGATGTGCTATGAAGCCAAGTTAATAATTCTTTTGGACCTGAGTTTTCCATTTTCAGAAACATATCCTATCTCAATATCATAATGTTACATCAAAATTTTTATTTAATTTCTTTCTTTTTAAAAAGAAAAATCAGAGAAAAATAAATGGCTTGGGATTTTAAGCCTTTAAATAGTTCCAATCAAATTTTAAAGGTCACACTTAAGAGTTGATGGGACTTGAGCAAGGCAAAATTCATAGCTAGTTTAGATAAATGGGTTGTAGAAAATTTGAGTTTCACACTTTGAGAATTATACTGGATGTGGTGGGGGGGAGAAACAAATTTAAATACAAAAGCTGAAATTATGTAGAATTCAATAGAGATTTGAGAGATTCTAAAAATTTTATATTCTGTTTTCTGAACATGGCTTCCGTACATGGCTTCTGTTTGTTTCTTTTCTACTGAGGAAGGTTAGGCTGGTTTCCTGGTCCTGCAGTTTCTACAGCTATCTAGACTGTCATGTATAATGATGTCTGTAGAAGTCACCGCAGACAAAGAGGACAATCTGCCAACTTCTTATAAGTTTAAATTTTGAAAGCACTAAACTAAGATAATAAAAGGACAGATCGTAACAAGCCTCTAATGTGCCTCCTCTGATGCACCCCAGTGCCTAAAATGTAAGCAACTTGCTCCAGGAGGATAATCCAGATTTACAAATTAGATGGTTAAACTTCCTATAAAGTGAATGGGGAGACCTATGTGGTTTCTGAAAGCAGTCCAGATTGCTTGGTCACCTAGCAAGGAAGTGTTTATGGGTAGCCAGTAGGAAACAGGCACAGGGAACGTCTGAATTCCCACTTCTCCTTGGAGTTTAAACATCTGACTTTGGGCTACATGGAAAGTGCTTCTTTTTTCTTGGGTTCCAGATCACTCAAACGGAAGATAGCTACATGAAGCATTAAACCAGGGGCAGGTAATTATTTCGGGCGGAAGGCTGCTTACTGAGTTTTGGCAAGATATCAAGGGCCGCATGACAGGGGCAGATAAATATTAATTTTCTAAATTTTGGGGGGGGGCCGCACTGGCTGGATAGAATGGCCTCGTGGGCTGCATCCAGCTCCTGGCCCGCATTTTGCCCACCCCTGCATTAAACCCTAACTCCGTGGCCTGTGAGGTGGTGTCATCCATCCCATGAGTCTCTCCACAGGCGTTGTGCAGCACTGAGAGTAGTAATTGCTGTGGTTTCCAGAGCTGCAGCAAATAACACTACTACCACTCCACCACCAGCAACTTTCTAGTCTTGTAAGGAGCCCAACAGGCCAGATGAAAGTCCCATGCACCAGTGCATGAGGCAAGCAGATGGCTACATCCGACATATGGGACCATACCCAAATACAGATCCTGTACACCTATCCCATGTTGCATTTGGCCAGGGGGCTGGGAGGTTGAGCACCACTGTATTAACTGACAATAGTACTGGTTCAAAATAAAGCACAGTACCACCTGTTCACTTTTACCTAGGAAGTCAGAAAGTAGAGTTCTAGGTACAGTTTACTATGAGGAGATCTTCTACTTCTGATAGAGTTCCCCCAAGCACCACGCTGTGGGGTAGGCTGGATAAGAGTTTCACATTTAGGTTTTTGTCCACCCTTCTCTTGAAGCAGACCCTGGGAAGTCACAAAAGCAAGATTCATGAGGCCACAAGCAAAGCAAGCAAGAGGAAGTGTGACTCCTACTTCAGTGGTAGTGGCATTTCTCTGGAAGCAGAGGGGAGTGCTGGATTCTGACTCCTTTGTGCCGAGATTATTTCTGTTTTGTTTCTGGAAAATGTATAAAACAGTTCAGAGGCAGAAACTGGGTATATGATTCTGTGGTGCAGTGAAGGATGCCATGCATAAAGAGGGGAGTTCTGGGTTCTGGTCTCTACTACCAGGCTTGATTATGTATTTTCCACTTACGGGATGTCTGAAGTAATCCTATATATATTTTGCAGTGAGCTTTGTGATTTGCTTGTAAGGCATTCTTTCTCTGATAAACATGTGTTGCAGGGAGCAAAACCCAAGCCCACAATTCTGACTGGTAAAAGGATTTGCAAGGTCTCTCCGACTCAGGCGCCTTCAAAGAGAGAGACTTTGAATCTAAGTTCTTCATCACGCAATACAGAAATCAACCACAGGATGGAGCTTTTGATCAATCACCCAGAAACTTGTATCTTCTCAAATCTCAGTCAATGTACAGAGGAAGGTATTGCTGAGGCCATGAAGAAAACAATCCATAGAAGGCAACCACAACAGACTCCTGGAACATCAGAGCTGCCAGTTCACTTGGCTGAGTCTTTAAAACTGTCTAAAAATTCAGCTGTGGAGTCTCAAAGGAAAGGTGCCACCAGAATTATACCAATTTTTAAAGGAAAGTTGCTGCAAATGAATATAAATTCCACAAGAGCCATTGATGGAAATAAAAAGCAGACTGTTTTACAACATTCCCCAAAGGTTGTAAGGGATGCAACAGCCTCTAAAATATCTGTAGTCAAACCCAGTTTACCTCAGGTATATAAATCTGTCCAAAATATGTCAATCAGTCTTACTAATAGCAATGTTCCTCCGAGAGCGGCTGCAAGTGCCAAAGTAAAGCATGGTGGATCTTTGTGTGACCATAAAACAGAACCTGGAAGGCAGCTGATGAATTCTCTTCTTTCTAGTGGCTCAGCATCAGATAGTAATTCAAGTGAAGCTGAACTCAGAAAGCAAAACTATTTGTTGTCTGGTAGTGTCAAATTGGGACTTCAAACAGAAAGTGCCAATCTAGAATTGAACATACCTGTAGGCCTTAACCCCTGTACAAAAAGAGGAAAAATATTTGTAAACCAAAAGACCACACAAATTCTTGGTGAAAGGCCTGGGTCAAAGAAAATATATCTGCCGATCTGCAAGTCAGACAAAAAAATTACGAATTCCAGGATATTGCAGCATCAAACAAAGAGCCAAACTAAAGGAGCAGAGTCAAATATTCACAGATTGGATTTAAATAGTACAATGTATACTGTCAAAAGGGAAGAACATCGAGAATCATTGCAACCATCAAAGAAATATAATGCTAAGACAACCAGTCATCACTCACAATTAAACTGTGAGCAGGTACAGTAAATAATACTTATTAGTACTTCCCAATTGTATCTAAACTGAGGTTATTTGAGTTGTATGTTCTTTAAAGCTGTACCGGATAGACTGTGTATTTCTCACATATGCTATAAAGATCTAATTCATCTGTAAGGATCAGTTTGGTAGACTGTAAGATTTTATAGCTTGACATTTGTCTTCTCCACAGTTCTTCATTCATTTCTATTGTCTTTTAAAATGTCAAAGCCTGTAGAAATGTGGGATTCTGGCTTATTAGTACTGTCACATGCACGGCTTTGCTGCTAGTGTTGGGAGGAGCAGCAATAAAATAAGATTCCAACAGATAGTGGTATGTTCTTTGGACAGCAAGTGATAGATTTAACTGCATAATTCATGGTGGTGTTAATGGCCAATAAAAGTTACAGATTAGGATGGATTATAATGGTGAGATCCAGCAAAAAAAACCATTAATCAGAAGTTGAGCTGTTCTAACAATTGCAATAGGTGTATATTTTACTTAATGAAGGACCAAATTTTCTATTTTAAGATGTTTACAGTGACAGACCCTCTGCAGTACGAAACAGTGGACTCAAAGCAGATTTACTCCAAAGGAGGGATTCACTTTAAGGAAGTTTCAAAGAAAGGATGTGGCAAAAGACAACAGGTGAAAAGTTTAATAACATCCACAGGGATTTGAACTAAGCAATATGAAGGAAAATATATACTTTCTGAATTCAGCATACTATCTAATTTTACAAAACAGGAAATGCAAAAAGTCTCTTACCAACTCCTGACCATTTGATGAAGTTACATTTTTTTAATTTCATTTCTGCGTGGTTCAGAATTTTTTTTTTGCCAACTCTAACATTTTGAAACACTCATTCAGAAATTCAATATCAGTTTCTACACATATTAACTAAAAAGGTTAACAGTTCTCTTTAATTTATGTATATTTTGCTTTTTCTTATTCTACACTAAAAAAAAGTGTAGGAAAATACATTCATAGGAATATAAACTTAATTGTGATTCATTAAACCTCCTGGTAATGGTGGTATAGCATATGTACTCAAATCCAAGACAACATTTTTTCCCTATTTAACATGCCTTGTGAAGGAAGAGGAGGTGGGAGGAGGAAGGCACCTGCTGTGATTCTGACTTTGGCCTTCCCTGGACTTGGGGTTGGAGTCAAAGCCACTGTCCCCATCTCCCCTCCCTCCCTCTTAATCTTTTCAATCTCACTTTATTCTGAACCACTTCTATTTTTATGATATTGTTACACAAATTGCCAATTGCTCAAATCACAAACAAGACCTTATAAGCAGGGGACAAGGCAAAGTGCCACGTTTATTGATTAAGCACTTAATACACATACACACACCACAGTCGTACCCTAATTTCTGTTCTGCTCTGGTATACATTACCAGTTTTATCAGTGCTCAGATTAATTTAGTGGCCAGCCAAATTGACCATGAGTAAGAGCCGGGCTTCTGCCAGTCCATCTCATCAGACAAACTGATGCTGTAGGATGACATACAGAACAAGACCCAAAACTGATATGTCTCACCGCATCTTTTATAGCCTTGTCAATTCACCCAGCTCTCTGGGCTTTTGCTGGGTTATCACTGTGTTCTTTCTTGAAGGTCAATTGCCATTGTTTCATCACTATTCAGGGGCAGATTCTTCTTGTTTGGTCTTTTACCTGGCTGCATTCTGCAGCCAGTCTCCAGCTGATGTTTTCCTTTTCTGCAAACACACTCTCACCCATACAGCATACAAAAGAGTAAAAGGTGGAGCACCTATGTCAAGCTACAGAACAATATACAATGGAGTTTCTTAAGGCAATGCGAAACTCAAGAAAATATGTAAGATTAAAAGCAACAGGCAAAAAGTCAATTTATATAACAATATCAATTTTTGATATATGACCGGAGAAAAAAGTATGCAATGTGATGGTATGCCTCACATTTCTGAAGTAGTGTATATAATGTTTCTAGTTGTGTTTTCCATTTCATTCTTGTTGCACTCTAACAAATTGAATGTATCTGGAGTGTCTGTAAGTTGCTGGTCAGTTTCACCAGCTAGGGAACAAAAGTAAGTCTCAAAGTTCAGTCATTTTAAGGCTCTTTCACCTAGGTGTGTTTATTATCTTACAAACAGTAACAAACACAACGCAAATTACTGGAAACACTGTTTTTTCCCAAAAAGTTTTCTTCCTTTTAGGGAGCTAAAGGCAGATAAGACATACCCATACTTCCTTTTGACCCTTTTGTATCCTTCCTCAAGCAACTGGGATCCATTACCCTCTAAGAATTTGCAGTGAGATTTCCCAGTCACAAAACTGGATCACAAGAATATATGAAAGGATCATGAACAAACTTTAAGAATGGATTCTCCTATAAAGGAAGAAAAACTATGGGAAACTGTGGCTTTTCCCTTGCTGGCTGGCAGAGGTGCAGCCTGCAAGGGGCTGGTTGGGATTCCCCCTGCCCCACATGATATGGGGGCTGGGGCCTGGGCACAGGGGGCAACAGGTTGGGAGTGAAGGGCACTGGGTTGGGACTGGCCATCTAAGTTTACAAATGGGTAGTGGTACAAAGAAAGGTTGAAAACCACTGATTAGGATTTAGAAATACACAGAATAGTTCAAATTGTTCCTTTCAGCTTTTGTTTTTCAACAGTAAGTTGAACATTAATCTTGTTTTGAGATCCCTCTTAAATTCCCTTTTGTCATTTACACGTTTCATCATCCAAAATAATTTGCATCATCAGCATGTTGTCACCTTAATATGTTTTCCCTTTTCCAAACTATTAATATATTAAATAACTGGGATCCTATTATTTATCATTGTTTGTATTTATTCTGGGACCAGCATTCTGTTTTAGGAAGACAATTATTGCCCTGCTCTTCACACCCTGCCTCTTCCCCTTCTCCCTCCCTGCCAAATGCACACTGTCAAGTTAAATGCCCATATTTTGAAAATTAGGCTCCATTTAGGGAATCTCAAATAGGACATCCAAATATTGAGGGTTGCAAACATGACCAGTTGTTTTTGGAAATCTTAGCTACTAGCTTGCCCAACAGTTAAAAATTCATCTTCCTTTTTACCATTGTATTATATTATTCCTACATTTTGAATATTGTTTACACAGATCCATCAAAAGTAATTTGTCATATATTTAAAGTGCGTTTTAACTTTTCATTTTTTACCAGACAATAAAAATTGCTATAATTAAAGGTATAGTTTATTCTTCCTTGGTGCAGTGGGGATGGACTATATCACCCCCAGGTATGCCACAAATTAAGACCCATGCCCTCCCCGAGTCATAGAATCATAGAACATTAAGGTTGGGAAGGACCTGAGGAGGTCATCAAGCCTAATTCCCTATTCAAAGTAGGACCATCTCCCAATTATATCATTCCAGCCAGAGCTGTGTCAAGCCGGGCCTTTAAAAACCTCCAAGGATGGATATTCTATCACCTCTCTAGGTAACCTGTTCCAGTGTTTTACCACCCTCCTAGTGAGAAAATTCTACCTAATATCTAATCTAAACTTCCCTTGTTGCAACTTGAGACCATTGCTCCTTGTTCTGTCATCTGCCACCACTGAAAACAGTTTAGCCCCACCTTTTTTGGAACCTCCCTTCAGGTAGTTGAAAGCTGCTATCAAATCCCTGCTCAATCTTCTCTTCTGTAGACTAGAGGAATTGCCTTCCTTCCCCTGATCTGCTGTTTAGCTTCTTGCTCCCTGCCCCTCCCCTATCCCCTGTGTGCTACAAACACAGTGACATGCATGCCACAGATTGGCCACCCCGGACTAGTCCCTTGTAGCCATATTTTCTGTTTCTCTAGCATTGCCACCTTAGCTGTTGATGAAGCATGACTCAACACAAATCTTGTTTTCCTGCTTTAATTTGTTAGCAGGAAGAAGGAGGATGTACAAAATCAAAGAAATCTAAGATAAGGAAGGCTGCTATCTTGGCTGTGGATGTAGAAGAATGCATAAAGAAAATATAAGGTATTTCTATTACAAATCAGAAAGATTTCCTCCTTAATAATAATACTACTGTACAGCTAATTGCTCCCATCCTTAAGGTTCAGGACTACTTTATAAAGGAGTCTTCTCACTAGACAATTAAGTCTCTCCTGAGATAAAATACTAACACAGTAACAAGCTTGGTTTTGTGGTTTATTTGTACACTTGCAAATAAAAGCTGCCTTTCCATTTTCCTTCCTCTCCTAGCATGGCCTTTCCTGCAGGTAAACTAGAGAAGAATCCTGACTTTGGAAGTGCTTAGACTTTTTGTTTTAAACACAGGTATGACTGGACAATTTTTTCTTTCCGTTCTTTTTCCTTCAAACCCAGAAAACCTAGATTCTCTGAGGGCAGTCTTAATCTAAGCTATAGTTCATTTCACCTGAATAGAGTCCTATGTAAGTTTTAGTACAGTGACTGGACATCTGAGTTGTGGCCACGTCCAGACATGTGTGGATGCTACGTTCAGTGGGGACAACTAGCAACAGCACACCTTGTGCCGCTGCTAGTTGTCTCAGGGAAATGCCTATGCCATGTGCCCTCTGGTGTGTGGCAAGTTAGCACAGGTGGGGTAGGGGAGACTGGGGCCAGCACTGGGCTGGCCCCAGAAACCTTACCTGGGGTCCTGAGGACCTCCCAGGGTTGCAACAGTGACAATCCTGCTGTTTGAAGCCTGACTGTAAGCAGACCGCAGCTTCGGCCAGCCAGTCTCTGGCTTTGGGTGGCTCACGCTGGTTTTTTTTCCCTACAGGTTTTTTTGCCTCCTGAATATCCAGGGGTCAGAAAAGCACTCTCCACTGTTCCCTTGCAGCACAGAGAACTGAACGTGAGGTATGTGGTGCTGCAGACATGTTTGAGATGCCACATACTGCAAGGCAGCGTTCATCTGAGTTCAAAAGAAAATACCAAGTGATTTAAAGAATAGAGTTCATAGATTTCATAGACATTAGGGCTGGAAGGCACCTCGGGAGACCATCGAGTCCAGCCGCCTGCCCAAAGGGCAGGAAGTCAGCTGGGGTCAGAGGATCCCAGCAAGATAAGCATCCAATTTACTCTTGAAGGTGTTCAATGTAGGTGCTTGAACCACCTCCGCTGGCAGACTGT
>NW_017728886.1:168183003-168184154 GCF_001723895.1 Crocodylus porosus | reverse complement strand
GCCGGAGGAGCTGCGGGATCCTCTCCACAATGTCTCGGATGCGGGCCCCCGGGAAGCAGCAGACTTCCCGGGCTAAGGGGTCGGGGCGGCAGATTGTATGAATCATATCTGAAGGAAGTGTACATCCTGCATCATGCACAACAAATGGAAGAGTAAAAGATATATATAAAGAGAAAAGTATTTAAAGAATGTTTGTTTAAATAAAAATGCTTAAATAACATGTTAATCTAGCTTCTGGCTTCAGCATAAATGATGTTGGGTTGGCATGCATTCCCTCTCTTTCAAGCAGTTTATTTCATATCCCTCTATGTTTCTTAAGACGGATTCATTTCCTGAGATGAACAATCTCACTCTACTTTGTTCTGCTAGAAACATGCCTAGTCCCTTATAATCATTGCTCCGTGTAGTGCCATCACACCTAGGCCCTGACCAAATCCTGTGCCTGTATCAAACATTTGATTATCTGTCCTTGAGATGCAATGCAATAATTCCACTTCAGTTTCAAAAACAAGGCAGTTTAGGCATGGCTGTACCTCACAAGAAGCCTGTACTACAACATACAGCATCTGTGTTTGTGGCTATGTGCGACTGTGAGGACCTGGCACCAAAGACATTGACTCCAAGATGCAGTAGCGCAATAAAGGGGGTGGGGAAACTAGGGCACCAGCCTCAGCTATGGACCCTGGCTGGGGGTACGGTGGCACAAAAAGAGCAGCAGCTGTGCTTCCAATAACAACACCACTGCAGCCAGGGAACTGGCCCCATGTGTGGCTACCACCCACAGTGCTCAAAATCCCAGTTTCACTTTTGCTAAGATGTAAGCCTTAGCATTATAAAAATTTTTATACTTAATTTAATTCCAGCATTACATGACAATAGTGCCCAGATGCTGCAAGCAGGATCAAGAGTACATTTCAGCAATGTATCTTCTGTTCCAACACATGATTGAAGGAAAACTATCTTGAAGATTTCAAAATATAAGGCTTCTAAAGGTTTTGCTGGAGATGGCCTAAAGTCTAGTACTGTACTAAACTGTACCAGAGGGTACATGCAGACATTACATTTAGATGGACCTAACTAGGGATGGTTTGATCTAAATGTCCGTCTGTTCAGACATTCGGGGGGGTTAAATCAGGGTGGGGTGGGAGACT
>NW_017728886.1:168154976-168182903 GCF_001723895.1 Crocodylus porosus | reverse complement strand
CCCCCCCCCGAGGCTGACTTGGCTATTTTTAGCCCCCTCAAGCCCCTACACACTAAAACAAACAATCCCCCTGCGGACACACCAGCCCCTGTCAGTTTCTCCCACCACTCTGCATTTCTTACGTTGGGTTTCCCACACAGCTCTTGGCACCAGCAAAAGCCTATACATGATGCTCCAATCTATGCTAACACAGCTTAAAGCTGCATGACAATAGACCCAGTGAAGAGAATATTAGTATGCACCCTGAGACTCTGGCCCCAAAGGGCCTTGCTCTGATACAATGTAGTTCTCTTGCTTGCTAGCTTTTCTTTTACATCTTACTCTTCTCCTGTTGTGCTGGTGGAATACTCAAATGCAGTGTTTGCAAATGCTTATTTGCTTTTCAATATATTCTCTCCTTAAAGTTATTCCTGAACCTTTATCAGTTACTGTGAGGCAGCATATATCTTTTAAATGAATTAATACTCGTTATGTGTAGGAGGGTTTGACTTATGACTGTATAAACTCGCAAGTGATTATAGCAAAGGGTCAGTTTTTACAATGAATAGGAGCCAAGACCCACAACCTCCAGTAACTGGTACTGGAAATAAAAGTCCCAGTATTCTTAATTGTTCTGGCATGAATCAGGAGTATTTCCATTAAAGTCAAGAACATCTCAAATATAAAACACCACAAGAGGAGCCCAGGCCCCAACTTTAATATATATATTTTTTGTATATAAAATCTTTTGGAAAAGGATGTGGGCTTTTCCTTTTACAAATAGCAACATATTTTAAGATTAAGGGCAAATTCAAAAGAGATACCTTGGCCCCTCCAGAATCAGATATAGACATGTTTTTTTTCATGGAATGGGGGTGAGGGGCAGGGTTGGGTTAGTTTATTTTAATTGGAACTTTCTCATGGAAGAAGAGTTTAGTTCTAAGATGGGCCTGATAGCTAGCTGTCCCACTTCTTGGGTGAGCATTGTAATCAGTAGGCTGTTTTACAGGAGGTAGGTGGCAGCACCTACCTTGGCCAGCCCAACTGCTGCAATTTCTGCTGGGCTTAGTTGGTGTGCATCATGCATGCTCTGAGCATCCTGACATAAGTAGGCTACTCTAGGAGTGTTCGTAGGGTTTAGGTGTCACTCCATATCACATCTGATCACAACAGAGCTTACATGAGAACTAGAGCTGGCAATAGACGTGTGTTTGCATTTGTGGAAAACACTTACTGGATGAGGAGCGGAGGCGGTGGGACACTGCACCAGAAGACAAATGTGGCAAAAGTGAAACCACAGCGGGCGGAGCTGTAGGTAAAAGCCAAAACGGAAAAAAAAGTCCGAGCCCAAAGGAGCCAGAACCAGCTCCCTCATTGGTGCGGGCATGCTTTATAATAGTGTGCTGGGACCAATTGGTCAGCCAGACCCCCCAGTCTGGGATAAAAGACCAGGCAGAAGACAAGTGGAGGGGACTGTAAGTAGAGTCTCCAACTGGCCGAGAGGGGCCAGAGCCAGCAGGCAGTCCCAATGAGGAGACCTGGTGGTTACCCCAGGAAGGGGTCTTCACGAGACCACAGGGCCAGAGAGGGCCTAAGGATTTACTTACAGGGTTGATGTGGACAGAGGAAGCCTGCAATGAAAACTGAAATCCGGTAGGACCCAGCAGTACTAGAATCCAGACACGGCTGACTGACGGCAAGTACTGAACCCGGGAAAGAGGCAACACACCAGGGGATGTAACAGTACCAAAGCTGGACAATGTATAAATGAAGGAAAAGGGGGCTATAGGAAGCGCTCGGGATAGAAATACCGCCCCTGTCCTGCAGCCATAAAAGTCTGAGCCAGAGCACCAAGAGGTACAGGACATCAACTCCAACAATACAGGTTGTGACTGCTGGGCTTCGATTACCCACTTTCAGACAGTTCTGGTCCTGTACGTAGATGTCACACACCTGTGGGGATCTCCTATGTGTCGGAGCAGTTCTCTTTTCCCCGTGTCCCCGACCTCTTTCTCACCCGCCACGACTTGGTGTTCCTCAGTATTAAGGGTCGGTTCCCAGTATACTCCGTGGCCCAGGATCCCCCGATGGTCACTCCACGGGGCTCCACCACCCCTGTACCCCGACCTTACGCCACCTTTAGCACCTCCTTCCTCCGTTGGTCCTTGTTCCCCAGCTGTAGAATGATACCATCTGGTCTGTTTCTAAATGACCGTTACCCCAGTCATGGGGCTCGCTTGCAAGCACGACCCATGGACCTCCTCGCCTACTCCCAGTCCTGCACTGAGCAGGACTTCTCATGCAGACTCTGGTCTCACCGAGACCCCATTAACCTTACTTTATAAAGGCACTGCCCCAGCTCTGCTCCTTCAGCCAGGGTTACTCAATAATTTAAACTTTAAAAGGAAAAGCTAACTGCTCAGCTACTGTACTTGTTGAGCAGCCTATTCTACACACTTTTGGTTCCCTCCTAGGCCGTCCTTGGCCCCTTGCTTTCCTGGCCCTTCTTCCGGCTCACTGCCTCGGACCTTGGCGGCGATGCCCACCCCAGCTGTATCCCTTTGGGGCTCTCCTGGAGTCTCTCCTGCCTGGTGCGGCCGCTTCCGCCCGCCGTAGCCCCAGTACCCCACCTGTGGGTCATGCTGCCCTCCGGGCTTCGGTCCGGCGCGTCCTCTGGTGCCGTGTCTTCAACAACCATGCTGCCTGGGGTTGCTACTAGCTGCGGGGTCCGTCCTCGCTCCATCAGAGCCCCTGTCAGCTCTCTTGCCACCGTGCTAGCCTCCGCTGCTTCCCCCGTCGGCGGGACTTGGCGTTTCCCCTCGCTGGGGCCGTCCACCCCTTTCCCAGTTGCAGCTGTTGTTTTTAGCTCCGCCGGCCGGCGTACCTCTGTGACGTCACTGGCTGGGTGTAATCTGATAAACGCGTGGCTAATGAGCAGCGCGGGCTCCTCCTTCCGTCTCATGTGCCTCTCGTCGGGAGCTGCAGGTGAGTCCTGTTTATTACTCGGCTCCCTGGTACACAGGTGATGACATCGTGGTTGGCCTTAGGCAGGGTGTAAGGGAGGTGGAGCCCCAAGCAGGAGGAACAGCGGGAACGACCAAGAGGAGGCGCCAGGGGAGACAGGACCAAACATCTCCCTCCCAATCAGAAATTATTTATCATCAAAGATGTAGCAGGTGAGGCCCCCCGGGGAACAGACCCAAAGTCACCCCAATAACCAAACCGGTCAGTCCTAAGAACAACAGTGAGGTTTGAGAGGAACCTCCATATGCAATGTCCAGGGGAGAGACACAGGAGGCTGCAGCATCGCCTCTCTGTCATGCATTTCAAAATGGCCACAGGAGTGCTTTAACTAACCCTTGTTGAATCAGCTTTAGTTAAAGCACCCTCACAGCCATTTTGGAACATGGTGGGGATGGGGAGCCTTAATACACATGACAGTGAGGTGCTTTAGAGTAACTGTCCAAGAACTGCTCTAATTAAAACACACTCCCAGCCCCCCACCCTCTCCACACACCACTTCTGAATACATGTATAGGCAACCTAGATGCCTAGTTGTTCAGCCCATATTAAGGTCCTGGTGAACTTTGTAGTCCAAAACATAAGTGCCAAATGAATGTAGGTCTCTGGGAGTGTTTTTTTTTTTTCTTTTTGGGGGGGGGGGGTTGGCTGCTGGAATAGATTTTTTTTTGGTCTTAGGTGCCATAAAACTCAAACTTAACTAACCGTGCACACTCATTCCAGCTTAATAATGCCAGGTATGATTAATGTTTTCAACAATAGCTTACAAATCTTTTTGTCTATCTTTGATTTGCTTTAGAGCGTAAATAAAAAAAAAAATCTGAAAATGTTTGATATCCTACACTTACTCTGTAATAAAGTTGTTAAAATTGCTTTTTCTGTCAGAAGTTGCAGTAAAATTGCTTTTTCTGTCAGAAGTTGCAGCTAAAAGGAAAGCTGAGCTTCTAGGGTTAGACCAGAAGAGGGAGCTGCAGAAGAAAGGAGTGAAACTGTGCTAGCGGACCTTTACAAAGGACAGGGAAATGTTACACAACTAAAAATTGTTCTATGGGTCAGCCTTGATTCATAGAACACTTCTTGATGGTCCACAGAGCTCTGCCTTGTCAAATAGTCCTGGTTTTTTTCCTTGGTTTTAATTGTTAAATTTCACTTGCAAAAACTAAAAAATGTGTGCTAGTACTACTTTCCTATTAAAGCACTTTCTGAAGCTGACATAGGAAAATTATATACTTGCAAATAAGAAAGAGGGGATCCCCAAAGTTTCAGCAAGAAAGATAAGTGATCTTCACTTAAAAAAAATGATGGACCAGGAGGTCCTCAAAACCTCTATCAAGGTGTAGTTGTCTGTTAAAATGTAGTTAATACTGAGGGGGGCGGGGAAGGGGGAGCAGCACAGGGGAGGAAACCAAAACTCCCATTTTCTTTATTAAAAATGACTTCTCATAGGGGTTGGGTGCATACATTCTTTTTAAAAAATCTGTTTAGTAAGTTTTCTTAATTTGAAGTGTATAGAAATCAAATAAATTGTAAATTTATATATTATGTGAATGTAGTAGCTATTGGGAGTCAGTTTTTAATAAATTGTTTTTAAATTGAACATAAAATGTTTTAAAAAATATTTTTGATGAAAATATTTGGGTTTTTATTAGGAAATGTTTACTAGAAATAGAACATTTCTACGTTGTTCAATGAAAACTCAGTTTTTCCATCAGAAAAAAATACATTTCTTAAAGCTCTCCAGCCATACCAATAATCCATTTGATTGTGTGCATAGTAAACTATTGGAACCTTTTTTCAAGTCATGGACCAAGAAAACACTGTATTATTATTTATTTCTATGATCCTGGCTGCCTGGCCATCAGTGCCAGTTTGTTCTAAAATTAAACACTATGCATATAGCTCCTGAAATACATAATTTGCTCCCCTTGATGTCATTTTGCAGTTGCTTCTGGATGCAGTAAAGTGCCAGGGAGTTGACCATTGCAAGATGGTGAAGCTCGATTTCTTCACATCCTATCTACTCCTCCCTTTCTGCACCAAGTATGCTAGCATCCCGCCCTCATCAGCATTGGTACAACCAATGAACCAACCATTGGTTCCACAACTAATGATCCTCCATGCTGCAACACAACTGGTTTTAGTCTTTATATTGGACTATTCATAAGTTATAATAATATGCAATTGAAGCAGTTCTTCAGAGAAAATAAGATATATATATAAATGAATATGATATACACTTCAACCTGGTAAATGGAATCCAGAATTGTATTAAATCATAAATAGGATGGTATTTATTTGAAAAAACTACCTGGCTCTCCTTCTTTTGTAAATCAAACTTTTGTTTTCTCTTCTTCCAAGTTTGAATCCTAAATAGGGAACTGAAATGAGTCTGCAGTGAGTTTAGTGATGTTTGCTCTGTTTTAGAGTCACTGATACCTAGGACAAGAGGATCGTTAAATACTTCAGTAGAGTTGAGTTTTTGTACAGGTTGAAGGCTGAGAGGGGAAATTTAATGAAACTTAAAATGGATTATTTAGTTGGGAGGGAATCTCTTTATTTTTGTCTAGTACTTGTCATTTTCAATGATTAAGTATTAAAACACTTGTTACCAAACTCAAGATTTCTCCCAAATTGTTTGTCAGTTTAAAGTCACAATTCCTTGAGATAGTATAGTTCACACTTTGTCCAAACCCCAGGCTTTTTTCATTCTTTAGTACACCTTACAAAGTGTTAAACAAATGTTTAGAAAATAAATAATGCCAACTTTCTTGGAAGATTCATTCTGCACGCTGGGTTTGTAACACCAGAATCCTTAAGAGTCAGTATGATTTCCAATGAGAATTGGTTCTTTGGGATGAATTCACTATGTAAAAGATTTATCAAAGTCCAGTTGGTAACACCCTTCAACAAGTCGCAAAATATATTGCTAGCTGCTTGTTACTTTTGAAAAGCTTTATCAGAATACAACTAAGATTACACTCCGTATACATTTTTCTTTGCAATTATTACATGCCATCTCCACAAGTTTACTTTTTAATAAGTAACCTTTTGTATATGAAATAGAAATGACATAACCACTTTCACAATGTGAATTTCTTTCACTGCTTGGAGTACTATATTTTAATATATTCTTTGGGTGGATATTTAATATGTCAGGCAGGCTTGTTGGTTTTGAAGCCTAATACATAATGTGAATGCTCTCTGGTATGCATCACTGCAGTATATTCTTGCCAAGATTTTTTTTTTCCTTCACTGCAAGGCAATTGTTATCGTTCGAGAATTCCATTTAATCGTCATTTAATTTAGTTTTGCCACAAGACGGAACACAGAAGGCATTGTTTTTATTTGCTTCATCCTGTAGAAACTTTTCTGCCAGAACTATGAGGAGTTTTGGCTTGTTTTCTGCCTTGAAATATTTTTCTTCTCTAATGGAAATCCATTCCCTTATTAATTGATAAAATTTTATTAATTGGGGCTGGTGTTTGACAGCAACTGGGCACTTGAACAGAATAGAACTCATTTGCAAATACAAAAAAAATGAGGTCAACACCAGTGTGAGGTTTTAGAGTAAGAATAAAGATCACACTTCTGTGTTTCCCTGAAACTTAAAATGCAAAGCTGCTTTTCAGATGGTGCAGAACAGTTATCTTTTCACAGTTTTGATTATATTTGACTACATGTTAGGTAGTGTGTATTTCCTGTTATTGAAACAGTTAGAAAAGATGGGATTCAGAATAGTTGCATGTTATTTCTGCAGTAAGTTATCGTGATGTTGGAGCTACTCTCTAGGGAGCTGTCACCAGGCAAATGTTTTGTTACAATCCGCTTGCGTTCCATTTTACTGATACAGGTTATTTTGAATTGCATTTATATTTTAATAGTGGATATTATGTTATTTTGTGTTCTTTGTTACCTCAAATGCAGAATGATAAAATAATTATAAATCTACTTTATCTGTTTAAAATAAATCATAGAATAATTCACCCTTGCTAAGTTGTCAGAAATATTTATCAGCTGAGCAGCAGACAAATTACTGCCACACCTCCTAACTAAATGTAGGTTTGTGAGTGTGATGAGGAGAAAAAACTGCTGTTGCTTTGGGGATGGCATGAATACCATCAACTGGGATGGTATCAGCATAAACAGAACTGTCCTGCTAGTGGTCTAAGCAGGCTTAAGTAAGGTCAGATGAGTCTCACTGCCTTCTCACTCTTTCCTGATTATAGGGAGGAGCTGTAAGGGCACTTGCACATGTGCCCAATGCCTGCTCCAATGCATGCTAGTTAGCACACTCCAGCAGCCTCAGCACTTTGTGGTGTCCTGCACTTCAAAATGGGAGGGGGGTGCTTTAACTAATGCTTAATGAGTTTTAGTTCAAGTCCCCTCACCACTATTTTGAAGCATGGGATCCTGACTGAGTATACTAAAGGGGCACTGCCTCACTTACACTGGGTTATTAGGGTCCAGGACAGTTCTTAAAGAACTTTCAAGACTGGTGAAGAGAAATGTAGCTTCTAGAGATCTCATTTTTTAATATTTCTTTTTATATTAAAACTTATATTTATTTTAAACACACTGTGTATTAAAGGTTGTTCACAATGTAGGAAGTGTCAAGATTAGACAGCTCCTGAAATCAAAGTGTTAACTTCAAAAGTAAATTGTGTTTTATTTCAAGTAGGGATCAATCCACATATCTATACCCTGTATTTTATGACAGATACTTTAAAAAATGTGCAGATTGTATCACATAAGTACAGCGTTGCTTTTAGTTTAGGCAGTTCAGACTGGCCAGCAACTTTTAGTCACTCCTAATTGCCAGATTACACCAGCATTGATGTATGGAGGAATAATTTCCATTTCGTAGCCTAGGTTCCCATGTCAGAATCAATGGCCCATAACTCCATTTACATTCAAGGAAAGAAACAAGCTGCCAGAACTTAATTGGTTTTAATTGTGCTGCCTTAATTAATGAATATAGTCTACTTTTTAAATAAATGAACTGCTTTAAACATTCCCAAGCAGTCCTGACTTGCAAACTAACTATGTGGCTGGAGTATTAAATCAGAGGGAGTTATGTTAATTTAGTAATTTAGCTAAAAATACGTTAACTCCTTTCACTGAAAGGTCTGATCTCTCAAGCACTTGAGCATGTGAATTACTTTATTTGAATTGGTCTATTGAGTTCACAGAGATTATGCATACGAGTCAAGACAGACACAATGAAGGGTTTGCAGAATTAGGCTTCATCACAGTAATGCACAAATGTACTAGCGCAAACCCAGTATGTTTTCTCTAACATTTACAGCTTATAGTACAAGAAGTACGGGACATGGGTCTATGCTTGCTAAAGTGGTAAACCACAGGGGTAATCTTAACTACTGTAGTGAATACAACTGAGACTGTGCACAAGCTTCTGTTCATTATGGGATCAGGATCACAGAAAATGCTTGCCTGTTAAAGGGCTACTCTCCAACGGCACCTGAAATTTCAGAGGCCCAAAGCAGCAAACTGTTTAAATTCTTATGCTACCTTTATCATCACAGTATTGTGTAGTAATTTTTTACTGCATTAGAACCTCCCCAAACCCAAGATGACCTTGAATTTAAGATACACCCCCCCAAAAATAGATTCCTTATATTGAAAAAAAATGTATATTTCGTATTATAAACTTCCCTGCTGGCAAACACTAACCACATGGCTACCATGTTGCATCAATACCTTCTGCCTTCAAAGAAGGAGCAGCATCTGGAGCTGCTACTAATGCCATCTAGTTCCATTCAAGCATGGGCATGAATCAACTCAAAATAACCCCCTTGTTGCATCAGCAGTTTCTCCTTTTCCTTGTCATCTCAAGCACAGACAGAGCTTGAATGCTTTCAGGATACAAAGGAGCCAGCCAGCTTTCCACCAAAAGGAACAGTTTTGCTTAAAAAGCCCACAACCTTTCAGCTAGTGATTATCAAGAGAGGAAACTGAACTAGTACAGCAGAGAACAGAGAGTGGTTCTACCTAGACTGTAAGTTCTTTAATCTATTTAAAGCACTTACATTATAGGGCTGGCAAACAAATAAAAAACCAAAACAAAAAAACCCACAGGGTGTTAGATGAAGGCCTCTGGTCTAGGTTCGCAATTTCCGGTCCTACAACAAATGTCCTGCAACCAGACACCAAAGCTCGAAACCTGCACTTTGTAACAGCGGGAGGCACCCAATGACATGCTAGTGTTCAGGTTCTCCGGGGTCTGAATGCCACACGGACTGGCTGATACAGGTTATTGCCCCTTCTTCTGCTCATGTAACTCACACCTAGGAACCCCATGCAAGACATAGAGCACCCTTCCTCCTCGCCCCTGCAACTGGCTGAAAGCAAGCCCTGGAAGGAGGAATCTGCACACTGCCGCCTCTGTCCCTGGGTAACTCATGCTCCATGTACAGCTGCTCCCTGCAGTGAACGGATGGAGCATCTCTGGGGCTCCGCCTGCAACTATGTTAACCAGGAACAGGAGCAGAGGCAGGGGTTGGGTTCCTGCTTCCAGTGCCCGCTTCTGGCCCATGGGGGGATAGGCTTAGGGAAGGCAACTTGGCAGGGATCAGGCACTGGAAGAAGGAACATGTGTGCCGCTTTACTGGCTGATGAACTGCTCTTGAGCCTTGCTATAGGGAGCAGATCCATGAGGAGCCTGACTCAGCCAGAGACAACAGTGGTGCCGTGCAATTTCTTCATCCCAGTGCCTGTTCCTTGCTTGGCTCCCTCTCTCCTGGCTGGGAGCAGGTAGTGGATGAAGGAATCTGTGCGCCCCCCCCACAGCTGTCCCTGGCCAGATCGGGCCCCCTGCACAGCTCTTCCCCGTAGCTCCCGGCTGGAGCAGTCTGATACCTGATTCCAAGACCAGGCCTTGTTTCTGCCCCTGCTCCTCCTCCCCCAATATTGAACAGGGGGGGTGGGACTTGTCCTGGAATCAAGTAAAGATGGTAATATATTTTAAAGCTGTTATAGTGACAACTTGAAAAACAAAAAACAAAACACAAAGCAAAACTGGGGGGGGAACGATGATAAATCATGATACCATCTTATCTGAAAACATGTAATTTGTACTTCCCTCTCCCCAAGTGTGTTCAAATGATTTTAATGCAAATGTGTTTGTTGTTTAGAAAGAGGCATAGAGAAGGAGGAAAAGGAATAAGGTCAAAGGCTGCCGCCTAGCAATATATTTAAAGCAGGGGTGTAAAACTCCACCTGGCCTGATCTGGACCATAGAGCTCCTCTCAACTGGATCCATGGGGCAAGCAGCAGCTGCAGCAAGGGTCTGGGGGCAGTAGCAGGGTCCAGTGGGCACAGGGTATGCATCTGCACAGCCCTCTCTTATCCACCTGCTGCCAGTGGCTGTGTCCATCAGGGCTGGGGGCGGTGGAGGGAAGGAGGGAGGAGGGCTGAATTCTACAGCAGGCCCCAGCCTCCTCAGGGCTTTATGTTTGATATAAAGGTTTCTATTTGTCTTATTGGGTATAGAACCAATAATGCAAAATGCAAGTGAATATGTGAATGCACTGAATTTGCACATATGAATCTTAAGGTACTTTCTGTTAAATCTGCTAATGCCAATGTATATATAGTTTTACTTTATGTTTACAGTATACTGGGGGCTAGGATTACCATATTTCTAGGTTCAAAAAAGAGGACACCTGTGGGGGGGCAGTGATATGTCTGTGTCTTGTCTCTGCCCCTCACTCCCAAGCCCCTGCCCCCCAGCCTTGCTTCCCCCCTCCCAACCCACAACCCCCAGCCCTGCCAGTGCCCATCACTCCCGACCCAGAGCCCTCTGTCCCCCCAGCCCTGCTGCCCATGAAGCTGTTGCACACACACTTGCTGGGGCCCATGTGTGGAGCACATGACCCCCTGGCAGCCAATCACCTTGCCCACTGGTCCCAGCCCACTGGTCCCAGCCCCAAGCTGCTTGTGCCCAGAGAAGGTAGAGGGAAAGCAAAAACCTGGACATTTGCTTGCATTTTAAAAACTCACCCGGACATGAGGACAGGGGGTCAAAAAAAGAGGACATGTCCAGGAAAACCCAGATGTATGGTAACCCTACTCTGGGCCTGCCAACCAGGCAGCACTCTCTTTCCTATTCTTGGGGCTAGAGTAATTTATTTGCACTTGTCATGGACAAATATAAAGTCTTGTAATTTTCACAAATATATCATTTACTAAGCAATGGCTCTCTCTATTGTCTTTTGTAGTTAAACAGAATACTCTCTCTTAATTATGATTCAGTTTCTGTCATTTCAAAGAAGTGTGAAGAAAGATACTTTGAGTTAAAAAAATAAAGTATATGATTTCATATCAAATCTCGTAATTTCTTAGGACCTGTATCACCTTATGTCCACAAATGCACCTTGCTTTGCCCTATTGATGAAATCATGTCTTAATGGCTTTCAGTTATATAGGACAAACTTGATTTGATGCCTCCGAGGGTTTTTTTTAATTTAGAAAGAAAAGCAATAGAATCAAGCATCTCTATGATAAATAAAGTACATGCACTGCAGTAATGGAAAATGCATAATTCCCCTTAGGTGGGCAGGAAGCTAGTTCAAGGTAGGTGATAACAGTGAAGTTTTACAACAGGGATAAATTCCAACAGCTTTTAAGTGGCAGGATTTTGTCTGCACTATGATATTGCAACATTCTAATATAATAAAAGGTTTAATACTTACATCTGTCTGTCCGTAATGCTGGGGGCCAACTACACATGCACCCCAGAGAGGGCAGCTGGCAATTGGCTGTACAGGCCCAGCCCCCTCAGGCAGGGAGCCAGAGGCAGAGGGACCTGTTAGGCTTTAATGCTGTATTGACTTGCCCTGGTTCCTGTCAAAGCTGATAGCTAATCCATTGTGGCAGTAGGACCCAGGAGCAGTAGGACCCAGGAGGCGCCTCAGCAGGACTGAGCAGCCCACTGCACCCCATCCCCAGCAATTGCACTCGCTGCCTGCCAGCACTGTCCATGTGGCCCAGCTGCATTGCAGGAGCAGGGAGCATGGAGCCGCTCGTAGGGTGTGCATTTGTCTGGTGTGGTGTGGGTATGCGTCTTGTGCGTGCAGCCAGGAGCAGAATAGGTGGGTGGGTGTGCAGCCAAGGACAGAGTGGGTAGGTTTGGACCCAGTGGGTGGGTAGGTGTGGTCCAGGGGCAGAGTGGATGGGTGGGTGTGGGTGAGTGTGGGTGTGCAGCCAGGGGCAGAGTGGGTGGGTGTGGACCCAGTGGGAGGGTAGGTGTGTGGCCCAGGGGCAGAGTGGGCAGGTGGTTGTGGGCCCAGGGGAAGGGTGCATGTGTGTGTGTGCACAGTCAGGGGCAGAGTGCGTGGGGGAGTATGCATGTTCATAGGAGGCATCCCACATGCACACCCCACAAATGCACCCTCACCCCCATCACACTACCATGCACTCAGACCACCACATCTACACCTCCTCACACAGCCCAGGAACCTTCTGCCCCCCAACACACACACACACAGCTCTGCACAAGCCCCGTACCCACCCATGCCCCACATATCCACACGCATACATCTATATGCTCCCACATATCCACACACCCACAGCCTCCCACAAACCTACACCCACCCCCCACAATATACAAGAGTAAAACTTCATTTTAAGCTACTGTACAATCACCTCTATGCACACTACACAAACACATGTAAATCAGGACAAAAATATTTTTTGAAATCAAATTAACATGGTCGATGTTTCCTTTTCAGAATATAATTTGTTATTCTTCTGGTTCCAAGATGGCACAACCCCTTGCTGAAAGGACTACTTCTGGGGGCAAGGGGACAGCCTTCTGGTGGCAAAGATCAGGAGCTAGGGGATAGGATTTCCAGTAACAAGATGGTAACTGGGGAGTGGGGAACCTGCCAAGGGCTGGAGCAACCCATGTGGCCTTTGACAGCTTGCCAAAACTGTGTAAGTGGCCCTCTTCCCAAAATAATTGCCCACCCTGGTTTTATTTAGTGGGGAGAGGGCTTTTCATTTTGAATTTACAGGGTGAAAGTATAGATTTTAGTGTATAGCAGGATGCATTTTAAATAAAATTACTACAAATATGTATGCCACAGATTCCATGACATATCATCAAATACTGAAAAAGCTGATGATCCTTTGTCAACAGGTACATTCAGAATTTTAATTGTGAGTAGTTTGTATGCTGTATCATATCAGTATGGGGTAGTGTTTAGCTAATGGATTTTTTTTTCCAAATATTGAAACAACAATTGGTGCTAGAGCAGAAAAAAAGAAAAGAAGTTCTTCTTTGTAGTCTTAAAATACCTGACCTCTTTTCCCCACCTTTTTTTTAACAAAAAAAGTCTGCTGTGATCACATGTTTTACACACAGTTTTAACCCCAAATTAATTTTTACAACAGACTTACATTCTCCTCAGCAGTTTGAAAGTCAGGAAGACTCTGACTCAAGTAACATTAGAATACTTTAAGTATAGTTGAATGTAGGACAGATGTGTTCCTGTCAACCTGGGCTACTCCACTATAGAAAAGGAACACATTCATCCACATGTTAGGTGTCTTTCTACTCAGCGGTGCTTAGTACTATACCAGGAATGAGATAAAAATTAATGATGCATATTTTTAAGGCTAAGGCAGACAATGTAAAAGGAAAATTATTGGATTTGTGCAGGGTAGTAGACCTGTCACGGCTGCATTTTAAGAGGACAACATTTTTATTTTCAAGTCTCTGAAGAGTCAGTATCAGTTTAAGTCACAGCAATACTTACTTATACTGTTGTTTCACACAGTACTCCAGGGAAATCTGAGGCAAAGCCTAACTTGTTCAAATCAGCTGCCCATATTTAATATTGCATAATCAGGAAGAGACTTCTCAGAAGAGTAACATAGGCCTCTTAATGTGGGCATTCGAGAAAAAAAAATGTTCATTGCAAAACAAAAAGTTACTGTTTCCCTTATATAAATATTTTATCCCATTTGCTATACTTTTATGAATTATTAACCTTTATTGTTTTAAAATTATAATGACTAGCTGGCTCTGTTAAAGTTGGAAAACCAGGTAATGCAATTGAATATATACAAATAAACTAACTGGGGGAATCAGACTGGTGAAGCGATCTATCCAAGAATAAAGGGCAGGCCACATTTAGCAAGGCCTCCCAATTCCCAGTAGAATGCCCTGCAGGCTAGGCCACGGGTGGGCAAAATGTGACCTGGGAGCCAGATGTGGCCCACCAGGCCATTCTATCCGGCCTGCAGGTTCCCTAAAAAATTTAGAAAATTAATATTTATCTGCCCCTCGTTGCCTGTCCTGCGGCCCTCAACGGCTTGCTAAAACTCAGTTGGCGGCCCTCTGCCCAAAATAATTGCCCGCCCCTGGGCTAGACCCAGGCTGTAGTGTCCAACTCTCATCAGTCAGGAGCTGCAGCCACACAGGACATAGTCTCCCCAGGCTCCACAACACACACTTTCTCCCATGTGCTCCCTCTGCCACTGCACCAATGGTCTCCCCTGCAAAGGTTTCCCTGCACCCTCCTCCCCACTGCATTGTCTCCCCTGTGCTCTCCTGCTCTGAAACATCTGGAGCTTTGCTGCATGAGCTCCCCCACCTCATGGTGGCTCTGGGACCTAGCCGTGGACTTCCTGGGACAGGATGCAGAAGCCAGAGAAGGAGGGAAGGGGAAGCCTGGAAACTCCAGAAGCAGCAGCAGTCAGAGCAATGGAAACAGCAGCACCCAGATGGGAATCTGGGGGATGCAGGTGAACCCTTCACAAACCACCAGTTGAACAAGGCCTAGGGTAGACCACAGTGCCCCATGCAGTTACTATTAGTGTCCCTACTATAACTAGGGAATCACTACTGGTTATTACACTGTTATTTCGCCAGTTCTTTTGCCCCACACTTATATATGCTCCACCCATCTTTCATCGGCTATAGTATACTATGAATTTAATCCTGAATTAGATGCTTGGTGAAATATACTGTAGACACTATTTTATGAAGCTAATTTTCATTTCAACTGAGTCCAGTTTGGGTCAGGACCCATCTTCATAGTGTTTAGATTAAGGCAGCCATAGCAACAAGCACTCAAATGTAACAGTTTAGTGTAGGCTAAAATTGCTTAGAAATTAAAGTTAGTGCTCTTCCGCCACCCTCCTCTACCCCTGCACAAGACAACCATGGTTTTCTCTGATCGGAGTATTTACTCATAGTCATACTAGTGGGATTTTTTTCATTTACTTAATTTTGGAAAGTTTTTTTTTAACCTAGAATAGCACAGCTAATCTGCATAGACATGCTCCTAACACTTGTGCCCTTGTCCTGCCTCTGTCACTTCCTTCTGTTAATTACATGAACTTGCAATGCACTGTCTTATTAAAATTAAACTGAATCATCTTCATGCTGGGACACATCAGGTCTGATCCTATAATTCTTTGTTTAGGAAACTGGAATTAATACAAAGCCTACAAGATTAGACCTTCAAAGTATTGCCCTCTTTCATTGTGACTGGAGTCCATGATGAAACAGGGAAATGGGTTTTCATGCTCGTTTGTCTCCCACTTATCAAAATGGCTACATTCGACCTAAAATAAATGACCTCAGACAGAAGAATTTTGTGTTGCAAAAACACTCCCACAGCCTATATAGATGCAAGCTAAACAAAACCCAGATGACTCAAAGAAGATGATGTAACATTATTTTTCCTTCAGTCTGCCAAAAAAAGAATTTAAGTCTGCTACAGAAAATCCATAGAAACAGCATTTGCTGCCAGTGTATCCAGTCCAGAAGGTGCAGCACATTAATCTTTTGGAACTTTTGTTCTACTTTAGTCACATGAAAAAGCACAATAGAAAAAAATGCATCCACTAAGGGTGAGGAAGGAGTTTAGGAGGGAGTAGGCATCTACATGTAAGACGCTGATACCTTTCTAAGTGAGACCTATGACTTAGGTACCCAACATTCAGCTAACACAGAGGCCAATAGGCCCTGCCATCTTGGCTGAGCTGAGTGTCTAGGCACACTCGTGGAGGGCTGAGTGGGTGGGGTAAGGGGAATAGAGTCTCATAAAAAGCAGCTGCGGTTGCCTTTGCCTTTTTGCAAATGCGATTGCCTTTTTGATGGTGACAGCAACCAGGAGTTGCTGCCACCCCTGTGCACTGGACACTCAACCATGTCCGTATGCCACTATATCCAATGACCAATATAAAATGCATAAGAAGTGCCTGGAGAAAATGTCCATGACCCAGGTCTTCTTCCCTACTGGACTCCTCCTTGCCCTAGATCTCTTACATTCCTTTCTGTTTAGTGGCCCAGCAACAAGAAGGGCAGAGAGTACCTTCAGCCCAGCCTAGGAGTGGAGCACTCCCCTGGGAGGCAGGAGATGAATGTTTGCTCCCTCCAGACTGAGTAAGGCTTCAAATACATCTCTCCCACTTCCTGGGTAAATGCTCTGGTTGTTAGGCTATAATGCATATACGCCCCAACCTGCTGTAAGGAACCAGATTGGAGGTAGTCTGATCTCATAGTTAAACCATTGCGGGAAGAGGCCAGGGGCTGCATCAGAGTTTGGGAACCAAATTACCAGATCTAAAGGGAAGTCCAGGGACAGAACCCAAAACAGGCCAGGCCAGGACCAGGGCCTAGGAACCAGATACCATGGTACCAGATCCAAGGAAAAATCCATACGTTGAAATCCAAGAGCAGTGCCAAGCAGGGTTACAAAACAGATCCAAATGGAAATCCGAAGTCAGAGACCAGGGACAAAAACAAGCCAGGGTGAGAAACCAGGCAATTTATCACAGCAGACTCTAGTCAAAACTGGTGACTGGCCTGGTACTCTGCTACCACAGCTGGGGCTAAATGGATAGGCACTGGCTGTGCTCCCAGCAGCTAATCAGGAAGCTAGCTAGTTAATTAGCTATGGCAGAGCTTGTCTTCCAGAGACACAAAGCAGGTATAGCTGCCTAGGCATTTAACCCAGGCTGAATACCTGTACTTGAATTAGGCACCTAAGTATAGCTGAGATTTTGGGTGGTAACTCTTCTATCACATTGACACTAACTACTACCTATCCCCAGAAAAGAGGTATGACTGGGGACATAACCTATTTCCCAGCATACCATATTGACTGATTTAGGTGTATTCCCCCCACACCCATTCTGCTGTGCTGTGTATGCTACTCCACAGCCCCTACCTGTAAGTCTTCCGGTGTAAAGTTTAGGGGACTTTGGGGACTGACCTGACCTCCCAGAGCTGGGCCCCTAACTTTTAGGTGCAGGGCCTCTGAACACTCCCCTGCCTAAACCCCTTTGTGAATCTCACCCCAAGTCTTTAATTATCTAAATCAAATCATTCATAATCATGCAGCTGTATCCATGTGGTACCGTTGTTCTGAAGAATAATAAAAAAAGCAGCAGCTGGAGAATTATTTTGAAATTTTTTAAAGAAACATTGACTTCTAGATCACTGTAGATCATTTTGGACCATTCAGTTGAGAAATTCGTGTCACAAAAATCACTTTTTTCCCCCTAAAGTTGTAATCAAAGCCAGCTGTGGAGATGATTTTGCTGCTCTTAATTGTTTTGGAAGTTTTGTCACTGCTGCATGTCCATGGGTTCTCTGTTACTCTTTATGTTGCTTCATATTTAATTAATCTCAAAATTGTAGCTACTAAAAGCTCATCTGCACTGTCATATTGCATATGTATTAAAAGGGTCATTTTTAGGGATCAGTGTGCAAACACTTATGGATGGAACTACCACAGTGAGGTAAGCCTAACTGGTGACCATCCCAGACCAGCATGCAGTCAGAAATATACTGAAGAATTCTTTCTGCAGGACTGATCGTGTGCCCACTATATCAACTACCTAGAGTTTTATTCACTGCAAAAGGTGCGGAATCAGGCCTCAGATATTTTTTTCTTCCTCTATTAGTTTCTGTTCATTTTTGAGTAATTTCTATTTCATCTGGGTGCATAAGGCCTGATCCTCAGTTTCTAGTCTTCTGTGATGGTAGAGAAAAGATGCCTTTAAGAAAAAGCAAAACATGCGTAATACTTTAAGGCTTTGGCAGATGGTGATTTTTTAAAATTAAGTTTGAAAAGTAGAGGCATGCATATTGGTCCTCAGATCTTTGACTGTGTGAGTTGACTAGAGCTCCCCGTTCCTGAGAAATACTACTGTAAACTTCCCAGTACTGTCCAGCTCAATCATGACCAAAGGAAAGTGTGATCAATTTTGGTTTCACTGGAGTTTTCACGGAGACTGCTAATAAAAACACCAATTAGTATCTAATGGGTTGAGAGATAACAGCATTTGCCATTGGGAACAGGACTGAAACAATCTAATCTTTGTGCAAATATAATATGAAAACAAAGAATTTGTCACTACCACCATCATCAAAACTTGAAACAATTAATAGCGGTGAAAAAACTTGGTAAGTTCTTTCATTCCCTTGAACCAATCAGCGTGTATGCTGGTCTTCAGCCTGAAGTTCCACTATAATTGTGACTGAAGCTTTGGCAAGTGGATTTGAAATGTCGTTAAAGTTCATATCCAGCAGCTTGAAATAAAAAATAATGCTGATATTCATAATCCAAAACAATATACAAACAAAATCAATAGACCTGTAATGTTGTAATCTCTGTTGATGCTGGCACAAAGTAAGAACCCTTCAAAAATAATAAAAACCTATGTTTTCTCAATGCTTTCTGGCTTAAAATATTGTGCAAATATTGTATAAATGTTGGCAAATAATAGCAAATTAATCCTCACAAGCATCCCTAGGAGTTGAGAAATATTTTTCACACACAGGGAGGTTAACTGATTTGCTCATGACTACACACAAGCTCAGGGAGAGCCAATATAAGAGTATTCCCTGATCCCAGTCAAAACAAGGTGGGCCATATCCTAGTCCACCTATTTGGCATTTAAATCAACTTAGGCACCAAAGTGCAGTTCTATACCATTCTGTTCCTGAAAATCCAGTAATGCATCTACTTCTGTAACAAACAATTATTTGACACTTAAGACTGAGTCACAAAAAAGCAGTAGTGAAGGAGGACCCACCCACTAACTGTATTGACAGTATTTCAGGGCCTTGAGCAGGGTATGAAGAGGAGCACAGGTAGGTGCCTAAATCTACCTGCACACCTAATAGTGAAATAGAATCTGACCCTATATTTTGCTTTCACATATAGTATATGTTTTAATCCCAGGTGAAATAGGTTTGAAATAGGATGCCTAACCCCTTTGGTTCTAGGGGTTTCTGATGTGTCTTACTGACCTGCTGTAAAAGCCTCTCATATACAAGACACAGAGGTGTATTTTCGAATCTGATAACTAACCAGGTTAAAGCCAGGTTAAACCCCCCACAATTGACTGCAGAGGTCTCTGGCCTGTTGTTACTTTCTAATACATCTTGGACTACCAGGGAAATTGCCAGTAAGGCTATGAGAAATGTCGACAGGTGTTTCATTTCGAAGCTGTTTCAATGCATTTTGAGACTGAAACAGTGAAATTGAAATGAAACAAAAGGCTTTGAAACAGCTTTGAAATGAAACAAGGGCACTTGAAACGTTTGAAAATTTTCAAAATGTTTGCATTTCGAAGCTGGGCTTGCTTGCAGCTAAACAGAAACTAAGGAGAGGGAGGGAGAAGGAGTGGGAAGGACTGCTCTGATATTGACATCTAGCTCTCTGATTGCTTCCCCCAGCTCTATGATTGCTTCCCCCAGCTCTTCCCAGGGGGCACAGGCCCCTGATCTGCGCACAGGGTTTCAGCAGGCTGCTGCTGCAGGCTGGGGCCAGCGGCAGCCGCTTGACACAGCCCACGCCGAGTCCCAGGAAGACTGCAGTGCTGCCGCTGGCTGAAGCCTGCAGCGGCAGCCTTCTTAAACCTAGTGCACAGATCTGGGGTCCCACATCCCAAAGGAAGGGCTGGGGGAATGATCAGAGACCTGGGTAATTGAACCAGTGGCTGGGGAATCGAACTGGGGGGCTAGGGGAAAGTTCAGGTCCCTGCATGCTGCAGCTGCTGGCTTGGGCCAGCACCAGTACCCGAGTCTGCCTGCGGAGCTCGCGCCAAGCACCAGGAAGAACCCCGTGTTGGCACTGGCCCCAGCTGATAGCAGCAGCCTGCTGTCATCCTGCACCCAGGTCATGGGGCCTGCACCCCCTGAGAAGGCTGCAGGTCTGTGCCAGACTCCTCCCAGGGGTTGCAGCCCCCAGATCTGCATGCAGGATGACAGCAGGCTGCTGCTGCTGGCAAGTGATACTAGTTTTCCTTTGAACAGTTTGAGGTGCAGTTTCACAACCCCTACATCTATCTCCTTGAAACTTGGCAAACTTCATGCCCTCAGAAGGGGCTACCATCCCTGCAATCTTCATCTCAATCATGCAATAAATGACAAAGTTATAGGCATTTTTGTGATTCCCCATTATAGCCTATGGCCAAAATGTCAAAACGTGTCAAAACAGCGAAACAGTTTTGACTAAATGAAATTGAACAGTGCTTCAAAACAGCAAAATGAAACACTTTCCCTTTGAAATGGCAAAACAGAAGTCAAAACAAAATGGTGCTGGTTCACACAGCCCTAATTGCCGAAGATTAGAAAAGTTAATATTATGACAGAATTCAAAAGGACAAAGTAGAGTGACCCAGGTAATGATAAGCCAAATTATCTGACACCAGTTCAAGGCTAAATGATAGAAAAGTTGATACAAGATTCAACTGATAAAGTAAAAGAAAGGTCTAATTATGTTAGCCCTGCAGGGGAGAGTCCTGGGTTCTGGCCTCTGCTCTCAAGGTTATTTTAGGTTCTTAATCTATGACTGTCTCCTGTAAAGTATGTAAAAATGCATGAATGCACTCAGGGGGTGCCCACATCACTGGGCTACAGAGGCATGCTCCTTTTTTTTGTTTCCCTTCTGACATCATAACTCTTGCATCCCAATCCTACAGGAGAGCTGGAGGGTGTGGCCAGCCAGTAGGGGGTACTCCTGCATTAAGCCACCCACCTCACTGTGCCCGACCACTTTCCAGGCTCCAAGTGCCTCCCTGGGGATGTCTCACATCTGGCCAACCCCCTTCCTGGAGCACACCCACTAGCCCGGGGTTTCCATTGCCACCACCCAGGGCTGGGCTTGATTCTTGCTCTGTGCACCCTGGGAAGCACAGGCCTAGTAGCCCTCAAGGGTACTTGATTCACTTCAAGAACTTGGGATGCTTCCCTCGGTCAGAAGCACAAGTAGTGGTCTCCCTTAGTCAGCCGAACCAAGGGGACCCCAAGGCATAATCTAGACCCACTCCCAATAAGCCTGCCACACTAGGTACAAAGAAGAACTTGATTGGTTACAAGGGGTAGGGTTGCAATAGGCTACAAGGTAGAGCAATATCAGAGAAGTCCCATAGAGCAAACTCCCATAGCTGGGTAGCCTTTGATCACGCATCTGAGTTACTGCAAGCTATATATCTAGTTCTATAGATATATAGCTATATATCTAGATCTATAGATCTCAGGTAGCTTACTCACAAGTATCATCCAGAAGCAGGTTGTTCGTTGATCATGAGTTTTGAGAGAGAGAGCAAGTTTCAGATGGTCCAGCTCTTCTCTCTCTCTGAGTCTTCCTCATGGTTGCTGCCCCCTCCTCCTGGGCAGTCCTTAACTTATATAGCCCTTGTGACCTCATTTACCTGGTCCAATAGAGGCCAGCACCTGTTGGCTGTCAGCCAATCAATTTGAAATGCATCACTAGTTGTTGGGCAAACTGGCAGTTCCTAGCTCCCCAGGGAGCAAGCCCCTCACCCAGGTATGTGATGCCAGTCACGTAGGCAGAGGGAACAAGTTTCCCCCCTTCCTCAGGAATGTATCCAGCTCAGGTCACCTAAAGAGATAGGATAAGGTGTATCTCCTCTGCTGGGCCCATCCTAACCAAATTGTCACAGAGCAGAGTTTATGGGGAGAAACAGAGGTGGCCTTCTGCCACAGAGGGTGCCCCACAAAACTATCCAATAGTTGGTGGTTATGGCACTCACTTGGGAATTGAGTGATGCATGCCTGAATCCCTTCAAACTGAGAACTCTTAACTAAAGTCATCCTCATCCTGGTAACTGATCTAAAAACTAGGCTATTGGGAAAAAAGTGGGTACTGCCATCTGAAGAAAGCCTAGGAGCTCTGGTTCCTGAGGGAACACCCCCATATAATGGGCAGCCCTGGCACAGCCACCTGGGTTGTATTCTGAATTACTCTTTGGAGGTGCCTGCTTCTCCCCATTCTCTGTAGGAGACCTCAGGTGCCTAACTCCTTCCAGTCATACTTTTAGCTTAACTGGCATATTTGGATTGCCTTCTTGGGGCCAGAGGCTTAAGGTTTTAGCCACTGTACCCCTTGTCCACCTGCCCAGTCTGGGTTTTGTGCAACCACTCTTGGGCTGGTATGTCCCATAGATGTCCTCTATGTGGGTATTAAACCTGTCCTGTCAATAACTTACTAAGTCTGGTAGAAGCTCTGTTCACACCAAAAGGAAGTCAAAAGAGCTGTTGGAGAGAAGACTTAGGCTCCATGAGGAATGTTGAAACAATATGTGTTCTCAGCTATGGTAGTTTCTCACTGAAACAATTCTTTCAGCTTATACTTGCTTTAAGTGTACATTGGAGCACTTGACACCAGGATTTGGCAGTCCATATTCTTTCCATCTTTGCACTCACATGCACAGGCATTATAAGGAATTCCCATGGAACCAGGAGAAAAGTTTGTTAAAAAGGGTGTTTGCTATTATAATCAATTTTCTGTATCAACATAATGGGAAAAAACCCCAAATCTGATGCTGGGATTGTTAAAAGCGGGGCTGTGTTATAAACAGGGCTTGTTACAATGGGGTTGTTCTGTAGCAGAAGATGAACTAAGCAAACTGTCCTTTTAAATAGGTGGCTACCAAGTCTTCCTAAACATTCAGCCTCCAATCATTTGCTCCCATGGTTCCATTTTAATGTGGTGTGAAAACTGCATTGTAAGTACAACATTAAAAAAAAATAAGAAAATACTGTTATGGGAAAAAACCAACCAAGAAAATGAGGTATTGCTCCAGATATTTATGATACAGTATTCACACAGTCCTAAATTCTGAAAACCAACAAGACAAGCTATATTCTAAATTGCACTGAAAGGCACTGCTGCAAGCATTATAGGCACAGAAAATGTACATTAATCATGATGCTGTGTTCTTAGTTTTGTTAGTAAGCACAAAGCCCATACACTCTGGATTTAAAGTGCATATATTAAAGTCTCTTCTGCAGCCCTCAGCTAATAAAAAAATAATAATTAAAACAAGAAGCATTTTGTAGTTTTTCCCTCCTGAAAATAAACTTATTATTTTTTAAATGTCCCAAAGTGTCTGCAGCTATTTCAAGGCATTTTTATGATATTTCTCTTGGAAAAAAAATCAATAGGTACATAATATAATTTACCAATATCATTTTAGCAATAACATTTTCTTTTACAAATTCTGTTTGTTGGCTTAGTGAATTGCCATTCCTAAGTTGCAATGAGATTTTTCCCTCATAAGTATGCCGCAGCTTGGTTTAAATAACTAATTTCTGAAACAGCTCTTCTGACCTGTTTGGAATAAAATAATTCAAGTTGGTAGAAAAGAGTTTGTGGAAGTCCTCAAATATTTTACTTTTTTGAAAAGATAAGCCTACATTTTCATGCCTTTTTGCCCATTACAAGTAAAGGGAATACAGAATAGATTAATCAGTTTTCTTTGCAAATGTAGAACAAAACATATTTCTCTTACCAGCCCCCAAAATTCAAGCCAACAACTTCCTACCTCTGACTGTACCCATCTGAGTTGTGCAGCCTCAAATAAGGATTAAAGACCATGTTCCATAAAAGTACCTCCATGCATCCTCATATAGCTCAATCAGTTTCAGTGGATCCAGTTCAAAGCCCACTGAAATCATTGGAAACCCTCCCATTGGCTCTTACGGACCTTGGGTTCAGCCTTTTGTGAAAGAAATAGTCTCCTAATTGGCAAATCATGGCCAAGGCTAAATTTTAAATAAATGAATAATCCCACTCTTACTCAGCAAAGCATTTAAGCATGTGCTTAGCCTAGACTGCAGCAATATTTGAGCACTTTGCAATATAGCCACTTTCAAGACAATTTTACAAACTTCCCTTTTAATGTCTATAGGCATTTTCCAACAATGTTCCCAAGAAGCAATGCCATAGCAATTTTTGTTTCAATCTAAGGCGTGTTCAGACAATAAATTATCTTTTTCAAGTGTATGTTTCCCTGACTGAGAAACCCTAGAAATTTGTGTGGTCTGCTCTGAACACCAATACCTTCACACTGTGCTAGACCCTGTAGTAATTTCTCCTCTCACTGCTCGCTGTGACACATGACATTTTGGACTACCCCGTTAAACACCCCCTAACATTAGACCATTCACTGTCTTCGTTTTGCTTGCTCCTGTATATTGACGGTGCAGGTAAACATACAAGAGCCCTTCTGCTTTCACTAGGGTCACAGAAAAATGGAAGTGTCCACCCACTTGCAGCCAGATGCTAAAAAGATTGGAAAGACTATCTAGGTAGATGTCACCTGGGTTCCATTTTTGGCTCAACTGCATTCCTGAATGATCATGGGCAATGATAATGCCCCTCTTGCCTAATTCTCCAATCTGTAGCACAGAAATAACACTTCCTTACTGTACAACAGGGTGCTGTGGTATTAGAACCCATGGCAGCGTGTGAAGTGCTCAGCAGCTATGAGGACAATAGCCATCTAAGTACTGGGAGAGAGAAGAAGAACCCAAAAAGGTCAACTGTGAGGAGGAAAAGAGCAGCGAATAAGAAGAGAGAGGTAAAAGCTTCTTTCTTGCTTGCATTTTGAAAAAGCTTATGACTTTGTGCTATTCAGTGTTAACAGTCTCCTGGGTTCTGTCTGGGGGAGGAGGGATATGGCTGTGATGTACTTGTCATGGAGCCCCATAAAATGATGAGAGGCCAGACACCAGCACACGTTTAGGTTCCAGTTCAATAACCAGCTCAGCATGAGCAGACCCCAACACCCACTGATTTCAATCAAGTTTGACATGGTTGCATGGAGACTAGCTATGCCGCTCTTCAACTTGGTTCCCTGAAGTAGGTGAATATTATTCTGCAGTATAATCTTAGTACTGCACTGCAGTCACTTCTCTCTGGCTCTTCTAATGATGGTGTGCCATGAAATTATTTCTTGCAATCTAATTTGCTATGCCTTGTCATTCTCTGTATCTTCCAAACCAGGTGTGCACTTATGAATCAATTAAGCAGAACAAACAATACTGAATTACAAATTATACATAATGACTTATCCAAAGTCACTTTATCTTAATGTGTATTTTAGTTGTAAACAAATTTACCATAATGCCCTCCAGATTTTTTAAAAAAATTATGCGTAAACCAAGTAAAAATCCCTTTTTACGTGCATTATAGTACAATAATAACTTCTAAAGACTGTCTCTCTCTCTCTTTCACCCTAATAGTAGCATTGTATTAATAGAAGTAATATGTTGTTAATTGCTAAACATCTCTCAAAGAAAAGCTATTAATATTATACTACCCTAGCTGAATAAGCCACAGGTATTGTACTATAAAGAACATGTTTGTGTGAGTTCATTATCCTTCTACAGATACATACTGCAGCAAAAGAGCACCCTCTAATGCTGCCTATGGGATTCTGTGTCCAGCCATTTGCACTGTAGTGTGTAGAAGAGCTACGTGCAACATGAAATGTCTGCCCCTCAGAAAATTCTAATGTTTCAAAAAAGTGCTGAAATGTAGTTTAAGAAAAACTGTAGCATTTCATTTTAATTTTTTCTAGAACAGGACAGAGTTGCTGACTGCTCCCTTGCTGGGGACCTTCCTACTACCCCAGTTCCTCATGATTCCTTGTAGATTGATCCCTACTTCAGGGAATATCTCAGACTGCTTCTAGACCAGTGGTTTTCAACCTTTTTTTCATTAGCATATCCCTGAAAAAATTGAATGGAGGTGTGGACCCCTTTGGAAATTTCAAATGGAAGTGCAGACCCTTTGAATTGTATATGTAGGTATTCATATACTTTTGACTGATCAATCATGATAATTATTTTTCTTGAACCCCTTAAACATAGTCTGGAGACCCCCAGGGGTCCATGGACCACAGGTTGAAAGCCACTGTTTTAGGGAGTTGGCAGCTTCCTGGGGAGCGCTCCAGAATTGAGATCTGCCAGGGATCATGTCAAGTGAGTTCCCTGCCACAAGTCTAGAGCCTGGTAGAGCTGTGGGCTCGTGGGATCTCCAGGATCCTGGTTTTATGCAAAAAGTCCTAATTTTGCCCCAGAGAATCAGACCAAACCACTTCACCAAGTAACTTGCCAGGGAAACTAGCCGTGTTTTGAAGGAACAGTAGCTGTTCTCCAAACTGGGAGGATTTTGTGGTATTTTGTTTTGTTTTGATAAAAATGACATTTTTCCAGCAACCACAAAACTTTTGTTGGACACATCCCAACCAAGCTCTAGTGTGCAGACCTGTAACTGCAAATAAAACTTAAGTCAGGGAAGTCAAATGTGGCCCAGGAAATAGCTCTGGCCAGATGTTCTATGTCATCTGGCCTGCAGGGCTCCTAGAGGGGCCAGGAAATTTGGGGATGAGGGGGAAAGAGTCCCACTACAGAAATCCAGGGTATGGAGCCCTCTTGGGACATATTAGTGACAGGGCATAACAACAGCATTAACCCCCAAAGCTCCCTAATGCTGCTTCCTCCACTGCTGCTGTTGGTGGATTCAGATCAGGCCCCCACACAGCTTTACAGTCCAGATCCAGCCCATAGGAGAGGTGAGGTATGAGTGATTTTGAAGTCCCTGCTCTATGAAATCCTGAGTCCAATATTAAAGGAGCACTGAACTTGTTGAAGCAATTACTCCTCTGAATGCTTCTCTAATTCCTGGTAGATCATTATCTGTTTTCTCTGGCTGTGTTCCATGCCTTTGGGTGATTCTTTCTGAGAATTCGCTCCCTGGCTTCATATTAAACAAATCGCCTGTGTGAAGTCTCAAATTCTTCATGCACTGTCCTAGGTATCCTGTGTTTCCTAATGGGATTTGTGTGGGGCTCCTTGCCATGATTCTACAGAGGGGCGAGTGTGTTCATTCTCTCTAAACTCGTGTTTGGTGTCCATCTCATTCTTCTAAAACTGCATCTCCCTTTCACCATTTCTTGGCCTTGCTGAAGATCACTGTATCTATGTGGAACCCTAAGCCAATATTACCTCTCATTTATAAATCCAAGACACAAGATAAATTATTCAGCACAGCTTTGTGCTGTCATGACTAGTCTGCTTCTGCTATCTGAACTACATTACTTAAAACTAGCTTGGGTATTCCAGCATTTCAGTGCAGTCTACCACACAGGCACTTTGGACTGTGTGTAGATGAAACAAGAGGTGTGCGCATGACACTTTAGAGCGGGTTAAATGTTTTTGCACCGTTTTAATAGTGTTGGTGTTTGCATGCCTCAGTGGTGTACTGCACATTAATTCCAGCCACTGTAGGAAATTTGGCGGTGTAATGCGTCTTAAATGACTTGGGGCCTAGAGCCATGGAGCAAAACACCAGGCTTCATGCAACTCCACAGCTCTGCAGGAAGCCTGTGCAGAGAGCTTGGCAGCAGCCCAGGAAGGCAGGCTCCACCCAAAAAAAGTGGCGAGCCTGATCTTTCCCAATGTGGTCCCTATTTTCAAGAAGGGGAGGAAGGAAGAGCCTGGCCACTACAGGCCAGTCAGCCTCACTTCTATTCTGGGGAAGGTCTTTGAAAAAATTATCAAGGGCCACATTTGTGAGAGCCCTGCAGGGGAAGTGATGTTGAGGGGTAACCAGCATGGGTTCATGC
>NW_017728886.1:168147629-168154146 GCF_001723895.1 Crocodylus porosus | reverse complement strand
CTCGGGGAAAGTCTGTTCACCAGGGCCCCCCTTGGAGTCACCAGGAACAATGGCCACAAGCTGAGGGAGGATAGGTTTAGGTTTGATATTAGGAAGACCTACTTCACTGTAAGGGTGGCCAGAGCCTGGAATAGGCTTCCCAGAGAGGTGGTGCTCTCACCTTCCCTCGAAATCTTCATGAGGAGACTGGATAGGCACCTGCCTGGGGTCTTATGACCCCTCCCACCCCCAGTGCTCCTTCCTGCCCATGGCAGGGGGTCGGACTCAATGATCTGTCTAGGTCCCTTCCCACTCATTGATTCTATGATTCCCACCCCCCGAGTCTGCCTGCCTGAGCTGCACAGGGGGCTGGTGCTTTCCTCCATGGCTGTGGTGCTAAGCCAGGTGCCTGTGGGTGGGAGCCACCTGGGGGGCGCCGCTGCTGCCATGGAGGGCAGCACCAACCCTCCCACCCGCAGCCCAGGGACCACTCTGCCTGCCGGCAGCTCGCCCTCCCCTCCTAGCCACAGAGGCAGGTAAGTCTGCGGGGTGTGTGCACGACATGGGGGTTTAATGAGCCCTAAATTGAAGTGGTGATTTTTAAAACCCACCACTTCAATTTAGGGCCCCTGTTTTGTCTACACATGTCGTCTCTCCACTCTTCATTGCAAGTAAGTTAGCCAGGAGCATTCCTCCTGTAATATTTTCATTTTGTTGAGCACTTTGCAGAGACATCATAGCCACTCATTCCCTTCCCAGTTCCTCACTGTTTGATCCTGAATATAGTCCATTTACCGCACCATAACAGAGGCATAATTTTAGAGCCACAGAGCTGAGCAGTAAGTGGTGATCTAATGTGCTGTGCAGGGTGAACACCGCCGCCGCCACCACCACCACAACAACAACAACATGATGCAAGCCAGGCAGCTGGGCTGGAAAGTGCTGTGGTTAAGACAGTTCCTTGGATCTCAAGAGTTGTGAGTCTAATTCCCAGCTTTACCAGGGTCTTGAGATCCCAGCCTCCACAGGGACCTTGAACAAGTTGCTTCATACTAGATTTTTAAAATGTTTAAAGGCTTAAGGATATAGACAGGTAGTAGGATTTTCAAAAGCCCATCCAACTTCTAGTGATTCCAGTGAAGAATAGGATTTTTTTAAAAAATCATGCTAGATATCCTCTTTAAGTACCTAAATATCTTTTAAAAATAAAATCTGACCTTTAATATTTTAAAGCCTCAAAATAGTGGGTAAGGGTTGGAAGGGGTAGCAATAATGCCATATATGATGGAAGTACTGTGAGGACAAATGCATTAATGTTTGTCAGACAAGGTTCTGTGGATAAATGTGATCTCTTTTATTAGACCAACTAAATAGTTGGAAAAATTGTTCTTTGCAAGCTTTTGGGCACAAACACCCTTCTTCAGGCATAGGGAGAGTCTGATGGTAGTTTGTGTTTTTAATGTTTGACAGATACTGACAGAAGGAACCGGGTCAGACCCTAACAGGTAAGATAAGCAGGACAGAAAATTAGATATAAAAAAAGCCAAATATCACAGACTTCAGTTATCTTAAAAAATAACCAGCCAGCCAACTTTTAGTTTATAAACTGCTTGTTTTCTTCTGTTTTTATAAATCTAACACTAGGAATCATTGTTCCCCCCTGATAAGTGGGGATACAGTCTACAACTCCTTGTGGCTCTTTTATAAAGCTATCATGTAACCTCTACTGATTTCATTGTGGTAAATGTGGCTGGTTGACTCAGCAGCACATAAAGACAGTTGGGAATGAGTAGCAATGAGGAATGGAAATACAGAGATGACCCAAGAAAACCTAATAATGACAGGGCTTGAGAGGGAAAAGGCTGAGGTTTGTGCTCTCTTATAATTTAAGAAAGGTCAAACCCCAAACAGTCTGATATTAGATGAACCTTGTATTCTATTTGGCCAACCTAGTAAGGAGGGCTTTAAATTAGGTTCCACGGGGAATAGTGATTATACCTACCCAGCAACAGATCACACAGTCCAGAGGAGAAAGACTTGAAGAAGCAATTCAACTCTGGGAAAAGGCCAGAGACCTACTGGACTGAAACAAGTGATGCAAAAGTGTAGCAAGGAGGTCAAAACACAAAATATATTTGACAAGGTTCTTTGAGTAGATGAGATCTTTTATTAGACCAACTGAGTAGTTGGAAAAAAGTTCTTAGCAAGCTTCCAGGTGCAGTCACCTTTCTTCAGGTACAGGGAGTCTCTGCTGTTCTGAGACTCCAAGGAATTAAGGAAGCTAAAAGTGTGGCAGGATGTCCGTGAGAATGTAAATAGATAGAAATTAGAAAGACAAAAGGTAAAGCAGAGAGGGGAGGGGGAAGAAAGCAGGGGGAAAATGCTAAACAGAAACGTTAGAGTGATAGAATGCAAGGTAGAAAATGGGCAGTCTGTGAAAAAGGAAATAGCTAGAAATCAGAAAAATAGGAATAAGAGAAGCTCAAAGTCTAAGAGGATGTAGTAAACATATAATTAGGTAAAAAAGGAAAAACAAAAGGTAAAGCAGGGGAGGGAGGAGGAAGAAAGCGGCGGGGGGAGGGGAAAGGCCAAAGTGAAATACTGCAGTTCTAATAATACAAGATAAGAAAGAGGCTCTCAGTGAAGAAGGAAATAGTAGGAAATCAGGGAGACAAAGGGCAGAAAAGTAGGGGAGGGGAGGGGAGAAAGGTGGGAGAAAAGAAGAATGTAAGAGGTCAAGTCAGGCAGGTACCTGGTGAATCAGATGTCAGACAGGTTGTAATGCATCATAAAACCAATGTCTATATTGAGTCCATGATTTTTTGTGTCCAGTAGTTTTATAAAGTGAAGTTCATAGGCTCATCTGCAGAAGGTGTTTTGTAAGTTTCCTTTGAGGATTAGAACTGAGAGATCGGAGAAGGAGCGATTGTCCTGTGAGAAATGTGCCCCCCACAGGTAGTTGAGTATTCTTGTCTTTGATAGATTTTCAGTGTGAATTCATTCTTTTTTCCAGCTACTCAGTTGGTCTAATAAAAGATATCACATCTACCCAAAGAACCTTGCCTGCCTATGTTCTTAGACCAGCACAGTTACAACCAAAAACCCACCAAATACATTGATGCGAATATACAAGTGCAAGGAATATGGAGAATAAGCAAGATGAGCTAGAATCTGCAGCCTGTGAAAAGAGCTATGATCTGACTGGCATCACCGAGACTTGGTGGGACAGCTTTTGTGACTGGAATGTCAACATGAAGGGTTACACTTTGTGTTGGAAGGATAGGATTATGTAACAGAGCTGAAGGCTCCTGCTATATCAAGGTTGAAGGAGCAGCAGGGAGAGCCTCCGGAGGGGAAAGCCACCCATTATGAACTGCCAGGGAGAAATTCCTTGGATATTGGCATGCTACAAGCAGTTATGTCAGCAGAGTCCAAAAGTAATAAGTTACTGTGGGGTTGATCTGGCAGGCTAAATTGGGAAACATCTGCAGTAGCTGAAGGAGTCACATGACCAAAATGGGGCACGGCTTCTAGCCCTATAAACCCCAGGCCTAAGCCAGTTGGGCTCTGAGAGCTAAGGAAAGAGTTGCAGGGCAGGACAACAAGGAACTATCCTGACACAATGGCAGTGTGGCAGCGTGCTTAGGGTGCCTGCTACTTTGAAAGGAAAGACAGCCTGAAAAGCAGCCTGCAGGTTGTTAGGGGGATAATGAGGGAATAAGCCCTAGCCCTAGAATGAGCAAGCAGGAAGATCTTGGAGGCTTCTGAGGGAACACTGGCTCAGCAAGATGGCTGCAAGTCCTGAAAGTCAGCAGGGAGAGTACAGCCAGTAATCTGGAGGCTTGAGAAAGAACTAAGGGTTGGAAGAGGTTCATGGGAACACAGTGAGGAGTCCAAGGCCCAAAGATGGGTTGAGGTTTTGGGCCCAGAGATGGTCCAGGAGCCCAGAGGGAAGGGTTGAGTGTATTGAGAGCCTGGGGAGAGGCTGAGTGAAATCAGGTGAACATCAAAGAGTGATAACACCTGCAAGGCATGGGGCATGCTGTAGGGGTGGATTGGAGCAATTAGCCCTTAAGGCAGTCACCACAGGCACCTGGTGATTACTAGTGAGAGAAGATTGGGAACCCTGGGGCAGCCTTCTTCCTATAAAAGTAATTGCACAAAGCCATGGTGGGCAATAGAAGGGATGACTGCCCACAGTGAGCAGAGTAGACAAGGGTAGAAGGGGTTCCAGGGGCTTCACAGCCACCCCTGGAGAGACTCCCCGCTACAAGAAAAGACACTCTGCTACATGGCAAATGTGGCTGCATACAGAACTTCTAAACTGTCTCTAGTGCAACAGGCAAGAATACAATTCAATAAGGACAAGTGCAAGGTGCTGCATCTAGGGAGGAAGAGCTGCCATCATACCTACAGGCTGGGGGGTGACCTTCTCAACTCCACTGAGGCAGAAAAAGATCTTGGAGTCACTGTTGACTCTGAGATGAACATGAGTCACCAATGTGATGAAGCAGTTGGCGGAGCCAATCACACCTTGTTGTGCATCTGTAGGTGCTTCACAAACAGGTCCAGGGAAGTGATTCTCCCCCTCTATGCGGCACTGATCAGACCACAGATGGAGTACTGTGTCCAGTTCTGGATGCCGCAATTCAAGCAGGATGTGGACACCCTGGAAAGGGTCCAAAGAAGAGCACTCACCTGATTAGAGGCCTGCAGGGAAGGCCCTATGAGGAAAGGCTAAGGGACCTTAACCTCTTCAGCCCCTCCAAGAGAAGGCTGAGAGGGAACTTTGTGGTGGCGTACAAATTCATAAGGGGAAAGCAACATGAAGTAGGTGATGATCTGTTCACCAGGGCACCCCCTGGAATGACAAGGAACAATGGCCATAAGCTACTAGAGAGAAGGTATAAGCTGGACAATAAGAAAAAGTTCTTCATGGTCAGAGTTGCCAGAATCTGGAATGGGCTTCCAAGGGAGGGGGTGCTCACCCCATCCTTAGGGGTCTTCAAGAAGAGACTGGACAGGCACCTGCCTGGGATCACATGACCCCAGGGTTGGTGTTTATTTTCTTGCCTGCCAGGGGCAGGGGATCAGACTAGATGGCCCACTGAGATCCCTTCCAACTCTTGGAATCTATGTATCTATAAGCAATGGAGGAATGGGCAGGTAACAAGGACGCATACCTGTAAAGGAAGGCAAAGATAAAGAATGAGCTGCACCTGGCAAAGGAGCTTAAGGACAACCAGAAGAGGTTCTGTAAGTATGTTGGCCATAAAAGAAGGACCCAAGGAAGCTGTGGGTCTTCTGTTAACAAGCCAAGGGGAACTCCTAACTGAAGATGCAAGAAAGGTGGAACTACGCAACAGCTGTATTGCCTCAGCCTTTGTGAAATAATTAAGCTGCAGCCAGACTCCTAATAAGGATTATCTGGATAAGAAAGGGGGTAAGCTGAGGTAGGAGATAACAAAAGAGATGGTTAGAGAGCTTTTGTGGATCTGCATAAATTCAGATCAGCAGGGCTAGATGAATTTCATCCCAAAGTCCTGAAGTAACTGGCAAAGGAGCTCTTGGAGCCCTTGGCAGTGATCTTCACAAAGTTGTGGTAGATAGGCCAGGTATGAGAGGACTAGAAAGGGGCCAATGTAGTGCTCCTCTTTGACTTCTTTAAATAAAGGAGGATCTGGGAAACTACAGACCAGTTAGCCTCACCTCAATACCTGGGAAGTTAGTGGAGAATATCATAAGCAAGGCTATTAGCATGCATCTGGAGGAGGAAAGGCTGGTCCCTCATGGATTTATGGAAAACAAATTGTGCTCAACTTGATCTCTTTTTTTTATCAAAGTAACTACTTGGGTGGATGAAGGGAATGCTGTGGATATTGTGTATCTGGATTTTGGCAAGGTTTTTGACAAGGTCCTGAATGACCTTCTCATAAGCAAATTGGAGAAATGTGAGCTAGATAAAACTAATACAAGGTGGATAGATAACTGGCTTAATAGCTACAAGCAAAGGGTAAACTAATTATTAATAGGTTCATGTCAGACTGGCAAGAGGTTTTGAGTGGAGTCCCACAGGAGACTGTCCTGGGCCCAGGGCTGTTTGATGTGCTTATTAATGATATGGTTGCTAGCACAGAAAGTTTCTTGAGCAAGTCTGCAGATGGCATGAAACTGGGTTTACGGCATGTCGGAGGATGCAGGAACAATTTGGAAGGATCTCGAAGGATTGGTAAATTGGACTAGGGCTAACAGGATGAAGTTCCATGCAGACAAATGCAAGGTGCTACACCTCTGGCAGAATAATCAAAAACCCAGATATAAAATGGGTGACACCTGGTACCCAAATATAAAATGGATGGCAGCACTATGGAAAGTACTTGGTAGTCTTGGTACAGATTCAGTACAAGTCTGCAGTGTAGTGCAGCCACACAAAAGGTGAATGCAGTTTTAGGATGCATCAGTAGAAGATGCAAGACATGGGAGGTTTCATAGTTTCATAGTTTCTAGGGTCGGAAGGGACCTGAGTAGATCATTGAAT
>NW_017728886.1:168109247-168147374 GCF_001723895.1 Crocodylus porosus | reverse complement strand
TTTATAACATGCCACTAGATCCCCCCTCAGTCTTCTCTTTTGGAGGCTGAACAGGTTCAGGTCCCATAGCTTCTCCTCATAAAGGTGATAGTGCCTCTACTGGTTAGGCCTTCTCTGGAGTACCATGAGCAGTTCTGGGCTCCACATTTTCACAAGGATATGGAGAAGTTACAGAAGGTATAGAGGTAGGCAACAAAGATGATAAAGGGCTTAGAAGGCAAGTCATATGAGAGAAAGAGCTAGGCATGTTCAGCTTGTAAAAGGCACTAAAGAGGGGACATGATAGCAGCCTTCAAATACTTGAAGGGCTGTCCTAAAGAAGAGGGAAAGCACTTTTTCTCTCTTACTGCAGAGAGAAGGATGTGGACCAATAGCTTGAAGTTGCAGCAAAGTAAGTTTAGATTAAATATTCAAAAAAACTTCTTCACTGAGAATAGTGAGGCAGTGGAATAGACTACCTGGGAAAGTAGTGAACTCTCCATCACTGGAGGTGTTCAAAAGGTTGGACAGCCACTGGTTGGGGATGATTTAGGCATAGTATGCCTGTGTTCTACCATGAGGATTTCCTATGCTTCTGTGCTTTGCTGGTTGCCCTCGCTTCCTCATCCACTTTTCTGCTACATGTATCAGGTTGTTTCAAAGCCTTCCACAGAGGCATTGGGTGTTAGCTACAGCCAACACTAGGGACTTTGACTGACCTATACCAATGCTGCTGCTGGGACCAAAGCCAGAGGTTCCTGGGTAGAGGATCTTGCTTCTCTGCTCAGGGTCAGACTAATTGCTATATTTGGGATCAGGATGGAATTTTACTCCATGGTAAATGATTGGTATGGACTTCAGGGGTTTTTACCTTCCTCTGTAGTGTGGGGTGAGGCCTTCTACCTAGAATCTCTTGAGCATATCTTGACATTTCATAGAAGCAGGACATTGGCTGCTGGGAACTGTGTTGTGTCAGGGTTGAGGGTAGTCTTATGTAGAGTTTAGATTATAGTTGTATGGGATGTTTAGGTAGGGATGATCCTGCCTCAGGCCTGGGGTGGGACTAGATGACCTCTGGAGGCCCCTTCCAGCCCTACCGCTCTATGATTCTACGATAGTGGAAAAGGCACTTGCTCATATCCAGTTATTCAGATCAAGTTCCTCTAAAGGCAGCCACAAAAGAATTATCACAAATCCACAATCCTGAATTCTTTCCATTTCAGCTGCCTGGAGTTTGTGGCATATTTGCAGCAGAGCAGAATATTTTATATATGGGGTACATCCACACAAGACGTTTACTGTGCAGTTGACTAATTATTTGCACAGCAAACATTGTGTGTGTGTGTGTGTGTGTGTGTGTGTGTACGTGTGCCTGAGTAAACTAATTTATTCCGCAGCAGGATAGAACTTGTAAATACAAGTACTATCCTACTATGGAGTAAAAAACTCCACAGCAATGCATGTGTAGATGTTGCCCCACTGGGGCACAGGGGTGCTTCAGTGCAGGGGCTGCCTGCCATCTAGCCCCACACTGAAGCACCCTCGTGCCCCAACTAGCCCCTCTGCAGCACTTGAGGTGGAGGGAGCAGACCCGGGCTGGCAGGCTGACTCCCCAGATCCCTGTTCTGACCTGGTTCAACATGCTGTGCATGAATAAACTCCAGAACAATAAGCTCTGCAATTTATTCATGTTCATTAACTGCACTTGTAGAAATGCCCACAGAACCTCAGCTGGTGTAAGTCACTATAGCACCATTAAAATAAATGAAATAATACCAGTTTACACCATGTGAAAATCTGACTCTCAGTTCCTCTCTCCAGATGCTACAGATGGTTTTTAAAAGTCTTTCTCCTCTGAAGCCTCAACTAAAATTTGTTTTTCTACAAAAAAAATAATTTATTTAGTTTGTGGGTTTTTCTGTGTTTTTGAGAGGAGAAAATTCCAACAAAAATGTTGAAAGGAGTGTCTATTTTTTAAAATCTGGTTGCAGAAAAATACCTGCCAAGAGTGCCCCAGCCTCTTTGTGAGAGGCTGCTTTGAAAGTGCTGTCTTTCAAGCAGGGATTATCAAGTAACAAACTCTTACTCGATCATCCTTTTTAACAAAGCATGGTGCTACATTCCCCACTTTAAATGCTCAGGGCTAGATCCTCAAAGAGTGTAAATAGCTACAACTCCATTAATTTCAGCAGAGAACTGTCTGTTTAGGGTAGCTGACAGTCTGACATACTGCATTTGACAAGACTACTGTGCATGCAGGGGAAGGGGGCCTGAGGCTTGAAGGGACATGAAACTGATACACACATTATACAGTATTTAAAAACAAAAGCAAAGCAGAGTGAAGCCCACACTTTTTTTCATGCTGCTATGAAATATATTTGTACTGGCTAATGCTACTAATCTACCTTTCAGTTTCCCTCCTGTAGCAGTAGTGCATCAGTACTGGCACAGATTAAATTGCATAACATGCGTTATAATGTTCAAGGCACGCAGTTCCAGGAAAATTCTTAAAGTAAGTGTCAGATATTTCATGTTATGGCAAAATTAGACTAAGATTCCTCAAATATTCTTCCCAGATGTTTAAACATCTGGCTACATGCTGTAGTCAACGGTTACAAAATAATGCATAGTCCATTTCCTGTGCGGCTTCAGATGTACCTAGCAAACAGATCACATAGATAAGTCTGACAAAATTATTTGCTGAGGCAATAACATATGCTGCTCCCAGATAATAAAGCCTAGATCATATTAGAGATACAGGAAATCATGTTAGTGATTTTCAGCTTCTCACCCAGTAGCTGACAATATTCATGATTCTTAGCAACAACTTTTTTGATTTCTTTGTGAATTCATGTGTTTCAAAGAAGCTGTTATTTAAGAACTGCTTTATTTAATGTTTCCAAAGTGCTGCAAAGGACATTTCACACCTTCTTCTAATCAGTAATAAAATCTGCATTACACAAATGTAGAATGGACATTGCATTCAGGAATTACTGTTTATGATCTGTAACAACCTTCAAGACTCCCTGAAAGTCTAAGCTGAAATGGTAATCTCCAGGGTCTAGCTAATTGTATTCAACTGGATAGCCACTGTAAAGTAGTGGTAGGCAGTGTCCCAGACTGCCCAATTTCCTGCTAAAGGAGAGATGCAAAAAGCCTCAGACAGTGGTTGGAGAGAGGTTACTACCACAGACTAGACTCCAGGCCATTCTCAAAAGACTGGGAACACAATCACAGGCCCAAAGCCCAAAAGATTGTAATGATCATCTAAAGGCAAAATCCAGACGGACTTCTTGGGTGTCTCGCATGTAAGCTTCATCATGCTTCAGAATTACCAGTAGGCACCTGACCTGTGGAGACTGAGTCAAACCAAATTAAGGATCTTGGTTCCCTATACAGCAGGGCTGTCCAACTTCTGAACAGCCGGAGGATGCATGCCACACCAGTAACAGGCCCCCAGGCTGCCCGCCACATGGACTCCCCAGGAACCCTGCTGCACAGCCAACACACCTTCCCCTGCCACCAACCGTGTGAGCAGAGCAAGCCCACCCCCACTTGCTAGCATATGGGCAATGTGAGCCTCCCTCCTCTTGCTACAAGCAGGAAACACAAGCCCGCCCCCTCACTGCTACCACGTGAGCAGCACAAACTTTCCCCCTTCTCATGGTGCTGCCACTGAAGCGAGTAGGAACAATGGGAGGAGTGGTGGCTGGGCAGAGCCCAAAGGCCATGTGTTAGCTGCTCTGACCCACAAGCCACAAGTTGGATAGCCCTGCCATAGAGGGGACTCTGGAAAGCATTTTAGAGAGCATGGTGGTCAGGACTTGCTCAGGGAAGTCCTGGCCTCAGTGTGCTGTTACAGTAATACAAATTTGCCCGAAGTTCATTAGTCTCAATCTGGCGCCTAGTCTGGTTTGCATAGTTTAGGCTGCAGACTTCACTTGGATCTGGGTCAGAAGTTCAACAGAAGTTTATGTTGATCTAACCTAAAACAATTAAGTCTGGTACTACAGCCATCCAGGTCTATCTTAGACTGGGTTCAGCCATTTTTTAACCAGTCTATGTATGCTGAACTTCTGTTCTGTTACAGGTTTAGACCAGTTTCCCATCACTTATACCAGTTTATGTGTAATGTCTGTATCTAGCCTTGGTGTGTCATATGTCTAGCTCAAAAATTCCAGGATGAAAATGCTGATGGTAATTTCTAGGGAGAGCTATCCCTCAGGAGGCCAGCTAGACAGGCTTACTCAACAGCAGATCAAGAAACCAATCTGAGGGTTAACTCTGAAGTGGGACACTGTTAATGGTAATGGAACTGCTGTTCATAGAATGGCAGGTCATTCAGCTTGCAAAGGTAAACTGAGTCTTGGGTGATATCAGCTACCTATGCTAGCAGGGGTGTACTTGGAGGAGAAGCAGTTAATGTGGAGCTACTTGAGTAACCAATCCACCAGCAGTCTAAATTGGAAGAAGCATCTCCAGAGGAAATATAAAGGTGTAAGCAAAGAAGAAAGGGTGTCTTTCACCTTGAACACAGGAAAGACCCACTGACCCCTTTGGAATATGTTTCTGCTGTGGGAAGTGGAGCAAGAAGGAACAGATATTTGTGGACAGACATTTGGGAAACAGCTTATAGTTACTGGCTATCTGAAGTTTTTTTTACAGCCCCCAGTATATCTGTGAGTGCCTCATGGTCTCTACATATTTATCCTCACCTATGGGCTTAATAGGCATGTCAGGAATGTACTGTGCCTATGCAGGTAGATGGAAAAAAGCATCATGCCATATTAGGGTGCTTACACAGATAACATTTTTCATGCCATCAGGCCCCTGGAAGTGCTCTACCGCCATGACATAATACACATGCATGGCTGAAGAGCACTTCTAAAATGAACAATTGTGCAAAAAACCCTCATCAAATCAGGTATTAAATGAATTCACTCTAAAGTAAAGCACCTTAGGGAACTTGTGTTCCCTCAAGGGTTATTTTTTCATGCTTTGCGGGGCTGCAGGAGATGTGGCAGGTTGCACACGGAGCAGCAGGCTTTCCTCCTTGGAGGCTGCTGGAGCACTCCTGCCTGCTGCCCAAGGTCAGTGCAGGCAGGCTTCAGTGGCACCCCACCCCAACCCAACAGGTGAACATCTGTTGTGGGGGGGAAGAGCTTTAACTCATGGCCCTTTGTGTAAAGTGCCATGAGTTAGAGCAGGGTCCCTAACCATCTGTAGGCGCCCATAGTCCTGGGTCTACTAGGCTGGTTGCCCTTCCAATTTAGGCTGCTGAGCTTTATTTCTTGGCCTCACTCACTTGACTTGAGTCAGGCTTGCAAAGGGTTAATTCCTTTGTTACATCAAGAGTCAGCATCTACCAATGCTGTTGGCTAATTCACTTATAAAAATGATATAAATTTAAAAAGGAAAAATCAAGCACAACATTTACTAAAAATAACTGCCTTTCTTTGTTTTAGGACTGTGTCAGTTAGGATCTCATACTAGCTTCTGAATTAACTACCAGTGTTTTTGTAGGCCATCTGTTGGGGGAATATGGGTACATGAAATTGTAAAATGATGGGGCATATTAAGTGGTGCAATATACTCTGTGTGGTTTGTGATTTACTAAAGAATATTTTTAAAAAGAAGAGGCTGTTGAACCCTCAGTGTGATTTATGTTGGAATTTGGCCCTGTCTACATTGCAGGTGTCTCTTTAAATTCTACTCATGATTACAAGAAGCAGCCATGTGCAGAGCTGCTCATCGGGGGCTCTGTGACCTATATTGTTGGGCATGATTCCTTCTAATAACTACCCTGGTGATTTAGCTTTGGTGTTCAAATGCTATGAGTTGGACTCTCTATATATGTTTTAATAAAAAGGAAGTCTCCATTTAGAAACCAATGGCATCCTGCCAGCTATTGATCTGCACAATGACATTGAACCCTCTTGTTATGACTGTGACTACGTTTTCCAGTCAGCCATTAACTTTTGTCATTATTACATTGAAAATGATGATCAATATTATGAACAAATTTGCTCAACAGAATATTTTAATGGGCATTTCACAGCTTTCTTCTTCCCCTCAGATGGCTGCAAAGGGTTGCTTCATGCAATTATGTAGGATAGAGAAAGACTGAGAAAGTTTTGTCAGTATTCCCAGTTCTGGTTAAATGGCTTGGCATGAAGGCAAGATGGAAACATTCCCATTTCTTCTCAGCTTTGACATGTGTTTGAAAACAGCAACTTGGCATAACTGTTTAAACAAAATTTCTGTATCTGCCACATGCACTTTTTCATTTGGGGTTAAAAAAGCAATCATATTTAGGTCTCTAATAATGGTGATTTAAACAATTTAGAACAATTCAATTTCCTTTATAGCTGAATGACTGAGAAATTCTTTGGTGAAGGTCTCTTAGAAGGGAGCACAGTATTGTTCTATTACTGAACAGACTTTATTCTCACATTTCTCTCCTATTTACTGTAGATAACAATTGCCTTTCAAAAAATTCTCCCTGCAATATTTGACATGCCGCTTGTGTCTGGGGTAACAATATAAAGGAAAACAGAAGTGTTTTCCAAATGTCACTGCTATTGCAAAGGAACTGTACAAAACCATTGTGCAACACTATGCTCACTGAGCCCTTTATACTATGGACTTTAGGGTGCTCATAAATTACATTTATTTTAAAGAGCAGTGTAAAGAAACCTGAGTGTGAATGAGAATCCAGGCCACACACTTGCAATGATTTCAAGATTAAATCAGTTCATTTACTGATAGTTCTTTTTTCCCCACTTGCCATTATAATAACCTCACAATTTAGAGTCTGAAAGTCAAACTGAGTTCTTCCCTGCTCATGCATTAGGTGAAGGCACAAAGATAAAGGCAATGGCACAGAAATTTTGTGAATGATTCTGGGGTACAAGCCAGAAAATCTTGTTCATTCTCTCTTGGCTGTAGTAGTACCACGGAGCTAGCAGGACTAAGTAGTAGCAAATAGCTTAGAGTCATTAAATCAGTCTGTATGCCTCAGTATATCCACACACAGCTAGCGAGTCGATTGAGCATGAAGTACCATTTGGACTAGTGTTGCTACTTTTCAGGACAGAAATGCACATCTGATCCCAAATTTAGAGTGCGTGCTCTTTCCAGATGGCACTGTTTATTACTATAAACTTGTACAGCCCCTAGCACAATGGAGCCTTTATTAATTGGCTTAGTATAAATAATAACGACATATTTTTTAAATGATCATGTGGTTTAAATGTTCAGATGGAAATTAAAGCTTGAGGTACAAGAATTTTCCAGGAGATTAATCCTGCTGGCAGTATAACCTTAGAGTTCTCCTGGCTTTTTTGCAAATCTGTTGTTCTCTCCATGCCTTGAAGGGGTTTCTCAAGGCTTAACTTGGCTAAGGCTCCAGGCAGGAGTATGAAATCCTTGTTTAAGCTGAGAATAGGAGATATTTGCAAGCAACTGGTTATAACAGTTGTCTGCACTAAAAAATATGTCCATTTGGCTCCCTCATATCCATAGTTACAAGAAATATTTGGGTATTTGGAATAATAGTATGTTTAAAGGGGTCTCTATGCACTCTGATTTTTTTAAAATTATGCAGTCAGCATATTTGCAAAAGAGAGATGCTGGTCTCAAAACTATTTTGTCCATGAAAGTCTAGCCAGGTTAAAAATCTACCACACCTATCTACCATTTGTGTAACCTGTTGTAACATCCCAGTAGTAGATAGTTAACCAGATAATTACCACTGTACCAGCACAAAAACTAAAATACATGCTATGTACTGCAACTGTTTCAATTATCTGGGATGTTGCCCTATATCCCTGGTTGGCCATGAAAGCAAAAAATGATGTGAAAGAAAGGACTTTTATGACCTAAATGAAATAACATATTCATAGACACTGTAATTTTTTATGTTTTTAAATTATCTTTGGATTTGTAATCAAGGGGTGATCTTTTCTTTTATTTCTATTCATTTTATTAAGATCTATTGAGTTAAACTTTTTTTAATCTTATGCTCAGGGTATTTATTATGTACTACTGCCTCTGATCACAATGTTATAGTAATACACAGATAAACTTGTTGGTAACACCTGAAACCACTGGAATTCACAGTTGGTAACAGCTAAAATAATATTCTCTCTTTAGAGAAAAATCCCCTCCTCAGCTTAGTGGAGCTAATCACACTAATAGAAATGCAGCAACATGGACTTGACCTAGGTGCTGCTTCTGATGCTAAATCTACACTTGCTTTAATACATTTCTACTTGGTCCAGTGCTCCACAAATATGGTATTGTGGCTCCACCAAGATATGTAGAAAATAAAAGCTGGAAGCAGAGAAGAGGGCAAATCACTTAATACTACACAAGGGATTACTCCCTTTTACAATGTAGAGCAGTCACATGCAAACAATAATGCATCCTTAATTTCCTTTAGTGCTCTCCCTGTGTGTCCATCTATTGTCTCTTGTCTCCTAGTTCAGTTGTAAACCCTTTGGAAAAGGAATCACATTTTTGTTCTGGGTATGTACACCAGCACAGTTAGATCTGTGGTACAGGTCTACCACATGGGGTTTTGGTTTATGACCTGGGCATTTAGGTGACAATGCAAAAACATAATGTTATGATAATATATAAATGAATAATAATATGATCTGGAAAAGGGGGAGAGCAGTGAGGTGGCCAAATTTGCAGATAACACAAAATTATGTAGAGTGCTAAAGTCCAAAGTAGACTGTGAGCAACTACACTGTTGAGTGAATGGGCAACTAAATGGCAGATGAAATTCAGTGTAGATAAGTGGAAAGTGATGTACTTGGGCAAAAATAACCCAAACTGTACCTATACTATGATGGGGCTGTACAGTGGCTGTTACTACACAGAAAAGAGAGCTGGAAGGCATTGTGAACAGTTCTCTAAAAACATCACTTCAGTGCTCAGTAGCCATGAAAAAAGCAAGCAAAGTATCAGGAACTATTAAGAAGGGAATTATAAACAAAACAGGTATAATTTTGCCCCTTTATCAATCCGTGGTTCACTCACATCTTGAATACTGCACCCAATTTTGGACCCCACAGCTCAGAAAGGATATAGAAGAACTAGAGAAGGTCCAGAGAAGGACAACAAGGATAATTAGTGGTATGAAATGTTTCCCAAATGAAGAGAGTTAAAGAGCTACACCTATTCAGTTTAGAAAAGAGAGGCTGGAGAGGAGGGGAGAGAAGGGAAATGCCTGAGAAGGGTTTACAAAATACTGAATGGTGAAGAGAAAGTAAACAGGGTTTCATCATTTATCTCTCTCGATGCAAGACATAGGGGCTATGAAATTAAATGGCTAGGTAGTAAGTTTAAAACTAACAAAAGAAAGTTCTTTTTCACATAAGATTTCATTGAAGTGTGGAAGGTGTTGCCACAGGATGTTGTGAAAGCTGACAGTTTAACCAAATTCCAGAAGGGATTGGACAAGTGCTTGGAGGAAAGGCGCATCAGTAGCTATTGAACACTAGAGTTAGGACTACAGCCTCTGAAAGAGTACTTCCTGGTTCTTAAATGCTGGAGGCTGCAAGTGGGAGGGGGAAAACCCCGGTCATACCCAGGTCATTCTCCCTTTCAGCATCCACTCTTTGCCATTGTGTGACACAATGTCTGTTTTTATTCTAAACTGCAGGGTCTGGTTCATGCGTGGCCCAACACAATGGACTCCACTCCACCTCTGCCTTGGAACCTCCTTTTTCCATTTCCTTCCTGGATGAGTCTTTAATCAGGTCATCGAAAATGTGGTTATGGAAACTGAAAAAAACCCCAAAACCTTCTGCACACAGGCGCTGGGAGGAACAAACTCTCCTTACGTGAAAACTGATCTTTTTTTTCTTTTCCTCAACACACAAGTTTATCTATCTTTTCTCTTTTGTACCGGTGTGCATGATTCTTGGCCTTCACAGTGTTTCACAGTGCAAGGAGAATTGGTACGGGAAAACAGCACAAAGCCCTTAAAAACCCCAAGCCGAAGGGTTTGGAATTATTCTTCCTTTGCACTGCATTGCAGAGGTGTGCCCATTAGGTGCACCCAAAGGCTAGCGGAGATACCAATAGCAGTGGTGGTGCAATGGCTTGAACTTCAGCTGCCAAATATTTACCCAGGCTCCTGGTGAGGTTCTGCAGTCTGTATTGGACTCTGCTGGTAAGGCTACGCTGCTGTCAGTACCTGCTGTCAGGTAGATCAAAGCTACCTGAGTTACAATTGCACCTCTGGACTCAGGTGTAAACATAACCTGAGTGTGCTTTACCATGACCTTTTTGCACTGACGTAGTCAGAAATCTGACTAAATGCTACACAACCTCTTGTCTCCCTTTCTTTATATTTTCCAGAGAAGCTGCAGTTATTGGTTCAGTGCAAATTTTGTTCGCCCCACATCCAAAAGCAGATAGTGTTAACCTCTGTGTTTTTGAGTTCAAAATTTTGAGTTCTCCTTTTATCTAAGATTGTGTAAGGCTGTCAACATCCCAAAGCTACTGGAATAGAGAGAAACTAATCCAACAGAAATGTCAACTTCACTGAATCTAGTTGTTTTATTGTCCTGCTTCCTGCCAACTTAGTTCCTCCCAACGAAGCCAGACAGACCACAATGAACTTTTTATCACTGTACAACTAATAGACCAGAGAGTGACAGTGCAAGCTTCCCCACAGAGCACCCTGTCATTGTGCCTTGACTTGGCACCTCTAGTAGTGTGGAGACTCATCACTGCAATTGCTGCCTTCTTGGACTACACTTACAAAGTGTCTATTTGTCACAGTTACTTGTGTAGCTTTCCAGTGAGAACTGTACTGAGATTCCCATCGTCCATTTAATGTCCTGAAAAGCTCTTAGGTAGTGACTCCCAGCTATAGTGAATTTGAACCAAAGGTCTAGCAGTAACAAGTTCCAAGGCTCACTGCCAAGTTCGTGATTATTTAGCTTTCTTGCTTAAATTTCTCTCTAGTTCAAATCCTTTTGATTCCATACTTTCACTCGCTTTTCCCTGATACAGTGATCTGTGTTTCAAGATCAGCTAATGCTCATAGGTGTCACAATATTTGGTGCCCAACTGGAAATGTCATAGAGAGGCTCAACAGTCAGACATTGCTAAGTACCTGCTTTCACAAAAAGCCATGTGCCTTGAGTCAGGCACCTGAATTATTAAGCACTCTTAAAATGTTACACCAACACATTTTCTGTTGTCACTTAGGGGAAGATGATGATCTGAACTAATGCCCATATAGGGGCATCAAGAGCTACACTCCCAGCCTCTGGGTGAACTTACCATATCATTGCTTCAGGATCAGGGAAGAGAAAATAGCTGTGCATCCAGTACTTGCTTCCCTACTCTGAGCTGGGTGAAGGGAATGAGCAGAACTATGTCTTTGCCTTTGTTGTACTTTCTAAGTACAGCTTGCCTTCACCTTTATACGCATATCAACTGAAATTGAGTACACCCACATGGGGTACGACCAGAATCAAGCTTATAATGTAAAAAAAACCAGGTATAAATAAGAGGAAGTGCTCTTTAGATCTGTCCCATGCTATCTAATGGAAATTCCATTTAGCAGACATTACTATCATTTAATACTTATCACTGTAGTGTCTGAATCTTGGCTTCATTTTTTTGGTTTTGAGGGATATCTACTTAACAGGCACTGAAAGTACACACAATTTAGTTGCATCGCATAATGCCTCTTCAGCAATATTACTTAAGCTAATTAAATAGAGTTCATTTGATATTTTAGAAGTGGTTGGAGAATGGCATATGATCCAACAAATTTTAACTCTTTAATACCTGTGAAAATTATTAGCAGGTGAAAAAGCAGAGTGTAGTTAAGTTGATTTCATTAGTATTCACTTGCCATTAGTCTGTATTCATTCATATATGGCAATTATAAATCTTATTTTTCCAAGTGGTCATTGAACGTAATAAGGAAAATAAAAGTATTGTAACCTTATAGAATAACCTCTACCCTACATTTTCAAGCAGATACTATAGAGTGTGTGTGTATGCATTCACATGCATTTGGTTGGCATTGTGGAAAATGTCTGCTTACAGACACACATACATACAGTCAAATCTTTCCAAAATTAGTAGCCAGTGAAAAGATTTCAAAACCAGTTTCTGGAGCAAAGTGACTGATAAAAAAGTGGAGTGTAGAATTCAGCATAGCCAGCCATCTTTTTAACAGCACAAGCTAAAATGCCCCCAAATAAAATCTACTTGGGACTGGAACAGCAAGTGACTTGTACAGTCAGTCTTGGGGCAGAGAACAACTTTTCCCTCTTTGAACAGGGAAGCTGAACAGTGCTGTTTTTGAAATATATGAAATAAAAATGGAAAATAGATAAGAGTGTATTTGGGATACCTGACAAGGGCTCTTTTCAGCCGTCTGAATCCAGCCAAGATACCCCCTGAAAAAAAAGTAAACTCTCTTTTTTGTAACGTTGACGCTACTGATATGCATTATACAAAGAAGCTGTTTTCATTTATGTGAGGGGCATAGCAAAGTGAGTTTAAGGGGAAATAAGAGAGCTAGTCCGTGTTTCTCCTGTTAAATCATGACACTTGGAAGTCTGGCTGAAATGTTCCACCGATGTTTTACTTCAGTGTAAGCTCCTTGAGACATAGAGATACAGATCTTCTTTCATATATATGTACATGTAGCCTAGTCCTTTCATGCTGTAGAATTCTCCACAGAAATATCATGACCTATTTGAGCAGCACTGGGAAGGGGGTTTCTATGTCATAAGAAAGCAGCAGAGGAAAATAAGAGGTATTCCCAGTAGGTTCCAGCTTGGATTACCTGCATCTTGAAAGCACTAGCAGCAAATGCTTGTGGAAGTGATTATACAGTGGATCATATGCACATCATTCTGGCTACCTTCACCACTTAGGCACATTTGCTCTTTAAAGGTAAAAAGAATCTTTTCAAATTACAGAACAAGAAGCTGGAAGAAGAAAATAACTTCTGAGATTAAAAGAAGCTGAGTAAGCACTCTACTGTTCAGGGGTCTGAGCCTGGATAAGATTACAGTTCATCAAAGCTTAAAACATACAAGATTTTGTATCATACAGCTTCCAGACATTTTAACAAATTTTCATGCTACACAAAAACAATTTTTTTTATGTAAAAAGGCAACCCTTTCTGATTCCTCTTCCTAAGACACAGATTTTCACTTAACTGCGGCAGCTCTAGTCACCCTAATAAGAAAATGCTCTAAAATGTTTGTTGTGTTCTCCTATCTCTGTCTTTAGGCTGCACTCATCACTGGAGTACCTGGGCGCCTTTCTTGGTACAATTAAAATCTACAATGTGAATGAGCGTTGGTGTCTCTTCCTTGAGGAAGGTATAAATGGTAGGAATGTTTACTCTTTCCAAGCAAATCCATCCTCCTTTTCCCCTGGCTTCTGAATAGAGGTTCTCCTAAAAGCTCTCCTCTGCATTCCAAGTCATTTTTCTTACTGTTCATCTCTTCTGCTAACTCTTTCCTTAGATATTAGTGGATTTTGGTTGAGGCCCCCAGAGAAAAGGGCTTATAGCCACTCCTTGCTTATCCAGTGTCTCACATTCTTTATAAACCATCTCTTGGGCTTCTTTCATCATTAGGGATTTCAGGATTTTGAAAAATCAGCTATTGTTGCTCTACCACAAGTGGATCCACTGACACCACCCACAGTGAGGACATTAATGTAACCTAACCCCTGGTTTTCTTCATTGTGATTGTCAAGATGTATAAGCAGTTGGTAAAAATACCCATGGCCTGCACTGCCACCCAAGACTGGGACCAAAAAAAGGTCACAAGATCTACTGAGTCAAACAACTCAACAGGATGCTGTGGCCACACCCAGTCAAGTGAGCTGCAAATGGGTCATTCAAGCTGGGAGTGAGAGGTGGCAAGGCACAATGATACATGCGTTGATCCCTCATGTACTGCTGGAATAGAAATAGATGTGCTTTAACCATGCTGGCCCTTAGTAAGTCATTAAACACAGTTGGAGCTCTTGACTTGTTCTTTTTGTCTTTGTTTTTTTGGTGGGGAGGGGCATTGTTTTACTTATGTGTTTTATAAAACACAGGACCCAATTATCTGTTTCAATAGCAGATGCACTTTAACTCTGTACAATATAATGGGGATGTGGTGGACAAGGAATAAACAGTAACTTGTACTCCTTTTTCACAGAGAGTAATGCATATATGAAGGAAGCTGCTGAGTAAGGCACTGAGATAGCAAGTGGTAGAAATCAAGAGGTAGGACCATTTTTATAGGAAGCCGAAACTTCAGGAATATGGCAACAAAGCAAAGTAGAGCTGAGATCAGTTTAGCAGAAACAAGTGTGTTGGGCCAAATGGCTGCTTCTGATGCAGCAAATCCATGTAGTCAGTGAGATTCAGTGGATATATATTTGAAATAAATGAACAAAGACTGCAGGGTAGGTTCTTGTGCATTCTGTACTTCCACGGTATTGCAGTATAGCGAATGCCGAACTTAGATCCCAATGGCGTAGGCATTTCAACATCCTGGTTTGTTTTTTTCTGTCCCTGGGTCAAGATTTCAAGGACTTCAGAGAGAAAGGCAGTGGAGAATCAAGTCCTTTGAGTGCCTATACACAAGGCAGGAAGCTGCTTTGACATGCTGTAATTATGTGTGGTAACTGCTGTGCTCCCGCCAGCCTCCACGTCTCGTGTATCAGCATCCCCATGCTTCAAAATGGTGGTGGGGCACTTTAACTAAAGCTTGTTTGAAGAGCTTTAGCTAAAGTGCCCCTTTTGCTATTTTGAAACACTGGGACGCTGATACACAAGATGGTCCTGGCACTTTAATAAGAGCAGCTCTTGGAGCACATGTAAAAGCGTCCTTTGTGTCCCTAGAGCATTAGATGTTCCTTCCTTTTCCAGTCACTAGCAAATGTGCACCATGACTGGCAGGAGCCTGCAGCTGAAGTTATATGAAATTTTACAATCCAGCCAAGTACGAATAATCTATTTGATTTGCTACCAATCTGAGGCATTGCTCATGAAGACTGGTCTTTGTAATCGGAAAAGATTAAATGAAACTTAATGAACTGGGAAAGAATGTGGTGAGTGGAACTGAGCTCTAGGTCAAATGAAGGTGGCCTATAGTCTCTAGAGAGCTGGAGAAATTTGTCATAGGCGATTTCACTTATTAAACACTGTCAAGGAGAGATGTTCTCCTGGGGAAGGTATGGCAGTTTATTCAAGATCTTGTTACCATGTTTTGTTTTATGATTACTTTTTATCCCCTTGTAGTTTAAGATTTAAACAACCATGTCAACAGATGTTTCACTCAAGTGCACAAAATGCAAACCAAAGGCTAGGAAAATGGTGCAGTGCAATATTAGCACAAAGTATAAAGAGTATACTTAAAGAGCTGCTGTTGCTTCCCCATGGTGTTTTCTGGGCCCCAAAAGCACAAAACAAATGGTGATGGCCCCACAGACTGGCTGCCAGGGGATCTAAGCTATACTTGGGTTCTCCCATAGTATATGTATGTAGGGTATGCACAGAGTTGCTAATGACCTTTCTAAATCTGTCATTACTTCTCTTTATCAAACACACTCACACACTTGTTGGTGTTTTCTTTCTAAAAAGCTACAGTCCTGGGAAAGAACGGGAGAGAGAGGGGACAAATGGGAAAATTAAAATAAGAGAGAAAAACCACTTACCTGCAGCAGGAGCCGCGGCACAGTGGTGACAAGAAGAGATGCCCACATGGCTCATTAGCCACGCCTTTATTCAGCTGGGGCCGGCCAGTGACATCACCAGCAATTGCCAGCCGGTGAAAATAAAAATGGTGGATGGCAGGAGGAGCGGAGGAGGGGGAAAAAACCAGAGCAGCATGTGGACTCCAGACCCACTCCAGGAACCCTCTAGGAGGGGAAAAGGGTTGGACGAGGTGTCAGGAGAGACTCCTGGTCTAAAGCCCGGCAGCAGTGGCAGCGGACAAGCCAACAGCATGGGAAGCTAGCTAGAAGCAGCCCCTGCAATCTGCAACATCAGCAACAGCAGGAACACCAGAGGAAAGCATGCCAGAACCTACAGTACAGCAGGTGGGGGTATTGGGCACGGTTGGGAGGAGGAGGAGGTGACCCCTTCGGGAAGAGCCCAGCAAGAGCCCAGGGAGGGCGTCGGGCAAGCAGAGCACCTACATCGCATATAAAAGGGGTGACCAACCCTGCATAGGGGCACTATGGATCACTTGGAGGGGAAGACACCACAGGAAGGAGAGAAGTGTGGTGGACAAGGCTCATGAAAGGAGCTAGGACGGTACAGTGGACAACCCTTACAGGAGTATACTAGGATTGTTCTAGTAAGGGGGAAGTTTTCCCCGACAATATTACAGGGGAGCGAAGCTACCGTGACCTCTGCCATGAGGAAGCAAGGAAGGGAACTTTCCTAATTCCCAGTGTAGCAACAGAGGCAGCGTCAGGGGACAATTTGAGCCCAAGGGCTGGAGTGCTCGGGGCAAGGGCAGATTCCACGAGCAGAACCTCCTGTCACAGAGGACACGCAAAGGGGGCAAGCCGAGCAGGCTCCAAAACTTCACGCCGATAGGAAGAAACCCTAGAAGCGCCATAATCGTAGGAATGAGGGGACATGGCTGAGAACACGGTGGGATCCACCAAAATGGTGTGAGGCCGGGTGTAGGGGTGGCAGAGCCCCATGAGTGACTGTCAAGCAAACCATGTGCTGAAGAGAGATCCAGGATAGTCAACCCCCACACTGGGAACATTCAAAGTCATGGCAGGAGATATAGGGGAAGACAACTCCTGGAGTGAACAGCAACTCTGCCAATCACGGGAGCCGGGAAGATGTACGGCACCCATCACTCGGTCTAAGGCTGCACTGTCACAGGAGCACTTAGGTACCCTGTTCATAAGGAGTGGAGAAGGGGAGCTGCCAACCTCCAGGGGCAGCTCAGGTGCCGGTCGCTGTGGCAACCAGGTGGTCATGTGACCGGAAGGGGGCAGAGCCGGGCCTGTATAAATAGCCCAGGCCAGAGCCTAGCCAGCAGTTCCCCTCTGGCAGCTGCAGGAGCAGGAGCTTTGCGGGAGAGCTAAGCAGCTCGAGTCAATGGTTGCAGCCTGACCACTCTGACTGGCTGCAATGATGCAGGGGTAGAGAGAACCCTGACAGAGGTATGAGAGAGCCAGCATAGAGCGGAGTTGGTATTATAAGCTTGGGAGCTTATGATGTGTTATAGCCGGCTGGCTTATAGTTTTGTTGACTTGTGAGTATTACACCGGAGGACCGGGTGAGGCTGTAGGGGCGAGAGGAGGCCTCACGGGGGCTCCCCACTAGTTTGGGAGTTCCCGGTGCCCAGCTAGGGCACAGAGAACGGTGCCTGAGCTGGCACAGTAGTTCGCACTGGTGGTGCAGTAATGTGGGGGTGAACCCCAGCCCAGAGGGGGGGCAGATGTAACAGGAGAAGCGCCAGAAGTGCGAGGGTGCAACGAGGAAGCTCCGGGAGCAGGCGAGTACACTAGGAAAAACCCTGGGAGAGGGTGAGTGCACCGAGGGAAGCCCCAGGAGCAGGAGTGTGCACTGAGAGGTGCTCCAGGAGCGGGCATGGGTACCAAGAGAGGCCCCAGGAGTAGGCAGGGCATTTCGGACTGTTAGAAACCCCGTAGCGGGGAGACTAAAAGGATCCTAGAGAGGTTCCTCAGTATTGGGGACCCTGAAGGGCCTAAAAGGCCAGGTAAGGCTTCGGTCGCCCGGAGGCGCCAGACAAGGGGCACTGGTTGTGGGGCCAGCCCAGAGGCGCCAGACAAGGGGTGCTGGGTGCGAGACAGGCCCAGGGGCACCAGAGAGGGCGCAGTAAGAAAGAAGGACCAGATATCATCCAGGAAGTGCTGCGAGGCTTGGGGCGTACTGAAGGGGAGGTAGGAGGCACACATTGCCCATAAGGCTGGGGTGTTGGAGCACCCCACTTGGAACAGAGGTAATACCAGCGCGGTGTCAAGGTGAAAGTAGGCAGCCTCCCTTACTGAACTTTATAAGAACAAAGACGTGGCAGGTGAGAAGAGGGTGCTGGGTCACCTTAATTGACACGGCAGGGGGCGCTAGTGAGCTCACAGCCACTCGCAGGCCCCACTCCGTGACACGCACATGACAGGGTGTTGGAAACTCGGTGGTCACAGCTACATCTAACTTAACACCTATAACTCAGTCTATGCACATATATGTTCAGCCTGGTTAATAGAGCTTTGCATCTTCTTGCTTTAGGAAATCCCACAGACTTGTACCATTTGATCTGAGCTATAGGAGAGTCAAGAAGGAAAGCTTTTATCTTACCTTGGCTAGGTTACTCAAGAGCAATACCCAGAGCTCAACAGTAGTTGAGCCCATTTTACCTATTTTTTCCCCTTTCTTTTGCCCCTTGTATCCATTTATGGTACTGTATGGCCACATCCAGATGTGCAGGGGCATGCACCTGCAGTGGCACAAACCTGTGCCTCTACTTTGTGCTGCATTGCATACCCCTGCACATGTACTTTGTTGCAGAACACTGTGTCCCGTTTTGGGCAAACTGCCCTTGCCCAGCTCCACCCAGCTCCCAGATCGCTGAAGCACCTGCAGCACAAATGGAAGAGTGGAGACACTCTAGCTGGCAGCCAGAGCAGCATCCCCCTGAAGGACTTAGCCTCCATTTGTTCTGGTGCACACTATTGTAGCATATGCTACACTGCTTTTTTTTTTTTCCAGAGTTTTTGCTTTTACTACTGGGAAATCCTTGTAGCAAATTTTGCCCCCAGGCTGTTTTAACATTCCACACATGCAGTTTGTGGTGCCACAAAGAGGCTTCTGGCACCACAAACCACACATGCCTGCATGTGGGGACATGACCTATGTCTCCTTTTGTATAAAACTTTTCATGTAATCTTGTAGGCAGATTCAGTTCAGTAACTGCAGACTAACTCTACAGTGTCTCTCTTCCATGACTCTCACTAACTTTTTAAGTGACACCTTGGTAATGAGGCTTGGATTTTTGGGGGTTTGTTTTCTACTTTAGCAGATTATAATAAGCTGTTGTCTGTGCCCAGTCCGTGCATCTTACCTCATAAATAGGGCACTTTACCAACCACTAGGTACTCCTGGGGCCCTTCTACACATTAATTTGATCCAGGATCAGTTTACCTGTAAGTAAACTACTCATGAGCAAATGCTCCCAGGCAGGCATCTGCACATGCAGGGAAGTGAAAGCAGATTTGATGCCAATGGCAGCAAACAGCTTCCACTTCCTGGGGCCCTTCAATGGCCCCTACTGCCAGAAGGAGGAGCTCTAGGCTCCCCTTGGCTTCTAGCCCAGGGTCTGGCAGGGAGCACAGGGCCAGGAGACAGCTGTCTCTTGGATGGGGCTGGGACATTACATCCTGCCTCCAGGGGCTGCCTGCTACCTCAGTGAGGACAAAGTCCCCCTGACCTGGCAGCCAGGAGCTCCTGGCCCTGGTTCCCTGATCAGGAGCAGGGGACTTGGAAAGAGCTGCAGGGGAGGAATAGGTCCCAGCTCCCTTCCCTAATCTACGAGTGGGGCAGCTAGCAGATACTGCTAGCTGCTCCACCAACAGATTGGGGCAGGGAGCTGGGACCTATCTCACCCCTGCAGTTCTTTCCAAGCCCTGTGCCTCAATCATCTGATTGGGGCATGGAGCTGGGACCTGCTCCTGATCAAGACAGTTCCCAGCCCCTGCTGCATGACTGCGGGGCAGAGGCTGAGGAGCCTGTTTCTGCTTAGCTCAGTGAGCATGGAGCTGGGCAGAGAACAGGCTCTCCAGGCCCTGCCAGCAGGGAGCTCCCAGAGCCAGCTCTGCAGTCACAGGAGACAGTGGGGCTGGCACTGAGACATCCTTATGGAGATCTTAGGCTGGCATATAAGGATCTCCCAGCCCGCTGCCCCTTAGTTATGATGACAAGATGGGGGCTGGGAGATAATGATCTCCCTGATTGTGATCTTGAAGTGTGGGGCTTGGAGTTCCCTGCTGCTGGGGCAGGGGGACACAGTACCCGCTTGGGCTCTGATGGTGCAGTCTGCCCCAGCAGCAGGCAGCTCGTTGGGGCAGGGAGCCATTTCCCACCCCCTGGTGGATAGATGACCAGGAGCAGATTTGCTCCCAGTCATGCATCTACATGAGCACTACTGCATCATTACTAATTGTGAGAAAATTTGCTACTTGCATTTGCCAGTAGCAAATTTTTTCATGATTAGCAAGGTTTGTTGTGCAGTGAGCATGTACACCTGCTTACTGCTCAGTAGACTATGCTATTTTGCAGTACAGCATCTCTTGTAGTTCTAATCCTAGCTTGGGCACTTGGTTTCCTGTATGACTCTCGACAAGTCATTTGATTTCATTCCTTCTTTGTGCTTGTCTTGTCTAGGAAAAAGAATACCACTTAGCCTAATGTTTACCTGGTCTTGGTTGTTCCTCGAATGCTCCCAACTAGGTAGCACATTTTTACATGCTTAGCAGTGTTTTAAAATCATGTGGGATAATACAGTCTTAACTTTTGCTTAGTCTAGATAAAGCCCACAGGTAAAAGCACTGCTTGGATACCTTAAGGTTGTTGCATAGCCTAATGCTTTAAATGCAATTTGAAGACAACAAATGAAGACTAGGTGCTGTATTATGCCCTCCCTCCTCACAACCCAGCATTGCCCATCTGAAGAACATTGCATCTGATAAACTGTTGCTATGTTGCCAAAGGTCCGTGCTTCGTTTTCCCAGTACCTGAACTTGGCAGCAATGGCAAATAGGCACAATATGAACAAAGATCCAAACAGAACTGTAACTGTTTTCACCCATCTGTTTTCACCTGTTAGCCACAGTTAGAAGGTTGAAGATGCCCTGATCCAGCAATCCTTATTCATGTCACTGGTCTCACTGAATGCAGATGACAAATTTTCATACAAAATTCATTTAAAAACCCCCCCCAAACAAACCAGGCTAAAATAACCAAAAATCAAAACCTGGGCTAAGGCAGGGTTTTGTGTAGAGCAGGGATGCTCAGTCTCCAGTCCATGGGCCAGATCTAGCCTGTAGCACTGTGTCATCCAGCCTGCAGAACCCCCCATGGTCCTAAAATTTGGCAGTGAGAAAGTGGGGGCACTGCTCCCCTGCTGCAAAATGTCCAGACCTGTGGAGAGCCCCAGGCCCCAACTTGGCTCCCAATCCCAGCACACAAGGGGGAGGGAGGGGCGGTGCCAGCCCCTGGGACCAATCCAGCCTGCCAATCCGGTCCCTACAGACAGCCCAATCCAGCCTGCAGATGGGCTCTGCGCCATTCACCTGTCCTGTGGGGCCAAAAGGTCAAGTACTGCTGATGTAGACTGAAGGAGTACTCCCTGATCCTTCCCGCTTATGGGGAAGGGATTGAGAGTGATTGACCTCGTATTCCAGGTGGTGGTAAGCTATAGTCTCCCAGTAAAGTGCCTTCTTACAGAGGTATCCAAGGGCTTGTCTATATGTGAAGTTCACCAACATAATTATACAAATATAGCTATGCCATTGTAAGACCACATTGCAAAATAAGTGTTTGCCCAGATGGGGGTTTATCCCATATATAATTCTAGCAATGGTATGCAATTACAATTATACTGCTTATCATGCTATAATATCTTCCTGGACTGTCAACTCATCAGATACAAAGAAACTATGTGTTAAAGAATATCAGAATCAGAATGAAAAATTTGTATCAAAGCAGCCCTTTGCTGCTGTGCCAATCCATTTTCCTCCTGGTAGAGGCTGCCTGTTAGTAGGGAGTACTCTGCACTAAACTGTTTTTCAGAACCTGGTTCTGGGTGAAAAAAACAGAAACCTTGTGCACCTATTTTAACTTCTTCATTTTAGTTCTGCTAAGCAATTACACTTCTCACCTTCAAAGCGGCATCTGTGTCTAAATGTATTATCACTCTTGGCCCAGAATTCAGACAGATGTCATTTCAGCAGGAGTTACAATTTGTTGTGCAAACAACAATGCAGAATGTCAATGGGCTAAGCCAATATGCACTCAGAAAACCAAATGAGAATAGAGTCCATCTATACTGTACATTGCCATGTAACGTAAAACAATTTCACACTCCAAAGGGTATTCATAGTATTTGCTGCATCTCCAATTGTGACTTCCATTTGCATAGCAGAAGAACAATCTATATTCTGTAAAAATTAATACAAAAGGTTAGAGAAGGTGGGGGAGAGAGAGAAAATGCAGGCCATTTTTCATACAGCTTCAATTTACTGTGCTTGTGATGGGGCTACCCATCCACCATTTGCAGTTCTTTTTGACTGGCTCGGAGCAGTTGGTACAACTCAGAGAGGGAGTTCAGAGAAGTTCTCTGGTATGGAGTAAAATCCTTGGACCCTGGATCAGCACACCTGTGCACAGCCTTCTGCAACTGCGACTGGAAGGGGAAGGGAACGGCGGGTCCCCTGAGATTCGAAGAAAACCAGTGACGGAATATTTTGTCACAAATGACCTGTGAAATAAAAAGGAGTACAATGTCTGTCAGGAGCTGCTAGTATTAACTGCTACCCTATTAGGGCTATAAAATATATGTTCTAGCCAAGTGCAAAATGTCTCTTGCATTGAAAAGCACAAGACAACCAACAATCTACTGTTGACTGTGCTGCACTCCTCAGGCATTGTACAGATCTTTTGCCAGCATTGAGCAGCCCAGAAAAGACACCTAGGTGAGCGGAGTTGTCTGGCAGTCTTGTGGTGACACACAGACATATGCTGGCTAAGAAATACATGGAGGACATGGAGGATTTATTTGTGACCTATCAACAGATTGAACTTAGACTGCTAAAAGCTGTGGATGAGTGAGCATCTCTATATCTTGTATAGCATCAGAGCCTCATAACTAATGGTGACAAGATGACATGCATGCCTAAGAGAAGATAGACCTGGACGGCTTAATTGGTTTAGGTTTGATCAACCTAAACTTCTGTTGAACTTCTGTCCCAGATTCCCTCCCAACTCAACTTAGATTACAGTCCACCGGCATCCCAGAAGCCTGTCTCAGAAAGCAGGAGCTGGGACTGAGAGCCATGCAGCAGTACAAAGAAGTAGGGAAGGGAACAGAGGCCCCTGCCCTACACCGCCCCCCACCCCCCAGCTATCCTTGCTTAGGTCTTGGCTGATGCCAGGCTGTGGGGTGGGGGCCTCTGCTCCCCCTACCAGCCTCCATGTTGCTGTCCAGCTTGGCTGACAGCCCCACACAGCTCTCAGCCCCAGCTCCTGCCTGCCTGTGTAAGGCAAGCCGAGTATCAGTGAAGGGAGGTGAGAGAGAGCAGATGCCACAGCCCCTTCCCTGTGGGCCCAGTCCCCCCAGACCTAAGCAAGCACAGCTGGGTGGGGGGCACACAGCAGTGGGCCTCTGTTCCCCCCCCTACCTCTGCCCTGCTCAGATATCACAGAAATGGCAAGAGCCAGGACTGAGAGCTGTGCAGGGCTGTCAGCCAAGCCAGGAAGTGTGGAGGCAGGGATAGGAGAGCTTGGGTCTTGGGAGGAGAGGACCCCCACTGTGTGGGCCCAGTCCCAGCCATCCCAGACCTGAGCAAGCACAGCTGGGGTGGGGGCACCCACTGCCACTGATGGCTGACTTCAAGGGGAGGGGCTGGGGAGAGAGGCAGGGGCAAGGGGGGGGTCCCCCAGCGATCGATCACCGACCAGGGTGGGAGTTCCCTAGCGGCTGATCACCAAGCCCAAAATCACCAGCAGCGAAACCAGAAATGCACTTCTGCCAGCACTTCTGGTTTCACAGCTGGCGTTTCCAGAGGGTACACAGCCAATCTCAGGGGGTGTGCGTGCACCCATATTCACCCCCTATAAACAGTGCCAATAAACACAAATTTCTTCATCTGATGTGGTACTAGGGCTGCCATACATGTAATATTTACCAGCTGGTGCCAGGCAATTTAAATGAAACCCATGTGCAATAAAACTGAATCTACTCACCTGCAGGTTGTTGTTGGCCCTCTGTGCTCCACACTTTCTGATTTTCAAGTCACACTTTGAAAAGCAATCAAAAAAATTGCAGTCTTCATCTCCTGTGCAGTTCTGTTCAAGGATGTCCCTCATTTTAGGTTCAAAAAAGGCCATATCCACATCAATCGCAACTACCTGTGATTAAAGCAACACATCAGATTGACACACATCCCATGCAAAGTCATCAGACAAGTGTCCTTTTGCTACCATGATTCTCTTAACATGCTGTAGGCGTTGACCAATTGATTCCAATGTCCTTAAAGGTAGAAGCTAAAAGAGGGTATAATGGGAGGATATTCGCTGCCTCAGTGGGTAGCAAGATTATTGCAAATGCAATTGTTTTAATTTTTAATAATAACCAATTGTATATGTGCAGAGCTATATGCACCTTCCATTGACCCTTCAGATCCTGCTCCTCCTGTCCAGTGGGACCATATTCAGTCAGCTTCAGATAATAACCCCTAAGGTTGTGAACTTGGAGTGTGGATTTTTCCCCTTTCAGTTCATAGTGGCTTTGTTTTCTGAAATAGTGTCCGTGCCTCTTTTTTTGCTTTGCCAGCATCATGTTCAGCTGGTTTCAGAAGATATATCAAGGACTGAATGAACATGGAGACTGAATTGTCTTTTACCCTTTCTCGATGTCTCCCTTCAGTTCAGGCTAAAGAAATGTTCAATGAGAAGTAGAACTAGGTCTGCATTGCTGGTGCAGATATTTCATTCATAACTTCTGTGAGAGCACTATAATCTCCCTGGCTGTCAATATAACACATTTCAAGTGCATTGCTTTCACTTAAAAACTGCAAAAATAAACAGTGAGAGAAGGAAAGAGCAATGTGATGACAGCTGCTTGGGATGGCATGTACTATGTAGGAAGTGAGGGGAAACAGATCTCACCTCTGTGCCCTGAGTACAGCAACTTACTTTCAAACTTAATATTTAACAACCTGAGCCTTCACTCAGAGATTACGTATGAAGTAAATGCACTTGGCCAGAAAGGTTCTGAAAATGGAAAAAATGGAGCAAAGTGGACAAAATGCCACTGCCCTGCTGAAGATTAAAAAAAGTTGAACTGGGTGGTTGAGTGGCAGCTGGATTGCTCCCAGCAATTTTGGGTGTAGGCACCTGGCCAAAGACTGGAGGGAACCTCCAAACTAAAGTAAAGGACAGATTCTAATTTTTTTTTCCAGTGAAAAGAGCTCAGACCTGGAAGAAAGTAGACAGAGATTATAATTCCAAATATTTTTAAGATCCTTGGGAAGCTTGATAAGTGTGATGTACCCTGGGGAATTTCACAAGTTCATGCAAGCAGATATCGGAAATAAGTGTAGTTTTTTAGATCCTTTAGTGCTTTGTGCCTTCAGTAGTTACATGGATAACTTTGGAGAAAATGAGATGGGGCCAGATCCTCACATCTGGTCGAACTGATCTGTGGCTGATGCAGGACTCATGACAATGAGAAGGCAAAGATGGTTTTGCCCTTTCCTAGTCATGAAGACAGTCCTCTGCAGTTGGTACCTTCACATTACGTGTTATTGCAACTGAAGTCAATCATCTGCAATGATCTGGTCGATTGTTCTCATACATGGTGGCCGTGGTTGGTAAGAATGAGGGTGCCATAAGCTTGGGGGGTACCACAATGTTGCCATTAATGACAGACCTAGACCGAACATTCATTTAGACTGTTTCAGGGGACAGCTAGAGACCAGTCTGGGTGGCATTTCATCTGCAGGGAGGCTATGTCCTGGGATTAACTGTGGTTGTGATGATGATGGCAGTGATAAATCTTGAAGGCAGCCAGGAGCCACTTTGGATCCTAACATAAATAACACTGCCTCAGTATTGCTGTAAGTTACGGCATCTTGTTGTTGTCTCGAGGTGCCAATGCGGTACTAGGCATCACTGGAATAGAGCAGACTCCAGCCATGCCTCTTCCTACCCCTACAACATGTCTCTCACACCAATGGCTGGCGAAGAGATGACTTCCCAACCTTTCTGATAAAACAGCTTAACTCTTAGTATTGTGATGTGCCTGGAATAAAAATGGAAATAAATCCAGAAGTAAGACGACTATGGCCTAGACAAGTTCCTCTCTATGCAAGTAGCTTTTTAACTTGGGGTGGAAATGGACAGAAGCTGTCTTAGTCTTTCTTTCTTTTTCTATGGGTTTTGATTACTCCCTCTGTATAAATGCAAAGAGAAAACCACAGACAGAAAGAACATCTACAACCAGACCCTACAACCCTTGAACCACAAGAGTTAGCACTCACATATTATTGAAAAGAGCCCTAGGTTCAGGGAGACCACTTGTCTATGAAACAAGTGAACACATTAGTAAGAACTTGGAAGATCACAACCTATAGCTTTCTCTGACTTACAAGTTCTCTGACTGTCAGAGCCTTTGTTTAATGGGCCTGATCCTTGAATCCTGGTTCAGCTCAGGAAAGGAGGGCACAGCTGGCATCAAGATCCTTTTGCTGTCTCACAGACCCAGATTAAGCAGCCTGAAGATGTTCTGGTACTCTGCCTCCTTCCCACCCACACTTCTCAGGTGTTTAGCCTGCTGACTGCTTCTGTCTTCTCTGCCCAGTGCAGGGGGAGTGCTTTGGAAGCAATGCATTCAGCTGGGAGGAAAGAATCCTGCTTGCATTTCCCTTTAATCAATCCACTGAGCAATGCTGAATGAGGTTGCCAGGCCTTACCAGGGACTGTGTCCAACTCTCCCCATTCAGAGGGAGAGCCCTGGCTCCAGAAGGTGGGGAGGAATTGTGGAGCTGCAGCCCTCATCAAAAGGTCTTAATGAAAAAGCACTCAATGCTCTTTTACTTCTTAACAAAATCTTTCCTCTTTTGAGGAGGCAGCAAAAACTGATGTTTTAATATATGCTCAGCCAGATCCAATTATAGTCCTGTGTAGCATTCATGCTGTGTCCGAATGAAAACATGGTCAACAATAGCTGTGCTGAGGAACCTTTAGTATATCTTGTTCTGGCTAAGCACTGAGATATTTCAGTTTTGCTTGATAGTCCCCCACCTATTCTCCACTCTGCCTGTACATTGCACCTGAATAAACAATAAAAACTAATTGCAGGGTGAAGGGGAAGCACTCAAATTGCTTTCAATGGTTATATGCTTAGGTAATATTTGTCCAGCACTTTGAAAATGTGTCAAATTAAAGTTTAGTAAGTATTGATATTAGCAGTGATACTGCTGAGCATGTTTTACATCCACTCCAACTGCAGAAATTCCATTGATCTCACTGGAAATTATGTGCAGGGTTTGAATGCTCATTATATAGTGACTCCAGTCCGCACACACAATTCCCACTGAAACAGATAGAGTTTCTGCCTGCCAAATATGTTCAGAAATACAGTTGTTAACAATACCACTACTTACTAATCATTTTTGTCCTCTAAATTTATGCACAGCTGTATTCTGAAAAGTCAAAAGGTGACTCTCGAAGAATGGCATCAAGAGTTCTGTGTTCATGGTCTTCAGTGCTTGCTAGATCAAACCTGCTCAGTGCAAAAGCAAAAAGGTGTGTGTGTGTGGTGGGGGGCAGGGTGGAGTTGTTTGTTTTGTGTTTAATATCAGTCCTGCAAACTCAGCATGAGCTTCGACTTTTAAATTGAGTTCTTTCCTTCTTGAGAGTCACCACTAGAAATAATTTCTTGGAATCAAATTATGACCTTCCTATAGCTCTGCAAACTTATTGATCGAGTGCTCCTGACATTTCAAGTGTCTTTATGCATGTGCCTGGGTGTAACTAAATTGGAACCAAGTACAGAATTCTGCTCATAATGCAAAAGAAAGAAAAGACTCCAATTCCTCCTCTCTCTTTCTTTGATGCTTTGTGTCTTCAAATATTACAAAATGAGAAAACAGCAAAATGATACTTTTGTCACTAAAGGAGAAATTCCAATGAGGAGGTGTCATTTTAACACATTTCCTTTTCAGAGTAGAACCTAGCCTTAAATTGTGACAATGCTACCAAAGCACACACTTACCGTGAGATCATTTCTGATAGCAAAGTTTTCTGGTTTGATATCACACAGGTGAAGCTGGTGAGAAAAGTCATTATCAAAATGTTGAACCATATCCAGGAAACTGAGTGCAATGTCAATGATTGCTTTCACTTTGCTTTTAGTGCCACGGAAGGAAGGGCCAACTGCATCCTCCAAAGGGAAAAGTGTTTTGTGCCAGGCATGTCCAGCAGTGAGATACTCCACTGCATAGAAATGGCCACAGGAGCCGAGGACCCGTAGGACATGTTTGCTGAAGTCTTGCAGTAGGCTGAAATAGATATATTCTTCCTGCTGAAGCAAGGACCACATGCTGGCCACTTGTGCTTTCCAATGCAGCCCTCTCCTTCTAGTCCACAAAGGTCCTATGCTGCTGTTGGAAAATTCCAGACCCAAGACATTTTTGACCTCCAAGGCAACCATGAGCAAAAGCTCTGCTTCAGGAACATCTTGTGCTTCCATTTCCTCTAGCAAACTGAGGCGCTGATAACTGGAGAAAATTTCCTTTTTGGATTTTAGGATGACTGGCTGACCTCTCCACTCAGCTTGAATCACTTTCTTACCTCTGTCATAATAAAGACAGTGCTTGTACACCAGCTTCTGTGCTATACACAAGTCTTCACACAGGTCACCGGTCAAGGCTCCTTTGCTGTAGTCGAGACACTAGGGCAAAGGAACAAATCAGTTCATAGCAGAAGAATATAAGCTAAGTATTTCAGGAGGAGAAGGTACAGTAGTACTACTCAAGGGTCATCTCAGCTATTGCACAACAACTCTCATAATGCCTGACTTCCCAGAAATTCCATGGAGATCACTTTCATAGAGTGATTTTATGACATTACAGTCACCCAGGTGACTTCCAACACTAGGCATTGGTCATCTCTAATTTCAGATATATTTTTTCACATAGGGCAAGGTGCTGGGCTGCATCACTAAAAAGCATAGGAGAGAGCTCCCAGCCCAGGCAGAGTGTGGATACTCTGTATACTAAGTCACATCTGGATACTCATGATTCTGGATAGCTCTGGGGAGACAATGCACATAAGTTAGCCATCCCTGTTTAAGTTACAGCAGCCCATTGTCAGCTTCCTGCTGGTGGTTGTGTTGCCCGAAGACTCTGTACACTGTCCATGGTGGTCCCACGACCAACTGGCCCTCAGTAAAGCTGTTTCAATCTGTCCTCACCATAATTCCATGATATTGTAACAGCTTCAGTTTCCAATCTACTGAAGCCAGAGTATTCAGGGTTTATAAAATAGATAAATGCATATATTGTTTCTTTAGAGAAGTTAATGAGTACCAGGTGCAAACATTAACACAGAGTGTGTGTGTGTGTGTGTGTGTGTGTGTGTGTGTGTGTGTGGACATTTGTACATAGCAGATGAGCATAGGTAATTTTAATGCAAATGGCATAACTTCAACCCTTGATTAAAGAATTATGTAAATTGCTGTTTGACAGGTGGGTGGTCATTGCAAATGCCTCGAAGAATTAAAACAATTCCCCCCATCAGACCTTTCTTCTGCTTATAATTATTTCCATTCTCTCACTTCTATAAGTGTATATATACTTCTGTGTATATTCAGACCTTCCAGAAGTGCAGCTGCAGAGACTGTTATGGGTGGATGAGTGGAAGAGCTGATCAGAGATGTGTGGTGGAGGGGGAATAGTCCGTGGTGATGTAGAGAGCTAAACAGTTCCAAACAGCTGGGAGGTAGCTTGACAATGTCAGTGTCCTCCATTGCTTTCTGGCATATGTACTCTTACTTAAGCAAGTTGGCAGCTCCCGTTGTACATGTAAGGCTTGTAAAGGCGCTCTCACCCCAACCTAACTTGTGACTAACTGCTCTTTGTGTAAGAAACACAATCATAAAATTCAAGTGATGTTATTTTGTTAAAATAGTCTATAACCAGGGGACATGGGAATAGCGGTGGAGTAATAACATTGCCAGCTTAGGACTTCTGGTTACGACAGCAGTGCGGAATCTTCTTAAATCCATAAATTGTTGAATCCATGAGGAGAACTAAGAGTGATTAAAGAGCTGTGATACCTAACCTGTACCTAGTTCAAATGGGCATGAAAAATACACTTCAGCAGAGGCATAATGGGGCAGTGGAGAAGCAGGAGGGCACTGGTAACTTCTGACAGCTAATGCCACTGCCATGGGGATGCAACTGCAGCGGCGACTGGTAGGAGAAAAGCGGGGGGGGCACATACCTGCCCTGAGATTGACCTCCAGTTCGGCACCGCTCAGGACAGGACAGGTTTTTATGGGGCTTTTGGCCTGCCCTTGGCCTGCCTGCAAATTGTTCCCCCCCAGACTCAGGAAGAGGCACCAGTCACCCCTGGCAGCAGCTGTTATTTCCTCCTCCTCACCCCCAAGTCAGTACCTGCAGCTGCTGCCCCAATTGCCCTACCCTTGTTATGCTACTGTATTTCAGACAAAAGCAGAATACTGTAATGATAGAAACCTGTGCGAAGAACGATGTACACAAACTCTAATGTTCATGCTCCATGCATACATGTACATGCAAATCCAAATAGGTAAACTTACTGGAGTTCCCTTGAACTCCCTGCTGGTATTTGTAAATGGGCATGCATAATTTTGAAAGTTTGTGAATGGAGAGGAAATAATAGCAGCTGGCTTTTTGATTTTGTGGATACAGGCATAACAAGATCTGATGGCTAGAAGTTGAACTTAGTCTAAGTCAACCTTGAAATTAGATACAATAGCTTAGTGGCCCTAGTTTCAAATGGAATGGGAGAGGGGTAAACTTAACATTGCTAGGAGCGCTCAGCACAAAATTTTATGTTTCTACAGTATATATTTTAATCCAGCTTCTAGCAAAATTCGCCAGATTATAAATAGAACAGGTCAGACCACACGATTGTCATGGTCCCTTGTGGCCTTAGAGCCAATGAATGAATAAATGACTCTGAAATCCATTTGAGATAAACTGGTGCCACACCTGTGTGTAGACAAACCTTCAAAAATTGTAAAGGGGCTTTTGAGTAACTCAGTTCTTGGGTTGGAGGAGGGGCTGGTACTCTTCTGATGTGTTTTTTAATCAGATGCTCTAAAAGTGGCTCTAGAAATCCTAAGCAGCTCTTGGACTATGTTTAGTGTAGTATAAAGGGTTGCTGCTTGAAGCATGACCTGTATTTCACTACAGTGTCATTAGTAGCTCCTCAGTTCACTGATGATCCAAGGACTGCCGTTAGATTTTTAAAAAATATAAAACACTGAAAACATTCATTAAAGAAGAATTAAACTATTTTAAGGGATAGTAATAGCCGTTTCAGCCGCAGCATTACTGACAGTTCATATTGAGGCAATTAACTACAATGATCCCAAAGTCCTTTGAGTCACTGCTTTCCAAGACAAAGTCTCCCATCCTTTAAGTGCAGTTTCCATTTTTTGTTCCCAGATATGTTACTGTATCTTGCATTTATAATATTAAAATACATTCTGTTGAATTGTGACCACCTAATGAGGTGATTCAGTCCATTCTCTAAATTCTAGCTTCCTCTTTATTTATTACTCTACTAATCTTTGTGTCATCTGCACATTTTACTAGCAAAAACTTGATACTGTCATGTAAATGGTGGATAAAAAGAAGATTCATCCCAAGAGGAGTCTGGTAGAAATGTCCCTGCTCATTGATGTCAGTGAGCCAGTTTTAGTCTATCTAATGGGAACCCTGTTCATTCTGTATAGCACAAGTTGTTTTGGTTTGGGGTTTTTTTGGGGGGGTGGGGTGGGGAGGAGTGTTTGTTTGTTTTTAAATCAAGATGTACTGCAAAGTTTAAATACCTGACATAAATATAATATACTATAAAGAAGTGTAAATGCCCATGTGGACTGGACTCACTTTGTGGTTTCTATCTGTTTAAAGTTGGTTATATCAGTTTAACTAACACTAGCTAATTTACCAATGCAAGACGGACCAGTAAGCCAGATTTAAATTAATATGAATGTCCGTAGACAGCTTTGACCAGTTTAAATAGACTACCGTAAAGTCACACCCTCAGTAATACCATGCTACATTGTGTATAGAATAGACCTGCGCATAGCTACTGTCTTCCTTATATGCTGCTTTGGTGGAACTGCAATAGTGATCAAATTTATAGAAGACACTAATAATACAGAAGTCCTGTATTATTAGTCCTGTTTTAGGGAGAGAAACTTTCAGCTAAGAGAAGCGGAGCTCAGTTCTTCTTAGCTCCACTAGGAGGATGCTTCTTTTCAACTTGTTTGGTAGAGCTATTGCTTGTGCACAATTATGGAATTACTAAATGTTTCAACCGCAGATGCACATGCAGCCACACATTGCCACAGATGTGTCTGTGGATGCCCCTTTATTGGGTTGTCATTGAAGTCCGCTTTGGTGTCTGGCCACACATTGCCACAGATGTGTCCAAATGACTCATCCCTGAAATCTCATTCAGGGCTCAGGCTAATGGGAGTAAAATTGCAATATAACTTTTCAGGTTATGTAGGAGGCAAGGTAGCATTGTACCTTCTCAGGGGCACAAGCTCTTATAGCAGCAGCTCACATCCTTCTTTACTTAGCCTAGAGGTGCAACACCACCTGCCTTCTCTGACTACTGTGACTAACTACCTCCCTCTTTTGAAGTTGTCTAACCCAACATCTCTCAACCCATGGTTTGTGACCCAAAAGTGGGTTGCAAGAATACATGAAAGGGTCGCAAACAAACTTTAAAATGGATTCCCCTTTAAAGAAGAAAAGCATGAGAAATGGTGGCTTTTCCCTTGCAGGCTGGCAGAGTTCCAGTTTGCGAGGGACTGCTTGGGGCCCCCCATGCTCCCCATGCCCCCCCCCCACCTCACATACCCAGCTCCTGCCCCACACACTGGGGTCGGGGGGGCAGTGGGTCAGGAGTGAGGGGCACTGGGTTGGGACTGCCACTGATGTTCACAAATGGGTCCTGGTACAAAAAAGGTTGAGAACCACTGGTCTTACACCACCTAAATCTCAGAAAAGAGGAAACGGCTACCCAGCCCAAGAAACATGAGACTATTGCTCTTTGTTCTGTTATCTAAGTGGTGGCAGATGACAGAATGAGGAGCAATGGTCTCAAGTTGCAGCAAGGGAAGTTTAGGAAAACTTGCTCACTAGGAAGGTAGTAAAGCACTGGAACAGGTTACCCAGAGTAGCTGTGGACTCTCCATTCTTGGAGGTTTTTAAAACCTGGGTAGACAAAGCCTTGGCTGGGATGAGATCATTGGGGCTGGTTCTGTTTTGAGCACAGAGTTGAACTAGATGCCTTCCTGAGGTCCCTTCCAACCCCAATTTTCTATGATTCAGTGTGGCTGCTGCATCCTGCTCCCTGGCTGCTGGTTAAGGGAAAGGAATTCAGCCCTTCTGTCACTGAAGTAAGTTGTCTAGGCTGCTGCAGCAGCATTGGTCTTCTTTTATTAAACAGAACTTAGCAAGCCACCGATGATGATAAATTTCCCCACTGCAACAGATTATTTAATTGCCAGTAAGACCTTTTTTCCCCCTCTGCTTGACAAAAGTCATTAAAAAAAATGAGCCCAGCTTTAATTGGTGCCCACCCTGTTCCCCCCCCTGGAAAACACAGACTGGTTCTTTCTGGGGAATTTCAAAGAACCGTGCGGGAAGTTTGCGTTCAACATTCCCTTCTTTTATTTTAAGACGTATTTGACAGATCACTCGCCTCCCCCCTCCCGGAGGAGGCATAAATGTGCTGGGGGCTGGATCGTAGAAAGGATTTTTGTACAGAAAGTTCCTCTGGACTAAAAGTTGTGGGAGAAAGGACCTGGGATGTTCAGCCGGTCCTCTGCAAACAAGACATGTCCGCAGCGCCTGTGCCCAGGGCAGCGCGCTCTCAAACAATAGCATCCCGCCGGCCCCGACTCCCGCAATCAACCCCTCTCGCTCGGGGGACGGATCCCACTGCTGCGCGTACTGCAGCCCAGCACTGCAGGGGCTTGCGCTCGCTCAGCCTTTTCGCTCCTCTCTTGAAAAACCAGCCGAGGCTTTACGAGTCCCCGCACTGAAGCCCCGGCTGGCGCGTGCGGCAGACCGGACCTGCGATTGCCGCGGGGCTCAGATGCAGCCCGGCCGAGCGGGAGGGAGCTCCCCTCGCAGTGCGCGTCCCGCCGCCGGCGTAGACCACGCAGCATCCGCGGCGCCCGCTCCGGCCCCTGTCCCGGGGATCTCATGCTACCGCAGCCGCGCTTTATGTCCCATTGCCCGCGCACTGCGTTCCACTGCGCGCGCTCCGCGTTCCACTGCGCGCGTTCCACTGCGCGCGCTCCGCGTTCTATGTTCCGTTGCGCGCGTTCCACGTTCCACTGCCCGCGCACTGCCGCCCGGTCCGCACTCCCCAGCTCGCTCCCCGCCCCGCCGCCCGCGCCCCCAGTTCCCGGGCGGGCTCCCCCGCGCCCCTCGCCACCTGCGCGCCCTCGCCCGCCTCTCCGGGCACTCCCCAGCCCTCGGGCATCCCCTCGCCCCACGTACCAGCCTGGCCAGGATCCGCCGACTCCGCTCGTCGGTGCAGCGCTCGGAGAAGACGCTGGGGTGGCCGAGGAAGAGCAGCGTGGCGAGCAGCAGCCAGCCGGCGGCCCAGGAGGCGAGCAGCAGGAGGCTGCGCCTCCGCCACCCCCGCGCCCAGCCGGCCGTGCCCCTCATGGCCGGGCGGCGGCTCCGCTCGTCCTCAGCCCGGGCGGGCGGCGGGGCAGCGCCATGGCCCGCAGCCGCGCGCCGCCCGGTGCGTGCTGCCCCGCGGGCTCCCGCGCGGCTCCCGGTGCTGGAGGGAGCGGGGTTTTGGTGGGGGGGTTTTGAATGGAAGCCACGTAGTTCCGCCTTCTTTTGTCTGCGGTCTCCTGTGTCAAGCAGCCTCCTGCCGGAGGTCCGCGCCCGCCCCTCCAAGTTTTCACACAGGAGGATGACAGGGGCTGCGGGAAGCCTGGGTGCTGGAGGGGAAGAGGCAGCCTGGGGCGGGGGCTCCCTCTGCGCCCGGCTGCTCTGCCTCTGCCACAAGTTGATTATTCTGGGATGCCTGAGGCTGCTTTATTCTCCACCGCAATTGGGAGGGGGTTGCTGAGAGCCACCCAAGTGCCCGCTGCGGGCCCATGGTGATCCAGCCAGGCAGGCCCCCGCCCCAAGGAGCCTAAACCCCAGCTGGGACCTTAAACACCCCCCACCCCACCCCATGGATCCTCAGTGTGGAGGATCTCGGGAGGTTCCCGCAGCAAACCACTCGAATAGCCTGTGTACCATGAGCCTTGTGCTATGGAGAAGCTCATGCCAGTCAAAGGCAGCAAGGACTCATGGTGACTCATTGCTCTTGGGCAGGGTTGGATCTTTGCAGCATCTCCCTGTGCCATAGGTGCCCCCCCCCCCCCAAGATTGGCTGCTGCCAGCTTCTGCGTGGGGTCACCACTCACCACCCTGCCGCCCACAAACTGTGCCCCCCTCCAGTCTCAGGAGGCACAAGTCACCCGTGCCCTGTGCCTTCTGCAGGTGGTAGCTAGGAGTCTGTCCCTCAGAGCACTGTCCTTCCCTCTCCCCCACCCACAAATTGTGCTAGGCTGTGAACAGGCCCATCTATTTCAACACCTCACTCATGGCGTGAGGTGCCCATGAATGCACTCTTGCAGTGCCTCCTGCAAGATACATCAATAAAAATAATAAAAAAGCCAAGTTCTTCCCCCTTCACTCATGTGGACAAGCACCTCACTACCACAACAGTCCCGCTGCAGTAAAACACCCCGGAGTTCATAAGACCACCTACAGAAGTAAGTAAGTAGTGCTCTCAGCATTCATGAGGCTAACAGGAACTGGGCCCTGGATGCAGAAGTAGTAACGGAGGACGAGGGTGACCCACGAAAAATCATGCCGCAAGTTCATTCTAATTATAAACTATGTACCGTAAGTTGCCCTGGGAGTGAGCTGTCTTGATAAGTGAATTTAATTTAATCAGGCGGAGGTCAGTGTTGGATAGCTGGCTACAGATATATATGTGCAGCAGCATCATGCCCAACCTGATTAAGAGAAATTTCTCTCTGCCCAAGACATTAAAAAGAAAGATGTGACTCCTGACACGATTGGATTTTACCTCTCAAAACAGCACTAGAATTCCCATGCTGCAGGGATAAAACCCCCACCGCTTTTGCATGCTCAGCAGAGTCCCACCTTCATTATGGAGCGGGGCTTGAAGTCATTTTTTAAAATGTGACAGACATAAAATTTAAAAAGTTACCTAGTTAGCCCTCAAGGCTTCTTTAGACTGGCAGGGGAAAGGGAAAAATAAGAAAGAAAACAAAAGCTCTATTTTGCCCCACTGGAGCCAGAGGTTAAAACATTACCACTAGCCACGGTTTCTTTCTAGTGTGCCTTACTGACTGTTTTTTCTCTCTCTTCCTCCCAGTCCTTTACATCTATGTGTTGACCCTGCATCACACCACAATATTGTCATATTTCTTGTCATCTTACCTCAGGGTAAGCCTTCATTTTAAATGCTGGCAGCACAGTATGATTGTAAGAAAATTAGTTGGTGATCTGAGCAAAGGACTGGAAGCCAGTAACTTTTGACTGTTGATCCTTGCTGTCATTGAGAGACACATTTTTGGAAGCTGCCTCTGAGTGCCAGGTTTTTGTATGGCCACCTCCATATTGCCAGCTGTCTCAAATTGGGAGCCCAGAATTTAAGTTCGCCAAAAAATTAGAGGCTACTTTTTTATATTGATACTTAATCTCTTTGAAGGTCAGTATTCCCATTTGTAAAATGAGGGTAGCAACGGATAATACCTCTGAGGAACATAATTATTTAATGCCTGAAAAACACTGTACAAACAGCATTTCCAATGAGCTACGGTTGTGAGAACCACATATTAGTTACTCCTGTCATGGTATCTGTAACTTGGAAAAAGATATTAGAGGGCTCGTCAGCATGGTAAGTTTAATACCTGTAATTACAGGTACTACCTTAATGTGCCATAATCGGCGCTGCCTGTGTATTAGCACCAGCGCACACTTCTCTGGTGAAGCTACTGCACAGTAGACTAATTCTACTGTGCATTAGCATGGGTTTTGCCTGCCACACTAATGTGCAATAAATTAGTCTACTGTGCTTGAAGTGTCTCATGTAGATGCACCCAGGCATTCCTAATGCACTCCTCTTGCATTCAAAACTCCCTCTGACATCAGTGGGAGTTTTGAATGATTCTTCACTTCACCTAGGAGGTGTCTTGATGTTCACACAAAGCCTAATTCTACCAGTTCTTATATAAAAGAAAGCTCCTTGTGCAGAAATGCCTTCAAGCTCAGGACCATAGGAATTATGATAAGATTGGAGATATAGTATTAAAGCAGAAGGAAAGTTTAAAAACAAACAAATGAAATGCAGAAACTGTGTGCATCTAATATTCTGCTAAACTTAAGGTCAAATTTCTATTTTTTTAAACATTTTCACAAAACCACAGGGCTGGAAGCATCTTCAAGAGTAGTACTCCCGCCAAAAATCTCAAGGAGACCATACTTAATTCAAGTTATGTATTACACAGTTGGTACCAGACTGTCCTCTTCCTCTTCTGGATAATCCCACAGGAGACAGAGAACAAAACTCTATGAGGATCCCTTCCAGATCATTTCGAGGCATCAATCAGTCAATGGGGAGGATTTTGCCCAGATTTTGCAGCCTTTTCAGATGAAAAATCCCAGTGATGCCAGTGGGAGTTACGTGCATCAAAATACAGCAAGACTTGGGACCTGAGGAAAGTGCAGAAAAAGAATAAAAGTAATTATGTTATATTGTAGTCAAAAAGTGCATTATTGATGGGAATGGGATCTGAACCAAAAAGTTTTGGTTCAAGCATGGATTGAAACATTCCTAAATTCATGGGTATTTGGATGAAAGGGGTTAGAATCCAACTGCAAATGACAGATGTAGATTCAGACTTCCCCAAATTTCTAGGCTTTTCAAACTGGCAATATTGATTTGAGCCTTTCTTTGAAGAGTGAAGCTGGGTACAGTAGAATATAAATCTATTTGTATCCATGTCCCATCGCAATTTTCTTGAAGCATCTCTCTGCAGCAGAGCACTT
>NW_017728886.1:168101727-168109147 GCF_001723895.1 Crocodylus porosus | reverse complement strand
ATATGATTATTTTATATTGCAAACCTTGCCTGGAATATATTCCTAGAAGCAGCAATATTTTCTATTTCATGTTTATTGGGAAATAAACATGATGTAAATAGTAGGAGTCAAGTGAAGGTATAAGATATACAGAGGAGGATAAATTAACCTGGAATAATTCTATTAATGAATATCCAGAAACATTGTTGACAGGTTGAATTACTGCTTAGAAGAGTGTGCTTGGTCTCATTTACATACCTCTGTGGGAACATCATAAAGCTATCACACCATTTGGCAAAGTACAGCACTGGCACAGCCAGGGATTTTGAGCCTTACAAGTTGGGCACCTTGGCTGAACTGTGTGTAGTAGTATGGCATGCTGCCTATCCATACTGTCCAGCTTGTGTCAGGACCATTACAAGAACTCCATATTGGTACTCTTCCCCATTGACTTCTTCCCATTTAGCCCGGTCAATGCTGGGCTAATTATAAATGGAAAATAAATGTAGCAGATTCACCATCACTCCCACATTAATGGAATGCAAAGTTAGTTCATTAGGAATGAAAGTTGACTGATCTCATCATCTGCTTTATTTCTAAATGCCATTAGCTTGAGGTTTTAGGACTTTGTCTTTGAAAATGTGATATACTCCTGTTATCTTTCACTTGCACAAATGAATTTCCTGTTTCTGCTGGAAGCTCAGGAAATGTTCAAAGCCCACTGGAATGGACTTTAAAAATACATTTGAACATATCAATATTTCTTTCTGATTTCCTGGGGTAAAGTTGAGTAATTTGGAAACATCACAAGGTTTCACATGCATGTGAATGTATCATTCAGGCCCTGAAATGTTCCTGCTGAGAGCTGAGTCTACCAGTGAAATCAGAGTGTACTTTCTCCTTCGTGCCATTAATCAAAAGAAAAATGTTGTGGACTGTCAGCAAAAATATTGCAGTATTGTGGTGAACAGTGCTATTTGGTTCATGCTGCAGACTAAAGCAAGATAGACCGGGTGATATAAAGCATTCACTTCAGAAAGTATATATGTGTGTGGAGGTCTGGTGGGAAGCCTGAATTAATTCATTCTTTTGAACAAGACGAAGTGTATAAATGGAAAGTCTTTATTATACTTTTATAAAAGGATGGTGGAATTTTTATTCTTTCTTGGCCTATTCTGCTTGTTTTCACTGCTGCAGATGTTCCTTATGGATATCTGCCCATTTGGGCCAAACGTATTTTATTTTCCTCTTTACTTTTACTTCTTAGTGAATTTTTTCCTGCCTAATTTTAAGTACACTTTGGTTTGCTTGACTTTTTAGCTATAAACCCAGAGTCAATGTCTTATTTGTCCCTGTACCAAATTTTCCCTCTCACCTGAGAAGAATATCATCAAAAGATAAGAAATCCTGGCACGGTCTATGGTATGAATGCCTGGACACATTAAATTGGATTAGACAGAATAACCAGGACTTTCCAAAATTCTGAAATGTTATTCCACTGCTCTAAAATGTCTTGCATTATAATATTGCCAAAAGAGCACATAATCTCTTTGGTATTCTCTGTCAGCTCATGTTCCCTGTCATTTAAAAGACAAAAAGCCTTGAGGCATGAAGAAAAAAAGTCTAACGTTAAAATGAAGATTGATCAGTTTATTAACAGAATTATACAATACAGCTGTGGGTGTGGCACATATTCCTGTCCCTGGGGAGTGAAAGGCATACTTCACAAAGTAAAATTCTGCAACTCCTTCCTATACTTTGTCTAAACAATTTTTTGTTTTACAGGTAAAATTCAGCCTGATCATACAACCATTTCACACTCATACTAAATCTGTTCCTTTGTGATCTCTTTCATGAGAAGTTCTGAAATAGTTAAATAGACAATACTAAAATACCTATCATATAAATGTTTAATGTACACAGATTACACAGGACACTGTATCTATCATAACATATTAAAAAATCCTAGTCTGATTTTCTATGCCCTCTTACATTTATGTTGTTATGCCCCATTGAAATAGTCAGGGTTTTTGTTTTGTTTTTTTACAGATATGTAGATATCTGCAGGCGGCAGCAAACGTTTAGATGTGCGATACATCAAATGAGAAAACAAGGTAATATTCACTTCTCCCTTACCAATGTGTGACCAATGTGTATATAAAGAGGAAGATTCTAAGGCTTAGGTTCTGTTTGAAAAGTTGCAGTAGTGATCTTAAGTTATAATTGGTCTCTGTCCAAGCGTGCAGACCAGTTTGTGTATATTTATATTAAACATTATCACCAGGGTAAACAGACTGGTTTTAGACCCATATCATTATACAGATGCATAACACTGACAAGGCTTAAAACTTGCATCTCATCATATCATAATGTTGAAAATGCAAAGAATCCAATGCAGGTGCTTCCAGAGTTCTGGATGTTTTCGGTTACTGTGAGAGAAATGGAAAACAAATATTGCACTTTGAATATGGAAAAAAGGGCACTTTTGTTGGAGGCACATGACACCATCAAGTGGATGTTTACAATATTACACATTAGTAGAGACCATCAACTGGAGATTCACTTTTGGGGAAGAATCTGCTCTATTCTTCACTTATGAATGAATCAAAATTTAAATTATGAGAATCTTTCAAGGGCTGTGTATTCTGGTATTCCACTCTTTCAAAGTATTCATAGTGTGTGACCAATTAATTCTACAAGAACACATATCCATTTCTTGGGTTATTTACTTTCCTACAAGCCCAATTCTGATGCATAGGAAAAGTGAAAGGGATTTTTTGGATGATATCTTGTATTGGACCAATTGTGTAGTTGCATACCGAGAGCAGAACATTAGTAGGGTATTGCTAAGGGTAACCAGGACTGTGAATCACTTTTAATATCAGTTCCTTGTAACTAAATCATTTTCAGTTACTTCCTTGAAGCTGTTCTTTGCAGTCTCCGTATGAATTATGAATAACTGGTCAGAGGAAAAAATGCACAGTGATTTGTTAGTGAGTTTCGATTTTAGATTAAGCTTTACAATTAATTAGGTTTCTTCAGGATAATGTATTGTGGTAATCTAATATTGTATTACATTTGTTTAGGGCTTGGTAGCCAATTCCACTGCTTGCGTATTTATAATGCTACATAAGTTAAATGTCCATTAGCGCTAGAGTCCTTGCATTCTCCACTGTTTCCTCTGGTGGAAAGAGCCTGCAGGGGTGGCTCCAGGCTGAAGTGTATGGGAAGGAACCATGCTACTTCAGTGTCGCACACTTCTTTCTTCTTCCCATGCCCCATGGAAGCTTCCCCAGAGGCCCTTGTGTAGTTATGGACCCCTAGATTATAGGGAGTAGCTTAGGAGGCCATAAATCTCCATTCATGCTGGTAAGGAGAGCATTTTAAGTTCTTGAAGACAGTGAAGTGACCTCATTTTGTGGAACAAACTGCAGGACACAGCTCTGGAGGCTCCTCAGACTCGCAGAACTAGAAATAGTCTACACCACTCCCTGTTCAGGTTAGTGCAACTACTTTAGTTCGGTGCAGTAATAGACTAATTAGTAGAGTCTCCCAGACAAGCTAATTAGAATTGTTGTACTCACCCAGCTATATTTCTGAATCACTGTGCCCTGGCAAATTAGCTCTGCTGAGAGGCAGAACTAAGCTGTAGGAAAAGGGCCATGTGAATATGGATATACTGTACCGCTTTTGGGCTGGAATGTAGGCTGCATGTATTTCCCAAACCAGAAGCAGCACAGCTGTGTTTATATGGCACTGGGCAGTGTCCTAATATGTCCTATCAGCAGATACAGTAGACCACTGTGTGGTGCCAATTCAGGGCAAATTTCTACAATTTGGGACAAAAGTCTCATTTTAGGGAGTCCTTGGGAACAGACACTAGGACACAACCCTAGAATTCAAGATTGCCCCAAAAATCTAGAACAAAGCTTTGCCTGTCAGGTTTTATAGACAATTTTATATATCTCTACATCTTTTCTTATGCAGACCTTGAGAGCTGACATTAGTGAATCTGCTTAAAGCCTTTACATAAAGAGACTTCTCATTTTCAAACATCATTGCTTTTTATAAGATTTGCTCTTCTTCCTTTTCAGGTTAGTGATAACTTTTCTTTAAGTTAGAAATAGTTGCAACCTTCATATTTAGTATAAAAATAAGAATTAAAATGATTGGCTAATAACTATGGTGTAGATGATAAAATAAGCTTGTATCATTGACTTGGGGAAGGGGAGAGGCGGTGTTGTTTGCTTGCTTATTTGTTCATGTGATTGAAAAACAGTACTACTCCTGGTATTATAATTATTAATATGCCCTGGCCAAAGTTGATGGGAAATAGTGGGGGCGTGATTCTATTTATTTTAGTATGTGTGTAATAGTGTGTAATAACATTTCCAACTTGAAAGCAGACTCCCAGGCTGATTCCCAAGAGGCTGCTTCTGAAATGATGGATTTTCATCATCCTTCTTATGTTTTCTGCCTCTTTTTTCCATTTCGCTCCAATTTTTCCTCTATTTCTACTTTCAGTCCTTCTTATTCTCGGTTTTGTGTTTTTCATTTTTTCTTCTTTTCCGTTTTGTTTTTTTCCTTACTAGTTTTTCTTTCAGTTAGGAGCTCCTGGGCGCATCTACCTGAGATGCTTTACTCAAGATTAGAGCAAATTACTGAACAGTTAGTGTCACTGTCTACACATGCAAATGCTTACTGCGCAGAAATTTGTTCCAAACTCAAGTAAATTTGCTACATGTAAATATAAGTAGCAAATTTACTCCAGAGTAATTACTGTGTAGTACAATGTGTGTAGACAGCTAAGCAAGAGTAAATATGTTCCCATGCAGCAAGGGACAGAAGATTGCTCCTGTTTTGGGCAGTCCTCAGCCAGCTCCAGACTGCAATGCAGACTTCCCTGCACAGCCTGGGGCTGACCAGCAGCTGTCCCAGTCAGGCGTAAATCCCAGCCCTGTGCCTCGATCAGGCAATTGAGGTGCAGGGCTTGGAAGGAGCTGCAGGGGAGGGGAAGATAAGTCCCCATTTGGGAAGCCAGAGCCAGTAACGCCCTGCTGTCAGGGCAGAGGGACATTGCCCCTGCTCCAGCTCCAGTGGCAAAGCCTGCCCCGGCAGCAGGAAGCTCCTAGGGGCAGGGAGCAACCTCCCAGCCCCCACCAGGAGCCAGCTGTAATCTGGCCCCATGTTCCCTGTCAGCCCCTGGGCTAGCATCCAGGGGGAACCTAAAGTAAAGCTCCCCCTGGCTGCTGCAGGGGGTTGGTGCAGGGCTGGCAGGGGTGGAAGCAGACTGCTACTAGGAGCAGCAAATCTGCTCCCATTTCTCCACACATGTAGATGCCTAGCCAGGGTGGGTTTACTCCAGAGTAATTTACTTTAGAGTAACCCCCCCACCACAGAGCATTTGCACATTTAGATGCACCTCCTGTCTCCATTCTATCAGTACTTTCTCTCCTCAATGGTACATGGACATTTCCTTATCTAAACCAATACATACAGGCTTCATTTGAAGAAGAGGACTGAAAATGAGTTAGTGAGCCTGCTGCCTTGCAGGCTGGGTTTGCCCTTTTAAAGGTAAACACAGCCCTTGCTCACACAAACAAACAAGCCAGCAAACCAAAACTGATGGCCTCTCTCCAGGCAGAAAGGGAGGCCTTTTTGCTCTGGCCCCTTCCTGGTATTGGGTTTGTTTGGGTTTTAGTTCATCTCCTACTCATGGACCACTTTTTCCCCTTAGCTCAAGGTCCCTGTTCTCTTAGTTTTTTAACTATCAGGGGGTACTCCTTGAGTAACTAATAGCTGCCTGCTCCTACTTAAAGGGCCAAACTTCCTTGTTACAGAAGCCTTACTGTGCCTGGTTCATATTAGTATAACTCTACTATATCAGTGAAATTAATTCAATTCTTCTGCTTTCTTCCTCAAAAGCCTACAACATTTACTTGCCACAAAGGATGTCAAGTCATGCCAGTTGGATCCAGGGAGGTTTATTTCTAACCTCCTATTCTATGTTATTCTGGATGTGATCCCCCAAAATGAGGACATGACAGGGAAAGACAGCACATGCATCCTGGAAGAGACATAGTAGAACACTCTAGCAGAGTTTGAATGGGAATGAAAAGTTGGAAATTATATCTGTGGAAGCACTTAAATTCCATTTCTTTTATGACAGCATTCAAGATGGTCCAAGTCTCTCCAACATTTCTTTTATACTTTGGCAAATCAACAACTTATAAAAGACTGAAATGAAGTCTCCCAACAGTCTAACACATACTTCATGAGAAATTGAAAATGACATCTACTTTGGTACGTAGCAGCTTCTGTGCACTTGATTGAGGATACAGTGGGCATAATGTCTCACTCGGGGGAAAAAAGAAGCAAAAACGTAAACACTCTGGCAAATGGACTACGTGGTCATTCCAAGGTGGTTCAGAACTGGAGCACTCTCCCAAGGCTGCACTTCTCATTTGCCATCATGCCACTTCTCCTTAGGCTGTTGACTCTCTGTTTGCCTGTCCATTTTGCCACACTAAAAGTATTCCATTATTTTCATAGGTACAGGGCCTGTTTTCTGGTTTTACCAATTCAGTTTATCAAGAGGAGCAGGTAGAAGCATAGAGTATGCTTGTGACTGTAGAGCAGTAGACCAGCTGCTGAAAAGAAGACCACAGGCACAGATTTTCACTCCACAGGAGAGAAGTACTGATGAGAGCCTGGCCTTAAGGCTGCAGCAGGGAACCTGGTCTTAAGCTTAGGTTATGCAGGCAACTACCTATGCAGCTACCAAAAACTCCATGAGATATGCTGGCTCAGCAATTCATGCCAGTCCTCTCAAAGCTGGGGGGATGAAACACATGTTAACAGAAACATATTTGAGTCTCAGATCAGAAGGCGAGGCAGTTTGAAGGCTGATTCCTGCCCTCTGTGGGCCCCAAGATCCCAGAATAGAAAGGCTGCCTGTGCCAGGGCCACATTTGAAGAGTGCTCTATGGAATATTATGCCAGAAACAGATTAGCACTTGGGAAACCCACATACTAGTAAAGTCACCTTGTCTCTGGCTTTTAGCCAGGGCTTCCAGGTTGTAAACAGTCTCTTCAGTCCTTTGGACAAGCTGTTAGTTCTCTAGGATTATTTTATGGAGCCTAGCAGCATCCCAACCATGACATTTTTGCATCCTGATGTCAAGCCATTGAAGAAGTGAGTGCACAGAAGAACCTCTGTTCTCTATCTAATGCTAGTCTTTTGTACATGCACAGTAATACTTGGTGCTAATAAGTATTATCTGTGTCCTCTACAGCTGTGCCCACCTAAAGCCCTCTGACGCTTTAAGATTTGCTGTGGGTGAAGCTTTGTATTCTATAAGAAATGAAAGAAAGAATCCACCTGACTTTGAAGAAGAAGTCCCAAGCTTGACCAGGAGTTTGCCTGGGAACTGACTGAGGC
>NW_017728886.1:168065860-168101716 GCF_001723895.1 Crocodylus porosus | reverse complement strand
AGCTGACTTCTTGCCCTCTGGGCAGGGGGCTGGACTCGATGATCTCCCGAGGTCCCTTCCAGCCCTAATGTCTATGAAATCTATGAAGAAATAGCTGCCTGGACTCTGGAGGAGGAACAGCGGGGGTAGCACTTACTGAAAGTGTATTTTTACACATTGTTTTTACCTCCTTGTAAAGCCTGGGACTGCCAAAGAGGATCAAACCATGCTCACTCACTCATTCCCACAATATGTATGCCTGAGCTCAGCAATTAGAGCAGATATCCTGAGAACATTCTTCAGCACTGCTTTCAATTTTATGTTCCAGGAGAGCCTACAAATGATACTGGGCCATGTACTTGGGACCCCAGTAAGCTGTCTATGCTGTATAATTGCTGAGTGTAACTGGTCATTGTCAAACACATCCCTAACTCGCAGGCCCATAGAACCCGCCTGCCAGCTGACTTGAGAGACGAATCCTAATTAGAGGTCTACACACCCACGTTCTGTCCTGCCACAACTTGGTGTTTAAGGGAGTTGATTCAGTACCTGGATGTGTAGGTTCAATTAGTTGTCCCATGAGGTCCTACATTCCTGAGGGCTCCTCAACTCCTTACACCCTCACCCATTCCACTGGTTGTCTAATCTTACTCTGGTCCCTGATCGGCCACCTGGTCCTTCCCCGTGGCCTCTGTCCAAAAAAATGAAAAACCAAGCATTCCTGGCCGGGATTATTGTTCTGACTCCTTTTGGCAGTAAAAACCCCCCAAAATAACGTCCATGAGGTTGGTCCCTCTTTTTCCCCGCTACCATCACTATGGTGGCTCTCCACGAGCCTCTTATTGGGGTCATCACGGTTCCCCTCATCCCACTAGGTCCATCCTTGACAAAATTTTTCTTGCTCCCCTTTTAGGGTCTTTAAGGTACCAGTTTTCTGGGGTGCCCCTCTATTAGAGACTTTACGGTACCTCTCTCTGCTGGGCTCTGCTGGCTGGTAGCCGGTAGTTCCAAGTGCTGCCGGGTCAGCAGTCCTCTCTCTAAGTTCTCTCTGGGGAGCTCGCTCTCTGGAGGAGTCTCCTACTGGCTCTCCACCTTGCTCTCAGGGTTCCCTGCAGTGTGGCTCGGCTCGATCCAACTCCTTCCGTATCCACGCTCCCCTTCTTTATACCGGAGTCGGAGTTCCCAGCCGCTCCCCTCCAGAAACACCTGGGTAAGGAGGGTTCCTGCCGGGTCCTTTGGGGCTGTGGGTCTGGGGCCACTGACCTTATATTTAGCCCTTGCTCCTTTGCACCCTGTGGCTCTCTCTCTCTCTCACAGCCATGCACTAAGCTGGAGTAAGCAGGCAAGGCTTGATTCCTGCCAGTGGTCCCAGGCTCAGTAGAGAGGTGACACAGATATGCATTGAGAATGTTTTTAAGGGAAAAGTTGTAACCTACTTAACAGGGCTGTGCGAGACAGAAGCGTTCCATTCGACAGAACACTGCTTCATTTCAACTTTTGTTTTGAGTCGAAACGGCTGTTCCCTTTAGTTCCGGCGAAACGTTTTGCCGTTTCAAGCCTGTTCCGATGTTTCACCCATAGGATTGAAACAGGCTATAACTTTGTCATTTCTGGCCAGATTTAGATGAAACTTGCAGATCTGGTAGCCCCTTCTGAGGGCATGCTGCATGCCAAGTGTCAAGAAGTTAGGTGCAGGGGGTTTGGAGAAACTGCACCCAAAGTCTTGAGAGAAAAACTCATGTCATGTGTGCATGTTAAGCCACAGCAGAGTCAAAACTGCTGAGATGCTAGCCCTTGCTGAGGCAACAAAGCCTGCCATGTTTCAAGGGTTACAGGGGTTTGGGGAAACTGCACCTCAAGCTGCTGACAAGCAAAACTTGTGATGTGGCGCAGCAGGGTGACAGCTGCAGGCCTGCTAGCCCCTACTGAGGCCACCATGCCTGCCAGCTGTCAAGAATATAGGTGCAGGGCTTCTGGGGTTTGGGGCCCTGCACCTCTGGCCACAGGCAGGCAAAACTCATGTCATGGGTACTTGTGCAACTGTGTCTGTCTTGGGGCAGAGGGGGTGGAAACCACCACAGACCTGGCTGTTAAGCCCTGCTGTACCCACAAAGACTGCCAGCTGTCAAGGGGATAGATGCAGGGGATTCTGGAGCCCTGCACCCCTAGCTGCTGACAGGCAAAACTCATGACATGGGTGATTTTTCAACTGCTGCCTTTCATCAGGCAGCAGGACTGAAAATCCCCCATCACTTGTCACCAAGACCTGAGGGTAATAATTGACCACAGTATGAACATGAGCCGGCAGTGCGATGCTGTAGCCAGCAGGGCCAACACAATACGCTGGCATGCATCAATTGAGGCATCTCCAGCAAAACCATTGCAAAGAAGTGATTCTCCTGCTCTAGTCAGCATTGGTGAGAGCGCAGCTAGAGTACTGCATCCAGTTCTGGGTTCCATACCTTAACAAGGACGTGGTAAAGCTTGAGAGAGTCCAGAGAAGGGCTAACCATATGAACAGAGACTTGCACAACAAGCCATATGAGGAAAGGCTGAGGGATCTGGGACTCTTCAGCCTGAAAAAGAGAAGGCTGAGAGGGGACTTGATAGCAGCTTACCACTACATCAGAAGTGTACATCTAGGGCTTGGTGAACAACTGTTCACCAGGGCACCCTTGGGGAAAACTAGGATTAATGGTCACGGCCTAGACACCCTAGCTGTAAAGTAGTTTTTCCTGATGTTGAGCCTGAAATGAGTCTTAAACGATCTTCCAGGAGTTTGTGACCATTACTCTTAGTTTTTCCTTGGCAGGCTTTGTGGCCTTCACAGGGGCTAACATGCTTGCAGTCTTGACCCCACTGTGGCTTAACACATACACCTGACATGAGTTTTGCTTGCAGGATTTTGGGGTGCAGTTTCTCTGAACCCCCTGCACCTATCTCCTTGAAACATGGCAGGCTTTGTGGCCTCATCAGGGGCTAGCATTCCTGTAGTTTTGACCCTGCTGTGACACATACACGTGACACAAGTTTGGCTCTCAAGACTTTAGGGTGGTTTCTCCAAACACCCTGCACCTATCTTTGAAACTTGGCACGTGTCATGCCCTCAGAAGGGGCTACCGTTTCTGCAGGTTTGATCCAAATCTGGCTATAAATGACAAAGTTATAGGCTGTTTCTACCTTCCCCATTATTGCCTCTGGGTGAAACGTTCAAACAGCATTGAAATGGCGAAACGTTTCAACTTGCCTTGTTTTGTTTCGAGGCTGTTTCGACCATATCTGTTTCATTTCAGTTTTGCTGTTTCAACCTCAGAGCAGGTTGAAAGAAAACTGATGGTGAAATTTCGCACAGCCCTACTAATTAACTATGGAAGGAAGCAAGGAAACGACCAAAGAGCTGCACAAACGAAAGGCCTGGCCCAGTAACCACTGAATCCAAGTGTTTGGAAACAGGAGCATTTGGGGACAGGGCAGAGGAAGCCTGACAAGCCCACTTAGGTGGACTTGGCCAGTCTGCTTAGGGGGTCAGGAATGGGAGAGGCTGTTAAAGGACCAGGCACAGGGAGGGAAAGAGCTAGATTTCTTACTATTATTAATTACAACTACTACTACTGCTTGTATAATAATATGTGGTAGTATCATAGGCCCCATTTAGGTTTGACACTGTTTTGCTAGGCAGAGACTTGTGAGCTCATTGAGCCTCTGAGGCAAGGCTGTGGCAGGGCTGGGGGGTGGAGAGACAGGAAGTCTTACTTGTCCTGGCTCTCTCCACAGTGACGGCAGCTGCCATGGGGACACAGCAGTGGCACCATGGCACAGGTTTGCTGGGAGTAGAGCTGCTCCCATTCCATCAGAAAGTCTCCCCTGAGGGGAAGGGAAGCCCCATTCCAATCACCCCACTTGCTCCACACCCCCAGATACATTCCTATGACCAGGCAGCATGCTGCCCCTGCCATGGCAAAGACTCAGGTGCCACCACACTGATTCAGGTGCCATCACACAGTTGGTATCCAGGGCTGGTGCTCTGCTCACCGCCCACTAGATATGCTATTTGTCCTAGGACAGAAAGGCAGGAGTAGGGGCCAGGGCACTGGACTGTGGTTATGCTTTATTGCCCTGCTCTGACAACCTTGAAGCTGGTTGTAAAAAGAAGCTTGTTGGGAAGAGTAGTCCTTTATAAGTGACTTGATCTCTTCATCTGCCTTCTATGACCTACAAAAAACAACTTGCATTTTCAGCCAGATATATCTATTCTTGGAGTATAAAGGCTAATAGTAGTTTTGGACCTAGTGCAAGGCAATACATTTCATAAGCCAAAACCAATAACGCATTCACATCCACTTATGCCAGGGCTAGTCTCTTGCCTTTTTCTTTTAGCTAATAGTGAACAAACCTTCTCACCTTTGGTAATCTGAAGCCTGATGTTTTTTCTTGGCATAATCACCTCAGCATCCTAAATATCTTCTGATGATTCTGGCTTTTTATACCAAATAATGAGAAAAATATGTACTTATAGGTTAACCTGCTTAAAAGAATCAGTCTTCTGTCTCTCCTTTCCAGCAAATCATAGGGTTCCAGCAATGTAACAGAATGCGTAAGAGTGAAGCGCTTTAGAAAATAGATTGGCTTGTACTCTACTTGTTTTCAGTGCCTTTTGTCTAGGCATTTACATGCCCCTCATTATCACTCTATCTGAATGCCATATAACAAATAGTGGGTGTATTGGCATTGGCAATGGACCTCAAGACTGTAAGGCTGCAAAAGCTCCCCCTAGCGTTATGATACAAATAAACATGTTCTGTGCCATTAAACTGATTTCAAGACATCTGTGATGCAGGTTGTATATAAGAAGCTACCAGCTTGAGAATAATTTCTGCTATCCTGGGAAGTACCTGACAGAAACATCTCTGAGGACAGAGAAATAAAACCTCAGAGCATTTCACTTAGATGGGCTGGCTTGAATTACTGTACATACACACACATGAACAGTCTGTGGAATATAACTGTCTGCCTTTTTGCTCATCTGGAAAGAGGAAAGGAGAGAGGGCCCTTCTGATGTCAATGCTTGGAGGTTTCCTATATTAACCTGAGATTAATATAGGTAAGATAAGTAAATGTTGTAATAACCAAAATGTATGCAGCTATTATACATATATGTATAGATTTGTTCCACATCTGGCAGGATTAGATCACCCGTAATTTCTGGACAACAGAAATTGCCCTGTGCCTTGTCTTAACAACCTTCAAGTTGGTAAGACCCCACATGCTGTACATGCTTTTTACAGTTTCTCCCCCCGCCCCCCACACACACGCCTTACTTTATATATATATATATATATATATATATACTTACTTACATATATTAGAGGTCCACTGGTACATCAGCCCAATATTGGATCAGCACTGATATAAAGAAAATTGATGGTATCAGATATTAGCTCTTTTTGCCTGCTGTGGCTGATAATATAAATGATAAATGCCCTGTGCATGTGTGCAGTCGCAGCGCAGCATGTAGGCTGAGGACCACAGTGTGGAGAGCTGTGTCCAGCTGGTAAGTCTGTTGTAGCAGAAGAAGAGGGGGAAAAGAAGGGGCATGAGGAGGGCAGATCAAGGCCCCTGCAGTGAGGGAGGGAGTGGGACTAGGGCAGGGGCTGGCAGGGCAGGGCACAAGACAGAGCTGCAGCTCATCCTGGGGCCTTATGGGGGGCAGCTCCTGCTGCTGCACACACCCTGGGAGGGCATGGGGGGGGTGCCCCCAGATCTGTGCAGGGCAGAGCAGACTGCCGCTGCAGGCTGGGCTGGGCTGTGGAGGTGCTGGGAGGGGACTACAGAGGGGCTATGGCATGTTCTGGGGTGGTTGCAGCCCCTCCAACCCCCCTCCCAGTGCCACTACCACCTGCCCTGAGTGCAGCCCGGCCCCCACCGGGAAGAGCCTAGCGCAGCCCGCAGCAGCAGCGGCAGCCTGTTCTCGCCCCATGCAGATCTGGGGCACACACCACCGTGCCCTCTCTGGGTGAGCACAGCAGTGGGAACCACCCACCCTGTCCCCAGATAAGCCACGATTCTGTCCTGTGCCCTACCCTGCCCCGCCTTGGGTGGGCAGTGCTTGCCCCAGCCCCTGCCCCAGCCCTACTCCCTCCCTCCCTCCCTCATTGCAGGGGCCTTAATCTGCCCCCACCCCCAGACCCCTTCCCTTTCCCCTCCCCTTCCACCACAACAGGCTTACCAGCTGCTCACTGCTTTTCAAGCTGCCAGGCTGCAAAAATCTACTATTGGTATCAGCACCCAAAATCTCTATTGGTGCACACCTAATATATAATATTTCTGGAGAGAGAGAGAGAGAATGTGTGTGTGTGTGTGTATGTGTATGATCCAGTGCACCAAATGCCCTGATGGAAAACATGTAGGAGAAACCAAACAACAACTGGCTTCTTTTCTATTCCTTCCAGGAAGAACACAGACCGAATACAGATAGTTCCTTAGACTGATGAAGGGTGTTTGTTCCTGAAAGCTTGCAATGAAGAATCTTTCCAGCTATTTCAGTTGGTCAAATAAAAGATATCAGATTTATCCAGATAACTTTGTCTGCCTGTTATCAGGGTGTATGCACTTCTGATGCTTGCTAGTTTTGACAAGCACACGCCCATTCAGGTATCAGCTGAAACATTGCTGAATTGTGCAACTGTCAGCCTCCTGTACTGACAATTATTTCAGCGCTTCTCAGCCTCTTGTGGGCTAAGGTCAAGTGTAGTCACTGCACTGGTCTGTTGCCTCAACCGATATCATGTTAGAATGACGCTGTCCATTGCACCCCTGTCCAATGCCTTACAAGAGTCTGGTATAGTGTCCCAGTGGAGGGATCTCAGCTACACACCTACTTTATGGAAATGGGGGACTCCTCCCCAGCTTGCTGTTGTGGCCATTGGCTAAGAGTAAGTGAGACTAGAGGGCATCTGAACCCCAAGACCTCTGGGCTTGGGCCTGCATGTAGCATGCCTGCCAAATGGATTTGGGAGCATCTGAAGCCCCAGGCTTGCTATATGTAGCCATGAATTGTATTGTTCAATCGAGAGGATTCAGAACTGATTTGACTAATTTGACCCAGAATATGAAAAAATTTCAAAAAAACCGCCCAAACTTTAGCAAGTCTGACTTAGACATATGCCCTGCAGTTCTGTTCCATATGGAACAATGACAGTAGTAATCAGTGGCCAAGGAGTCTTCTTCAAGCAAAGTATCATTTCTGTAGAACAAAGGCATTTGAGAGAACCCTTTTTAAAAACAACAGCAAAAAATAGTAATCTGTCCCGGCATATTTTCACTGAGGTTTGATTCCCTGGATCTGATAACAGCCAATTTCTTTCTATGCCCTCCCCAAAATCTCATACTTTGTCAGCCCACACCCTCTCTCAGGGGACTTCTAATTGCTTAGCATCCTTTCCTAGCTGTGTTTTATTGGGAGACAGGATGCAAGCTCCTGGAAGCTGATGTTTGTACTACTTCTGTCCTGACCCTGGGTCTGCTGCCAAGCCAAGAAAGTGACTCTGTCTACCGGCTCCCACACCAGAGCCCTGCAATCAGGCAGTATAGATGGCCCAGGAGTGCTATGTAAATCCTCCAAAACTTGGGGGTTTACACAGCACTGTGCCATGGCTGAGCTAATAAGCCTACCTGTACTAAGACAGGTATACTAGAACAGTGGCTCTCAACCATTTTAGAGTCAAGGCACCCCTCAATAGACTGAAGGCAGCCCTCATTAGTCTCAAGCCAGCCCTCCATAACTTTTGTGAATTGACCAGCTGCCCATTGTTACAGTACTCACCTACTCGCAAGGAGGCCCTCAGGTAGGGCCTGAGCCTGCACTTACCTGATTATTTTCTCACACCAGGCTTATCTTATCTTTCAGGGCACCCTTGGGTGCCCTGACACCCTGGTTGAGCACCACTCTACTAGAACTTGAAATGACTACTTCCAGACATCTGGGGAGTGTCAGAAACTCTCTTAGATTTTGCTCCCTGAAAACTGCTAGCTTTAAATATTGCTCTTCCCTTATCTGTGTCACTGATTTGCTATGTGACAGTGAATAAGTCACTTATCTTCTTTATCAATTACCCTAACTGCAAACCAGAGATCACTGTGCCTCCCCGCAGTTGCAAAATGCAATGGACGACAAATTACAGAATGGCAAAAAGGGTATATACGAGTACTGCATATTCCACAGAGAAAATGTAGAGTTGAGGGAGCTGTGCAAAAATGGGCATTATTTTTAGGATGAGGGGTAAGTATCCAGGGTTGCTAACTAAGGAATGAGATGTTTTTCTCAGCCTCAGCTACTCGAGTCTTGCAGTCACGTAGGAACCTCAGCTGGTGATTTAAATATGCTCCCCTGGCCTATGCCACAGAGCTTTATATGGCAGAACCTGTGTCCACCCTCACAGCGACCGAACCCTTCCCTCTGCTGCCTCAGTCACACCAGCTCTGCATGCCACAGGTTTCTGTTAACACTTAGCAGTGTATGTGGCAGCACGTGGAGATGTGTCCGTGCTTTCTGATGGCTGCTGACCCACCTCTCATCCCCGGTGCCTCCCAGGGTACAGCTGACACAAGCCCTCTAGTGAAGTTGAAAGGGCCTGAAGAAACCAGAAGCCAGGCAGGGTTGTGGGTACTGTCAGGCACCTGCAAGACTCTCACAACTGAGAAAAGCTTTAAACACCTAGCCTGACTGGACCCATCTACACATGCACTTTAATGCACGTTAGCTTATTTTAATGCGCATTAACACATCACAGAAAACTGCTTTTGCTAATGCGCAATAAAATAGGCTAATCCTCCTTTTTCTCGTACCTGACAATGGAGGGCGCCTATACATATGATGAAGCTCTGTCCCTATGTGTTCTAATCACATGCCTTGGATCATACTCCATTAATCAATCTGCTGGAGCTTGCTAATTAGCACACTGCAGCTGCCTCCTCCACTGCTATATTCAGCGTCCCTGCATTTCCAAGTGGTGCTAGGGCACTTTAACTGAAGTTGTCAAATGCACTTTAGGTAAAAGCTCCCCCCCCACACACACTTTTAAAGTGCAAGATGCTGAATATGCATGATAGTGGGGTCACTAATTAGAGCCACTCCAATTAAAGCCTCCCCACTCCACTCTGAGCACGTGTATAGATACTCAAAGGCATCACTTTTACCAAAAACTGCAGTCGTGACTGTGTAGACGTGCCAGGTCTAACGTCTGACCCAGCAGCAGGACCCAAGGCTAGTTCCCAACTCCTCGGGATTCCTCCGCTGCTCCCTTGTGCTTTTCTCCCCCTCGGCAACCCCGCCCGCCGCCACCAACGGCGTCACTAGAGCGCAGCCTTCCACCGCCACGTCCTGTTCTCAGAGTCGCGCCAATCGAATCCCACCTCCCCGCCCCGCCCCGCCGCTAAGCCACGCCCCCTTCCCTAAGGCGCCGGCTACGGCGACTTCCTGCTTCCTGCCCAATGCCCGGCAAGCGGTGGGGCGGGGCGCGGATTGGCTCGTCCGCAGCGTTCCAAAGGGGCGGGGCCACAGGGTGGGATTTAAACTCCAGCTGCTCGCCGCGTTCTACTAGCTGTCGCTGCTTTCAGGGGGCAGGTGAGTGCGGCGGCGCGGACGCGGCTCCCCCGGCTTTCTTCGCCCCGAAGTGGGGCCTGGGGAGGGGCGGCTTCCCCCCCGCTGAGCCGCCGGTTCCACCAGTCCTTAGGGTGGGTGGAGAGAGGGATGTGCCCTGGCCGCATCCCTCCGGTGCTTGTAGGCCGGGCATCCCTTGGGGAAGGGGGCCTGGGTTGGGAGGGCTGGGGTCCCCTCTGCACCAATGTGCTGCCTTGATCCTGGTTTTACCGGCTTGGGTGTTGCTGGCCTCCTCCTTTAGCTCCTGCCCCAGGCAGCATTTGCCCTGTTGAGGGTCATCTAGGGAGTGGGTTTGTCTTCCCTCCCCCAGTTGGCTTGGGCCTGCTTGCAGCTCGGCACTCTGGTTCTGACTGGTCTGTGGAAGAGCCTTTCCTGCCTTGTTGCTGCAGAAACCCGGCAAGTAACAAGTGCTGTTGGTTGTGCAACAACTGGATGAGTTGGTTTCTTTTCTGTGCTGCCCCAAGAACCTTCCAGAGGGGAAGGGCCCATGGCTGGGTGCCAGGGTAGCCATTAGTGTCTCTGGGGCCTTTTGGGGGTGCTGCATGGTGCTAACCCTGCTGGGTGTACAAACATGGTTTCCAAGGCAAACCCAGACAGCAGCTAGGAGTCCAGAGCATGGCAAACCTTTTGATGTGCAATGGGCTTCTTCCATTGCAAAGAACTTAAGAATTGCCCTGGTATTTTTTCTTAATTAATTAACTTATTTAATTTTGTAGCAAGAAAACAAGTGAAAGTTAAGAGCTGGTGTCTTCTCAGGGGGGCCTCCAGTCTGTCAAGAGGGTGCTTCACGCCTGAAAGGGTTGAGAACCACTGCCCAAAGCTGAAGCAACTAGAGCAATGGTCACCAACCAGTGGATCACAAACCACTGGTAGATCTTGGGCCTTCTTGTAGTCAGTCTGAGACTGGGGTGGGGGGCTGTGTGCCTGCCTGCGTGCAGCCCAGCAGATCAGCTTGTGGTGGAGGGAAGGGGTGGGGGGTAGATTGAGGCCCCTGTGGTGAGAGGCAGTGCTGCAGAGGCAGGAGCAGGGGTAAGTTGAGTGGGGCCCTGGCTGGGGTAAGTTGAGTGGGTGGGACTTACCTGCTGGGGAGGTGTGCCCCTAAATGATTTGTTCCTCTCTATCTGCCCTCCCTCCCCACCCCCCAACTTCCCACAGACTTACCTGCTGGGTGGGGAGGGGGGGGTGGTAGCACACAGTAGATCTTGGGATGCTTTTAAAGCCAAAGGTGATCTCCAACTTAAAGGTTGGAGACCGCTGAACTAGAGGCATAAGAGCAGCTTGTCTTGTGACTGAGCACTGAATAGGCCAAGCTGCTGCTTCATCTTGTTACTTGGCAAGCTGTTGCTTGAGGTTCTGAAAAGGACCAGACTTCTCCTCCTATAGCTATCATGTCCCTTCTTAATCTATAAGATAAAAAGTGATTTGTGGAAGTGTCAAACTTTCTCACAAACCTGAGAGGCTAATATTGGTAGACTGCCTTCCACCAAAAGAAGCTGCTGTGCATGTGAAACTTTAGCCATCTTTAATCAAGGCAAGAATAATGCCCCTCCAACATGCTAATTCTAGCACTTGTATCCTAGACATATTATGTTATATGTAGTGCATCCTCTTTTAGAAGTATGGAAAGGAGTTGAGTTCCTTCCAAAATGATCGCTTATGTAATATTGAGTCAAAAAATTAGTAAGTGTACTCTTGGGAATTAATTTTAGTCACTCTAATACCATTCACAACAACTGTGATAGACCAACTACATGTAGCAGCTTTCTATTAATACCAGTACTCTGTGGGGTTTTTAGGTTTTGGTTTTTTTTGTTTTTTTTTTAAATTAAGCATTAGTGTTACTTTGGAAACTACCTCTTTTGTGATTTAGTGTTCAGCTGTACTGCACTGACACCACTCTTCTTCTAGGTGTCGTTCTTGTGATTTGTGGGGTGGGGGGATGAATTCAGCTATGCGATAGTAAAAGATCCAGCTTTTTCTTAACTGTCCTGTCTTGATCCTTGATCAGGCATAAAACAGGACTGAAACATGGCATCACTCCTGTTTCAAGCTGTTCTTGGAGGTTGAGCAGCATGCTAAAGCCAAAACTTTGATGAAATAAACGTCTGGTGACTGTCAATTTAATTTGTGAGGATAACTTTTGTGAGCTGAATACTTCAGGGGCGCTACCATTCTTCAGCAGTTTGTGAATTAACTCGTAATAATCTTAATGTCATTTAACATATTGCAGCCTTAACTGTGTTTTTTAAATCTACTTTCTAGCTTGCTGCTTTTTTTTTTTTTAATATTAAATTTTGGGAAAGAATTTGGTGCAGAATAATGGAAGGGAATCTTTGAAAGAATAATCCAGGTTCAGAAGAGTCCCAAACTATGTAAAGAAAAGCAGGATAGATGAAGGTGCTGGTAAAACTAACTCTTGGGTGTGAAAAACTGCATTTGAGCAGATTCCAAAGTTCATGCTGAAAAATGCATATCATGTGCTACTGCATCAGCAGGACTTAAACATTTAGCTAGCTGTGCTTCCCTTCATCAGCACTTCATGCTGTCACATGATCTCCTATTTCAACCATGAGATGTCTCATGCTCTCAAACACCCATAATGCAACTAAATTTGCAGTGTTGCAGTTTGAGAAGGATGGAACTGTATTGCCTTAATCCTTTGAATTACTTTAGCATTGTGTCCATATTTTATTAGGCTCTGGGCAAATACTTTTTTTTCCTCCTTCCTTCTAGAACTTTAAATAGCATCACTCTGACTGGAAAATGTCTGGCTTTGAAACCCTCTTCAGGTACATTGATGAGCATCAGGATCTCTATGTTCAGGTAAGTAGTTCTAATAATTTGCAGAGAACTTTATCCTAAAGGGAAATCTATTTGTTGGACTGACACTTAGTTGCAAGAACATAAGAATTGCTGCTTACTGAGTCCATCTCAGCCAGGAAACCATGCCACTGCCAGCAAGTGGATGTTGAAAGGGAGAACAAGCAGGATGTGCCTAGGGCTCTTCTTTTTCTCCAAGAATCTGTCCAGTCCCTTCTTGAATTTGGCTGAACTATCAGTTTACACAACATCTTGTGGCAATGAGTACCATGCTTTACACAGTGTGGAAAAGTAATTCCTTTTGTTAGTTTTAAACTTACTACCTACTAGCTTTGTCTTGTGACACCCTGCCCCCCCCCGGGTTTTCTCTTCCTCATTTACTATTTAAAATAAATGGGCCTGGCCTCTGTATTCTGTCGTTGTATACAAGCCCCTTCATACCACTAATCATCCTTATTTCCCTTCCCTGTACCTTCTCCAGCTTTCTTTCTATATACTTGTTGAGCTTTGGGTACAGTAGTTGAGTGCAGATGCATCATGGATTTAAAAAAAGTATCATTATGCCCCTTTGTATTTGCAATTCCTTTCTTAATGATTCTTAACATTGTTTGCCTTCATGATAGTTGCTGAGCACTGAGCTGATGGTATTTTTAGCGAACTGTCTACAATGACTCCCAGATCTTTCCTGTGTGGTAACAGCCAACATAGAGCCCATCATAGTACAGGTGTAGTTTGAGTTACTTTTGCCCCTGTGGGTCACTTCCCACTTATTTACACTGAATTTAGTTTGCCCTTTAGTTGCCCATTCTTTCACTAATGCCAGATCCTTCTGTAATTCCTCACTCTGCCTTGGTCTTTGATGCTGAATTATTCAAAAAGGTAAATTTGGCCACCTTGGTACTCACCCCCTGTTCAATATCACTTATGAATATGTTAAACACTACTGGTCCCAGCACCAATTCCTGTGGAACCCTGCTTCTTACTCTTTCTGTCCTGAAAACTGGCTGTTCATACTCATTTTCTGTCCTTAAGGCAATTGCTAATCCATGAGTGGACCTTCCTGGTAATCCCCTGTCTACTTCCTTTCATTAAGAGTGTGTAAGGTGGTGCTGCCAACCACACCTATATAAATTTATAATGATTAATATGTTGATTCCTGGTTTTCCTGCTTTCTCAAGAACTTGAGTAACTTGTGGGTGAGAGACTACAATTGGCAATATTAAGTGTAATTGGTTGTTGCCTCACTATAATACCAAATATTCTAGAGAATAAGTGAGCAAATATGGGTTTTAATCCATAGTCTTTAGAACACTTCTCAAATCGCAAGTAGCCTTCCCAGTAGACTAGTGAGGCAAGAGATGAGGAATGATAAGGGGGGAGGTATAGTTGCAGTGATGTAACTAAGGCCTAGAGGGAATTCGTGTGAGTCAGGGCTAGACTTTAGCAGCTCCTGGATTGTAGACTGCTGACTGCATGTCTCACCCCCATGGAGAGAAAAACCAAAGCACTTCTGCAACATCAACTCTTCCTTGGGAGGTTTGACCTTTTGTTACAAACTATCCAGCCATAAAGTTTAAAATGTGCATTCTGCTGATCCCTACAACTTGATATGCTTTCTATGTTAGTGGGGTTTATTGGAAGTTTTGAGGGACTGGACTGCCAAAAAAAAAAATATTCAAACTTCACTGCTCTTTGTATGGTACTCATTACTTGTTAAGAGCACATGGGGCCAAAGATGATATTCTTTAGAGTCCTTATGGGAAGGGCTCTCAAGCTGATATCTCTTTTTGGAGAAAATATTGCACGAAACAGTTGGTGCCAGGAACCAAAACAAAGCCAAGTTGCTTGGGCAAACTATAGCATGTTCAAGCCTTTAATGCTGACCAGATGGACCATTCTTTTGCTACGCTGTATAAATGGGGCACTGTGGCAGGACAACCTAGGGGCGCTGTGACCTCCCCTAGCGCCCTTGCCTACTGTGCCAAGTCTGGGTCCTGAACGCACCTTCTGTCTCGCCTGCCACGTCTTTGATCTTATAATGTCAATGGGAGGCTGCCTTCTTGCCCCCCTTGGCATGGGGCTGGTCTTGCTATACCACGATCCCGGGTCTACTCCCTGTGCCGGCCTTTGCCAGCCTGTCTCTGGGACTGTTCCAAGTAGCCCGCTCTCTCTTCGGGCTTCCTAGTAGACTCACCCTTCTCTCCGGGGCCTTCCACTGGGCTTGCCCCCTTCCGGGTCTTCCCCTTCACAGGCAGTGCCCCACTGGGCCTGCTCAATGTCCAATATACGCACCCTCTCCCAGGGCCTGCTCCAATATATGCACGCTCTCCACCCGCACTGGGGGCCCTTGCTCGCGCTCTCCGCCCGCACTGGGGGCCTCTATGCCTGACTCGGACTTCCCTGGATTGGGGCTCAGGCAGCCTTAGCCTTACCTGGCCCCCAGACCCGCCTCTTTGGGCCTATGCCCCACTGGGGCTTCTGCCTATGCACAACACTGAGCTCTTCCTGAAGCTGCCTGCATTGGGCTGGGGTTGGGACACCCCAAAACAGCACCCTGTGGCACTAAGAATACCCCCACCTTACTGGGGAGCTCCTAATGAGGCCTCCTCCACCCCTACAGCCTCGCCCAGTCCTCCGGTGTAATAATCACAACAACTAACCAAAACAGAAGCACACAGCCCCTAGGCCATAACACAAATCTTAGGCCAACCTGGCTATCCTTGTCTCATCCCTGTCGGGGTCCTCTCCACCCTGTATCTGCACACTGGTGCACAACACTGCCCTGCTCGCTCTAGCAGAGCTCTTACTCCTTAGGCTGCCAGCAGGGGAACTGACTCTGGCCCCGGCCTTCGCTGTTTATAAAGGCCAGGCCCTGCCCCCTGGCAGTCAACTGACCCAATTAGTTGCTTTGGCAACTCACAGCTGTGCTGCCCTGTTGAGTGGCAGCTAGGCCTATATCACCATTATCTAGTAGCAGGCTCCTTAGTGCCCTGCTACACACCATTATCTAGTAGCAGGCACCCTGGTGCCCTGCTACAGGCACCTATAAAGGAGAATCTTCCTACCATATTTACATGAATCCAGGACTACTCTGAATTTAAGATAATCCTCCTGCCTGCCAAGAAATAAATTCTTTGCATAGAAAAAATTGTATGAGGTTTTGTTATAACTTTCTATGTATAGAATTTAGTTATTGAAAGTTTTGTAGTCTTCAATTCATTTCCCCCCTCCTCTACCTTCCACTGCTGCAGTAGGGGAGGCAAGGAGAGGTAGGGGCAGGTGGCTAGCCCCTTGCCCCCTTCATGTCTGTTTCTCCCCCCTTCCCCCACCATGTCACTGCATGCCTCCAGACTACTGCATACCTTGCTGTGTGGGTTCATGCAGCCTTTTCTGACTGCAAGTGCTGCTTTTGTCATATGATTTTAAAACCAGGCTCCCCCCCAGCTATATCGAGGGGGAAAGATCTCCTCTTGGAATTGAGTGAATACTAAACATGGTAATTATAACAGCTATATTAAATAACTCTTCCCCCACTTTTTTTATTCTTTTTTTGCTTCAAACAGAGCCCAAACCACAGACTTGTAATCAAATCTTACAGTTGAGGTACAAAAGTCAGGTATTAGGTCTCAAGTCGTATATTCCTAAAATACCTTTCACTGGATGGTATGGAATAATACTGTTATTCGGGTAAAGTCTTAACCTTTTGTTATCACCAAACAGCGTCTGGCCGAGTGGGTGGCAATCCAGAGTGTGTCAGCATGGCCGGAGAAGAGGGGTGAAATCAGGCGAATGATGGAAACTGCTGCCAAGGATATTAAGCGGTTGGGTGGCACTGCTGAACTGATGGATATTGGGACCCAAAAGGTATGAAGTTCTGCAATGTGATGCTACTATGTAAACTAGAAAATGATTCTGTCAGAGTAGAGTCTTAAATCTGTGTGGCTTGGTTGGAGCCCTAGGGAAAGGAAGTTGCAACTTATCAATGCTTTCCTGCTAGGAACTAATCCTCTGGGTTTCAGAACTGGCATCTAAATGTTGGACTCTACAGCCTCTGCATGACAGCTTTAAGTGCTCCAGGAGTAGGGACTTCATTTTGAAGCCTTATAGAAATAAGCATGAAAGGATCTGAGAAGGGTCCTGATGCAAAATTGGTGTAATGAGAAGCTTGACTAGAAGCAAACCCTCGAGGATAGTTCTTATATACCTTGACACTAAACATCAGTTAACAGAAAAATACTTTATTTGTAAAGCAGAAAGTTGTCATTTGGTAAAAAGGTAAATATATAATAGGTACTTGCACAGCCCAAATGTCCTATAACTGAAATAGGCTTAGGTTTCTAGCATTGCATGGATCCCAGCAGCAGTCCTGGTTATGCCTGGTCTCTTATCAAGGACTCTTTCCTCCTAGATAATCTTAAAGAATGATCCTTGCTCTATCTTTTATCTAGAGATTAATTCAGGGCTTTAATCTTCTAGGGCTTTGTTAAACCTTGTACTCTCTAATAAGGTGATTGAATCATAAGCTAAGTAATGCTGAGTAAGAGTGAGGGACTATCCAAATTGAAACCTTTTTAACTATACTTCTGGTGCATCTCCATAGTGAGTTGGGCTCTCCCCAGTAAGTCTGGTGCTGTATAAAGTTCCAAAACAGCTGAATAGCTTCCAAGGTCTAGTGTGGATTCCTGATCAGATCTTAAGGATGTTGGTGTCAGCAATGAATGCTGAAGTGATGTAAGGCAACTAATTGATCTGTTCCCTGAAGGACATCAAATGATCTCTCCATCTAACAAACTGAACTCTGGCTTGCTATATTTTGTACTCACTGCCAAAGTCCAGATACAAAGGCTTTTAAGTGGCAGTCTTTAGATAAGACCAGCTCTTTAATGTGGCATAGTAACTGTTGGTTGCATGGCTCTAACACTGAATTTCAGCACTGACTTACCATGGTTTGAAGGTGTCATGAACACTTATTCTAGTTGTAACAATCCTAGCGGGAGCTGTGGCCCTGTGGTTGTTCTGTAACAACCTTTAAATTCCCTGGGGGTTGGAAGAGGCGCTGTAGGGGGAATTACTTGGAGGGTGATCCCAGGAACTGTTTTGAAAATTTGATGCAACACTTTGAGAACAAAAAGTACCCTATGGCTGCAATTAGAAGTACAGTGCACCTAAATCAAGACACAAGTTGCTATAGTTGAAATGGAGTCCTCTTAGTGATTGGTGCATGTAACGGTCTTGGAGCCATAGTGTCTTATACCCAAATTTATAGCAATATTTGGGCTGTAAACTTGAAGGGTAGCACCAATCAACTCTTACTTAAAGCATTTTGTTCTTTTTCTCGCTTAACTTTTATCTGCAAAAGCTGAAGTGTAGGACTAGAATTATCCCATAAGATAATTATTCAATGCTTTCAGAGCATTGAACTTTCTTGCAGCTGAATGGCCATCTTATGGCTTATCACTGAAACCTGCCTACTCCTTCATTTCTAGCTGCCTGATGGTTCAGAGATTCCTCTGCCTCCAATTATTCTTGGCAGACTAGGCTCTGATCCAAAGAAGAAAACTGTCTGTGTCTATGGGCACCTGGATGTACAACCTGCTGCCCTAGAGGATGGATGGGACAGTGAGCCCTTCACTTTGGAAGAAAGAGATGGTAGGAGTGATACGCTTTAAAACAAATCTAACCCTTGGCCCCAAGGTTTTATAACTTGGATGACCTCCTTAAACTGTACTATGTGGAGGAGGTGGGAAAGTGTTTGTAATGAATGGAAGAGCTTAACATTTGTCCTCTGGGGAGCTGAGCTTTTTAAAGTGAGGAGGAAGACAAAGTGGTTCTCTTCAGACTAAACTTCTTTTCTCCATCTGTCAGCCAAGCTGTGCTCTCGCACTCTTCCTCATAGCTACAGCGATATGGGTATGTTAGAATTGGATATTGGTTTTCATGGCAACTGTGCCCATCAAATGTGCTGGAACTGAATATTCTGTCATGATTAAAGCTTGTAGTTTGCAGCAGGGGTGGTGGTGACTTTTTTTTTTTTTTTTTTTTGCATCACCTTTGCAAGCAATCCTGGGGTTTGCAACAAGTATGAGGGCCAAAAAAACTTAAGTGGGGGGGTGGGGGAGCTAGGCTAGTCCTATGGCTTATAGCTCAGATCACTGGTCACTGGAGTGCCTGGTGGCTTTAGCTAGGTCAAGCCACTGCAAAGATTACTGAAGGATATGGGAGACATCTTGTATTTGGAGTAATTCCCTCTGTTTCCCACAAAATGGGGATCAACACGGAGAAGAAGGGAGTAGGGGAACCCTGCCCTAGGTGAGCTCATACAACAGCTCCTGTTACCACAGCATAAATGGCTAATAATAGAGAATACTGAAAGGACTCCTTCTTGAAAGCCTATCCCATAGACAGCCGCATTTCCCTGCTTCAGCACTCAACAGGCAAAGCTGGTGATCTTGAAAGTCAAAGGTTGGATGACTAAGATCTGTTGTAAGGGCAGACGCATAGCTTTGACATTTTTACACCACAGAAATCAGCTGCTAGCAAACAGACTTATCAGTGACCCATTGTGACCCATCGGCTTCTAGTGTTGGAGTAACTTTGATTTTTATGAATGCGATAAAGATTAACTAAGTTCTTGTAAGAAAAGCCAGGCCTTGTCCTTGTCCTACTTGAGCTACACACAGGGTGGCAAAACTGCTGCTCTAGGAGTTGTTTGTACTTCCAGTCTGATTCTGCCATACAGTGACTGCTGCTGCAGTGTTTGTGTGAGCAGTGCTAAATGTGTATGGGGCACAGCAAAAGCTCTGCTGCATTCCAGTGAATCTCAGCTGATGTCTGGCCTAGAGGGGGTTGTTTGAGTATCAAGCAACTTTGGGTGCCTGTTAACAAGCAGGGAGGCAGCTGAGCAGGCAATTGGGTGCAATTGCCATGCTCCATCGGCCTGCTGTGTCTTGTATATTGGTGGCATCTGTGTGCTTTATAATGGTGGTGGGGTGCTTTATGTAAAGCTTGTTCAACCCCCATTTTGAAGTGTGGGGCTGCTGATGCATGAGATACTCCAGGCACTCCTTTAAATTGGAGCTGCTCTAATTTAAAGGGCCTTCCCTGCCCCCCCCCCACTCCCACATCACATGTATAAGTGCCCTTTGACACCATTTTACTAGCTCATGTAGCCAGTCTATTCAGTCTCTCAAGACATGAAGGATTCTTAAGTGTGGTAGGCAAGAAACTGTCACTTCTCCTTGAATCCTTGGAGTGGGTGCAGAATACTTGGAGGTGCCCATCTGTTAACGTTACTTGGATTGAGGAAGAAAAGCTGGCTATTCTAAAGGTTTGATTTTTGTTAAAGTTTTCTACAGATTAATTACTGGCAACTGTTATAGAAGCATAACCTCTAACAGCCTGTAGAACTGAGGGGCCAAACTCTTGTCTTGTGGCATGTCTATTGCCTTCCCAAAGTGCCAGCCTGATCCCTTTCCCCTGCCCCATCTGCTCTCTCATCTGTCTTGTTTGCATCTGCTGCCTGTCGCTTCCTTGTCTATCATGTACCACCCAAGTTGCCCACTTAGTTATGCATCAGCAGATGCATGATAAACAGAACCAAGGAGGTGATACTTCCCCTGTATCTGGCGCTAGTCAGACCATAGTTGGAGTACTACGTCCAGTTTTGGGCACCATGCTTCAGGAGGGATGTAGATAACCTGGAGAGGGTCCAGAGAAGGGCCACTCATGGTTAAGGGCTTGCAGAGGCTAAAGAGGTCCATGTGCCCTAGTCTCTCCTTGTAGGGCTTGGCCTGCAAGACAGGGTTGAGAGGTGACCTTGTGGCTGCTTACAAATTCATCATGGGGGCACAGAAGGGAATTGGTGAGGCTCTACTCACCAAGGCACCCCTGGGGGTCACAAGAAATAATGGCCATAAGCTATCAGAGCAGATTTAGACTGGACATTAGGAGGAACTTCAGTTAGTGGCCAAGGTCTGGAATGGGCTCCCAAGGGAGGTCATGCTCTCCCCTACCCTAGGCATCCCGCTGGGGTCATCTGAACCCAGCACTCTTTCCTGTCTATGCAGGGGGTCGGACTTGATCTATTGAGGTCCCTTCTGACCTTAACATCTGTGACATAAAGCTTTTGTATTTGCAAGTCTTCTATCACTGAATACCTCTCCCTGTATCTTTATTGTGGTTGCTACAGGAAAGCTCTATGGACGAGGGGCAACAGATGATAAAGGTCCAGTACTTGCTTGGTTGAATGCCTTGGAAGCTTATCAGCAAACTAAACAGGTATCCGCAGTGCATTGTGCTCAACTCAGCTGTGTGGTATAAAGCAGTACAAAGGTTATCGACTTGCAATTAATCTTGAATATAGTGTGTAAAAATCCAGCCTGCTTGCTCTGTAGTTGTAGTGCAGTTCTTGTCTTATTTGCAAGTAGGTCATATAGTTGGAGGGGCTAATTCTGGGGAAGCACTTCAGATGCCTGTTTTGTGGTTATCTTCCTGTATTTCTTAGTAGCTAACTACATAATGAGAGAAACAACAGGCACAACCTACTGCAGGAAAAAATTAAGCCTTAACCAGCTCTGCTGAAAAGTGAGGAGTGTTCTTGACCTTAAAAACAGAACAGTCTGTTTTACCTTTTGAAGGTGGCAAGGGGGAAAATCACAAAAACCCCATCCTTCCTCTTTTGGGCTCAAGTGGCAAGTTTTTTTGGTTTTTTTATTTTGTTTTGTTTTTTTTCCCAAACCTGGTCAGGCTGTCAATTTTGATGCTGCCCTAACTTACTGAAGGGCGAATGTGATCAAAATGTTCAACAAGAAGCCTGAACTATATTAATCTGTAGTAGGTTTTCAGTCTTCCACTTATTATTCTATTTCCAATGTAATTATAAAACAGATTTCCTCTATTGGTTTAAGTAACTAGAGGATATGCTGTTAATCTACTAACCAGGTATTATGACCCAGTGAATGGGAGGTAGTGGCAAAGCAATGTGGTTTGCATCCTGTTGTTTCTTTAAGGCAATTTGATAGACTATAATAGTTCATAAAGAGGAGAGAAACTCTAGTCTTATAGGGTATAGATTTGTCAGATCTTGTGCCTTTCTACAGACAAGAGAGAGAGCTGTCTTATTGCTTCACAACCTCTTAGGACAAGCTCATTACTTGAATAGTGACACTTGGGCCAGTGGAGTGCAGGATTGACATTGCATTTGCTTGCAGATTTACTAACAAGTGCCCTTCATAAAGCCAGTAACAACTTAGCTGTTCCTAGTCTGAAATGAGCTCCTGTTATATGCCTTTCAGATGAGGGATGATTAACAAGTGCATGGAATAAAAGCTGAATGACTGACTGTTTCTATGCATGTCTAACTTTTGGCTCTTCCTCCAAAGGAATTTCCAGTCAACATCAAGTTTTGTCTAGAAGGCATGGAAGAATCTGGCTCTGAGGGCCTTGATGAATTGATCTTTGCTCAGTGTGACACTTTCTTCAAAGATGTAGACTATGTTTGCATCTCTGACAACTATTGGCTCGGGAAGAAAAAACCCTGCATCACATATGGCCTAAGGGGCATCTGCTACTTCTTCATAGAGGTAAAATTCCCACACTTGTTAACCCAAGATGCTTGCAAATAGGATGTTATGCTTTATGAAGAGTTGTGGCTGCTCTAATTCTTGACAGTTCCTGTTCCAGATAATGCACTTTTCTGAACTTGTTCTCCTGGGAGTTACTGATCAAGTTCAGTATCTGTATTCCCCTTGCATAGTCTCTTCTGGGTGGTAACATTCATAGGCAACAAAGCCTTCTTTACAAACTTCCCCTCGTGATGTGTAATGCTGCCATGAGTTCTGACACAGACCTTTTTCATCAAGTTTGACTACTTCTGTATGCGAATTGTATCAGTCAAACAATATGGTCATAAATCTCCTAACAAAAAGGCCTTTGCAGTACGATTTTTTTTTTCTTCCAATGCCTACAGGAATAAGTTCCTAGTCTTGGAAGACCTCTTGCTGCTATTGCATCTTAAATAGCTGCAGACTTCAAAATATTATTGCTTGCAGCATAGTCTTTCCACTATCTAACCTTAAAGAATCTCCATAATTGTGGGTACAGCTAGTATGTCTATTAAGGGGTAGGCCAAAAACAATTTCTGGATCTCCAAATAAGCTGTTTTGCAGGTGGAATGCAGTGACAAAGACCTTCACTCTGGAGTTTATGGTGGCTCAGTACATGAGGCTATGACTGATCTAATTGCTTTAATGGGTAAGACTATATTTCCCCTTCATGCTAAAGTTAGACAGGCCAGCCCACCCTTAACCAAGAGGAATGCAAGTGAATTAACTCTGCCTCCATATGTAACTTGCAATAAAGACATGTAACTAATGGGTCAACTTGTTATGTTGTGAGGGGTTTTGGTGCCTAATGTACTCTGGTACCATTTGGCTACCTAAAACTAAAGTATTAACCACTTAAATTATGGTTTGCAGGGGAAGTATCCATTAAGAAAAATGGCAGGAGAAAAGCTCTAGGCACTACAGGATGGAGTGAACTTTAGGTTTCTTTAGTTGGCCAATGTCTTGGGCTTTTCCTTTTAATCTGAACTCTAGGGTTGTAATTACCTGCCTGCTTCCCAGCAGACCAGCTTATAAAATAACAGGAAGCTCTATGGAGGGACGTTACTTCAAATACAGCACAGGAAAGATTGGGTAGTAACTTACTTTGACCTCAAGTATAGACTATTCATTAACATGCTGACCTGGCATGTTCATACATGAGTGATTCCACATCTAGGGCTGACTTGTATGGATCTTGAATGGCCGGCATAGCATGCACACCACAACTGGAAAGTAGTGAAAGCTTTGGGCAGCTAGGCATCATACAGACTTGAACCTGGATCTGTAAAGAGAAGCAGTTCTTACCTCTTTTCCCTTCTTTCCCCTTACTCGTAGGAAATGTTTAAAGAGAAGAACTGGAGAAGTCTGTTCACAATAACATGGAAATGCTTTGATTTAACAATGCTTAAGCTTTTAGACACTAATCTTTTGGGCTTTTCCCTTGCAGGCTGTCTTCTGGATAAGAAAGGGAAAATTCTTATCCCTGGCGTTAATGATGCAGTGGCGCCCCTTACTGATGAGGAGCTAAAATTATATGAAAAGATTGACTTTGACTTGAAGGAATATGCAAAAGATGTGGGAGCAACGAAATTACTGCATGACTCAAAAGTAATGAGAGTTTTGTCTTTCCTGTCCACTCTAATGTGGTGGTTTTTTTTGTTTTTCTGTTTTTTTCTGTTGGGGCAGAGTTATTTTAGGTGGACTCTTCCAGAGACAGTACAGTGTCACATTTGGCTGTTTGGACCCACTAAAATCTATTTTCTTCTATAGGTAGAACATCTTAATTCTTAACTTTTTTACATAAAGAGTTCTTGCTGCTACTTTCTTATTTCATAAGGGATGAACTAGAAATTCTGTACAGTTATGTAGCTATCCTACAGGATAAGTTTTATAGCGAACCTTCCAGGAAAGTGTCGTCTTGCTGTAGGGTAGTCTGCTGCAGTAGCAGTGCAGGTTTCTTATGTCCAGTACTCCTAAATGTTTGAACAATATTACCATGGATTAAACATCCTCCTTTTTTTTTCCTAGTGAGGTGGTTTGTTTGTTTGTTTTTTTCACTTGTGATATTTGTTCATCCTAGATTTAAGGTTATGTATTGGCCTAATAGAGATGCCATGTGTCAGTTAATGCATCCTCCTTTCTTTTTTTATGCAAATATCCTAAAGCTTGGATGATGCCACCTTTTAGCCGGACTAAAATCATGTTACATAGGTTTTAAAGATGAATACCTACTTGGCTTTAAGACACAAGATCACTTGCCAAAAGTAAATTGTACAAGAGCCATTATCCAACAGTTGAGTGTCCTTATTTCATTAGAGTTAGATTTTTCTGAAGTGACTTAGAAATGTCCTACAATGAGGAGTGAAGAAGACAGAAGAATCTGGTATCTCAAATAGTTCACACCAGTTCTTAAACCAGACTTCCCTGTGAACAGTTCAGGTTGCCCCAGCTTCCTTGGATAGCTGTTCTCTTGAGGACTTAATCTGGGGACTGTAGTCACCGTGGGCAATGGTCATTCCCCAGTTCCCCTCTAATATTAACCATTTCTTCTTCCCAATGCTTTTTGCAGGAGCATATCCTAATGCACAGGTGGAGATACCCATCCTTATCTCTCCATGGAATTGAAGGAGCCTTCTCAGCATCAGGAGCCAAAACAGTGATTCCAAGGAAAGTGATTGGCAAATTCTCAATCAGACTGGTGCCAGACATGACTCCAGAAGTTGTCAGCAAGCAAGTATGTTGGAATGGCTTGATTTGTAGATGCTTTCCCTTCTGGTCTGCACAAACACTAAGAATGGTAGTTTTGTTTGTCTTGCTGTTTTTCTTCTATATGGCTCTTGTTCTTACATGCCTACATTTGGATTAGTTTGCAGAGATATTCTTTACCTCTTTAAAGATTTAATGTGGTGGTGTTGGGGGAAAAAAGTAGGACAAAATAAGCTGCCTTTCATTCAGGAGAGCAAATAGTTACACTAACTCTTTTATTTACTGCTGGGGGAGTTGGGGGGCTTTAACCTTGCATATGTAGAGCTTTGCCTAGCAGTTCATTTACTATAAAAGACCAGATTCTGACAAGAGTGGCAGAAATTAAATCTTAAATGGAAAAACATCAGCAGATCAGTTGGGGCCTGACATCTAAATGATCGTTCCTAATGAGAAAAATAGAACAGCTAAGTAATGAGAGCTTCTGAACACTAGACTACATTGCTTTGAATTTTGTTAAGGCAGGGTTTTCTTGTGCAAGCTGATGGAAAATGTTTGGGCCTTATGCTGGGTCGATTGTGAACATAATTGAAAAGTTGGGTAAATTGCTTCAAACTGCTGTCCAGGTTGGCCAGCATTTGTGTAGGTATTGATTTTACTCTTTCTAGCATTCTGGCACTGCCCTCTGAGCTCTGTACTTCCCATACAGTGAGACCTTTACCCCTGTTTTTTTAAAGTGTTTGCGTACATGTGTGCACATGCAGTGGTGGAGCAACAGTATCTTGCTAGTGGTGTCAGCTTGGCTGTACAACTAATTGCTGTTATTCTGGAACATAAGTAGTAGAGTCAGTAATAACTCATGGAAACTCTAACTTTTAAATTTGGTATTTTATAGATGCCTAACTTCCATTTTTGTTCATAATAAAAAGGTTGAGGACTACCTGACCAAAAAATTTGCTGAGCAGCAAAGCCCAAACAAGTTCAAAGTGTACATGGGCCATGGTGGAAAACCCTGGGTGTCAGACTTCAACCATCCCCACTACATGGCTGGTAGAAGAGCCATGCAGACAGGTCAGTGAGAATTGAGGTTTGGGACACTTGAGTACAATCCAAGCTATTATGGCATATCGCTACAGTTGCAGTAGCAAGGTCAACATACCTGGAGTGTGTAATAGTAGGCAGTTGGACTGTGAGTGAACTTTGTGCTGGGTTGTGATTGGTCAGAATCAAAAGTCCACCTCTAACAACTGAGTTGGTATAGTTCATTAGAGGCAACTTCTGTGGCCATTAATACACAAGGAAGTGATGTGGCTATAGTAGCATCCAGCTTTCTGACTTCCTAGCCTGCAGAATTATCATAGAAAGGTAGGTCTGGAAGGGGCCTTCAGAAATGACCTCATCCAACCCCATTCCTGAGGCAGTATCACCCCTATACAAACCCATTGTCTAATGGGTTTGTAAAAGCATGACTTTGTCTAGACTCTCACTTAGTGAAACTTTATGCAGAACTGGGTATCCATTTACTGTTGCTTCATGGGAGGGGAGCCTCTGGCACTAGCACTTGAATTTGTATGACAAGATGCCTGAATCGCTTGGCCACTACAACCTGGCAATCCTGGTCTCAGACTAAAAATCCAGGATGCTGGTGGAAGAGGAAGGTTCTATTGGCAATGACTGGGGTACTGTAATGGAAGCAGTCCCTTGGCAAGCTGTTACTAGCTGTGCTTGCATGAACTTCATCTGATGTGCAAATAAAATCCTGTTCACCTGATCAGAAACTTCCCCCTACAGTTCATGGAAGCAATGTGTTCTGGTGCCTTGCTCAAATTCTAAGGGTGAATAATAGTAGTAGTAGACATTAGTAATATAACCTGCTCTGGTTCTTTTGTTTGTGGCTGAAGTCTAGAGAAGAATATATGTGTAAGTCTTGGGGTAGAGAGCAAATATTGTCATTAATGGCATATATCATGCCAGACATAGGTTAAATCCTGCTCCATAATGTGCTTTGGGATACTTGATGACTAAGCGTTATAATAAAGTCTCCTCAGGAAGCTGCAACAACCCAAGATGACCAATTTTGTTTTTTCCTCTTAAGTCTTTGGAGTTGAGCCAGACTTGACAAGAGAGGGAGGAAGCATTCCCGTCACCCTGACCTTCCAAGAGGCTACAGGCAAGAATGTAATGCTGCTGCCTGTTGGTTCTGCAGATGATGGTGCCCATTCTCAGAATGAGAAACTGAACAGGTAAGACACTACTTGAGGATGCATCACAGTAATTGGGAGTAGAGGCATCTGCAGGTCTCAAAATCAGTCCTGAAAGGGACCAGTAAACCATTGTGGTCCTGGGTGCTCTTGGTTTTGTGTTGAAAGACACCTAATACAGTAATGAATATCCAGTGCCTTGCTTGGCCAAATACTAGCTACCAATACCTGCTTGCAGCTCAGGCACTTTCTTGGCTTTCTATTTGCTAAAAATCTTTCAGACCTGATTTGGCAGCTCCTAAGGCAGGAAGGGACTAGTATTGAATGCTCTGATGTCCCAAATACCGGCTCACCACAATGTCTCTGTATAAGAACAGACACTTACACTAATGCAAAATGCTCTCTTTTTTTTTTTTCCTTAGGTACAATTACATCCAGGGAGTGAAGCTGCTTGGAGCTTACCTTTATGAAGTCTCTCAACTGAACAACTGAATTAGGATTTCATTCTCACTAGCACGAGCAATTTGGATATCAGTTCTGGAAATCCTACAGGCGAGCAAGCAAAGACTATCAAAATACTACAGCTGGCTTCCCCTTCTTGCCAACACACTCCCTTTTTCCATAGGGGGGAAAGAAACTTTTGGGCTCCTCCATTCCAGAAACCCTGCAACATTCAGTACCGAACTGCTGCTCTCATTCCATTTCTCCAGCTCTGAAGGAAGAAGAATCTCAACACCTGACAAGTGGTTCTGCATCTCTTCAGCTCCTCCCCTTTTTGAATCAAATCTGTGGCTTGCCATGTGCATTCTTTCTTCCTTCCTCGCTCCCAGATTAACAAAAGGAATAGTTGTTTTGTTCTCTGCCATGCTAGAGAGTTCTATACTGACCTACAGTGGCTGAACTGAATAAGATGCTCTTTCTGTGGGGAAAGTCCTGGCAGCACTTTTTTTAATGCTAGGCTCCAAGGGGTATACTGGAATTCTTGCAAACTGTAATGGGGGACCATCAGGCTAGGATGGGGCTGAACAGTTGGCTTGCTGTAGCAAAACTGCTTGCCTGTAGACCAACCTCAATACTTCTTATGCAGTGTACCAGTGACTGGCACTTTTTTTCCCTTTGTCAGCCTTTACATGAAGAACAAATAAAAATTAGATGTGGCTCTAGCACTTAAGTTTGGTTTCTTCCCAAGTGAACCCTACCTATTTTAAGTTAGTTCTGTACCTGTGCTTTGGCCTATGGGTTTTGATATCTAGCACCACATAAGGGCCAAAATGCTGAATGGCTTTCTGTCCATGAGCTGGTTTGAGCCCTACTGCATGGTGGCAGAGCAGTAGAAGGCATTTGTACTGGTCAGGGATAAGCTATCCCTTTCATTCTACATGTGATGGAGCTGTCCTAACACTGTCTTTGGTATCTGTTTCAGGGCTGTCTTATGTGCAAAATTATTAAATGGTGCAGTGTACCTCCTACATCAATATACACATGACTACACCAGCACCTTCAGGGAAAGTGTCATCTGCTAACAGGTAGCAAGGCAAATGTAGGCTGGTTCTGAATTTCCTGTCAATAGTAGCTTTATTTTATTTATGCATCTCTCTTCTTTTTTTATGCAAGTAAAACTGTCTGAATGTACACAGCCCACTTTCTAAGTATGAGTGTTTCTGAAACAACCAAGGAGTTGGGGAAGTTTTTAAGCAAATATGCAGTGAGCCAAGGGCAAAGCCTATTGCATTCCCTGCCTGTGTCTAACTTCCATTCCTAGCCTAAAATGGCTCAAAGACTTAAGCTGGTTATCCTGAGAGCATTTTGTCTGCTCTGAATCTGCTGTCTTCTCAAGTCTACAGAGTAGAAACACTGAAAAATCTGTATGAGATGGAAACATGCTTTTGCATTTCTCAACACTAGGAGGCAGGTATGCTAAATTTTGTATTCATCCATGTTACAGCTGTCCCTTGACTTTGAACTCCAAGGGCACCTATACAGGGGCTGGACATCTGCTCTGTGTGCTAATTGGCATGTGTGGGAACAGACTTGATTAATTGACTAATTGGTATGTTCCAACAGCTGTGTGTGTTTTGTTCAGTGTCCCTGCACTTCAAAATGGTGGCAAGGGCATTTTTTTTTTTTTCAAGCTTGTTGAACTAGCTTTAGTTAAAGCACCCCCACAGCCATTTTGAAGCACAGGATGCTGAATACACATGCTGCAGGTGTTTTAATTCAAGCAGCTCACTGAGCTGCTCTAACTTACTACTTCCTCCTCCCCCCCCCCGCCCTCACCCCAGAGTACATGTAAAGAAGCTGTAATTCATGAATTCATTCCCTCAATTAGTTACACTGCTGCCACTTCTTATGTAAACTGAGGAAGGAGAAAAACAGCCAAGTAACAGGACATGGTTGCAGGGTGGGGGGAAGACAGGCAGAGGGCATCAAGATAATACTAGTACCTTTTGGTAATAAAGGTGAGTGCTAGTAGAGAGACTCTAGAGGAAAAGTAGGTGGGTAAGCAGTTACTGGGAACCTGAATGTGGATGAGTGTTGGAACACTAGCCAAAACTAAGCTGAGAGTCCTGTGAACAAAATAAGCAAAAGTTCAGGAGGGAACAGCAGGCTTTGTCTATGTCTTGAACGTGAGAAACGGAGACTATAGACCCATGAGCCAAGTAGAACTCTCCCTATCCCTGCACCAACCCAAAATTAGTCTTTTCCTGTAAGGCTTTCGTAGATTTCTCATTGGAGAATGAATAAATTGCTTGCAGAACCTTTTTGGATGCTGAAGGCTATGCTTTAAACCAAGACACCGCCTGGTTATTGTTGTGGAAACCAGCATCCAAGCTGTCTGAATTGCACAGGTGCTCTACAGTGCAGCAGGGGTGTAGGTTGTCACTGCATTGGTTTAAGGACATGGGCAGACAACCTAGAGAACCTTGTCTACAGTGCAGCAGTAGCTTGCTGTTGACATTGTACTGTAGGGAAACAAAGGTATCCAACTGCCATCTGCTGGCTGAGTGGGTTATAAGCAGTCATGCATTTTACTTCCCAAATGCCAGGTTATATTTGCCTATTGCCACAGTGAACAGGAAGAAGGGTAATTTAATGGTATGTCACAGCATGCTTGCTAATGACCAGTTTGGAAGTTTGACATGCAAGTAGGCTTCTCAAAGTGAGTATTACCTTCCCTGAGAAGTTTTTCTTTGAGGGTGCATGAAACTAGAAAGTGGTTATTTTAGCCAAGGTAAGGCTTCTTTCATTGCTGTACACAATACTTTCCTAGGCCTGCAACACAAATATAATTATACTTGAATTGTCCATACAGTTGAATTATTCATATTCTCCAACCTTGTGTGGAGAGGAATTTGGAGCCAACACTCCATGGGGCAGCCAGCTTTAATCCCCTGGATGCTGATACAGTACATACAACTGTTTTTTTTTTTTTCCTTCTTAAGACTTGCCTAAGCCTATTCTTATTTCTGAGTAACTGTTGCACTTTTTTTACTGCTTGTTCCAACTTTGAGGGGCATATTTCAGTCTAGTAAAAGCCTTGTCCAAAGTCCAAAGCTTTTTTCTTGCAAATGCCTGAAAGCAATTAAGATGCCACAATCTGGGTATTACATGTTGATCATCTAAGTTTCTATTCAAAACAGAAATTTCAGTAGAGAATTAGTTTGGGGGAGTTTTTTGTTTTGGGGGTGGGTTGGTTGGTTTTGTTTGGGTTCTTCGGTTTTTAAACTGAGAAATCCTAATGCTCTTCTGGACTAGACTAACATTCACTGAAACCAGCATGTATGAACTTTCCCCTCTTCAGTTTAACATCATGGTGGTCTGATCATGGGATGCCTAGCATGTGTGTCACTTGGATAATACTAAGCATTACCCAAAGTTGGAATTTGTTCTGAGTGGTGCCATGGCAATGCTTATGATCCCCTATGCCACATCTCTGCCCCTGGCAAAGGGAAGTATGGGGAACCAAGCCTGGGAGAGAGTATGCTGGGATTGGAGCTGGTTGGAGATTTTTAGTGTGGACTCTCAGACCCAGGGCCTGCTAGAGCCAATTCCAGACTCCCATGTGCTCTTGGGACTAGGACCACAATTGATCACATCTCTGTAGAGTAGTCCCATGTTAACTCCAGTTACTTAATACTATCTGGAAATGTTCCTGCCTGGAGTAAGTATAACTTGATATGATACAGTAACATGTGCTGAGTGTGGTGTGTGTTGTTTTGTTTTTTAATATCCTGCTTGATCACGCAGATGCTTGAGTTGTAAGTGTACTTAGCACATGCTTAGTGCCTTGTGATATAGCCTGAAGAACAAACTTCATGCATACAATATGCATCACTAAACCAGGAAAGAATTTCTTGGGTAGCTGAGGCTGTGAAGTACCTCCTGAACTAGGAGCTAAAGCCTGGGTGTGTACCACATAGTCATACCTAGTTACGTATGTTTTTTGCCACTAGCCTGGCTGCACTAAATAAAAATGGTATAGGAGGTCGTTCCTGCTGTGGCTGCTTGAGAGAGGTTTTTTGGCCTGAAGATGAACCTCTAGATTTTTTCACCTTTTTTTGAAGGCTGATTTACTCAACCATAAATGCTTTACCACAAATGCAAGTCAGCTATTCCAGGGGGTGGTTGGGTATCTTAAGATGCAAAGGGAGCCGGGGGAGAAAAAGGAAACAAGGTGAAAAGCAGTGAACTTCTATCCTTCTTGCTTCTCCCCCACCCCAAACTTCCCATTCCATAATCGCAAAATCAAGAAATTATGGCTTTTTGAAGAGAAAACAATGTTCAAACCATAACTGAGTCTTGCTGGAGCATATAAATTGATGTGCTCCGGCAGCCTTGCATGTCACGTGTATTGGCAGCATAGCAGGCCTTCACGCTGAGAAAATGGTGGCGGTGCACTTTGAACTACAACATATCGAATGTGTTTTAGCTCAAAGTGCACTGCCACCACTTTCTCAGCACAAAGTGCTGCACTGCTAATGCACGTGATCCTGATGCAGCACTGGGTGCTTTTAATTAGCAAAGCTGGTTAATTATAAGTACCTGGCACTGTCATAAGCACATGTAAAAATGCCCTAAGGCCCAAGGCTGTAGGAGTTTTTGGTATATGGCTGAGGGGTAAAGTTAGAGCAAGTGTGCTTATGTTTCTGGTTTGAGTTTTGACTAGTGGTTTGGGTTGGAAGGTGGAGGTCCCAATAGTGCCTGAGGGCATGAGGCTGCCTTGAGCCCTGCCAGGGCAGGCTTAGTCAGAAGATTGAAGCTTGGTGAAAGCAGCTGAAACCTAGCAAGGGCAAAAGCTAGATTAGGCCAGGGGGCCCAGTCTGAAAAGGACAGGAACCAGGGCCAGGGGCTGAGCAACCCAAAAGGGGTGGAGACTGGGACCAAGGGCCTAAGGATACTAATGACTGATAGGGCTGTGGTCAAGAGAGCTGGACCTGAATCCACAGGCCAGGGCTGGAGACTTGCAACCAGAGAAAAGGATTGGAGGCTGAGAAGGCTGAGACAAGGGATCACTCCCAACAAGGGAGTGATCATGCAGTAACACCTGCAAGGCATAGGCATGACTATAGGGAAGTCAGAGGTCATGAATAGCCCTTAAGGCTACAAATATCCTCAGGTGCATGGGTGTCCTACTGAGCTCAAGGCTGGGCAGAGACTAGCAGAGTCTGCGTGGAACTGGCTGGCTATCAGAAGAACTTGGGGCTGGATCTAGGACCCATAGGCAGCCTCCCTTTTTAGCATTCAGTAGTTTATATTAAGGCATGGCAGGAGAGAAGGGGAGGATACCCTAGAGCCAGGGGAGGGCAAGGGTTGTGTGGCCACCAGGGGGTGTCACAGCCACCCCTGTAGCCTGACTACTAGCTACATAACTGCAAGGGCTCTTTCTAAAAGACCAGTACTAAAGTCAGGCCACTTGTAGTCTGACAATCTTGATGGTACGTCTCTCAAACTTCAGATGCGTTTAACATAACACTTTAGATTGACCCTTCTTTAATTTGGCATAATTTCTGAGTTTACAAATATTTCCTTCTTTTCCCCCACCTTATCTCCCACCCATCTTATTAAATCCATCCTAATATTAAATAACCTCAGCTTTAGAGCTTTGGTCTCTTGAAGGAGAGAATGTAAAAGGGTGGATATGGCCTCTCCTTTTCAATAAGGACCACTAAATTCTGTTTCTACTTCTGGCCCAGTACTAGGCAGAAATAAATCAATAACCATACTATATATTTTTTTAATATGTAAAATGGATACTTTCTATTAAAATCTAATGGACTTATGTACTAAATATGTTTTTGTACTGAGTTGCCCTTCAACCTGAATAAATCACTTTCCTTGTCATTAACAAAAATAGGCAGAGGTTTATAGGAAATCTTAGTAGGTAATTTTGATTATACCATTCTATATCACCATGTTACGATGATAAACTCCAAATGCTAATGTATGTTTTCTAGTACTTCTTAAATATTCATTTCTATATTAATTTTGCATATCCCTAGAGGTTTCCTTACCAATGAAGTGGGCCAGCTGATGCTGATTATGTTGGTACATGGTGTCCTCATTCTGTCTGATCAAGCTTGTGTTCTCAATCAAGGAGGCAGCACATGGACCTCCTTTAAATTTTCTTCCCTGAAGACTGAAAAATGAGAGAACAAATGTACTGGAACAGCTTCTTTTGTCATCGTTACTGTGCTTTTTCTCTTTTGGAAAGATGACTGTGCTAATGCAGTATGTTTTGAATTGTGGAGACCTGCTGTGTGAGGAAGACTTTTTTTTTTTTTTTTTGCATGGGGTGGGGAAGGGTTCTTTCACAAAACACTAAATATTGTAGTTCTCAGTGGCAAGACAGCTACTGTATCTCTAACAGGGCTGTGAATATTCAGTAGGTACAAACTAAATCCCTATCAATTAAGTGTTTTGAACTTTAATTGTTATGACTTCTTAATTTTGTTTTAAAGCCTATTACAGAGTTGGGAAGGAGGCATCTTTCAAGCCCAAAAAAGAAACATGAGCTTGGAAGATGCCTCCTTCCCAACTCTGCATATCAAGAAACAGTGAATGACTACCATGTTTAGTAGTCATTCACTGTTTCTTGATATGCAGTGAACAAATGATATGAAAGCATTTATAAGTGCACATGTGTGATTCACAAAAGTTTGAAAGCTGATCTTGATATAAAATCTGAAATGTTCTAATGGAACATAAGGATCAGTTTTAGACTATAAAGTTCATTGGTCTTTGGGTACAGAAAACATTTTAGACAATCACAAACATAGATGTAAACTATCAGCATATGCAAAATCACAGTTTCTGACTTCCAACTTTGGAGTGAGATGCCTATAACTCACAAGGGCACTAACTCTAATCTATAGATCAGAAGTAGCTGACTGAATGTACATGATTCAGTTGAAGAGTGAAGTAAAAAAAGAGGTATTTATTAGAAGGAATTGCTACTATTCTTGATGATGTTGAAAGCCTAGTAGAGAAGGCTTGGCATCTTGGGTTGTGCTTCTTAATTTAAATTGCATAAAGACAACCACCTCCTAATATATTTTTCCTGTGACTTGGAAGGCAGCAACAGAAAAGCCTAAGGAATCTAAAATGAATAAAATGAAACTTTGATCAATGTATTGAAAGGTTCTTAAAAGCATGAATCAACACAGCAAAGTAAAGACAAATAATTTTGTCTTTAACAGTAAGTGATACTTTTGTTCAATATACTAATGATGTTAATGTCTTCCTTGGAATAACTAAAAAATTAATCTTCCTTCATTACCTTGCCAACGTAAGAAATCTGTTTTTAAAGTTCATGCACAGTAATTTAGAAAAACTATACAGTCCATTAGCAACTGCATTGATCATAATGAATGCACTTCTCTTAATGAATATCCACCCCAGGTGCTCTTTTTTCCCATTCAGCTTCCAAAAATCTAGAGTAGAGAAATGAATAAAGACAAAGTGGATACCCAGTTGCCTTAGGTTTAAACCTTCTCAGGGTAAACAAGTTCATTAGGAAGTTGGTTGGTGTTTGTGCTGGAGATTTTTGGACTTCAAGCTCCAGTGGTTCCTTTTAAAAGCAGAGTGAGGAGCCTGATGTCTGTAGGCTCCTGTGCTTTTGTCTGAGGGCAGTGACTAGTGCAGTGAATATAGCCATCTTTTCTAACTGACAGGAATCCATAGCAGTTTGCTAGTGGCCAGACTTATCAGTTTTTGTCTCTAATATATCTTTTACTTTAAACAATTACTTTTGGGTTCTCGCTCTCTTTTGAAGCTACCAACACCATCAATCAGCCTCACTATCTACTCTAATGTCTCCTGCTAACTTTGATTCGTTGGTTAATGTTGGTAAGCTTAAAGTGTTAGGCTTCATGTCAAGTGGGGATACTGGGTAACATTCAACTCTAAGCAGGGATTGATGCAGTACTACAGACATATCTGTGATACTTGAACTTTTATCGCCCTGCATTCCCTTTCCTTGACACTTACCTCTGATTTCACAGATTAGATTGGGCCTCTTCAAGTGTGTCGCTGAACAGTCTTGGGCCAAAAAAAAAAGAATTATGAGCATCTTACGTGAAATGTTTTCTAGTTTCCTGCTTTATTTATTTAACTTTTCTTTTGACGACTCAGCTTCTTCATTCCTCTTTCCCTACAACTATGCAGATATGCAGCGCTGCTAATGCAGCTCTTAACTACAGCAGAGGTTCATGGTTGTGCTCCTTACCCCTCATGCTAGTTTTGTAATTTCCTATGCATTTCCTAGTTGCATTGTATAGATCTATACAGAATTTGCCATGGTGCAAAGCCTTATTTTTTCTCTGTAGTAGATGTGGTTTATACATTGGCTCTAATGTCCTGTTTTGAATGGTCATTTTGTATTCATGTTTTTTTT
>NW_017728886.1:168031612-168065355 GCF_001723895.1 Crocodylus porosus | reverse complement strand
GTTCTGTATAACAGAGACCTAACTAGAAAACTTAGTTCTGAGGCTTGAAAAATACTGGTAATACTATGAAAATTGTGGGGCGCATACTGGTTTTGTGTTAGGCAAAATGAAAAGGCTAAAATGACAATTGCAGATATTGAAAGAGGGCAAAACACAACACTGACCTTATTTCTATGCAACCTGGAAATGGCTCATGTATCTTAAGTCTGGTAATTTCTAAGCAAGACATTTATGTTACAGACTTGTACAACTAGGTACAGCTCCATTATTGGGGTAAGGCAGCTTTACTATTCTGAAATCAGAATAACCAAATCAGGAGAGGGTAAAATTTGATCTCATTCTTGCCTTCTGTTCTATATAAATTTGTAAAAGGAGCTTTGCAAACCATAACCACAATACAGTTCATATGTTGTATGTCAACTCGCATGTATGTGAGTTAACATGTTTGGATACTGGCTTCCAACTGTCAAGCAACAGCATTTCAGGAAGAACTTGAATTATCAGTTTTGTGTGTGCACGCAGCATGGCAAAAGTGGGTGAGGAGTAGGCTTCAGAGGGGCAATGATGATGAAAAGGTAGATGTGTATGCAATGTAATCTGGGGGATGATGCTTACTGGATGACCACACTTTAGAGTTTGGTTCCAAAATTTGCTGACATCCTCTTGTATTTGTATGGGAAGTGAGAACAAAGAACCTAGCTCTCCAGTATAACATTGTCAACTGTCTCTGAAAGTGCATCCTTTTATGAGAAGGCAGGCAATAGTCATTAACATAAAACATTAAAATTTAAGGTGATTTATTCCACCTTCTTAATATATATGCTCTAATTTCACATCTATCTGTGTGCAAATATGACACAGATTTACTGGGACACAGCAGTCACCTTGAAGCTGTGTTCACTAACAGTTGATTAGCATTATCCATTCAAAATATAAAACAAGTTTAGCCTCTCTGACCTCATTAGAGGTAGATGAGAGGGGCTTAATAATAAATACACACCTCTTAGCTCCCTCCAATAATTTGATTCATAACAGGAAAAGTCTTAATACCACCATCCCTGCAGGTATCAGGACAAGCTTCTCCGAGGTAATGGTAGGAGGGTTCCAAAACAACCCATCTTAAACTTTGAAAAGGAAAAAGGAGAAATGTGAAATGCGATGAATAATTGTCAAAGGTAGGTTAAAACTAAGTCCTTTTTGTATATACAGTGGAATGGGTCTGCTCTAGATAAAAGCTTGCAATATAAATAAAAGCAGTCTGGTGACTTGAGTTCAAGAATAAGGTACTAGAACTTCTCAGTAATGATCCCAGTTTTGAAAACAATTTGCTTTCTCTAGGGTTGGGCAGATTTCTTAAATTTCTGATTCCATTTCCTCATCTATACAATTGAGAGAGTATCCACTAGTAGTGTGCAAAATGGGCCATATTCAGTTCAGATTGGATTCGGCCCAAACTGGGGACAGTGATTAGATTCATGGATTCAGATCGCTGTCCCCAATTTGATTTGGCTGAATCTGAAGATTCAATGCTGATTCAAAGAATCAGTGATTTGGCCATAGACACAGCTTTAAATGGTTTTTTTGGGTGTTTTTTTTTTTTTTTTTCCCTACATACCTCGAGCTACCAGGCATGGCTCGTAAACGTTGCAATGCTGGGGTGGATGGAGCATCCTACAGGAGGATGGGGGCGGGGGGCATCCCATGTGCTTGGGGGTGAACCCCAAAGTGGAGCAGACTTGCTTCTGGTCCACTTTTGCGTCTGCCACCAAGCATGCTGGTGGTCCTCCCCCCTCTTCCCCCCCACTGCCCCAGCTCAACAATTGGCCACGGGGGGGATCCTGGGTGTCCTTTTAGGCCCAGGAGGCACCAGTTGCTAAGTCAGCGGGGCTCAGGGTTTGGACCAGAAGTGGACTGGACCACTCAGTCAGCGGTGCGCAGTGGGGCTCCCCAGTTGGACCAGAAGTGCTTCTAGTCCACTTCCAGATCTGCTGTCAAGTGCAGTGGGGAGCCCCCCACGCTCCTGTGGGATGCTCCACCTGCCCCAACATCTCAGGATTCACAAGCCAGCTGGTACCTTGAGGTAAATAGAGAACATTTAAAGCTGTGTCTATATCTGAATTGTGGAATCTCTCTGAATCAATTTGGAGGGTTCTGATTTGATTTGGAGAGATTAAAGGGTCTCCTGATTCAATTAGGAGATTCAGCCACCAAGCACTGTGTAAGGAAGTGAGATTCAGTTGCGGAAATCAAAAATCAGTCTCCATTTCTGAAGGCAGAACTTCCCCCCAGAAAGTTAATCAGAGAGCTGTAGACCTGCAACTAGCGCCAGGATCTGATGTCATTTATTCTCTTCATAATATTTGAAATGCAAACTACCTTTCTTTTTAAAGCAAAAACCACTATGCAGCCTTATACAGAGTTGTTGTGTGGACTGATGTTTGTGTTAAGTATTATTCTTCTACTTATTTCCCAGGAAAATAGACAGTGTTGGGAAAGCCACATGAAAACAGTGGTTTCAACTGTGATAACGATCTTCAGAACACATTTCACTTTTTTGAAAAGCAGGACAGGAATTCATAATTCCACATTTGTCGGTCAATGCTTAGCTAAAATATGAATTGTAATGCTAATCTTAAAGATGAATTCTAATGAATCTCCAAAAGAACTTTTCACCTGTTTGGTATAGCATCACCTTTCCTTTTAGGATGCCTATACGCAAGTGTGGAGGCTGCACTATCGTGCTGGAATTCCAGCAGATTGGTTGAGTCTGCTGGTATGTGGCAATTGCTGTGCTCCAGCAGCCTCCTGTGTCTCGTGTATTGGCGTCCCTGTGCTTAAAAATGGCGTGCTTAAAAATGAACGTTGATATAGGAGATATGGCTGTGCTTGAAGCATCTCTAATTAAGGCAGCACACCCCCTACCCCTAAAGCACGTGTAAAAGTGCCCTTAGTGCCTTTGAATTTTCAAAATTAACTTGGTAAATCTAAGTTATTATTAACTAATAAATCTGAAAGGGGGGGAAAAAAAGAATCCTTTAGACCAGTGGTTTTCAACCTGTGGTGTCCAGGCCCCTGGGGGTCTGCAGACTATGTCTAAGGAGTCTGTGAATAATGATTCATAGATGTCAGGGGGTGGATGGGACCTTACAAGATCATTGGGTCCAGCCCCCCTACACTTCAGCAGGAAAGACTGCTGGGGTCAGATGACCCCAGTAAGGTGGGTAACAAGATGCTTTTTGAAGATCGCCAGAGTGGGTGACTGTACTGCCTCTAGGGGGAGCCTGTTCCAGACCCTTGGCACTCAACTTATAAGGATGTTTTTTCATATGTCCAATCTGAAGCCATCTTCAATTATTTTGTGCCCATTGTTTCTCGTCTTTCCCTGGGGGGCCTTGGTAAACAGATATTCCCTCAGACCCTGATGTACACCCCTAATGTACTTACTGGCTGCCACCAAGTCCCCTCTGCATCTTCTCATTGCCAGGCTGAACAGTCCCAAGTGTTTCAGCCTCTCCTTTGTATGACCTGCTCTCTCTAGACTATGATCACCCAAAAGTATGTGAATACCCACACTTACAACTCAAAGATCTACACATCCATTTGAAATTTCCAAAGGTGTCCACACTTCCATTCAAAACTTTCTAGGGGTCCACAAATGAAAAACAGTTGAAAACCACTGCTCTGGACTGCTTCTGCGATGTTCACTTTTGGGTTTGGCATTTGCAGAGCAAGAACAGGTGAACAAGAGATTCTTTGCTGTAGTCTCAAATACTGTGGAACGGTATAACTGTACAAGAACTATGTGCAAAATTAAGTAAAATAACAGTGATACAGGCCATCTCCCTTACTACCACGTTGTTTCTTCAGGACTGGCTGGAGTAAAAAGCAATGAAAATCTTAAAATCAACAGATCTGAGGGGTGTAATGGAGGGAAAACTTGGGGAATGGCTATACAGGTACTCCTCACTTACCCTTGTCTCAGTTAACATTGTTTTGTTATTACATTGCTGATGTATTGGAGAATGTACTTGTTTCAAGAAGCACAATGTTCGGTTAGAACGTTTTTTGGCCACTATCTGCTAGTAGATAACTACTGTGAAGTAATTGGATTCACTTAATATTGTTTAGCTCAAAATCACATTTTTTCAGGAATATAACTACAATGTTAAGTGAGGAGTTGCTGTATTAAGTAAAAGTACCTCTTTTATATGCACACAGCCAGTTGTCATGGAACAGGCACAAAAACAATATCAACCTGAAGGAAAGGGCAATTGATTCCCATCAATTTCGTAACTCGGGGGCTTTCAACCAGGGGATATGCATACCCCCGAGGGTAGTTTGGAAGGCCCCAGGGGGTACGCAGCAGCAGTGTGGAGAAGCCACCAGCACTTCCAGTTTTGCTGCTGTGCACTGTGTGGGGGACCCCTATTTCTCCCCCCACACACACACTTGTTGACTAGCTGTGTAGGGGAACATGGCCACCAGGGGTACCCGGACCAAAAAAGGTTGAAAACCCCTGTCATAGCTCAAAAGATGATAAAAATTCGCTATCCCAGGTGTAATTCCATCAAGCATATAGAATTATATTTCTCCTTTGTAGAATAATACTCCAGGTAGCTTGCAATATACTGACAGATGGTGTACTGAGCAGACTAGATTATCACTCTTTCACAGATATGCAACTTTAAAAATTTAAATACTCATATGGTAAAATCAAAGCAGCAAGTGATTTACATGAGCTGTGGAAACGTGTAGAGTGTCAAAAATCCTTTTCATATGTAGCCGGCTCACCTTTCAGAGCTTGGGTTGAGTCCCAGGCTTGAGATTCTGCTGTTTTGATTCATGGAGCCCATCCACCAATCAGGAGGCAGCAAGAGAAATAGTCATGTCTGTAGTGTTGCAGTGGCTATAATTGCTTTGATTGCTTATCTTGTTATTGGCTATAATTGCTTTGATTGTTTATTTGTTGTTTTTCTTTTTATACAAGGAAAAGATATAATTAACAGGATAAAGTTAATCTTGTTATGATTTACTTTTTACTATAACTATTTTAAATTTTTATTGCTTAGCAGAAATATATTGGACATATTGGTCTCATGATTTTAGACACATTTGACCTATTGGTCTCATGACTTTAGAACTTAAATTTGGTGCAAGGAAAATGCTTGGGTAAGGGTCTGTGGTATGTCTGGTGTGAGTGGATGTCTGGTTTATGTGGAAAGGGATAACAAAAGAATGAATGATGGACCTGTGCGCCAGCGACAGAGGAGGACAGGCCTCTTGTAGCAGGTGAAAATAGCTTACTGTGGTTTAACAGTTAAGGGCTGCAGCGGACATGCCGTCAGCAGTGAAAGATTACCAAACGCTAAATTACGCTCCATCCTGATGGCTAAAAGCTGCAAGCTACAGCCCCTGAAGATTGCAGACCACAAAGCCAGAAGGTCATGACCTACCAGTCCCAGCCTGCCAACAGGACAAGAAGGATGGCCTTTGTCTGACTCAGCAGAATCCATAGGCTGGTATGGACAGCTATTACTATAAAGAATAAACACAAAGACAAGGCTTTGGGTCTCTTTCACCTGCAAGAAGGAGTTTTGGGCATGTCCAACAAGACCTGACTCCAATTCTCTTGGTAAGCCTGGCTGGCCACCAGACTGACCTTGAGCAACTTTGAAATTTGGTAACACCTTAACCTTTGCAGGACTGTCTAACTTCTGTGTGTGTGTCCTTGTCTCTCTTAAATGAAAGGATGAATAAATGAATAAATAAGTATACATGGGAATGAGTAAAGCAATGAGAGAGAGCTCTAGCCCAGAATACTATGTAGCCTGGTGGGTTATGACACTCCTGGGATATGGATTCAGTTTCCTCCAGCAGAGGTTTAAAGTGAGTACTTCAGGTTAAAGTAGGGCACTGGCACCTCTTCCTGATGAGGTGAGGTCGTCTTACGGTATACTTACCAGATCTGGCCCAACAAGCAGAACAGGAGGGTGTATCCTGTTGGAGCTTCATTGAGATGGCAGGCCAAAAACATCAGCAGCACCTAAGTCTTAGGCAGTTGTGTGAGTGCCCAGCATTTTGGCACCAAAAAGACTTTGGTAATGAAAAACTGGGGCTTAGGTTTCTCCAGGGCTAGGGAGATGTTTTGGAAATCAAATTTGTGGATCAAATACATAATGGAGTCTTTCTTGTGAATCTTGCCTGAGACATCTGTGAGCTGTATACATGGCCCATGGCACACAAGGAAGACAAAGCTGGAACCGAAGCAGCATAGGACATTTTGTGTGAGTGTTAATGAGTATTTGTGTTCTAAGATTTCACATGTTATTCCCCTCATCATGCAATGTACCAGTCTGGATTCAGGCAGGAATTGGGAACACAGTTTGTCTCCAGCAGCATTTTCATTACTAATTTCTCACTTACCTCAGCAATGAGCAAAAGTTTTTAGAGAGATACAGATCTTGTGCAGCAGGAAGATACCAAGACTGACTTTTATAAATTGGTTTGTACTCCTCTGCATATAATAAATATGTAGTGGGGAAAACAACAGGCACACTCTATTAGGCAGTTTTGTCTTCAGGACAGCAATCATGTCCTAAATTAAAATGCTTGTAAATATCTGATCAATATCTGTGAGGTATTTTTTTGGGAGGAGGGGTGGAATTGTGATTTTAAAAGATATGCAAAGGAAACAACAGCATCAAAAAAAATTCATGTGAGGACTGAGGGAAATGGGAAAGGGTAGTGAAAAGGTACCCTGGGTTTTTTATGTTATAACCTTCTCTGTAACTTGGTTTATTGACCTGGAGTACTCAAACTCTTATAGTTCATAGGTTAAACTTGTTTGTATTCTGATAAAAAGGCAGCAGCTGCACAATACACTGAAGGGTTAATATGATTTGTCAATCACCTAGATATTTTTGCTGCTAACCAAAATCAGGACAGCTATAGCGTAGTTTCCATGTAAGCAGAGAAGTGGGGAAAAATTGCTTTTATCTTCTGGACTTCACTATGGTAAGTCTTTCCGATTTCACCATCTGCTGTGGCTTTAGATAAGAACCTCCACCCATATAATGGAATATGCCCTTCTTCAAATGCAGGAGAACAAAAGATATTGCATCACGTTCATGCAAAGAAACAGCAAATGAGGTCTGCAGCAGTGCAGTCGGGGCTACATTGTGAAGGGTGAAACAGTAGCTGAAGTAACCAGAGGAGTTGCGTTCAGCTGGAATATTCAATAGCATTTTACACAGCCCTGTTAATAAAGGGCATTATGTGCAAGTAGGTCTCTCAATTCCAGTGAAGGGAAGTGTGTGTGTGTGGGGGGGGGGTAGAGTGGAGTGGAGGAATTGAGAGGTTTTTGCTTTCCTCAGGAAGTGGCATGACTTCACATCATCTGTGTGGCATTTTGATTCCAACATCTTTTCATGTGCTTATATATATAATAGAGAGAGTATTTAATATAGATTAAAATATGGACATGACTGATATTTAACTGGTTCAATCTTTAACATTAAGGGGGAAGATACAGATGTTTTCAATGCACACAATTCCAGTGAGAGCTTCCAGGAATAGATCCAGGAAGGATGCACTTCTGATTCCTGGTCTACCCAAAGTTTAAAACCAGCTACCTGGCTTTGGCAGTACCATTTGTAGTTGGGCAGCAATAAGGGACTCATTATAATATACCTGATTCCATCTAAACTTTTCCACAGGTATTAATGTCACGCTCTCTTTTTAAATGGTCTCAATGTCCCACCATTCAGGCTATCTTTGTTCCACAATTTTGCTGTCCTAGTTGCTCCTGGTAATGTAGCTCCTATTTCACAGTTGTGCAGACTGTTTTTAACTCATTCCAATTAAGTTATAGTTGTTTTTGTTTCAATCATAAACTGAATAATAGAGTCCTAGCCTCTGAATTAGAATTTCCTAGACCTTATATGCTGGAGGCTGCAAGTGAGAGAGGAACTGTGGGGGGAAAACCCTGCTCAGACCCAGTACACTCTTCCTTTCAGCATTTGCACTCTGCTGCTGTGTGACACAGGATGCTGGGAAAGACAGACCTGTGTTCTGATTGAGTAAATGACAATTCTTATATTCATGAGGTTTCTTCTATGATGCGGTCTTCAGTAAGGTCTCTGAGCTTGGGTCTTTTAGCAAAAGGCAGGTGTTTTTATCTCGCTTTGAAACTCAAATCTTCCTGCAACGTAATAAGGAAAAGGATGTGAAATGAGTTTATCTCCTTGGATTCTTCGACATATTCTGAAAAAAAATTGAAACTTGTGCCTAAACTTTCAGATCCTTTAAATACATGTAGAGGCATAAGGAGAAGATCCACAGTGAGATTTGCTGAGCCTGGGAATGTAGCTGCACAACCAGTCCCACCCATTTGCTCTACTCTGCCTTTGCAGAAGGCTGGGAGATTCTGAGGCATGACCTTTGGGCATAAAAGCAGGCTTCAGGAGGACCTAATTGCCTAATGCCAAACCACAGTCTTCAAAATCCCCTTTCAAGCTAATTAGCCTGAGAGGTACCTGAAGTTTGCTATTTCCATTTTTGACATTGCAGGTGCTACACTGCTGAGCATTATCTTGCACCTAATCCCTGCCAGGAGCCACAAAATGGTGTTCCCTCCACCAAAGGGGCTTGATCCAGTATGTGTTTGTACAGCTTCCACGTGGATTTCATTTGACACAAAGTACTGTGGCATTTGCCATGTTCTTCTAAAACGTGGTTAGAGTTAGTTTATTGAATGGGGGACTAGTTTTGCAGCTACATTCCCAGGCTCAGCAAATCTTACTGCGGATCTGCCCCTTATGCCTCTACATGTATTCGAAGGATCTGAAAGTTTAGGCACAAATTTCAATTTTTTTCCAGAATGTTTAGAACGCTTCTCAAGCAATACGGCAGGCAGAAAGAGGAGAGGAGCGCAATACAGAATGGCCCCATGTCCAAACAGGAGTGTATAACATACCAAACACTTTTATTATATATGAATAACATCCCACTGCTTCCTCTCTTTCCCCACAATAATGTATATGAGTACTTTAAGTACCTCAGCTGGACAATGACTCGCCTCACAACCTGATTCAGGGAATTGATTGGGGGGCAGCAGGCTGGCTTGGCTTTCTTGAGTTACTTCAGCAGGTGAAGGATGTGATGGGACTAGAACAGCCTCTGGGCTCCTAGCAAAGCATCCTGGTGCCGACAGCATTACAGTATCTTCTGGATCTGTAAACAGGACAGCAACTGGAGCTCATATTTTGCATCTGATAGGCATACCTGCAGATGATTTCCCTGCATATGATGAAGGATTGTTTCCAGTAGCCTGTTTCCTAGGCTTCTGTTCAGTCAAATATTAAACTCTCTCAAGCAAAGGGGCTTTCTCCACTATTCTGTTTAGCTTCCACTAAGCTGTGGGAGAGGCTCTCTTATTTTGTATCTTTATTGCATTAGCACTTGATTCCTGAGATCAGTCCATGCAGTAGAGGCACTGCACAAGCAGAGACCGTCATCTCTGGTGTGTGTTCTAAACGCACAAGGCAGACAAAAATATTAAGACCTTTTCCTTTACTTATCCCTTTTATTATAGTTACTCTTTTCTGTAAATTCGTAGATTGTAAGGCTGGAAGGGGCCTTGGAGGATCACCAGGTCCAGCCCCCTGCACCAAGCAGGAAAGACAACTGGGATCAAGTGACCCCAGCTAGGTGACTGTCTAGTCTCCCCTTGAAGATTTCCAGGGTAGGTGATTGCACCACCTCTCGAGGGAGCTTATTCCACAGTCTGGACACCTTAGTAGTGAAGTAGTTTTTCATCATGTTGAGCCTGAATCGATCTTCCAGGAGTTTGAGGCATTAAATAATGCTTCCCCCTTTGTTTAAACACTTGGAGACAACTGTTCCCCTGAACACATTAAATCTGCATTTAACCAAACTATTCATGTTGAGTTGTTTACTCTTTCCTCATAAGTTAGCCTTTACAGTAGTTAATAAGCTACCATCACAGACTGTTTTATTAGATAAAGCAGCCTGCATTTAAACAGGCTGCTAAGCAAAGTTTGTAATGTTTATGATACCCAACAAATGGAATTATAGCTATAAAATTATAGATCTCATACACTGTGGACTCTAAACCTTATTCCAAGGTATAGATTATGAAATAAAAGGAGTTACTAGTAGTGAATCCATGAAAATCATCATTCTTTCTTAACACTATGTTATTCTGTAGTGACTAATTCGCAAATCATTGAATTCCACTTTTCACTGAATGACACTACTTTAATTCAAGAGTAACTCCGGAGTTAAACTGAGTTAACAGGATAAGTGAGGTCAGAATCAGCATATCTATAGGAATGGCCAAGGATCAGTATCAGCTTATTGTTAAAGAAATCTATTCAAGCAAACACATTCCAGTATCACTTGCATTTCATTTACTAAAGCCCTGTTTGTCAGATTGTATGAGTTACATTAAACAAAGTGTGAGCACCTAGACAAAGAGGGTGCCTACCGCTCCTCTTTTTCTGGTAAGAATGAGAGTACAGTGTGTTGATATCAGATTTGGTCATGTGAGTGGACATTCTGTGAGCTGGACTGAGGCCACCATATTGTCTTTAAATAGTCATCAGAAGGAAGCATCAGTCAGTCACTTACCAGTCTGCTTAGAGGCTGAAGGTACAAGTGATTACTTGGGCAATGGCAGTTTTACTGGAACAAGAAATACAGGATTGGTCCCCTAACTGGAAATTCTTATTTCCCAGTACCTCTTGAGGTATTCAGTCTCCATAACAAGAAACACTTTTACATGGATACAAATACCTGAAACAATAGCAATATCAAGCTTTCTTCAGCTTGTCCCTTTATAACAACAAACGCATTAAAGACAGTGGCCTGATTCTTATTTGCCCTGTAGCTTGTGTAGTCATTTATACCACAAGTGAGTGTATGATAACTAAGTGGATGTAATATGCTGCTGTAATACACAGGAATTGGTTAGTATTCTTTTAAATAACTTACGAAGCTCGTTCTGTTTTAGAAGGGTCCAGAAGTAAGCCAAGAGCAATGGTATATATGTATGTAAGTAGGTTTTGTGTTTCATGAACAAGTTATTTGGGATATGCCTATTCCCATACAGTTACTCTGCATCATCTTTTTTTGTGTGTGTGTGAAGGACTAAAGATATGACGGTTACCATTCCAGTCTGGGATTGTTTTACATATACTTTGCATTGGTGTAAATCAAATTTCCTGCCATGGAACCCTTTTGTATCACTACTTCTGCTACAGAACCCCTGCCACTAGCTCTGTGGGCCATGTGAGCTGCCTTGGAGCCAGGAGACCTTACCCAGTAACGGCAGTGCACTACCTCTCAGCCTGCTCTGCCATTATTCCCAGTCTCTTTGCAAGAACCCCTAGTTGTGGAACCCCAAGGTTTTGTGGAACAGTTTAAAAACCACTCATATAAGTGACTGAAAAACCACAGAGAGTAAGTCCAAATAATTTATTTAGTTAGAACAATTAAATAAAACATTTTTCCCGGGGGGGGAATTCTGTTATGGTCTAGTGCGATATTATTTTTTTCATTCTCTTTTTTTTCGAAGTGCCATAATTAGCAGAGGAAGGGCCCTAAATACTTGGCACTTAGCAAATTCAGGCACTTAGATCACTGTCAGATTCTAGTATCCCTGAAAAAATGGCATAGAATGAAGTAGAAGGAAACAGTGCCTTGATTTTTTTTTTTTCCCCTTAGCTTGGATTATTATTTGACAGATCAACTTAAAACCTGTCATAAACTTCTGAACCAAGAGTTAATTTTTAGCCTGTTAGTACCATTTCCTAATATACACATGTTTAATGAACTTAGATACTGTTTTGCTTAAGTCCTTGTTTTACAACAATTAAGAAGGATATCTCATAGTTCAGAGTTTCTCCTTCACCACTTTTGCCATAAACAAAGTTGAACAAGAAGAACACACAGAGGTAAGAGTTTATTTTTGCATGCTGCATACTTAAAGAAAGCTGTTCATTAGGGTCTCACTCATTTGCTTGAGTATCAAACACAGGACTTACCATTCTTATTTTCTGGTCCGTCCATTCAATAACTTTGCTGCCTGTGCAGGATAGGATTTCTTAGAGTGATATCCTTTATTGGACAACCTTTGCAGTTGGGATAAAGTTATACAAGCTAACTCAGGATAAACTGACTTATAAAAATGAGACTGTTACTGGAGTGTGAAACTACTTTCATCCTTACTAACAAACACGAACCTGCCAGCACTTCACATGTAGAATTTTAGCGAAACTACAAGATTAGCAGAACTAGATTAGACTCTTATTTCTTTAGCCATTTTTAGTTACTGTCAGATTTTGGGAGGAGCTGAATTTCTCTTGCAATTTGCTGAATGTTGACTATAATGGAAGCTGTTTCCCATGGAGAATTATCAAGTGAGGAGCCAAAAATGCTGAAGTCATCTATGTGGCCACAAGGGGTCCTACCACTTCAATCCCACTGGCATCCCGACAATCACTAACCCTCTCTGCTCAGGAGAGAGCTTCTCAAGGTTATGTTTTTAAAGAAATTGTTAGTTGATTAATGGTTCCATTAGGAAGATCTTCACTTCGAAAGACTCACCATTTATTAGGGAAACCAACCCTTGCTGTAACTGAAGAGTCTCTGTGTTTCAAAGGTGCGTTTTACTATTAGCAAGATGCAGACCAGACATTCTTCATGTTTACGTCAATTAGTAAGAAGAGAAATGTTTCACTGCATCCTTTCAACAAGTCAACACATGCTAATTCTGTGCATTACTGGCTTGTTTACTGGAAATAATGAAGCCCAGATCCATAGATTCCCCTTTGCTTTGTGATGGCATAAACCAAATATAACCTAAGCAAGAACTAAAGCCTGGTCTACACACAATTTTTATACCAGTTAAACTAAGGTAACCTACTTGTATAGCCTATATCCTACTGCATTCAGGAAGAGCTAAACCAGTATGAGTTGCCTTCATATGAATAAAGCTGTGTCATAATTAGAAAGTGTGTTATGGTCCTTTAATTACACTACCTAATTAAAGCAATATAAAATTTGTTTATAGACACAACCATATTGCATAAGCCAAGTAAATAAATAAAAACTTGAGACTCAAAGGTGGAGTCTTTCCTTTAGTAAGTGTAGTGAAGGAAGGGAAGCGCTAAGAATGTCAGGCATTGTTTCTAAAAATAGCTGTTTAACTTTTTCCAACAGGTATTACTTGTTCCTCAAAGTCAGATCAGATCAAACCTATTAGGATCTGAACACTAGTGTTTTGTTTTTTTCTTCTCTATTGCCAGCCTGTACTATTCATTTAAGCTGATATTTTTGGCTGCAACAGTGAGATACTTTAATGTTGCCAGAAGGCTCACTTCTTTTTATTAAACTTACTCCCTTTCTTCAGTTCTTCCTGGTTGCTCTAAAATGTTAGTTAAATGGTGATGCCCTCTGCATTGGTAGTGTGCAGAATCATGTAGATTCATCTCTTCGGCACACCTCCCTCCTTCCCTGAAGTACAATACAACATAGCTGCTGTCTAATTCTTTTTTGGATTTACAGTATTTAGTCCACCCTGCAACTTCTGAGGGCTCCGTAAGTATTTTCTCTCACTTTTTTCAGCATTCTGCATAATTCATGCTTGCTTTTTAGCTTAAAGTTAAATTTCACACATGCACAATGTTTAATAAGAAGCTTGTAGATCTCATCTTGGACATTGTACTGAATTAGTCATTAAAGTCTTGGTTGGTTGGTTGGTTTGCTTTCCCCCGCAGAATTTTAAGGAGGTTTTTCCCCCCCAGAACAATGAAGAGCTAGTGAAAACTGAATGGTGGCCACACATGCTAGCCTGTCTCTTCCGAGGTTCATTTGTATATGCGGCAGACAAAAAAGGAAAGCTCATCAGGACCATATTAAAAGTAACCATATAAAAATCATCTTTTTTCAGCACTTATCTCTATGTATTTTAAAATGCCGTGTTACTATGGGTTTAAAATGCTGTGAAACTGTTGGTTGTCGTAATTCCTTTCTTCCCCTTTTTATGCAATGAAAATGGTATACATATGAAACAGCAAAAGCTTATACATACACAGAATGGGAAAACTGTGTATGAAGAATCAGAGATGCCTCTTTCTTATTTGCCTTTGTTTATTTTAATCTCTTTGATCTATGCTTTTATCTGAGTTCAAAATTGATTCTGTATAACTAACAGAACCCAGATAAACCTGTTTTGTAATTCAGGGTGAAGTGAAATGAGGACAGATGACCTAGATCAGTGTTGCAAGTCTTTCCTGGATTGAGGTTTGAGAAGAAAGAGGTAATTGAACAATTTCAGAAGAAATAGACTAAATGTGAAACTAGGGAACCTGTCAAGCTATAGTAGGTGAAAAGAAACATCTGTAGCTTTACTGATGCAAATATCTTATTAAGCTGGTCACGTGCTGTGCTTTCCTCCAGTCTCTCGCATCACTCCTACCTCCCCTAATTAAAGAGTGGACCTCCATAAGTTACCCATCTTAAACTTGATCTCCAGGTTATGCTAGTCCTTATTCTTACTGCCTTGCCATACTTGCACAACATGCATGCAGTATATTAAACACTTTTGTAGGTCCTCTCAAGCGTACCCCTCAGATGACAGGCTTCACTCTCACCCTTGGTTCTGAGGTGGCAACCACCCTGTTCTTAAACTGTGTTAACACAAGCAAGAAACTTCCCTCCAGGAGTCTCTAACCAAAGCTGATTGAAACGACTCTAAAGCACCTCTTTCCTAAACAGGCACAAAACACTTGGAGCCTGTTTCAACTGGGCAGCAGCTGGTATGACTTATGTGCAGGAGCTGACAGCCATTCAAATGCATGGCAAAAATTGGAGCATTTGTACTGAAAGACTTTTTTGTGCGTCCATACCCACATTGTCTTGACATATGAAAGTACATAGCAAAAAAAGAAAAGGATAAAAACCACAGCAGGCATGCTTGGATCTTACCTAAAGCCTTCCATGTCTCTGAAAGCTCTCTATGAATAGTCCTGGTGATTGAATAACCTTTTAAACTCCCAATTTTGGAGGGAGTTATTAATTTTCTAGTATTCTTCTGAACTCTGCTCCTAATTCTTAGCAAACCAGCTGAGTCATCCTGCCAAATACCTTGAAGTAGCATCTTGTCTTAGATTTTTCTCTCTCAAAATGGCTTATCAAGAAATGTCTGGTCTTTGGCCATTGTTTCTCCATTGTTTCTTTGAGAACATAGGGTAGATTTGTATCCTATAGACTAACCAAAATGTGTGTGTGTGTGTGTGTGTGTGTGTGTGTGGCAGTCCCTCAAAATTGAGGATGTTGTCTGTCAGGCTTGATGGGTCCTCAGGGGACTGAGAAGTCTAATTATGGATGCATACATTCTTTGGCAATGGGAGCATGTTGTTGCACAAGGGAGTGGGATTTGCAGCACTAGGTTGGTCTCCTTCTCCTTCCTCTGACGCTGCTGTTCTGCCTGGGTATCCAGTTGTTGGGCCTTGAAGTGACGCACGCGTTGGTGGACCAGGTGGTGCCATGCCGAACATTCAGCATCTTGTTCCTCCCAACCGTTGGTGTTGATGCCTCCGTGCTTGAAGGTGACCTTGAGTCCTTGTACTGTTTCCTTTGGCTGCCCTTTGAGTGTTGGCCAATGGAGAGCTGAGAAAAGAGAATCTGGAGAGAGAGGCAGTTCTCAGTCATCTGGATGGAGTGGCCCATCCATCGGAGTTGATGTCTCAAGAGCGAGGCTTCAATGCTGGAGGATGCAGATTCATGGAGAATGCTTGTGCTGGTCCAGTGGTCCTCCCTTTTGATCTCCAGGATTTGACACAAGCACCACTGATGAAAGCTCTCAAGGATCTTAATGTGGCATCGGTAGACAGTCCAGGCTTCACTGCAGTAGAGGAGAGTGTTCAGCACGACAACCATATAAACCAGGACCCTCACTGACTTCTGAACATCTCTATTTTCAAAGACACAGTGTTGCAGCTTGAAGAAGGTGGCACCGGTGCAGTTGACCCAGTGCTGTACTTCTTCATCGATGGTAGCCCATTGAGAGAGGTGTCTGCCAAGATGCAGAAAGTGCTCCACATACTCCAGAGCCTCCCCATCTATGTAGATAGCACAAGGGACATTCAGTTGGCTGGGGTGGGGAGGGGGTTGGTGGAGAACCTTTGTCTTCATGATGTTCAGAGACAGGCCAAGTCTCTTATAAGATGCATTGAAGAGTTCTAGGGTCACTTGAACATCCTGTGCAGAGTGAGTCATTATGCAGCAATCATCTACAAACTGAGTCATGGATGTCCTTGGTAGTAAGTTTCATTTTTTTGTCTGGAAATGCACAAGATTTGAAAAGCTTCCTGTCCAGTTGATAGTGGATACTGATGTCACATGGTATATCATCTCGGATGAGATGGATGATGACGGTCAGGTAGATGGTGGACAGGGTGGGGGTGATCACACAACCTTGTTTTACCTCAGTCTGGATGTGGAAGGTGTTGGTTTCAGATCTGCCACTCAGGACAGTGGCAGTTATATTGTCATGCAGGAGTCTCAGCGTGATGACAAACTTCAGCGAGCAGCCAAGGCATTGGAGGATGGTCCACAGAGCTTCATGATTTAGGGAATCGAAGGCATTGGTCATGTCAATGAAGGTGAGGAACAGTGTTCTTGATTTTGCTCCTGACATTTTTCTTGGATCTGCCTGGTCACAGTGGCCTGGGATGGTCAGAAGCTGCACTGGGTTTCCGGAAGGATCTCCTCAGCGATGGGACAAAGGTAGTTCAGGAGGATGCAGGCCAGGATTTTATCCCAAAATGGACAGGAGGGAAACCCCCCTGTAGTTCCCACAGTCAGATTTGTTCCCCTTCTTGTAGGTCGTGAACAAATGGTTGTGTTCTTGAGATGCCTGGGGGATGACCTCTTCATCCCAAAGGCAGAGGATAACCTGGTGGAGTCATGATGTGAGCTGGAAGCCACCAGCATGGTAGACCTCTGTAGGTATACTATCTGGCCTGAAGGCTTTGTTGGTTTTCATCTGTTGGATGGCCCACTTCAGCTTTCCGATAGTTGGTGGATTGCCAAGGGAATCCACCACAGGGAACTGAGGGACAGTTTGATATACTCCCAGTTAAGGAGGAGTTCAGAATGCTCCTTCTAATGTAGACAGATGGCATCGTCATCTTTGAGAAGCCAGGAACAGTCCTGTGATCGGAGGGGGTTTTGCCCAACGGAGCGGGGTCCATAGATTATCTTGGAAAAGTTAGATATGTCATACTGGTTGATGCAGTCCTGGACCTCACACACCTTCTCCACCCACAGTGGTGGTGGTTCTTCATGTCATGGATACATCTCTGGATCCCAGCCTTCAGCTGGTGGTAGACTGCTATCTTTCTCTGAGTTTGTGGATGGCTTTGCCAGGTGATGAAGGCTGCATGCTTCCACTAGAGGAGATCACAAATCTGAGTGTCATTGGCATTGAAGCAGTCCTAGTTCCTTCATAATGCAAACCCAATAGTCTTGGACAGTGGACTAGTTGTTCCCAGTGTGCCTGAATGGAGATGTCATCAGCAGTAGGGACTTGCTCCAGTGCACTATACACCTGGGCCTAGAACTCCTCCCACTGTCCAGGGTTCTTCATAGCTGCGACATTCAGTTGTCTCCAGGTGGCCTTCTGGGTCTTCCAGTGTCTTGGTGCTAGGCAGATGTTCATCAGTGAATGCACAAGTCAGTGGTCCATCCAGCAGTCTTCAGATCCCTTCAGGGCCCTCGTGATGAGCACATCCTTCAGGTCTCTACTTCAGAAGATGATGTAGACCAAGAAGTCCCAGTGCTCTGACCTTGGATGTCTCCACATGGTCTTGAGCTGGTCTTTCTGATGGAAGACAGAATTCATCACAATCAGGCTGTGTTGGGTGCATTTGGTTAGGAGCAGGATACCGTTGACATTGGCCTTCCTTACGCCATTCTTGCTGATAGTTCTGCTTCAGATTTCATGGTCATGTCCAACCCGGGCATTGTAGTCACCCAGGACAATGAACTTGTCATCCCTGGGGATGGAGGCAAGGTCATTGTCAAGATTGGAGTAGAACCTTTCCTTGACTTCCTCATTGGAATACAGAGTTGGAGCATATGCAATGATGACAGTGGTGCATTGGTTTTGTCTGAGGTGCAGGTGAAGGGTCATCAGCCTTTCGTTGACACCTAAAGGGAGTTGGAGGAGCACATCATTGATCTTGGTCCTGATGGCAAAACCAACTCCATGGATATGAGGGTTGTGGTCTGGTTTCCCTTTCTAGAAGAAGGTGTACCCTTCATTGACCTCCATCAGCTGTCCCTCCCCAGTGAGTCATGTTTTGCTGAGAGCCACGATGTCGATGTTATGCCTCGCTAACTCCCGAGCAATGGCAATTTGTCTTTCTGGGTGATTGCTCTTTGGGTTATTGATAAGCCTTCTCACATTCCAGGTTCTGAAGTTTAGCTTTTTCTTATTTCGATCACAGGAATGGTGATCCCGCTGGAAGTGGCTTCCCATCCTATTTTTAGGGCACCTTTTCTAGCCCCCTCCCCATCAGGGTGAGCAGAGGGTAACCTAAAAAGGGTTGCTTGGTCGCGGATACCCGAAGGACACCCCTGCCCCAACACAGGTGCCCAATGATCATTGCTCATCCACCACCTGTGTGCAGATTCTTGGCTGGGGGCCCCCAGGTATCAGCTCTGCCCTAACAGCTCTGCCCCCATCACCAGTCCTCCACCACAGGGCTTTTGGACCTGATGGAAGCCTGCATATGGCATGTTTAACATGGGAACCTGAGTGCACAGTCAGGTACACACGATCTTGGCGGTTGGTGGCCAGGTTCAGTGCATGGCGAACCAAGATCATATAGAATCATAGAAGTAGGGTCGGAAGGGACCTTGGAGATCTTCAAGTCCACCCCCCTGCCTGGGCAGGAGAAAAACCTGGGCTCAAATGATTCCAGCCAGGTAGGCATCAAGCCTCCTCTTAAAGACCCCCAGGGTAGAAGCCAGCACCACTTCCCTTGGAAGTTGGTTCCAGATCCTAGCCACCTTGACTGTGAAGTAGTTCTTACGGAGGTCTCATCTAAACCTACTCTCCAACAACTTGTGGCCATTATTCCTTGTTATGCCAGAGGGTGCTAGGGGAAACAAGGTCTCTCCCAAACCCTTCTGGTCCCCGCTAGTGAGTTTATAGATGGTCACCAGGTCCCCCCTCAGCCTTCTCTTGTGAAGGCTGAACAGGTTCAGGTCCCGCAGTCTCTCATTGTAGGGTCTGCCCTGTAGTCCCTGGGTCATGCAGGTGGCCCTCCTCTGGACCCTCTCAATGTTGTCCACATCCCTCCTGAAGTGGGGTACACAGAACTGGACGCAGTACTCCAGCTGTGGCCTGACTAGTGTTGCATAGAGGGAAAGGCCCTGCTTGAGATGCACCTGTGGATGTATGACAAGGTGCGGTTAGCCCTGCCAACCGTGACCTTGCATTGTCGGCCCATGTTCATCTTGAAGTCAATAATGACTCCAAGATCCCTTTCTGCCTCTGTGCTCTCAAGAAGGGAGTTTTCCATCTCATAAGTGTGCTGCTGGTTTCTACTGCCCAAGTGCAGCACCCTGCACTTGTCAGTGTTGAAACGCACCCTGTTTTTGTTAACCCACCCCTGTAACCTATCCAGATCTTGCTGCAGTCTTTCCCTTCCTACTACCATGCTCACCTCACCCCAAATTTTGGTATCATCAGCCAATTTAAACAGGGTGCTTTTCACCCCATCATCCAAATCGCTGATAAAGAAATTGAACAGCCCGGGCCCAAGGACCGAGCCCTGGGGGACTCCGCTACCCACTTCTCCCCAGGTCAAATATGACCCGTCCATCACCACCCTCTGAGTATGATCCTTCAGCCAATCTGCAATCCATCTGACTGTGTAGGCATCAATGCCACAGTCGCCCAATTTTTTTAATGAGGATGGGGTGGGAGACAGTGTCAAAGGCCTTGCTGAAGTCCAGAAAGACTACATCCACAGCAACACCTGCATCCAATGCTTTTGTGACCTGATCATAAAACGCAATCAGGTAGGTCTGACATGACCTGGCTCTAATGAAACCGTGCTGGTTGCTCTTGAGCATCATCCCTGAGGCCAGCCCATCACAGATGTGCTCCATGATGATCTTCTCAAAGAGTTTCCCTAGGATTGAGGTAAGACTGACAGGCCTATAGTTGCCCAGGTCCTCCCTCCTCTCTTTTTTAAAGATGGGGAGCACGTTGGCTATCTTCCAATCATCTGGCACCTGGCCCGAGCAGCACGAGATGACTGGGGCCACTTCCCCATTGTGGTTTCTTCCACCTTCACAGCCATTGGGGCCACAGCCTTCCTCCATCTGCTCCACTGTTGAGGACTTCTTGGATTGTTCTCTGCCTGGAACCTCCCCCTCAACCTTACCACCATGCGTGGCCCTACCAGCAACATAAGCTCCAGCTGGTGTCGCTCTCGGCATCATTGGAACATGCAAGCCTCTCCACCACAACAAGGTGACGATCCTAGCCAGGTGTGTATGCACACACGCACATGAATGCCACACACACACACATACACACATGCGTGCACACAATTGTATGTATGCAGTAATAACACAGAAAATAAAAGTCATCCAAAAAGAGTAGTGTGCACCAATCTACAGAAGCATTGCAGCAGTATATATATTACTTGCTCTTCCTAACAACTCCTTAAACTAATCCCTCTACATTGAAGCTTATTTCAATAGAGGCAACCCCCACTTAACGCTCTTAATTGGCTCCAGGAAAACTGAGCGTTAAGCAGAACCGCATTAAGTGAAACCCACTTCGCAATAGGCATTAATGTAAATAGAAATAATTGGTTACTGCTGCTTTTTGCCATGGCTTCTCACCATTGCTCTACTGCTCTCCATCCCTCTGCCTGCCTGCTGGCCACTCCAGCCCCACGTGCCAGCCCACAGCCCGTGCTCCTGCTGGCTCTGGCACCATGGGATCCCGCACTCACTGCTTCTCCCTGCCCCTGCTTCTCTCTTCCCCCTGCCCCACCCTCCGCCAGCTGCTCCACCATATGCCAGCCCAGGCCCCGTGCTCCTGTTGCTCCGCTCTGGACCCCTGCTGGCACTGGCAGGGGCCCTGCACTCATGCCTGTCCCCCCACTTGCTGCTTCTTGCAGCCGCCACTTCTCCCCACCCCCCAGTGCCCAGCAGGTGCTCCGGCACCATGTGCCAGCCCGGGCCCCTGCTCCTATTGCCCTGCCCTGGGCCCCTGCTGGCCCTGGCCCAGTGGCACCAGTGTGGCCCTGAGCTCATGCCCGCCTGCCCACTTGTTGCCACTCACTTCTTCCTGCTGCCGCTGCTGCTTCACTGAGCGCTATAATGAAACTGGCTCAGTGCTATGGAAATTGGGTATGAATTTTAAATAAGCTCTATAGCGAAACAGCACTAAGTGAAACCGCGTTAAGTGGGGTTGGCCTGTGGCCCCAATTTGGCTATGGATTGACAATGTCAGGATGGTCAACCTGCAGCATGTGTACCACAAGTGACATGGGCAGTCTCTGTGCATGGCATGAGGCAGATAGGGGAGAGAGCAGGGAACACAGCAGCAGATAGAATGGGGAACAGAAAGCAGAGCAGCAGACTCAGCAGAGGAAAGGGATCAGAGTAGCATTTGAGAAGGGTATGGGACTTACCTCATGGAACACCGGCTGCCACCTGACTATCCTCACAGGTAGGTCACATTCATGAAATTATTACAGATCCACTCTCCATTCACCACACATGCATTGTCTGTCAGTTCCTGAAAGCACTGCTGAGCTCTCCTCCTAATTTTCCTGTGCAAAATCTGAGCTCATTAGGTAACCTTGTACAAGGTTTTGGGGGTTTTTTTGCAAGATTTCATATCTTGCCCAAGTGAGTCTCTGGGTCCATGTTCAATGGTAATACTGAACTGCATTATTAAATGTATGCAGTAATAACACAGAAAATAAGAGTCATCCAAAAACAGCAATGTGCACCAATCTACAGAAGCATCACAGGTTTGCTGTGTCCCATTGGGCAGTGCCAGCTGCCACGGTGGCAATGGCTGTGGTGTGGTCAGCTACTGTTGCAGTGGCACCTATCAATGTGCCTGCCTTCCACCGCACCCTTCCCTGAAAAAAGGTGGCATACAGGGCGGCAGCCCTAATCATAAACAGTGCTCAGTTATGCTACTGCCAATCTGTGCCAGGCCTGATCTGATCTAGATGGCTACCGTCCCAAAGTCTGGACTCTGGAGACTGAAAAATATTAAAGACTTTTTGCAAAAAGTTTTCAATATACTGTTTAGCAGGTTTCAAAAGGGAATGATTTTTTTCCCCGGATCTTTTCCTTTAAAAAGTGAACAGAGTTTTAGTTGTTAGAGCCCTCTTTTTTCCCTTTCTTCTTTGCCCTCAATGGCCCAATACATCACTGGCAGTAGTTGTAAGAGGAAGACAGAGAAAAAGTTTACAACTGAATCTGGAGAATATTTATTTTAATTTTCAGATTCCACTAAAAACAAAACCAAAGTGAAACATTTTAACATAAAAACTCTGCTATTTTTTCAAACAAGTCATTTAATTGAAAAATTTCCATCAGTTACAGCTGAATCCCTGAGATAAAAGCAAAGGATTTGGTCTTAACTATACAGAACAATGTTCCTGCAAGAAACTGATGGATGACTGCTTACCTCTAGGACATTAAGCAGTATCTTTAATGATACAGTAAAGAAATTTTTCACTGAATTAGAATAATCAAGGTTTTGCTATTCAAAAATAAGAGTCTTTAATCCTTGCATTATAAATTGGGACATTTTTCACTTTAAATGGTACTTAATCACAGGTGCTTTTATATTTTTAAAGCACTATATACCCAGTAAATAATCTTCTAATTTGTCTAGATCAGTTAAAGGTAAACAAAAGATGTTGAAACTGGGCTGTAGGGGAAAGTAAATGGAAATCACTGGCTGTTTTTATGAATGGTAAAACACCACTGAATGGGAACAGGGTTTTGAGCTGCTTAATAATAGCATCATAATGGTTGGTTATAGTAGCAGTAATAACGATAATAAGAATAAGTACTTTTCAGTACTACTTGCCAATTGCTTGTAAAGTGCTGTGCTCTAAAACACCATGTAAGTACCATGTTTTATCATTATTATGGTGTCAGAAATAAAGGATGCAAGCCCTAAGCAGTTAAAATAGATGCTGACGTGCTACTGAAGTGAAGAAAAAAATAGGTTAATGGAAATTAAGGAATGAAATATATTGTGAGTGGGCATGGTAGGTCGTTTGTGCCACTGGATGAATATTTTGAAGAACCTTTTTTATGCTTAAGAGAGCTGATGCAGTATTGTGGCAACATGTATGGCAAACTTTTTCCAAGGTTGTTATTTTTGATTAGAGGGTAGTGCGTGTGTGCATGCATGCATATTTTCACCATTTGTATGATGGCAAAAATACTCATGTAGATTATTTTTTATTCGTGCAGTTTCATTCCCCCCTACTTCCAGTGCCATATAAAGTTATACTGGCAAAAGCACACTTGGCAGTATAAGTTGAGTCTGCACTCTGAGGTTTAGGGGTATAATACACTAGCAGTGCCATCTTAACACACAAGCTCACCAGGACAAAGCCTTGAGAACCAATAGTCAGCACTGAATGAGGTATATGCAATATGTGCCCATGAAGAGAGTGTGAACTTCAGGACCACCATAAGTTTTGGTTTTCTTCATGAGCACACATACTTACACCCAAATCTATATATGCAATTAGCCAAGTGCCAAATATGCTTTCATGCATACTCATGCGCAATCACTGCTGTAATTGTGAAGTGAATAAATGCACGGAGGGCCCTAAACAGCATGTACCCAGGGCCTCCAACACGCTTAAGAAGGTCCAGAATACTAGAAAACCTTCTCTAGAACAGACCTGGCTGTGACATGCATCTTGGAGGGGGCAAGGATAGAGCTGGTGTTGCAGAAACTCAAAAGTGGATGTTATTGAGCAGGGGAAAAAGAATGAAAACTAAACTATAGGAAATAGTGGGGGCCAGAACTGAAGATCTCAGTTCAGTTCATGAAGTAGCAGAAAACTTAAAGGCAATGTGGTCCCAAATGACTAGGTGTCAGAGGCAGAGCTGGCCTTAGGGAAAATGGTGCCCATCCTCTTCCCTCAAGTTTCCAGCGCTGCTGCAGGCAGAGGCAGGTAGGCAGGAGCATGGTGTGCAATCCGGCACGGAGGCAGAGCTGCCCGTATGGCCCAGCTTGGCTCCTCCTGAGCAGCAGCTAGAGGCAGGTAGGGCAGGCTGGGCTGAGTGGGCAGTTCTGCCTCCTTGCCATACTGCACCCTGCACCCCTGCCCACTTACCTCTGCTTGCAGCAGTACTGCTGACCCGGGGGGGCTGGGCACTGCTGTGTGCATGCACGTGGTGCCTGGGTGGCTACCCACGTTGCCCACCCCTAAGGCTTGTTCTGGTCAGAGAGTTAGGTTCTATTCCTGCCGCTCTTGCCAGATGGCCTTAGTCAAGTAGCAAGTGTTGTATCTCGCTTTCTTATCTGTAAAAACATAACTATTACCATCCCTTCCTGTTGTGGGATTGGCTCAGTTAACAGTAGAAAAATACTCTGAGATCACTGGATAAAAGGTGGAAAGAAAATATTGTTTTTCTGTACTGTGGCAGTGGTCATGGTCATGGACCTGGGAGCCTTGGTCGTGAATTTCATGAATTGCAACATCTTCCCTCTGCGGATAAGAATTGAGTGACTGAAATAAATAATAACCAAAAAAAAAGCCTTTAAAAAGAAGATCAAGTTTTGGGTTGCCTTTGAAGTATCATAAAGAACAAAATGGGTACAAGCTAATTTTCTTTTCCTGTTCAGGATACCTGAAACTGAACACTAACTTTCAAACTTTTTTCACATTTATTATAGTGACTTCACATCTGACAGAAAATCTCATCTATAGCCAAAGCCTCTCTTAGGCTCTCTCTCTCCTTATACTCCAAAATAAATGGTGACTGTTTCTTCATTCAGCCACAGCCCTTCCGGAAAGAAACATCCCCCTTCTCAGTGTTTCCTGTGGGTCTGATTTTAATCCCTTCCATTTTAAGAAACTGCCCCCACACCCTCCCCCAAGTCTTGAATAGTATTTCCAGTTCAAAAGTACTTTTGCCTCAGAGTGTGGGGACAGCCATGGATGTCTCTTGAACTTTTCATACCCAGAGGTTCAGATTTGGACTTTCAGACTAGGCCCATCTCTTGCATCACTTCTGTTCACAGGCATAATAGGGCAGCTCCAGGCCCTGGCCAGTAGCAGCACAAGTAGTGCCAGCTGCCCCGCTGCTGGCAGCAGCAGCGGTGTGGCTGGCTGGCAGCTGTGGTAGCAGCTATTTTTGCCTGAGGCTGCTGCCCTAGCTTCTCCCCCTCCCCACGCCCTACTCTCCAGCTGCAGAACTGCCTGCTGTTATATCCCACTTTGTGGATGTTTTGTCCCAAAGTTCAAAATACCCCCAAACTACTAACTAAATAGCCTTCATCACTCACTTCTCAGTAAGCTGTCTGAGAGGGGTTTGGGTTTTCCCTGGCATTTTTTAAATGCTTCTTTCAAAGAACTCTTCACTATCTCCATTTGCTTTTATTCCAGATTTCTGTTATGGGAACTCATTAATAGAATTTTTATACACTGTGAATGGCTGACTAGCTCCACCTGCTGGGAGAAGTATTCAGCTTTTCTTTATCTGAAGAAAAATGCATTAACTAGAAGAGGGGTGTATTTGGTAGCTGTGTTGGTCTGAGACAAAAAGAAATGCAAAACTCAAGAACTCTTGGTTTAGAGAGAACTTTTATTAGACCAACTAAGAAATCACAAAAAAAAGGATTAAGAAGAAGATAACTTTCTTCAATTTCTTAGTAGGTCTAATAAAAAATATAATCTCCGAACCAAGAGTTCTAGGGTTTTGCTTTTCTAAATAGCAGAAATTACTCCTCTAATTGGCACTTGAGGTAAATCTACACTTTAAAATCCCTAAATATTTTTTTTTTCTTTTTGGCTTCTTCTATCTCTGGTTCTCCCTTGAATAATGAGCAAAGACATTCCTGGAGCATACCTTCCCTTACACTACTTTATGCTTTCTTTTCCCCTGCTTTCCAATAACAATCCAATGCCTTTTATGCGACATGACCCTACCTCATTCTAAACAAAATACATCCTTTGTTGTTACCTTGCTTAAATCTATTTCTCAGACACCCCGTTCCAGTTGTTTGCATTACTCCGATGTCTCAAATGTCAATGTTTTAAGTGTCATAATATGTTACAATCTTCTGTTTGAATATTACATTTGCTAATACCACCCTATCTTGTAAACTTAGCTAGGGCTGTGCGAAATTTTGCCGGCAGTTTCATTTCAACACTGTTTTGACTTGTTTCAAGCTCGAAACAACAAAATTGAAACAAAACGTAGATCTTCAAAATGAAATGAAGCAAGTTGAAATATTTCGAAAATTTCGAAATGTGTCGAGTTTTAAAGCTCAAGGCTGGGCTTGCCTGCAGGGAAACAGGCTAAAGTAAGGAGAGGGAGAGGGAGGAGGAAGTGCGGGAAGGACCACTCTCTTTATTGACTGTGTAGCTGGCCAGTGACTGTCATCCTTTCCTAAGGTCTCTTCCAATCCCAGTGCCCTGGGGGAGGGATGGAAAAACTGCATTAAAGACGGCATTGTTTGTGTGAGGGCACACCTTACCATGCACACAGTTACCCACCCATGTCACGAGTTTTGCCCGTCAGTAGTCAGAGGTGTAGGGCCACAGAACCCCTGCACGTATCTCCTTGACAGCTAGCAGGCCTGCAGCTTTCACCCTGCGCATCTTAACACACAGTGTCACCTGTGTCATGAGTTTTGCTTGTCCACAGCTTGAGGTGCAGTTTCCCCCAAACCCCTGCACCTACCTCCTTGCAACTTGGCAGGCTTTGTTGCCTCAGCAGGGGCTACCACCCCTGCAGTTTTGACCCTGCTGTAGCTTAACACATACACGTGACATGAGTTTTTTGCTTTCAAGACTTTGAGGTGCAGTTTTCCTGAAACCCCTGCACCTATCTCCTTGAAACGTGGCAGGCTTCATGCCCTCAGAAGGAGCTACCATTTCTGCAAGTTTCATTGAAATAAGGCCAGAAATGACAAAGTTATAGGCTGTTTTGAGCTTTCCCATTATAGCCTATGGGCAAAACGTCAAAACAGCATCAAAACGGCAAAACTGTTTCAATGGAACCAAACGGAACAGCAGTTTCGAATCGAAATGAAACGTTGTTCCGTCGAAAAGCTGGGCGAAACAGAACGGTGCTGTTTGGCACAGCCCTAGTCTGCACCCGTATTCAATACAGCCAGAATTCCCATCCTGATTCTAGATCACCAAGCTAGCTCCCCTAACTTATTGATTCAGTTTAAGCTACAGATGGAGAGCTCACCTGGCAGTTATGCAGCTTGCATGGTGGACAGCTAATTCTTCCAGCTGGTCTCAGCAGATCTCAGTGCTGTGTTATTATTTGTCATTGTTGGGACTACTAGGCCCTGTTAGTTTCAAGGCTATTATTAAAGCCAAACTGATCTGAGAATCATGATAAAGAGCCTTAATGAGGTGCGAGCAGTTGAGCAGAGGCTGTGACAGACTCCAAGTAAGGTAGGTGACAGCAGGCAGCAAGAGCTGAGTGCAGGCTCTTCTTGCAGGAACCAGCAAGGATACATACGTGGGTTTTAAACAGTGCCTCTTAATATTGAAATGAAAAGGATTTGGCAAATGGCTAGTATCATTTCTGTAATTTATAAGGCTGCCTGATTACACACAGGCATTTTAAGTAGCTTAGACTGTATATGTACATTCCAAATGACTATCTAAGATCTATTCTTCACTAAACTACTGAAAAAATAGTGGTGTCTAGAGCTTGTTATCCATCTGAAACCATTGCACTCCACTTGCCTTGACAGCCCCACAGACCTACTTTCAGTACATTGCACTTCTATGGCAAGTTGTAGTGTGCTATCCATGAAAAATAGTTTCTGCCATTTCCATGGAGGATTTGAAAATATGTAGAAGCTGCCAGGAGAGTTTGAATTTCCTGGTTTTGAGATCAGGGAAACTCGTTGACTGAAGCTGGACTTTAGGCATTAAATCTCCAATCTCTGCAGATTAATTAAATTCTAGACATATTGCCCATATGAAAACCCTGAGCAGACCTAGAAGTCTGACTACATCTGAAAAAAAATGATATTGTTTTGGCTATCAAGCCTGTCTGCTTAAACCCAATCATAGCTGCGATGGCTGTCATCTCTGGCCATTGCTTTAGCCATACCACGCCCTCTTAAGTCTTTTAGTAGATTCCAGTTTGTAAGAGGCTTCTGGTCAACTCCAAGAGCCTTCAAAACTTGGCTCTTCTTTATTTTTCCTCTTTTATTTCACATTCTCTTGCCTCCTCTCTTCTGCCAATAAAAACTTTGGCTGAAAGTTTGTAAGCCTGTATAACATTTGTGTTTGGACAATTTTAATCTGTGTTTTTTGAAAAAAAAAGAGATTTGGAACTATCAGGCTGTCCACCAGGTACCTACCTATGTTACCACACAGTCCTTCTTTTAATCCTTTCTTCTCCTGCCTTTGTCTTGTTAGAAATATTATTAAAATAGAAATATTATTAAAATGTATAGTGAATAGAGTGTTGTTAAAGCTGCACAGTTTGTATCTCGTACCTGATAAGAAGAAACACCACCAAGGACATCTCGCTAATTTACTATCTCTTTGTAACACTAAATCACACATACCTTCAAACTCCTCTGCCTCTACTCTTGTAAACTACAAAGGCTGTGATTTAATTGACTGTGTCCTTGGGAAAGGGCGGGGTTTGAACTTTTGGTAACCTGGAGAGCTTTCTAAGCATGCGTAATTAGCTAATGCATATAAGCCTATCCGCCCCGCATACTTAAGTAGTTAATTATAATGCACATGCGACGGATGACGTGACATCATTTCATATATGTTTGTATGAACCGGAAATGAGTTGTAAGAGTTCCTGCTTCTGCACACGTGCCCAGGAGGGAAGGGATAAAACCCAGCTGAGAGTTTTCCTCACGGGCAGAGTGTGGTCTTTTGTCTTCACTCTGACCCTATTTGCAAATATATCCTTTGTATTACTAACAATGTGTGCCTGAAGAATTATTATTCGTGAGCCTCCAAAGAAACGAACCGCGATTTTTATATCAGTCTTCTCCTCTTTGTCATATTGACCTGCTACATCTTGCTTCACTTCCAAGCATTGCTGAACTGTTTTTATAGCCATTGGCTAAACATTCAGGAATGCATCTTTGAGTTTCCTGTACAGAAACCAAACTTAAAAAAATTACAGGGTGCACTGCTGCATATGTTGCATTCACCACTTAAGTATACATTTTTGGCAACATGGTTCATTCTTGCTAACCCCAGCACCTTCTCTCCCCACCTTCCCTGGCCTTGCTCCAAATAAACTGACAAGTTTGTTGATTTTAGCCTCACCCTTCAAGCCCTACTAACCTAACTCCCAAAGACACAACAGCAGAAACACTGAGGAAGCAGCAGGAGGAGAACTGTCAAACCCTGAAGAAAAATATTTTTTTAAATGCTGTGGTTTGTTAAATCTTCTTTCATCTTGTCAAGAAATAATGTTCGTGGCAGTTGGAGTATACCAGCAATAAATGACTTTTGCAGTTATCAAATGTCTCAGCTTTGCCCCAGTGTTTAATCATCCACAAAAGCTATTTATTGCTTCATATACTTCTCCATCAGGAACGTTATCCCTTAAACAAATTGCATGTAAAATATGGAATGTACATTATAGACCCTATTCGGTTTTTTTCTTTTGGAAAGGAAGAAGCTTTTTTCTTTGGAAAGGCTGATCCCTTTGGGCAGCTTGTATTCGTATTTGCAGTTTTTTTCTTGTATTTTGGCAGAACATACAGATTGAGATTGCTTTGCAGTTTAGTATGATGCAGTGGATATCTCTTTATAAAACACTGACCTTTAGAACTGGTTCTCAGAATTGCTCCTAATTCAGAAAGTGCAAAACCCATAAGCCCACTGATGTTTGGGGGGTTTTCCCCCTGCAGTGTGACTAAGTCTCATGTATGTTGTCTGTGCTAAAATGAAATAAATGCTTTCTTCTAGTATCATAGGACTTTAAAACCAACTGACTTGCCCATCACACCAGTTTTTTGTGGCTGCCAGTTCAGTGGAAAACTGTGTAGTATATGTGCTTAGGAGTGCTTTTAATACATTGGACTTTGTCTTACAGATATTGTCCATTGCTGCCGTAATGCTACTCTTTGAGCCGAGAGTGTCCCCATCTTCCTTGGACTTGGAAACACGGATATTCCAGTATATTGACGATCATCAAAATGAATTTATTGAGGTAGGAGATGTAATGTTGTAAAACAGCTATAACGTAAAACTGAAGTTGGAAAGACTAATAAAATACATGTTCCTCAGGCTATGTCTTTGTTTTATGTTAGAAAGGGAAATACAGAGCAGGCTTTCATGATTCCAGATGGCTTCAGGCATATTGGAAATGCGACATTTCACTATGCAGGGAATCTAAGCAAGGGAAAGTCTGTGCTTTATGTTCCCACACTACAGAGATCTGTAGAACAAAGTACCATGAGACAGGGAAATCTGGATGGGCTGCAAAACCTAAGTCAACACAAAAAGATTTCACCAAGCCAGAACCATATATCAAGTGAAGCAGCAGACCACAGACAATCCACCTTCACTACCTTACCAAGCAGATGTGCCACTTGTGCTTGGGTTGGAGTTTGTTAGATGAGAATTATTTTTCCTCAACCCTGTGAAGTTTCATTTCATTTCTCTTAAGTGTGCAACTTGTTCTATTGGGCTGTGAATTATTTACCCTTTCCAGGAGCAGTACTTTTAAAAGAACTAAGGATCAATTTGAGTAAAGAGAAGAACTTGAGGAAATGGTCAGGAACTGCCACTGCAAGCAGTTTTTGTAAACCTAGCAGCCTAAGGCACTCAAGGGAACCCACCCTCACCCCAGTCCCAGAGCAATCTGTAGGAAAGGCAAGGGCTTCCATTGGGACATTTATGTGCCTGTATACCAAGGCCAGGAGCTTGGGAAACAAACAGCAGGAACTGGTCCTCCCACTAAACAAAAAGGATTACGATCTCATAGGGACAATGGAGATCTGGTGGGACTCCACCCACAGGTATAGATGGCTATTCACTGTACAGGAGAGATCATGTGAAAAAAGGGGTGAGGGTAGCTTTCCTGTCAAAAAGGGGCGGGGGTAGCTTTCCTGTCAAAAATTGCCTGTCAAGGAAAGCTACGCATCCCTGCAAGCTGACATTGGCACCCAGGAGGGATGATTGGAGACTCTCTGGATCAAAACCATGGCAAACAAGGCACAGGGGACACAATGGTGGGAGTCTACTACAAACCTTCTAGCCAGGATCAAGAGCTTGACCAGGAATTCATCAGGGAACTAGCTGAGGCTGTGTGCTTCTGGTCCATGGGTGTCATGGGAGATTTTAACTACCCTGACATCTCATGGGAATAGCACTTGGCCACATCCGAATGGTCGCAAAGGTTCCTTGTGTGTGGGTGAGCTCTATATGACTTAAGAAGTCTATGGACTGACGAAAGGCAAAGCACTGCTCAACCTGGTACTGGCAATGGGGGATGACTTAATAAGTGACCTAATGATCGAAGGGAAGCTGGGCGACCACAACCATGAGCTGAGCAGCTTCACCATCTGCTGTAAAGCTGGTAAGTCAGTCAGCAATGCAGAAGTCCTCAACTTCAGGAAAGCTGACTTTGACAAGATCAGGAGGCTTGTTGGCGAGGCCCTAAGGGACCTCGACCCAAAGGGGAGGGGAGTTGGTATCAGGAAGAGTGGATGCTCCTCAAGGGAATGATCCTGAAAGCTCAAGCAGTGTCTATCCCATCTCAGAGGAAAGGCAGCAAAAGGGCACAGCAGCCCCCTTGGCTCTGCAGGGAACTAGAGGATCTCCTGCATCTAAAAAGAAAGACCTATAAAGGATGGAAGGATGGATCTACCCCAAAGGATGAATACTCTGCACTGGTCCAGACCTGTAGGGAACAAACCAGGAAAGCCAAGGCTGCAACTGAACTCCAACTGGCTACATGTATCAAGGACAATAAAAAGTCCCTTTTTAGATATGTGGGGAGCCAGAGGAGAAGCACGGGTAACATTGGACCCCTGCTTAACCATATGAGTCAACTGACAACCGATGCCCAGGAAAAAGCCAACCTGCTTAACAGGTATTTTGCATTGGTCTTTCACCAGCCCCAAGAGACGGCCCTGCTCAATATGGTACAGGATGGCTAGGGCGAGAGAGAATTGTTACCTGTTATCAATGCTGACCATGTGAAGGAATGCCTTGAGAAGCTGGACACCATCAAGTCAGCTGCCCCAGACAACTTACACCCCAGGCTACTTAAGGAGCTGGCAAGCATTATAGTTCTGCCATTGGCACGGATCTTCAAGAACTTGTGGTGTTCAGGTAAAGTGCCCGAAGATTGGAAGAAGACCAATGGGGTGCCTATCTTCAAGAAATGAAGGAAAGTAGATCTGAGGAACTACAGGCCATCAGCCTGACCTCTATTCTGGGGAAGATCTTGGAAAAAATCATCAAAGAGACCATTCTTGACAAACTGGCTGAAGGCAACTTCCTGAGGGATAGCCAGCATGGGTTTGTTGCGGGTAGGTTTTGCCTGACCAATCTCATCTCCTTCTACAACCAGGTGACGTATCACCTGGACAACGGAGAAGAGGTTGACATCATATATCTTGATTTTTAAAAAATCTTTCAATCTGGTATCCCATGATCATCTCATAGAAAAACTGGCCAACCGCAGCCTTGGCTACATTACAGTCCTCTGGCTGGGGAATTGGCTCTGATGTTGGACCCAGAGAGTGGTAGTTGACAGAAGTCAATCATTGTGGTGCACCATGACCAGTGGGGTCTCCCAAGGCTCCATCCTTGGACCTATTCTTTTCAACATCTTCATTAATGATGTGGATATTGGTGTCAGCAGTGGACTGGCCAAGTTCTCTGATGACACCAAACTTCGGGATAAAGCGTCCACACCCAATGACAGGATGGTGATCCAGGCCAACCTTGACAGGCTCGGAAAATGGGTAGACAAAAACATGATGGCCTTCAACACTAAAAAAATGCTAGGTACTCCACCTTGAGAAGAAAAATCCGCAGCATGCTTATAGACTCGGCGGTGCTACGCTTGCTCACACCACGGCCGAAAGGGACTTGGGGGTCATGATTGACCACAAGATAAATATGTGACATTGCAGCTGGCAATGCAAGCAAAATTCTGGCTTGCATCCATAGATGCTTCTCTAGCAAATCGCAGGATGTCATCCTCCTGTTGTACTCTGCCTTGGTGAGACTGCAGCTGGAGTACTGCATCCAGTTCTGGGCTCCACATTTGAAAAAGGATGTGGAGAAGCTTGAGAGAGTCCAGAGGAGAGCCACATGTGTGATCAGAGGGCAGGAAAACAGACCTTATGATGAGAGGCTGAGAGCTATGGGACTCTTCAGCCTGGAAAAGTGTAGGCTCAGGGAGGACCTGGTGGCTGCCTATAAGTATATAAGGGGTGT